>NC_091397.1:28338192-28991912 GCF_032191515.1 Phaenicophaeus curvirostris
GAGTCTACTGGCTATCATTCCTTACTGACTTTTGTCAGGTTCAGACTCTTTAGCTAAAAAGAAAAGGCCACGTATTTTTCTAACAATGTCTTGACTCATCCATTCACTTCTAAACAATATGGTTCTAACAAGTGGAGGAAAAAAACCCAGTAAAATGTCTATTTTTTTGCTGTCAATAGATCAGGTAATATTACTGTTCCTGTAGTCAGTTTTGTTTTCATTAGGTGAGATTCTTGCCATTTTAAGTACTACAGATTTCACAGTCTATTATCTTTATTAAGACCTGGAAGCCATGACCCTGTTTAAAAATCTTTTCTCCTTTTTTTTTTTTTCCTCTTTTGGCTGGATTTAAAAGAACTGAACAGGAAAATGACCAGCTGCTTAGTTTACCACTCCAATCCTCTCATGAATTTTTAAAGGTAGGGATTTTCCAAGAATCAACATCAAATAAAGGATCAAATATCTTCTATTACTGAATACAAATGTGTTGTTCAAAATCCCTAGAAATTACAGTCTTTGAGAACCATCTGGACCCACATGTTATGCAGAAGAGGAGAAACACAAAGGAAGTACTGATTAATTTTAATGCAGGGTGAAAAGACTTGTAATTAAATGCAGTTTTAGTTAGTTAGTCTTGTTTCTAGCTCAAACCTTCAAGACTAGTGTTAAAGCCTCAACTTCTCAAAAGCAGAAATTTTTCCTTATTTTGAAAACTTATTGGACATAGTGACAAAAAGAGTAAGCTTATAGATATGGCATTGATTTAAATCATGGACATCCCTTCTCAACATCACACTGTTAGTTCAGTAATTCTTTCCATTAATGTTTTGCAAGCTTTTGTCTTTATATACATACATATATATTTGTACCTCCTGTTTGTGGCAGCTGAAAAAAAGAATGCCTTTTGGCATGAAAAGCAGGGTAAGATATTTTTATTAGCATTTGTTCAATGCACTTTCACCTTTAAATTAAGAGCTTTAATTTTGATCTGTGTTGCTAGTGAGTGAAAAACTTGTTTGCTTATCTAAACTGAATTGACAACGTCTATGTTTTCAGACACACTCAGTGATTCCTTTTACTATGAATACAGAGGAGTGAAAGGGGACAAATTCTTTAAAATGTTATTTACCACTGTTCTTTTTCCTATCAGAGGTCACATAACTTGTTCACAGACTTTCTCTAGAATTGTTTGAACAGAAAATTTAAATGAGAAGCAGCTTTAGATAAATGAACGTAGAATTCAGTCAGAATAAAGAGATAGCATGTAACCATATCACTAATTAGTGCATAGACTTTGTACTACTTTCTGCACAGAAATGATTTCCTTCCAGAATTACTTGCCAGTCAATAAGAGGGCTTGTTGTTGCTTGAGCTAAAGTAGAAATCATTTTTCTGAATTCTGCTAAGTCTTGTCTAATTAACTTCACTTTCTGAAAGTTAATTGCATGGTTTTTATTCAGTGTTTCCATCTAGAAGTGATAACATAGGGCATTGGTATGCAGAAAGGTCAATGCTTATACTATATTCGTATAGTAACCAAGGCCATCCTTGAGCTGATGGAGTACCATAAGGGAAGGTTGGACAGGACAGGAGACCCCAAACTGACCAAGGGAGTATTCCATCCCATATATGTTATACCCAGTATAAAACTGAGAGATCACGAAGGTATTTTCCTCTTCTTTGATTGCCAATGTCCAGTGAGGATCTTGTCTGTTTGTTTGTCCCTGCTCTTGGATGTGTGTGTTACTGAATCCAGTTCCTGAGCCCAGCTCCTTCCTAGCCTCACATGCTTTCCCTTTTATCTGCTGAGCAGCATTTGTGGTGACATATAGTCCTTACGGGGTGGGGGCACAATTTCCTATATTTGTATATATTTTATTATTTTCTTTATTATTATTATTATTTCAGTAAAGCTGTAGTTTTAGTTTCCAGCCTGCGAGCATTTTCTTCTCATCGCCCTTTTCCTAGGAGTGGTGATGGGGGGAAAGGAATCAGGAGTCCAGTTGCTTGGTTTTAGCTACTGAAATTGGCCAGACTGGGGCTAAACCCTGATGGGGCTACATTTGCTTTCAGTGTGGGGTTTTCATCGTGCACAGAAACACACTAATTGGAAGACTATTTTTTTGCTGCTTACCCTAAAATGCAGAAAGCAAATGACATATGAACAGGTTTCCTATTTCAGATATAAAGTAAAACAGGTAAACTAAACATATAAGAAAAAAAAAAAGGAGAGTAAATATGAAAAGTGAGAAAAAATAGAAGTATGAAGCAGTCAATATCATTTAACAACTGTTAAAAAAGAATGAAAATTTATCAGAAAATTTATCCTATCACAGAAATAGACATGATCATAAACAGTTTTATTCTCCTTCCATTTTCCACCACCCAAAGAGTGCTGTATGTTACAGATACTTATATTAATCCCAAAAGGCGCTGGTCTATTCTTAAGAACATATAAAGTTGAAGACTGTACAAGCTCTTCAAGGAAACTGTCTTCGTACTTCATTATCCATTACCATTAGATTTTATTTTATTTTTTTAAAAATCTTTCCTAGATTGTTGTTGCTGTGATTGAAGTCCATTACTCACAGTCCTATCCACCCACGCATGGAGAACAGATTTATTTTTCCTTTATCACTGTACCAATCTTTCAAAATCCTGTTAGGCATATTGTCTGCTGAGAGTTATTAAATACATGAGAACTACCTCCAGTTCAGGAAGTCTGTCAGCTGAAAAAAGTTAAAGGTAGAGAAGGTTTTGGATGTATCATCTTTTCTTGTACTTTTCTTTGAGCTTCTGTTTCGGACCATTACTAGTAATACGACAACAGGCAAGGTGGACCTATGAGATGATTTATTCTTTTCCATTCTGATTTTATGTAACTTTTAATGTGTTATTGTATCCCCTCTCAGCCTTCTTCTTTTATTTAGGTTTAATAGCTTAATTTTTTTCAGTAGGTAGGTCATGTTTTGTAGAACTTGATCATTCTCTTTCCTCTATTGCAGGCATAGCCTGCACAGACTGGTCCACATCTTCCTTGAAAGACAGGTCTCAGAAGAGAACTCTATTCTGAGTTCAGCTGAGTTGACTGGAGTGGAAAGATTTCTTCTCTTATTCAGTAAACTACCCTCATATTTATTCATTCTACTATGCAGTTTGCATTCTCTGCAGCATTATGCTATAACTGTCTTATGTTCAGTTTCTGATCCACAAAAAAACGGATCCTTTTCTGAAGAAATGTTACCAGCCTGTATTTTGCAGCTGATCGTCTTGCCTTTACCTTCATAGAAATTAATTTTGTATTTCCTAGATCATCTTTCAAATAAGGCTCTTTAAGTTTTTTTTAATTCTAACCCTGTCCCTAACATTTCGTTATTCAGTTTATCATCATTTGTAAATATAATAAGGCCATTTTGTATTCCATCAGCAAGATGGCTAATGAAAATACCAAAAGATGTCATAATCTTCAGAATGTTACTTGGCACATGTTTCTATGTGAAAGTGAAATGTTGAAAACTTATCTTCTGGACTGAGCTGTCCAACAAGTTTTGTTGCAAAAGAATAGAATTTTCATCTTTTACCGCAGCTTACTTATGGGAATGTTTTGTAAGGTGTGAATCGATAGATTAAAGTCACAGAATTTCTATTACTTCTCCCCTGTTCTCCCCATGTTCCTTGATCATGTAGGTTTGTTTGACTCAATTCATTCTTGACTGCTGTTCATCTCCTTACTATCATCCTTGCACTTGCAAATAATTCTTCCGATTTTTTCTAGACTTTTCAAGAACTGAAGTTGACTGGCCTCAATTCCATTATTCCTCCATTTTCAACAACTGTGTTATGCCACTCAACAGTGCTGCAATACCTCATCTTTGTCAAAAATTATTTTCATTATGAAGCCGTTTCAGATATTTCAGATTTTTTTTCCGTTTTCCAAAGAAAGAGCCACAAAAACTAGGTCCAGCAAAATCTCTGAAGAATCAGACGAATTTTTTTTAATTTTTTTTTTTTAATACATGACCTGCAAAAGTTCTGGCAGTTCTTTTTACCTTACTGTCATGTATCTCATGTTACCTAACTGCAAGCATTACAACAGCATTCAAAAAATTGTTTTAAACAAATAATGAATCCTGAAACTGTAAAATATCTGGATGAATCAAGATTTCTTTCATGAAGTCTAAACCATCATTATTCAGATCAATTGCTTGCCTAACACATGTAATGCAGCTCCTCCATTATGTACACCATATTATTTAACATAAAAAAAACCAAGCCTCATATAAAGAATATTTTTCCCTTTTAATCTTTCTTGGAAATAGTGAAACATGACAAGACAGGATGCCACTGAAACTAGGTTAATTCTGGAAAAGGAAAAAATATAGCTCCAAACTGTTAGGAAGATATTGTCAAGCTGGTCAGCAAAAAAGAAGGTGAACAGGAACTGACAGTTATAATTTATTTTTATTCAGAAATGCTGCTATCAAACACCTCATAAAAAGCTATGTGGAAATACAGATATTTTAGGATAAGGTCAACTATTGTTATGGATTGGATACTGACAAAATGAGCAATGTTTTCTAAACATGGAAATATAAAATACAGTGTTTGCTAAATGGTGCCATTTAGAACTGCTTTAGTGTTCATTAATGATCTGGAAACAGGTTGAATAGGGAAAATGAACAAAGCAAACAAAACTAAATGTCAGTTGCTTTAACAGCCAGTAGATTCTCAGGATTTTTTTAAGTTTAATCAATACATTAGCTATTTTTTGTGTTTCAGTTTCAAGAGAAGACCATAATAGCTACAGATCTGAATGAATGTGTTTCATACTAGGTCGAACACAGAATCATAGAATCACCAGGTTATAAAAGACCTCTTGGATCATCCAGTCCAACCATTCCTATCTGCCACTAAACCATATCCCTGAGCACCTCTTCTACCCATATTTTAATCATCTCCAGGGATGATGGCTCCACCACCTCCCTGGGCAGCCTCTGCCGGTGCCCAGTGACCCTTTCTGTGAAAAATTTCTTTATGATATCCAGTCTGAACCTTCCCTGTGGCAGCTCAAGGCCATTCCCCCTTGTCCTGTCCCCTGTCACTTGGGAGAAGAGGCCAGCACCCTCCTCTCTACAACTTCCTTTCAGGTATTTGTAGAGAGCAATAAGGTCTCCCCTCAGCCTCCTCTTCTCAAGGCTAAGCAACCCCAGTTCCCTCAGCCACTCCTTGCAAGACTCTTCTCCAGCCCTTTCACCAGTTTTGTTGCTCTTCTCTGGACATGCTCCATTCTCTGGATTTTCAAATCTTTTCCGGTGTGGAAGTTGCTATCCAAAAGTGCCAAGTGTGCCCCCACCACAGAATGGATGCGTGGTCATCCAGCTGAATCCTTTGCCTTCCACAGCCCCTCAAAGAGTCTGTCACACAAGTGCATCATAAACCCGCTATCGAGGGTCTGCCCTACTCCTGAGCTGCTCTAGGGTGTTCCTACTCATAAGCAAGCCTCTATACACACACTGAAAGTAGAAATTGGTTTATAGAAACTGTTTGTGGGAACTGCTTAATGAGTCAATACATGTTGATCCCTGAGGCATCTACTGTCAGTTTGTCTTGTTGCCTTTTTGGCACCAGGGCTCTTGCATCCCGGTTGCCTGTACCTTGTGTGTGTGCACATGTTATACAGGTACACATTCATTCACTCTCAGACTTCCATTACGGTGCAAGTCCTGAATTTTCTTTTAGCAGTTCAGACATTTTTATAGAAGAGGGATTGTGAACACTGGGGTTGCAGATAATTATATGTGTGTGTTTGTTGACAAATGTCACAAACTAAGCCTTTGAATTCTCAAGCGCAAGCCTACTATAGTGAACTACAGCCCATATGGGCTGGTTGTAAACTGCAATAACAGCCAGACTGAACAGAAATTACATGTGTGGGAAGTCTCTAACTTGTTCCTAACTTGTGTACAAACTTGCTATGAGTTGCCATATAGGCTGTCTCTCCTGTGATAGGCATGACTGAGAGGATAAATCATATTCTCCACAAGTATTACAGACACAAACCGTGAAGACCTTAAAATTAGTCTTTGTATTTCTTGCTGCTGCTTTGTGCAGTGCCAGTTTTCTACAGTCTGATAAGAAAGTCTGGGGGGTATTCAGACTTCTTCTGGCCCTACCTTTACACAGGATTCTAAAAACACACTTGAAGATTGGCATAGAATAAGGATGCTCTGGTGGAACTTCTTTGTTTATCAAATTCCCTCTTTTTGTCACAGTTGCAGCTGGAACTGGGAAAAGAACAGTTGGAAGAATCACCTTATTACCTCTGCAAAATTAGGCACATCGTTAAATCTAGTTAACTATGGCTGGCTAAACCAGTTTTGGAAACAGATTATACTTCCTATAGCCTGTACAATACTGTAGAGCTAAGTAAAATGCAGACACCCTAAAGAGCTCTGTAGTCCCTCTTTATCTTGCAGCTGAGTAACAAATTCCGTTCTTAGCCAAGCATGTGACACTTCAAATGACATTTATAACCTTTGCAGGATTATAGTAATGTGATTGAGAGCAAAATCCAACTTTTTAAAAATATTAATTCTACCCATCCTGAATTTCTCACCAGCATGTGATGGAAAACTGTTACACACAAATGCATGGACTAGGGCTTTTTTTATAAAATCAATAGAAAGTCTTTCTTTGATTTCACTGGGAGCTTTTGCTTCTGCCAAAATATCCACAGCTAAGGAAGGGGATAGTTTAATCTGCCTGTTTCTTGCAGATATTTTGAATTTTAGCAGTAAAATAGCATTGGGATTTACTGCCGTCTTGTGCATTGCATCTTCTGTGTACACCAAGATACTTTTGGTTCATATTGCTGATTAGCAGATCAGTAGAACATGCATCTTCTCTAGATCTGCACTTTTCATTATCCAGTATTCTCAAACAGAACTGTTACTAGATGTCACTTAAAGGCTTTATTTATCTGGGGACTTTAGTATGGGCTCTTGCAAAAGGGAAAGAACCCTAATAAATTCTTAGTTTCCTTTAGTGTTTTCTTTTAATGTTTCTGTAGTAGCCAATGGCAAGAATTGGCAGAATTGAAGTTTCCTGCTGCCTTGGCTGTTTATCATAGATGGTGCCTTGTATTGATCCGGAGGGCCATGTTTCTGCTATCAGTCCTGGCACAGATGTTAGTGTCTCATCAGGCATAGCTAAAGCAGCAGATTGCCCATGGTGGTGAAAAGTAATACTGTATTAATAGCCTCCAACTTCCACTTAATCCATGGTAAAAGCTGAGGGGTAAACAGAATTTCCACTTCACAGGCACAAACACCTGTAGGTTGGTAACAGTTTTTAAATGTTCTAACATGCGCATATCCAGGTATTGTACCCCACAGAAAACCTGAAAGCAGTGTGTCTGCCTGAAGCACATTTATGATGTGTTGACTTTCCACTTTGTTTTGGTTTGGTTTTACTTCAATATCACAGATGATCATCCTCTGGAGTTTGTCACACGTGATTTTTTTGTCACTTCTTTGAAGCATGTATTACTCCTGAATCCCGTCCTAACTATATAAAATTATTCTACTTTTAGCATCATGCATGGAGCAGCAAGGTTTGATAAGCTGTTTGAGCAAGATACCTGTTGGGGTTATTGATTTTGTGTACTCTTTTATATAACCTGCTTTAAACAACTTTTAGAAGGTGAGTGGGTTGTGATTTTCCTTCCCTCATTAGTCTCATGAAAAATTTTAGTTTTAAAATCCTAAAAGAGAGGGTTTACAATTCAGAAAAATGGCCAACCTGTAGAAACACTGTGATAGGTTCTTAGTTCCTGGAATATTTTCCCAGCTTACAATAACTCTCTCATACTGAGAGGTAAAGTGGATTTCTAATTTTTATTCTACTCATTACTAAGCAGGAACACTGAGGTCACAGCAAATAAAGCAGTATGAGTTAATGAGAACAGCTTTAGCAAAAAGAGGAGGTGTCTCTCAAAGTACATCAAGTGCTTCACATATATTAAGAAGCCCCAGCTGAATCGATTTAATAATGTTGGGATTTACACAATTATTAGAGAACCTTCATTATTCACCCAGACTGCACATACCACAGCACAAATGAACATCTCAGTCTGGTGGTATTAACATTGCCATTTTCTAACCCATTCCCAGGCCATCTGCTACATGCTGATCATTCACTGCTTTAACATTTAACAGTTACCCAACTGCAACTTAGCAGATTTGTGTACTTTTGAAAACAGCTGGTTTAATAACTGCTTCAGAGCTTTTGGATGAAGAAATATTTTGTAGTGCTTTACAATAGATGATTTTTGTTTTAATCAGTGCCTCTGAGAAAAGAGTATAACAGTTAATTCCACAAATGTATGAATTTACAGTTCCTCATTTTATTTCTTGTCACATAAGGAAAAAGTTTGATTATTTATAGGGCAGTAATTAAGGAAATCTTTTACCATTCCTGATTTCTTTTTTGTCCTCTCTTAACTACAGAGGAAATACTTGAATGCTGGTGTAGTGAAAGAACTTAATATGTCAATCTGTCTGAAAGCCTCCAAGCTGGAACTTGTCATATAAAACAACAGACACATACCTTAAAATACAAAATCATACATAATAGTAACAATTAAGTTAAATTAATAGTGAGCTTTGTACATGGTTAGGCTGCAATCCTGACTTTCTAGACTTGATGAGAATGTGAAAATAGTGTCCTTTCTTGTCCTACTCCTGATGTCATATGTTTTAACAAATATTAGCTATGACTGTATAGAACTAGTCTCTATACTTTGTCTTCTTTATATTGCAAATTATCACAATTTAGGCTCCCTTAAAACTTCAAAAGATAATCACAAGGGATAAAAAGCTTTTATCATTCACCTGAAGTAGTTTAAATATGTGTAAATGAACCTTTTTAATAACCACATGACCTTCTTATAAATACTCTTCAGATGCTAATTAACCCTTGCTTCATAAACATTCAGGTAGCTGTTACTGGATGCTGACATTTTTATTTATATTAGAAACCACAATGGAAGCAGTTAAAATGAAGAACATAATATTAATGTGCCACAAAAGTGACAACTCGTGAGATTTTTTTTAAAGCAACTCTTCTTTTACACAGCCATCAATCAAAGTGACAGCAACCCTTAGATTAAGTTTGGATTCTCCAGCACAAATTAATTAATCTGTTCAGTTAATCTCACTGTTTCAATCAACCAACAAATAAAGTCAATCAGGATTTCAATTCTTTGCTGACTAACCAATAAACCATGACAGCAGACTTGTGACAGTACTTACGGGATTGACTCAGAAGTGTATTGATAGCAGATAGCAAGTGTCATGATCAGTCTTCCCAGAAACAAATGGTTGTACATTTAATTATTACTTTTTTTTACTAGCTTCATAATAATAACAAATGAAAAATTAGAACAGCATAAAAACAAATTTGAGACACACATTATCTGAAACAGAACAAAACATAAAATTAAACATCTCAGAAAACATAGAAAACAAAAGTGCTTTGGTGGTATGTAATAATAGCTTTCAACTCCTGTCACTGGAACCAGACCAGTGACGAGTGTAAAACTGTGATTCGCAATCATCTGTACACAGCTGACCAGCAGGTAAGTTTCAGTGTGGAAATGTCCTAATGTAGGAAAAAAAACCAGCCACATGCAGTCACTCCAAGGATTTTCCTTATTCAACTGGAAAAGTTATACATTCTAGCCATGTGAGGAAGAATGAGAGCAGGAAGATCTCCAACATCTTCTGGGAGGTTAGGAAGGAATACTTGGCTCACACCATCATTATTAGCTCATACAAATCTGGTTTTGAAGCTTACAACTAGCTCTTTCCAATGGAATAATAATAAAAAAACAAACCTAGGACAGAGTTGTGGAAATGGTTCATTCTGGATTCTCCTAAAAAAGGCAACAAGAGTGCAGCTAGGTAGTCACTTCAAACCTATTCCTTACCTGCATCATCCCAGGCGACTTTTCACATCTGAGACTGATAAACAACCATATACACTTTCCTTGGATATAACATATATTTTTCCACCTCACAGGAACAAAGTCAACATTCTGGGAGCATGCAATGTTATATTCAGCACTTTAAATTGATGAAAAAGTAGTAGCGATATCTTCTGTCCCAGGGCCAAAGAAGACTTGGAAACAAGAATAACGTAGTGCATGTAAGGACAGTCTTTTTTAGAGGGAACTTGTCCTAAGCAGTATGGGTAAATTAATCTGTACCACTTGACCTTGGGGCTGAGGCTTGTGTCTTGGCCCTCTTTTATTTAGCTGTTCAGGGATGTTTTTCACCTATATACTCTAACAGGATATTAAATCTTTCTATAAACACATTAACAATAAAAGGAGGACTAGGGAGAGTATACAGTCCCTATTGCATGCAGAAGGAACAACAGTGACAGGGGATGAGAAAAAGGCTGAGGTACTTAATGCCTTCGTTGCCTCAGTCTTTAATTGTAAAGAAAGTTGTTCCCTCTGTGTGCAAACCCAGGAGTTAGAGGAGCAGAATGAGGCTCCCATGATCCAAGAGGAGGTGGTTGGAGAATCGTTTGCCCAGCTAGACACACATAAGTCTATGGAGCCGGATGGGATCCACCCAAGAGTATTGAAGGAGCTGGGAGATGTGCTTGCCAAACCCGTTTCCATCATCTTCCACTGGTCCTGGAAGACTGGGGAAGTCCCACTGGACTGGAGGCTGGCTGATGTTGTGCCCATCTACAAGAAGGGTCACAGGGAGGATCCAGGGAACTACAGGCCTGTCAGTCTGACCTCAGTGCCAGGGAAAGTCATGGAACAGGTGATATTGAGTGCTATCATGAAGCACATGCAAGAGAACCAGGTGATCAAGCCCAGTCAACACGGGTTCACAAATGCAAGGTCTTGCCAAACTAACCTGATCGCCTTCTATGACAAAGTGACTCGGCTGCTGGATGAGGGAAAGGCTGTGGATGTGGTCTTCCTGGGCTTCCGAAAAGCCTTTGACACAGATTCTCACAGCATTCTGTTTCAGAAACTGTCAGCCTCTGGCCTGGACAGGCGCACACTCTCCTGGGTGGAAAACTGGTTGGATGGCCGGGCCCAGAGAGTGGTGGTTAATGGCGTTAAATCCAGCTGGAGGCCACTTACAAGTGGGGTTCCCCAGGGCTCAGTGCTGGGTCCAGCCCTGTTCAATGTCTTTATCAATAACCTGGATGAAGGCATTGAGTGTACCCCTAGCAAGTTTGCGGACGACATTAAGCTGGGTGGAAGTGTCGATCTGCTGGAGGGTAGGGAGGCTCTGCAAAGGGATCTGAACAGGCTGGACTGCTGGGCAGAGACCAATGACATGAGGTTTAACAAGGCCAAATGCCATGAGCCAGCAGTGTGCCCAAGTGGCCAAGAAGGCCAATGGCATCTTGGCTTGGATCAGAAACGGCGTGACCAGGAGGTCCAGGGAGGTTATTCTCCCTCTGTATTCGGCACTGATGAGACCGCTCGTTGAATACTGTGTTCATTTCTGGGCCCCTCACCACAAGAAGGATGTTGAGGCTCTGAAGCGAGTCCAGAGAAGAGCAACAAAGCTGGTGAGGGGGCTGGAGAACAGGCCTTATGAGGAGTGGCTGAGAGAGCTGGGGTTGCTTAGCCTGGAGAAGAGGAGGCTGAGGGGACACCTCGTTGCTCTCTACAACTACCTAAAAGGCAGTTGTGGAGAGGAGTGTACCTGGCCTCTTCTCCCAAGCGACAGGTGACAGGACAAGAGGGAATGGCCTCAAGCTCTGCCAGGGGAGGATTAGGCTGGATATTAGGAAATTTTTTTTAATGGAAAGGGTTATTGGGCACTGGCAGAGGCTGCCCAGGGAGATGGATGAGTCACCTTCCCTGGAGGTGTTTAAGGCACGGGTGGATGAGGCGCTGAGGGGCATGGTTTAGTGTTTGATAGGAATGGTTGGACTCGATGATCCAGTGGGTTTTTTCTAACCTGGTGATTCTATGATTCTATAAAAATACAATAAGGTGTTATCTGCTTTCCATTTGAAGTTAATACTGTTATCTCATATACCTCCTAGTTTGAATATCTGGTAGAAAACTCAAGTAGTGCAGTTTTCTGCCTTTTCACATTTGATTCTGAAAGCTAAATTTTCTTGTCTACAAGGGGCTTCACTGCCATATAACTATTCCTTGTTATAATAGGAATGCAAACATTTGGATTATGAACAAAACAAGATCTGTGTCCATCATCAGCAAGGACATTATGTCAGTTTGGTATCATATTAGATCTTCAAAGTTTTTGTAAAACAGAATAAATTTTATTTTCAGAATTTATTGTAAATGTCTAATTCAAGTTCCACATAATTCAGTACCAAAACACACATAGCAATCTCAGGTATTAACAAAAAAAAAAGATGTAATTCTCTCTTGGTACAATTTCTACTATTGTTAATAGATGTAATTTAAAAAGAGAAGTCTAAGCACCATAAAAAACCCTTATAAAATAAATGTGCAGACATTCCTTAACTATTCTATGATTCTGTGATAATCACACCATGGCTAGTAGAAACCCAAATCATTCCAGTTTTTAAATGTTAAGGAAATCAGGATACAGACAGTGTGCTATTACCATGAGCACAGAATTACATTATAATTATATTCCAAAGTAAAATTTTAATATTTTAAATGACAAAAACAACAGCAAAACAACAAAGTATGAACCACTAATACTGGATTTCAAATTATTCTCACTTTAATGATTACAGTTCAGAAAATAATATGCAAAGTATTATTAAAATGCCTCTTTCATTTCAACAATTTTCCAATAAACTTAATATAATTAGATCCATTAGAATTTTGTCGATTTTTTTAAAGTAGATTGATGATAAGGTGCAAAATATTAATAGAACTCTGGGCAAGAAATTACAGAGAAACTGTATTACAAGTTCAGCATAGTTCATATTAGAACGATTTATTTAAGTTCAGTTTTTCACTCACAACCTAATAATGGTTTTACCTGTCAGTCAGCTTAATATTTACATAAATACAAATTAATAGAAAGCTATGTGATCCTGGCTGCTGAATATTTTTATTTTATTCTATTCTTTCTTTTTCTGCTCAGTCTGTTATTGTACACCTGTGGATGTGTTATCTGACACTACTTGAACTCTTCAGTGAGGAACATGACTGAAATCTATCATTTTCTTCATTCTTTCTCTAGCAGAAGTAGCTTATAGCAGCTGAAATTGACATATCTTTTTTGGCAGTTCTGCTGTATTTCAATGAATGCAATAAGTGTGCTGTAACTAGGAGAAAGATTATGTATTTATCTATTAAATAGAGATATACTCATTTTAATATACAGGTTTTTTGGTTCCTTTCTAAGTGTTTTGAGTTACAATCACCACTGAACTTTGTTAGCCATTGTTACATGTGCAACCCCTGGTAATTACCTCCAAACAGAAGCAAATTTTGTGTTTCTTGGGTCACACTAATGTATCTCTCTAGTGAATCCTGATACTCTCATTTGTTCTAGGAGTCTTCCAACAGATTTCTCTTAATTTCTTCTTTTTCTCCTGGTTTGATTTAATCTCTTTTATTTAACCATAAAGATCTAAGCTAAGGATTTAGATTTTTTACTTGTAGTGTATTTATATAAACATGCATACATATACATATATATGGGTGCTGTTCAGGTAGCATTTTTGCCTATTAATTATTATAAAACTGTAGTGGATGGTGTTTACACTTTATTTTGTCGTTCCATCTCTCTCAGTTTCTTTCCCACATTTAGCATGTAAAGTCTTTTTTTTCTTAGAAACATATCAGTGTCATTATTAGCAGTATTTAGGACTTTTCTCCCTTAAAATGTACTACTGTTTTCCTCAGTGTAAACTTTTTCACATTACTTTAATGCCATCCCTTCAAATTAAAAACCCACCATATTACACTGAGAATGTACAAACAACAACATATTATAAAATAATGAAGAAAAGGTAGTTCCATGTTTCAGAGAAATGTTTGCATTGTGACATATCTTACCAAGTTTCATTTGCCATGTCATGTTTCATATCTCTTGAAACATCAAATGCTGTAGGCTGAAGCAAACTCATGTGTGAAACATCAAAATGTACTGTTGCTGTGTGTCATTCAAGAAATTTTTGACAATATTGTTAGCAAAAAGCATACAATTCTTGGAAGAAAAAAAAGCACTTAAAATAAAGGATAAAATAAAATGCTACTTTGCTTTGGTAAGAGTAAGATCAGATTAAAAATTTTATCTATGGGCCTGGATTTATTCCGGTGTATGAATTAGTCTTTAAGTAGATAAGTCATGAACACATTTGCTTTTAGGTGCCCCCATAGAGACACATGTAGAGAGATGGTCATGTTGTATCTTTTACTGTTTAACACTATGTAAGCATCCTTTTTACAATATACATCTTAATTTGGCTTCAGGAATTTCTCTGCAGAGAAATCAGAATCCTGATTTTCAGATAAGTTGCACAGCACTTAATCTTTTACATGTAAAAAGAAGATGAAAGGTATTTAAAATGTGGTTTTAGAATTCCCATTAGAACTAGCATCTGAAAAGAGAAATCTGCTGGAAGTAATTCTGTTTGCTTCTTTTGATCTCTACTAGGGGAACTAACAATACTGATAGATGAACTCTGGTGAGTCTGTTAAGTAAGGACAGTATCACCCCAGCTACTTCTTTTCTAGAGGTTTCTTCTTCCACATTAAAATTTACAGAGCAGAGCATCAGTACACACATCAGTACTACACATCAGTAGGTGTCTTGGCCTGAATTTGGTTCCTTGGCTTAAAAATTCATTAGACTTGATGAGTATTAAGACACACATCCTACATGGAAGTACATGCACTATGCGTTCACATTGTCTTTAGCTAAGCCTTCTGTGGAGGCAGCAAAACTTCGTGTGTAGCTAATGTAGTAACTACAGTAGTAAACTTTTTCAAGTCTCCTAAATCCTACAGTCAGAAAATTGAGGAACAAAAATTTTCACATCTCACTGAATTAGCATAATTACTCAATTAAATCTCAGATAGATAACTTCCACATTATGCTATCTGGAAAACAATTTTCAGGTAATTTATTATTTTTCATTTTCCATATCTATCTTGTGTGTTTCTGGAAAATTTATGATCCTATCTCAAGGAGAAAAGGAAGTAATTGATTAAAGACTTTTGTTCATAAACTTCATTTAGTAAGCTTAGTTGTAGAATTACCTTAAAGTTTTGTGGAAAGCTGATCTTAAAATTATTTAACTAAATCTAATAAAGCCACAAGTTGTAGGGGAAATTTTAAATTGGAGTTTAAATCTTCTTTTGTCCCACAAACTGGAAGATTTGCAAGAAAAACTTTTAGAAATAGTAGAGGGTGTTTGCAAAGAGAGAAATTTTCAGAACTGATAACAATTTTTCTAACAGAAACCTTTGGTTAGAAGACAAAGTCTATACACTGTGTACATAACAAATAGCTTTATTACCGTGTTGCATCCTGCAGAGGAACGGTAGTCATGAAACTTAACTGTATTACGTTATCAGTCATACTGCCACCAAGCAAATCCTTCATCATTATCCCTTAAATTCCAAGTTTGAATTGAGATAAGAGAGATGATAATACACACAAAATTTTGCAAAACTATGATGCTACTATCTACACTGCAAAACTGGCCTGCATAGTAGAGTATCAAGAATAATCTGTTATCAAACTTTTCATTGATTTTGCAGAAAGAGAAAGATTCAGTAGAGATGTTGACAGAAGCTACCAAAAAGCATTTTGGCAGCTCAGAAATATTTTTTTCAAAGCCCTACAGTTTTACAGAGAAAGAACTTATAAATATTAGAATCATAGAAACTTAGAATCATTTAGGCTAGAAAAGAACTTTCAGATCTTCAAGTCCAACCATAAGATACTAGAGTTTTTATGGAAGTTCACATCAAGACTGTGTCCAGGTAAAAATTCTGCCACCTATTTTTCTTAAATTTTTATGTTTTTAGTTTAAAGATGTTTATTGCACTCATTGTTGAGGAATATCAAAAATTATCCTAGAATATTATTTGTATTTCTGTCTTAACAGAAATCTTACTGAGGTTGTTTTCCTTACAGATGCTGATGATGCATTATTGCATTCTATTATTGTTGAAAGTTATACTTTTTTTTTAGCTGTGCTTGTACTCCTTGTGTTTCATTGGCAACTAATGAGAATTTTGTGTTAAATATCTAATATCATCAAGCAAACAAAAACACATCCTTAAATGTGTTAAAAAAGTTAACTAGTGTTTAAAGAGAAACCTGAATACTCAGCATTCTTCAGCATCTGAAACCCCAGGTCATCTTCCTTCTGCAGGTTACCAAACTTGCAGTTGTGAAGTAAGGACAAAAATAATCAATTACAAGTTACCACTGCTGGTTAACTCAGACCACAAAGAAATTCTATTAATCAATCAAGAAAGAGTGCAGCTTTATTACATGCAAATATTTCCTATTAAAGCATAGTGGATAGTGTCTCCTCTTAGACAATTACACATGCAGAAAAGTTTTACTGTCTTTAGCTTCAGAATGGTGCTGTTGAAATATGAAGCAAATAGTTATTTGCATAGTGTGAACAACTTGATTGCCAAAGTCTAACAAGGAATGTGAGTTTGACATGATGAATGAAAGTTATTTTTCAATCATATGGTTGTGTTGAAAAAGTTATAAAAGCTTTTTCTGACTTC
The DNA here is from genome assembly GCF_032191515.1 of Phaenicophaeus curvirostris. Classification (NCBI taxonomy): domain Eukaryota; kingdom Metazoa; phylum Chordata; class Aves; order Cuculiformes; family Cuculidae; genus Phaenicophaeus; species Phaenicophaeus curvirostris. The sequence continues at coordinate 28,354,946 of NC_091397.1, forward strand.
TACAATAAAGCCATTTTTAGGTTGCTTTCAGGCATTTACTTACTCCTTATTAAACCATTCTCTGGAAATCTCTGAAAAAAAAGAAAAGAAACCACATCGTATTGCTATGTATATATCTAGAGACACACACATGTAGGTTGGGAGACAACATTTTCTTCCACCTTTTACCCCAGTTTACAGCATTTAATGCTTGGCTGGAGGCATTCACTGGGACTTTTGCCTTTCTCTTAAACATCAACTATTAGTTATTGCCAAAGGCAAGATGTTTTCTTATCTTGTGTGGCAAATTGTAGGTTCTTTCATCTCACAGGCAAACAGATCTGTTTGAATGGATACACAACCTTTGAAATGAGATGCCATTCATAAAACTTCTTCTATAAAAAAATAATCTGCCTAATAAATAGTATGTGAACAATTTTCCTTTCCTTTTTCTTTCTCTGAATTATTATCCTTTTTTTTAAATTTTACCCAAATATTTTAGGGGGGAAATGAAAACAATGCTGTTTCTTCAGGTGGCTCAGGGGACAAAAATATCACAGTTTCAAGCAGCATTTTACATGCCTGTTTATAGTGAAAGGGAGAAAGAAATCTAAGTGCTGCCTCTTGGAGGGGTGAGGTACCTGTTGAAGGCAGAACAGAGAAAAAGTGTTTGAACTTACCAGACTGGCAAGCATCACCTTGCCTTGTTGAGTAACTACTGCTCTTCAGGGATACAGATCCTCTTACAGGACTCTTAGCAGGTCTTCCAGACCTTAAAAATGTGCAGTGCTCAGAGTCAAGATCTTTTGTCTGAGTAGCAGAACTTCATAGCTCTTTCTGGGCACAGCACTCAGCAGTACCTGTGAATGCTTGTTCTCATCTGTGAGAAATTTGAGAGTTCTCTTCTATGGAAGGACTTTACCTAGCAGCTGGGAAAAACGGTCGTTGCTGGATGGAAGCAATTACTACAGACTTTTGCCTTTCTAACAGCTCTCACAGCCTTTTGTGAAGTAAGAGTCTACAAAACAGAAATTACTTCTGGTCTAGGATATAGAGCCATGCCTGCCAGATTCCTGAGAAATCTCAGCATCCACTGAATTCAGAAGTTAGAATACAGCAGAACAGAACAAACCAGAATAGTATAGATTCAGTTGGAAGGGACCTACTACGATCATTGACTCCAATTGTCTGACCAATTCAGGGCTGACCCAAAATTAAAGCATCTTAAAGCATTGTCTAAATGCCCCTAAAACACTGGTGGGCTTGGGGCATCAATCACCTCCTAAGGAAGCTTGTTTCAGTGTTTGACCACACTCACAGGAAAGAAATGCTTTGCAATGATCGCTCTAACCTTACCCTGGTGCAGCTTTGAACCACTTCCACATGTCCTGTGAGGATGCCAGGGAAAGAGATCACCATCTCTCTCTCCACTTCCCCTCCTCAGGAAGCTGCAGAGAGCAATAGGGTCACCCCCCTGTCTCCTTCTCTCTAAACTAGATAAACACAGTATACTCAGCCAATCCTCACAGGACATGCCTTCCAGTTCTTTTGCTAGCTTTATTGCCCTTCTCTAGATGTATTCAAGTACTTTCACATCCTTCCTAAATTGTGGAGCCCAGTAACGGCACACAGTACTTGAGATGAGGCTGCACCAGTGCTAAATACACCTGCATAATCACCTCTGTTGACTGGATTATTTTTTTTATGTACTTCAGGATGCAGCTTGCTCCCTTGTCTGCCAGGGCACTGGTGACTCATATTCAGCCTGCTGTCAACCAGCATCCCCAGAAAACTTTCTGCAGAGGTGTTCTCCAGCCACCTCTCTTCCAATTTATACTTGTGCCCAGTGTTATTCTGCCCTAGGTGCAGAATCCAGCATTTGGACTTTTCAAGTTTCATCCTGTTACGCATAACCCAGTGCCCCAATCTCTCTAGATGCCGCCGCAAGGTCTCTTGTCCCTCAAAGGAATCAACAACACCTCCCAGTTTATCATGGACAGTTACTGTCACACAGCAGCAATATAGGAACCTAATGGAAAAGCATGCAGGGTTTCAGTTTGCCTGACATTGCTGTAATAGAGGCCTTTTTCAGCCACAGATGGGTTCTCACTTGGAGAAGAGGCTGCAATAGAATTCTAAAATAATTTTGGGGTTTGTGGCTTCCATTAAAACTTTACAGAGATCATTACTTTTAAGATTATAGTGATAAAGTGAGTTCAAACACACAGAAGCTGGAACCTGGAGAGTAATGTTGAAATAATGGACTGTATAAGAGCTGCACATTACATTTTGGTGTTATGTTAATGGGGAAGGACAAGAGGCTTGCAGACAAATGGGATGGCGAAAACATGGGAGGAAAAAATATAACGCCAGGAAAAAGGAGATGAAATAATGAAAGTAGTGCTTGAATAAAAAGAAAGGAGAAATTGCAGCAAATAGTTAATCTGTGCAAAACAAGGAAATTTTACTTAAAACTGTGGGACACTGAGGTTCTGTTTATCTGCACTTTGATCTTAGTCTCAAACTCCTTTAATAACAGCTTGTATTACAGATCAAGACAATGAGATATGAGTTTAAATCATGAAGTTTCAATATAAAATTGAACTGCATCAAATGTCTGGTTAACTGGTAGATATGTCCTGGACTCTTTTTTATTATTATATAGTATAAGTAGTTTTGAACTCAGAAAATCCGTGTCTGCAAATTCCCTATTCCATTCTACATAAGACTTCAAACTATCACACCATTCAATTTGTTATGAGTAGATAGGAAGATTTGTGATGGAAACTGAGTGCTAAATTTTCATCCCAGTGGACAGGGCCTGCAGGTGCCTGTCTGCTTGGAGTACATTCAGGAAAATTCTTGAGCATATGAATACAACTGCATTCTTCAGTATTTGAAAGGAGCATTAAAGTATTTCAAAGATCAAATAATCCATCTTCTTATTAAAAAAAAATAGATTATATAGATTGCATTCTCAGTAAGTATAATTTTCCATGTTTCATAAGCTCTTTTAGATTTATAAATTTAAGGAAGTTTTGAAAATTAAATGCTGCTATCAATCAAATATAAAGTTTGTTCCAAGCTGTGATCAGGTCTTATGTTTATCAATAATTTGTTATTTCATATTTGAGAAACTATTGATTTTTCCAGATGCATGCATGATTATCATTTCACTAAGCAACACAGTTATGAATACCTAACACTTTTCTTTAATAATTTTGTATTGGTTTCAGCTTTTTTGACCTGTATAATTCCACTACTAATGAGTGACTTGAATAATTCAGTTGCAAAAATCAATGAATTGTACTCTGCACCACAAAAATCTAAATGTTGTATAATTTTGACATGAAGCTTCCATCTGTAGGTTTTTAACATACAAGAAAGACAATTCACAAAGGTAGGTCTCCACATATGTTATTAAGAGACGTTGTTAATATTTTTAACATCTTTGCTGTACAGTTGAATACACCATGCAAGTTACTGTGTGCATGTTATTCCATGTTATTAGGTAAATTGTGTCATATATCCTTTGAAATTAGGTGGTTCTACCTTTCCTGTGTCTTTAATAAAGTATCTTTGATGTTGTAGCTCAGTGAAGAATAGAAACGATTCCCATCATTTTTAAGCAAAACCAAATAAAGTCTGCTTGAAGAAATGTTCACTAAAGTTGGAAAGATTACCAGATCTAAATGTCATCATTCAAGCATTAAGTATCTAAATGTGAAGAGTTTTGCCTAGCATTAATTCATTAATTCATAAAATACAAACAAAAATACATACATTCATGCATTTTTCTTTAGTTTTGCATTACTTATGCTACATTTAGTTCATAAGATAGAGTATTTCATACACAAGTATTTATGTATATATGTTTTTTTCTTTGATATTGTCCAAGTTATTATGATCCTCTCTTACTGAAGAATACAAAAGAAAATATTCCCATCTATAAAGCTGTATAATGTTTATTCAGTAGAAGCTATGGTAAACAAAATTAATTTGAAAAATGTGTTATCCACTGCGTTTCTATCAATGAAATGGCATTGAAAAGAATTTGTATTTTACAAAATAATTCATAAGCTTGCATGTACAAATATTACTGACTCAAGAGCGAATACTCAGAATTTATAAAACCTTATAGTTTTCAAATATTTTGGAAGACTAATGGTAGACATTATTATTTCATGGTTAAATCAAGAAATTAAATAAAAATCTTGAAGCTAAGTACCATATTACCCACATTTAGGTATTCAGAATACTTGGAATATGATTTGACTGGGCTTTGACTGGGCTTTTCCTTTCAGTGAAGGGGGAGAGCTGACAAGAGAGAGCTGCAGTTCAAAGCAACCTGGAGCCAAATAGGGAGTGGCTGAAAACTTGACAATAGTTTGCAGAGGAGGTAGTAAGTCTCTCTGCTAACACCATCAAGTGTCTTCTGAGGAACAACCTGCTGTCTTTTTCTGAATCTGCTCAAAAATCCTGGAATACAATAGAGGATGAAGTCTCTCTCATCCAATATTTGGATCAGCAGCCCATGACTATGGCATTTCCTGTTTGTATTTCTGACAGAATCTTGTGCTCTTCCTTTCACATGTCCTTCAGCAGAAAGCTTTCCACATGCAGCAAGGCTCAGTCACACACTGGTAGATTCTCCAGGAAAGCAGGAAGAACTGAAATGACACAAATGCCTGAGGCTACAACAGAAAAGAAGCCTGCTTTTAAATCTAAAATAGCCCCATGTCCATGTTATAGTAGATGATTAAGCAGATGTGTACTGGTTCCAAGTTCCAAGAGAGCCACTAGATTCAGCACTCATGGAAGCACTGATGAACGTTTGGGTTCTGACTTCCACTGCAGGGAAGGGATGGCAGTGAACACCAGTGGACCACTCAGTTGAAGCAATTCTCAACACAGCGAGAAACAAAACTCTAAGCACTTAGACAACCTTACAAAAAAAACGGAGATTGTCTGAGTAAGACTGAATCAAAGAGCTTGTGAATCACTGTGTTGTACGCACAACAAGCACCTCAATTCATCCCATTCCTGTTAAAACACTCATCTGCACTGGCTCCATCTGCATCAAACCTGTATTTCATATTTTTGCAGATGCAAACTACTGTCTGGCATATGAGCCAAAGACTGAAAGTATGTTTTCTGCAAAAGAGACTTTCTGAAGAAAAGGCCATAGGATTGACAGGTGGGCAACAGAAGCCAGAATCTAGAATGAAGACTGAGCCCTGAATTATGTAACCATAGAGCTCTGCAAATGAAAAAAAAAAGGGAGCTTATAGAGGGAAAGAGTTCTTCAGCGTGTGTTTAATTTTTAAAGGTTAGTCTTGTTGAGTTAATGGAACTTCAAAGAGATTTAAACATATAACTGAAGTGCTTTATCCATATCAACAAAACTTCTTGTTCTGGAACCAGTTTCATGGGAAGACTTGGAGGACTTGAAATAAAATTTGAATGGCATATCCTATATTGTGAAAACCAGGACTTTTCCTTAGTAACTGCATGGTTAATGGAAGTTCTTGAAATGCTTTGCAACCTCAGTAATAGAACTACTATGGTGCATATAATTTTTCCAATATCTCAGAAAATGCAACTTGCCTTGTTCTTTAATTTATCTGTGAGAGACACCTACTGCAATCTTTGTTGGAATAATATGAAAACTTCTGAATGATATTTCAGATACCTGGACGGCAGAAAAGTAATTTAAATTATATGAAATATCTCCTATCTGTGCCCAGAAATATTTTTGAGGAAAGGTGTTTTTCCAGAAGAAGAAACAGTTTTTTTCATTCTCTATCTACTTTTATTGTATTATGTTATAATGTGTTACATTGAATTATATATTCTAACAGGTTAGAAAACTTCAGGATATGTGGATTCCTAATATTTCTCCCTCAGAGGGAAATAATAAATACATACATTTATATATACTTTACATATCTGTATATATTCCAAGAACCATGAATACTGCTTCTACATCTACTGCACATTCTCATGAATCCCAGTCCCAGCAGAAAAGTACATAGTCATTTCTCAATCCTACTAATATCAACACATTTTTGTTACCACTAATATATATCATCAAGGCTTATTTTGGCTTCTTAGGTAATTTGCTTCCAGCTCCTGTAATAATCCAGAATAATTAGTAGTGTTTAAACTCTTAGCATCTTTGAAGTTGTGTTACAATCATAATGCACTTAGATTGCCATGCAATTCAGCCTTACAAATTACCAGCCAATCAGCACCCCCAATGTGTGAGGCACTTCTATTTTGCTCTGTTATCTCATACTGCTGTTAACACATTTGGAAATTGTGAACACTGACTGCCTTTGGTGACTATCTCTATTCGTTTTGTCTAATGTCTGAGACTTCACAACTATTCTGTTCAATTTGGTATGGCATTTCAACTGTTACTATCTATGCAGTAGTCCTTTTCAGCTCAATAAATGTAGATTCAATCACGCTTTATAGAGAGAAAAATTATGAAATGAATGCATTTTGAAATGTGGGAATGCTACTTAGTGTCTGTTTGACTTCAAGGAAATTATAGACTTCAGGATAGTTTTAAATCTACTTAGATTTCAATAGCATGATCATCACTGCACTGCCTAGGAAGCTGGGGAATGGATACGGCCTTCTTTTTCCATTCCAGAATAAGCAAGGAAGCAGCAAGAATTAATTCTGCAGTCCTCAGAATTACTCCTGCCTTCCAGTGTATGAACCTTGGGAGATCAGAGCAGTTTTTGTTTACATGGCTCTGTGTGCTCCAAGATAGATATAATCCTTTCCTCTTCTTTTTGGCATTAGTAGCATTTTTGTTTCACTTTTTTTTTTTCCTAAGTACATTCATAAGAAATTCCAATACTTTAGATTTTTCTGATTTTTTTCATTGTTGAGTTTTGCTTTTGCCTGAAAATAATATTTCATTTTTATTAGAAGTATCATTGTCTGATTTGGGTAACCCTATAAGCTTATGAAAATACAAATCTGTAAAATATAGGTAGCAGTACAGTATTTACCTAGCTCAAGACAGGCTTAACTTTAAATATTAAATGTTTCTTCATGCCAGTTTCATAGTGTAGTGGGCATGAGCTCCATGCCTTCTTGGCAGGCACAATGAGACAAGTCCATGCATGTGAGGCATGGTCTTGCTATGAAATTTCTTGAATAGGGGCATGCCCAGAAGCTCCCTGGGGAAGGTTCTTGAATTGAGGCAGAGAGCTCCAGGGTGACTGGCTGCTCAAGAGACCCTTCCTGGGGCTGAGGAGGAGTGATGCCTGCTCCTACACCTCCCCCTCTCATTGTTAATTGGGAGACACAGAAAAGCCTGTCAGGCACGTGCAGCCCTGAACTCAGACAATGTTTAAGGCACAACAAATGTAAATTTAAAAAGCTGGTCTTCAAAACCATTCAATACCTTCCCCTGGGGCCTATAATGATTTATTTCTCTAGTAACTTTCCATGGATACACTGTTAGATTATTTTTCCATTCATATTAGGCATCTTTTCCAGACACCCTGCACACCTTTGATGAGACAGCAAGGGCATCAAGAGCATTTGCAGCATAATTTACTGGCTGTGCTTTTTAGATCAAGTACCAAGATCTGACATTAGCTGCAGGAGCTCAGAGCTGGAAGGAAGGGAAGTCCTATGTAGCCTTAGAGTAGGCATGCTCACTACACAGAAAGTTCAAGAATTCCAGCTAAAAACCATTTTCACTGAGCCTTTATTAACTATGTCATGTTGAAGGTTTGTAATTTTAGTCAAATTTAGGCAGATATTCACAAAAGTGGCAAAAGACTCATGTCCAGTGGACTTCAAAATTCTGCTTCAAGGACTTGTAGTGCTCCAGCTTGTTAAAGACAGAGTTGCCAGAATTTTGCAGTATAAGGAAAACGATGTACTAGTCTTTTTGCTTACTTGTCAGATAGCTTTTAACCATTTTTGACTAAAATTAAACATAACAGCCGAAGACACACACTTGACATGGCAAATTTCAGTTTTCTTGGTTAAATTTTGTCACAATTATAAGCAATTGAAATACAACTCTTCTAATGGGTACTTGTACAATCCTGAAAGATATATGTGTGTGTATGAAATGTATGCACACGTACATAGATATTTATGAACGCCATATACATCTGGTATGGTATAATCTGGCATAGTGTAATTTCTGCCTTAACATGTTTCATATAAAATTAATCATATTCATCCTAAAGCATCCATCCACAAGAAAACCAAGCTAAAATTTGTCAGAGAACAAATCTCTCAAAGTCATATAAAAAGAACAGAAGACCATGCAGGATTCTTCTAGTGTAAAATCCTAATTTAAGATAAATTCTGAAGGCACACATATTATTTCTGCTGTGTGGATCACTCTTGTCATGCATGTGATTTTATTACTTACTCTGTTAAACATAGTAGCAGCTGTCCTCTTTTACACCTCTAGGGGGAAAAAATCAGAATGGATTATTCAAAAGATTGAAATCCCTTTGAGATGTGGCCCTTCCAGCAATACTATAAATTCTTTTTCACTCCAAGGTTAGATGCTATGTTGACCTTGATTTAAAACCAAAGATTCTGTGGAAAATGGCAACGATACCCAGCTCTGACAAATTGAATTGGTCTCAAGGTATTGAAGGATGACTAATAAATCTGAGACTTGATCCTGAAACTTCTTTACACATGTACTGAGTCTCTTTCTTCTTGAGATATTTGAGATATTGTTAAATATTAAAATCATGTCATACCAGTGATATATTTAATTGACTAAAGCCACATTTAATATTTTTCTTCAGGATAGAATTGGAAACTCTGATAAAGTTTGAGTGAATATATCTCTCCTGCATGTTAGTAACAACTATAATTCACATTGGGTCAATGCTACTAAACTTTTCATCCACTAAAGCATACAAGAAAGAATTTTCATCTAGATAAAGAGCTTACATGTGTCAGACTACTAACACATTTCTAGTATTAAAGATCTTCCTGTTTCTAAGAAGGAATCAATGTATTTAATATCCAAAAGAGAATCACTGGAGCTTGACTGAAACCAGCAAGTGTGAGGCTTATGTTTTGCCATCACATTTGTATTCAGGTTGTATTCAGGTTGTAGACTTCTCTATAAGGGCCAGTTGGTTATCCTGCATGCCAAACAAGCCATCTGAAGAATGCATAGTACAATGAGCTGAGTTTGCAATGGAGTGAAGATCGTAAGATTCAAGAAAGTTATTTGCTATTTCAAACTATATGCTTGCTAAAATATTGATTCAAATTTTGAATTAGTTTCTTTTCCTTTTTAATTTCATCCTAAAGTGGATTTCCCTTAAGGGGACTCTTAACTTCCCTTAAGGACTCTTCTTTGATCAAATACTATACAAAAACTACTGTGATAATTGTGTGTGCTAGAAAGCACCCAAAGATGGACGAGGAATTACATAGCAGCCACTAGCCTCCCTGTCTGTCTACACAAAATTCCAACATATATTTTAGTAACTAATGAAAAGCCACTTAAAACATTTTTTCCTACACACTTAGCTCCAGGTAACCTCAAAAAAGCAAACTTTCCCCCCAAGTCTTATTATCCTCCAAACTGTCCATCTACGTCTTCTTATTTCCTTTCACCACACTTGATGTTTAATCCTTTTAATGGTGCTGTGTTCCCTATCACCTATTAGCCAGTTACTATTAAGGTTTATAAACCTCGATCTTGTGTACCTTAAAAAATTCTTAGATTGCTAATAAAGGAAAAACAAAATAAAAAGCAAAGTAGCCTTTTTTTTTTTTTCTTCTTTCTCCTTTAAAAGGAAAATGTCACTACCAATCAAACCTGGAATAAGCTTCAGTGTAAGGGAAAACAGAAAAAGAATTTACTTCAATTCTTCTGTTAACTTGTCTTAGGCTCATCAGATCAACAATCTCATTAAATGAACTCAGGAAATCTTTGTTGTGAAATCAGGACTCTTTTCAAAAACAGAAAACAAATTATCCATTACAAAGTTATCTGTAAAAAAAATGGAGGCAAAAAGCCTCTGTCTTTTCACACAGCTCTTTGGTTAATTAAAATATAATGGATGTAGCCCGCACCTCTGGAAGTACTCTTCCAATTTTCATTTTGTTTTCCTATTTAGTACTGCTATTGATTTTCTGAAGCTGGTAAATTGTGGAAAGCCCTATAAAACACAAGGTCACTAGCTGGCAAATGTTAATGTCTTCTGTTACCATCATTCAGACAGATTCTACATGTGAACATCTGTTAGCAGAGAAATTCATAATTACAGCAGGATCACCCACAGAGTTTATCTAGACAGAAAGTCTCTCATTCCTCTATTAGCCTTCTTTCAGAGTCCTCATGTAATAGCTATCAGAGTTTATCTGAAACATAATGTTGAGTGCATTCTCACAATAACACTTCTGTGACTTTAGAATCACAGCTCTGGGAATTTTGTCTGTGAAAGAAACCCCATGATTTTATGAGGCTTGGAGTTTTACTTCCATAATTCAAACAAAATTTGGTACAACTGCTGGTACAACAATCAAAACATCTCATCTGGTTTCTCTCCTGTTGCCAATCCTGTTCTTAGTATGAAGTGGAGTCAGTTGTGGCTGATACAGGAGACAACCGTAGCAACACACCAGCAGTCATAGGAATTCTGGTGCCCAGAGGCTGGAGTGATAGATGGAAATGTAATAGCCAGGGGAAAAAATCCAAAGAAGCATCTGAAGTGATTCTTCTCATGCAGTACGACTGCCTAAATTGAAAAACAAAGCATCAAGAAATCTTCTGTTCTAAGAAATCCCAAGAACTGCTATAACAACTCACAAACCTGTTTTTCCTTTCTGATGTAATGAACACCATGGCATAGGCAAAATGCAGGCACCAGGCCCAGCAGATTTTGTAGAGGCAGAAATGAATTTTGACTTTGAGGATCTGGGGGCAGGGCTGGATCAAATTCACTTCTGCCACAGAAAATGGAGGATTTAAAGGAGTAACTGCTGATCATGTTTCAGATTAGGAAGATGACAAAGATGAGGACAGAAAGTTTGTTCAGTGGCCTGAGCCACTTTTTTTGATAGCCTCCCTTCTAGAGTTCTGACTTTGCAGGACATTTGAGATGAAATTATGTAAGAAAGACCACTCAGTTGGATACTAGCCCTGCCCAGACACAGAGTCTGAGCCTTGGATCCTGACTGGAAACCTTATGGCCCAGGCCAGGCAGCCCTGCTCTCCATTCTCTGCACAGATCCTTGACTTGCTTTCTTCTCACCTCTCGGGTTGCACAGGATACTCATTGCCTTAGATCATCACATTTGGGGAGAGGTGCTTAACTTTTGGATGTTGCACTACAACTGGAACATGGAAAGAGGTCTACTCAGTTTGTATTCTTTCTCTACAATTTAAACTGTGCATACAGTCCATACACACCATTACAATGACAACAAAATAGTTGTTTTGTATTACATATGCTCAAAGAGCCTTTTTTAAGGCATGCAATTTTCAGATTTTATTTTAATGAAGTGTTGTTACCTAACTTTGGCTTACTTAATGCTATAGCCCTATTTAAAGAGAAGTATATATTACTTCACAACACAATCACTCAATAGATGTTGGTCAATGGAAAAAGAACTTTGTTCTAAAAAATGTAACTGTCAGGTAGAGACCAAGCATGATGAATTTCATCTCAGGAATCAAAGAAAATTAGGCCCATTTCCAAACATCAAGTTCAGTTACTTTGGTTAGAATTAATTTAAAAACATGTGATAGCTGTAAAATTTACCTTGCAAATTACTTTCTTTCATAGAGAATAGTTGAATTAAAATAGGTCAAAGGGATTTTTCTTAATAATTTTAGAAAAACATCATTTTGAAGGGAGAAAACTTTAGAAAATATCTTAGAAGCAGAATATTTCCTTCCGTGAACTTTAAAATTGGTAGTTATAGTGGAAATGTTTATATTATTAGAATATGTTTATTTGGCTGTGGCAGCTCTCTTGCTGACAATTTACATTAACCAAGTGTCAGCCCTTAGCCAGCAGATATAATCCTGTTCCCAAGCTGATCTTCAAGGCAAGGTATGCTAACTTAGGCACTGTGCCACTGCAGTGGGTATGTAAGATTTTTGGACCAGAGCTGGTTTCTATCAGCTTTGACCACTGTGGACTGATGTCTTGCATATTTGTGTCTATTGAAATAACTCTGCCTTTTATACAGTAGGCACAACTGCCTATCTGCTATAAAAGAACCAGAAAATGTCATTCTAAGACTACACAAGTGAAACCAACCTATGAAATAAGTTAAGTGTCAGGAAAGTAAGTGAGAAAGCATATTGCTTTTATTAAGGGCAATAACTCGAGTGTAGAAATGACTGGTAAGTCTTGCTTTTAAAACCACTGGGAAATACTAATTTAGTAAAAGAGAAATTTTGTTTTAATAAAATGCTACTTCAGTCAATATTTTAATTTGTCCACGAAGTTTAGCCATAATATAGACTTTGTCTCTGTGAAAATCATAAAGAAAGAAAGTAGTCTTGTTTATTAAAAAAGAGCTTTTCTCAAATCTGTTATTCTAAACCTCAAACTGTTGACTTAAATATGAATAGAGCAAGTGTTCTTGTAGAAAACTCTGTCAGTCCCGCCTATTTGAGCTGAATGATTTCACATAAATAAACATCTCTTTGCATGGCTGGCTGTGACAAAATTTGAAGATATCATGAGGATGTGAGACACTTGTTCATGCCTCTGCTGTTCCCATGACTCATTATTGAAATGTTTGCCAATAATCTTGGACAGCGTAAGTCTCTTTCGAGTGTTATGGATATTATGTTATTAGAATAGCTTTAGTAGACTGATTACTCCATCTAAAGTAGCTGTTAGCCTAGTGTTTAAGGCACATGCGTGCAAGTTCAAGGCTCAAATTATCTATCTGAATTTTGTGAAGGAAGCTGCAAAGTTCCCAGTTTTGCATCAAAAAGGACAAGATGAAAAAGTAAAAAATGTCAGAAATTTTGGTAGGAAAGGAAAAAGGTTACCCACAAAATCAAGTTAATGATTTTATTCTGTGAATAAAGTCTATTCACAGGCTGGACCACTGACCTGAGACCAATGGCATGAGGTTTAACAAGGCCAAATGCTGGGTCCTGCACTTGGGGCACAACAACCCTATGCAGTGCTACAGACTAGGAGAAGTCTGGCTAAAAGCTGCCCAGAGGAGAAGGACCTGAGGGTGTTGGTTGACAGCCGACTGAACATGAGCCAACAGTGTGCCCAGGTGACCAAGAAGGCCAACAGCATCTTGACTTGTATCAGAAATGGCGTGACCAGCAGGTGCAGGGAGGTTATTCTCTCTCTGTACTTGGCACTGGTGAGACCGCTCCTCAAATACTGTGTTCATTTCTGGGTCCCTTGCAACAAGAAGGACGTTGAGGCTCTGGAGCGAGTCCAGAGAAGAGCAACGAAGCTCATGAAGGGTCTGGAGAACAGGCCTTATAAGGGGCAGCTGAGGGACTGGGGTTGTTTAGCCTGGAGAAGGGGAGACTTTATTGCTCTCTATAAATACCTGAAAGGAAGTTGTAGAGAGGACAGAGCTGGCCTCTTCTCCCAAGTGGCAGGTGACAGGACAAGAGGGGGTGGCCTCAAGCTTTGCCAGGGGCAGTTCAGGCTGGACATCAGGAAAAGACTTTTCACAGAAGGAGTTATTTTGCACTGGCAGAGGCTACCCAGGGAGGTGGTTGAGTCACCATCTATGGAGGTATTTAGAAGACAGGTGGATGAGGTGTTGAGGGGCATGGTTTAGTGATTGATAGGAATGGTTGGACTCGATGATCCTGGGGGTCTTTTCTAACCTAGTGATTCTGTGATTTTGTGATTCTATTCTTTCAGTGTGTTGTTTGCCTGACTAACCATTCCCATATATTTTCTTTCAAATGAACATGCAATGTCTTAGTAAGGAAAAGGTGGAGATCTGGAGGAAAAATAGTATGTAAAGTTGAGAAAAATGTTGCCATTGTTCCTTTACTGCAAACCACAAAGTTACACTGAAAAATAAAGAAAATTTAAGGAAAATATTTAGAAACAGATGACCACTCAGCAGTCTAAAATGCATCTCCAAGTGCACCATGCCTTGTTATTTGGATTTGGGCAGGTGGTTTTGGAAAGTATTTCTGGTAAAAAAATAGCATTCTGATTTTCAGTACTGTTATTGCTATCACTGCAAATATTTTCTAAAACAATCTTAAAATATAGCTGTGTAAGGAAGTGTAAGGAATTGCTGTGGTGATAAAAAGCTCTAAGAATCTCTGAAATCTGCAGTATAATGGACTTTGCTGCCACAAGGAAATCCTGGTCTATAGTGCCTTTTTCTATGAGGTATCTCTCCACTGCATTCATAAAAACTGGGTCAGTGTTCAACAAACAGTGTAAGACTTACTCTACAGGGAAGAGACAAAATAAGAAATCACATTGGTTTATACCTTCCCAACATGGTAGCACAGCAAGTCTGTTCTTTGCATCCAGACATCCATTGAATGTCTAACTTAATTAATCACAAAGGTCCACTAGCCCATATATTTACTCTCAAGAACTGGTGCAAATCTGAGAGTCCTGACTGTGATTACTAGGCAACAGAGGTACGATCATGTTTTCTTGTTCTCTCTCTCACATTATGACCCATGCTCTCTAAAGTATCAAGCAAACACCAAGCATCAGTACCTTATACATCTTGAACCAAAAACTTTCACCATTCTATTAGTATTTGAGTTAAACTCCTCAGGTCTGCTAAGGTCTTACAGGAAATGCCTGTACGTATATAGGTCCTCTGTAAAAGATTCAGGGTTTAGATTGTGAAAAGTGTTTTCTTTTTCATCTATACTCCAGGTGCTTGACATTCAGAAATGGGAGTGATTTCAGTTATATTGCTGTGCTTCATGTTACATGGCTCTAGTCCATTCTTCTGGAAAATTCTTCTAAAGTCCATAACTTTTAACATATGGCACAGTGATCTTTCATGCTTAGCTCTATGCTTTGAGTTCTTCTCTGGAGGCTATAAGGTGAAAATGAAGGCAGAAAAAATGTTAGAGCAATGAATATATAGATGCTCAAGTATCTTATTCAGTGCCACTTTTTGACTGGAGTGGCTGGGTTGTTTTTTTTTCTGGTATGCAGTAGGAAACAAGTGACTTTTTCTTCATAAAATGCTTTACTTCCAAAATGTCTGGAGATATCAGTGGAAGAACATGAAGTGCCGTAAGAAACCTGAGTGTCTGTAACTCTAATAGCTGGTCAAAACTCAATAAATAATTTTGCCAGACTGCTGGATTCTGAAGGTCTCCTGGGATTCTTCTAGGGCTTTGATTTCAGGATCTACAATGATGAAGGAACCAGTGTTTTTTTTACAGAAAACAACATGTTCTTTCAACCAGAGTTCTACTTCATAACAAGGCTTCCTTGCACAAAGTTTCTTCTCTTTCTCTGTTTCACTCACTGTGTTTATAGCAGACTATCATTATAGCTTTAATCTTGAAGCATCAGCTTCCATTCTCAAAAATGTATAAGAGCTGGAAGAATTTTAAAGTTATACCAGTTTTAGCAATAACAACAATAAAAGTATAGAACCTTAGTCTGACCAGTATTTGAATAAGAAAAAAGTAACAGGGAAAGCTTTTTTCTTTAAATCTCACTAAATTTTTCTTTACATGCTCAAAGCAAATTAGTATAAGACAACACTAAAAGAAAATCTGAAATGTATTTAATTACCTACCTTTTGAATAGTTTATGTCACTTTCATCTTCCTTTTATGTACTGTATCTTTGCATCTTCTGCTCAAAATATTCGTTGCCATGAGCAGCACTTTCAGTTCTTCCATCGTGATTTAACCCTTTCTGTTACTGACAAATCAGCTTCTCCATCCTCAAACAGCAGTCATTTTCTCAGAAATTCAGTTTGTGTTATACTCAACCATCATAATTGGTTATTTTCTGTAAGCTGAGATTCTGGTATTGTTTATGCATTGCATTTTAGCCTTTTCTCTCAGCCCTAGAGATGTTATTTATATTCCATCACAGTAGGTGAAAGAGATTCTATATCAATGATAAATAGAACTTAGGAACCTATGAAGCACATGAAGGTTGTGTGCAGGGGGTGACTGTCGCAATGTTCATAGCTACATTTTTTCTGATTATGTATAGTCAGGATGCATTTTCCCTGTCCAAAAGGTACATGTTTTATTATTCTTTTGCTTCTCACAAGCTTTTCTAAGCTTTTTTTTTTTTTCTGAGAGGTTCTTGTTAGCCACTCCAACCTTCTGGCAAGAACACTGGGCTCAGATCTAGTAACTAAAAATGTATAATCATTGACAGAGGGCTTAAGGTTATTCTATATTGAAAAAAATAGGATCCACTTTGAAATGGAATTAACCAACTGTTGTTACCAGCCAAATATAATGTGATACCTTGTTCGCCACCATCATGCTGGAGAGCTGCTTGTCCTTAGCAAGAAGGCAAAGGAATTGACACTAGAAGATATTTGAATTTAAATCAGCAGAGATAGTTGTAAGAAGGACATCAGTGGGTTCATTTTTCCTTTCTGTTTCACAGAAATTAGCTCAGCTGTTCTGTTGTCCTGTGGATGAATATTGTAGTTAGGGTATCTGTATTGTTCAGATCATTATAATCTACTGTTAAAAAAGTACTTTTATTTGCAGGAAACACTGAAGATAAATAATTTATTGCCTTGTGCTTGCAGTGTCTTTAGTCCCCATGTTTCTAGTTACAGGATCCTCTGGAGAAGGAATTGAAGAAGATAGCTATAAAAGTGCTTCCAAGAGCTGTTTCACAATGTATGGGGTAGGACTCAAGGTCAAAGGGGCAGAGTTGATTTTGGGTGCAACATGAAACAGTGGGGATGTTTATGAAAAAGAACCTTGTCAGTGACCGCGGGAATCTGCTGTCGCTCAGGCTTTCGTTCAGAGCTCTCTAAGGCTAAGTGCAAACTGCTCAGTCTGGGATGTCTCTCTTGGTCTTTAGCAAAGTACACATACCAGATGTATATGGACTCACTGTGGGACAAGACATGGATAGTTTGTCCTACTCCTCTTCTTCCTCATGCCACAGATTCCATGGGAAGGGAATTGACAGCACAGGTCCTATGAGAGCTGCAGTGTTACATTCAGAGCTCTGATCAGGACAACTGACATTAAAATGGACAAAGTAACCAGCCCACAGTCTAGATATAGCCTCAGTTAGTGGGTCTAAACACAGTGCACCGAAGTACTTTGAAATTATTGCATCTTCTCCAATGTCTACATTGCCTGCTCTATTTGATGTCTGAAGAGCAGCCAAAGTGTCATAAAATCCTGCAGATGAACAGCAGTAGTGATAAGCTGGGCTGACCATAAACCATAACTTGTTCTAAGAGGTCCTGTACAGAATCTCACTTCTAACTGCTGAACCTGAGTTATTAGGCATGCCTCAGAACCTCAACTTCTGTTTTTCTGCTTTGCAAACCTGTCATGGAACATTCTTCCTGAATTTTGAATAAGCTTGCTTTGTTGTTGCATCTGTTTGATTCAAGAACTGCATTTGACAAATTCAAAAAAGCTTCATTAGAAAATACATTCTCAGGAAGAACAGCTTCAGAGAATTTCACATCTCAACAGCAAAAGAAATGAAAATTTCCCCTTCCTACCATCCCCAAAGATCTAAAGGTTTCTCAGAAATTCAAAAAATTCCCCCCAGGTTTTCTATCCCCAACAAAAGGAGCCTCCTATTTCCTTTAACACAGTGCCTAATGAAAAATAGTAAGTACTCCAACATAAAAGATTTTTAATCATCCAAAGTGGTGGCTCTGTAGTACAAATCAAGGAATTAGCAGCAACCGATTTTACGTAGGAGATAGAACAGAAGTGCCTTGGGGCAAATCAAAAGCCAATCTGTACTTCTATAAAACTGTGAGGCTAAATTCCATTCAGATTACAACTTTAACATGATTTTCACAGCAATTCCATATGCAATATGCCATTTTTTTAATTGGAATAAATTAAAATATACTTTTAACTATTTAGTGTTTTGAAAATGTTAAACTGTGTCTGTTTTTACTAGATCTTTCTCTACTACACAGCTATTGTATTAAGAAAGTATTGCTTTGATACCATTTTCCTATCAGATGTGAACATTAATGAAATGCTTTGCTATTGCACTTGATTTCTGCTGGTAGCTCAGGACATAGTTTTAGGGGCAGCTGTACAAGAGGAAGGGAATAGAGGTAGGAAAGAAGAACAGGGAAGGCAAAGTAAAAAGATCTTGAACCTTATGAGCATTGTAGAGAGCTGTCTGTAGTTACCATCCAAAAATAATGAAAAAAGCATTTTTTTATATATATATATATACACTATGACCCATAGCTGCACTGGATGATACAATCTGTTTTTCAGAAATTAAGACACTGGAAAAAGTCTGTTTATGAGTAGGGCATTGCAAGATCAAGAAGCAATGAGTTATGATGTGTCTGTTCTTTTCTCAACAAATATTTAGAGAGAATGGGGCAATGTATCTAGTTAGAGGGTTAAGATTTTGTTTATTATATGGCAGCTACAATACTGTAGAGGCTTTTCTGTGGACTCTGGTCACTTAAATGAAATTCATGGAAATATTTTGTTTCCCCTGAATCACCATTTTTTTGCATCATACAGGGATATACTGTTCTAGGAGCATTTTACTTCCTTGAAGTAATAAAAAAGTATTTAATTAATCCATCTTTTTAATATGTGGAGGTGTTTTAATATACTCGTATGCTTAGTCACTGTATAGACTTTTCTCATCAGGATGACAGTCCCACCAATTTCAACTCATTTACAACTCATTTTAATTTGATTCTAAATTATAACTCCATTTAATTGTAAAGGGGAAATAAATGCAGGATAGTAGGGCAGGTATGGAGCAAGAACATGAGATTGTGATTGAGTCATGCAAATCTGGATGTGGGTCACCTGGCATAGGAGTGGGTATGTTTTTACACATCTTGTTTCTCTGTATTTTACCTACATCGACCCTGAGCAAATGAAGGTCCTTTGGATTGTTCTAGCTGGATTTTCAATCTGAATGTGAATGTTGTCTGAATTCAAACACAATATAATCATGTTGCCAGTAGTTTTAGAGTGGGTACTAGATTAGTCAAAAGGGTCTTTGAGGCCAATGAGAATCAGATCTAGGGCCCTTAAAAATGTGATCACAATACAGGTAATCACAACTTCTTGTGTATTCATGAACCCACATTGCAACAAAGTTAGGTCATTTAAAAATATAGCAAATGGATAAATGAACATGCAAGATTTACATCTACAAATAGTTGTACCTGAAAATATGGTGGGACATTATTTCAAAGCTTATTGAGAACAAGCTACTACAATTCAGGAGATAGCATCTTGAGTAAGCTAGATAATTTTATGAAAACATAATATCTCAATAATGATAAAAAAACCCCAACGACTAGTGGCGTGAATCCTATGGGCTAGTAGGAAAGGAATAAGAGATAAATATTTGCAATTTAAGAATCCATGGTACACCTGCATTTTCAGACAGTCAGTTTCTGGTTGTTCAACTCCAGAAGTGTTATGGTACAGTTAGAGGAATATCAAAAATTATCTTAGGATTATTTTAGCTGTGGGATAGACAGAGACTGTTTAAGCTGTAAAAGACACAGCTCAGCAGGAATGTAATAGTAGTCTGTAATTGTGAGTGGCACATGGAGTAATTATTCACAATACAAGCAAGAAGAGGCATCAAGGAAGACTAAATATCCCTATATTTGTCTCATACTCTTCTCTGTGCAACTACACTGAAAACCTATAACCTCTGAAGAATGATAACAGATTAGAGATATTTGGTTTCATCCAGTAGTGCTGGTCTTATGGGGGCTTTTCCATATGGCCATTCTCTGTATTTGTGATACTTATCTCTTACAAAAACCTCTCTCATCCTGAATTACACAACTGTCAATTCAAGAGTGTGCTCAATGCAAACCAGCACGGGATATATTAAGATAGTGTCTTTTTGCATTCCTGCTATACTGTTCTAAGGGAAAGATATAGTCTACTAAGCTTGTTAGCCCAAGGCAGATATCTAAGAGTTTCTAAAATACTTCAGTTAATACAATGACATTTTCAAGAGCAACTGTGAAATTTTGGTTTTATAACAAAATTGAATGTAACAACAGAATTTTCAAACACATGCATTCCCCCTATAAACCAAAGCTTCTAAATTCACTTCTACATTAATTTAAATCTCTATCTATATTTATAATCTTACAATAGGACAACTTAAAAAAAAATATATATAGATTATCTAAATTACTAATTACAGAAATCTGAATTACTTCAGTTTTTCTTCATTTTTCTTTCTGTTTTTTGTTTGTTTAAATTTTAGACTTCGGTGAAACAATACCTTTGTTTAAGTTAAAAATGAATGAGTGTTAGAAGTGTTTATGTGGGTATTTCATACCACTTTCATTGTAATGCTTGGTTTATTCTTAGATGAATTCTACGGTTAGATTGCAATTTAGCCAAGACACTGCTAGATCTACAGTTTAAATATGATCTTGAATGTCTAATTTGAAGGGAAAGTACATACAAGGTTGGCAAAATAGATGTTGCTTGGATTTTATAGATTTGTAAAAAGAGTACAAAAAATGTACAAAATTGGCTGAATAATTCCTTAATAAAAACAAGGGCTTTTTCAAACTTCAAAACAACTCTGGTGATTAATCTGCTGATGTTCATCTTTTAGAAGTTTCTGGTCCAAAATTTAAGTCCATGGGAGAACTTGCAGCTCTAGCTGACAACTAATGTGTTTAGCTAATTAGATAGTGAAAACATTCCTGGAAACCAGTGAAGAAAGAGCAAATTAGTAGGCTGCAGCAAGGCAAAAACCTTCACCAGGAACATCATACTCCTCCTAGCAAAGAACTCAGGACACTGACGACTTACTAAAATATGCTTATATGCACTCACAGACATTCATGCGCATGTGCACATGTGCATGCACACACACACACACACTCTTCTTGTGCAGGAATAGTGACACATGATTGTTGATTTTAGGGCCCAAAAAGTCTTTGGAGGCGTGAGTGCGATATCAGAGAAAAATATATTAGGAAGTATAAGTGTTTTAACTATGGATGAGTCTTTTCTGTAATCATTGCAGAATTTAGAATTATTATTTTTCTTGGGGCTGGACAGATAAAGCATTATTTTTCTTGGGGCTGGACAGATAAGAAGAGAGATTTGTTCTTTGTTGATTAGATTATTAAACTGTTGATTGAACTAACAATAAATTCTTAGACCTGCATATAAATACTGTGTCATTTGCAGATAGTGAGATTTTGTGTGTAGCAATGTTTGTCTCCTTATTGCAAGACTAACATTTTAACTTTGCTAACTTGCTTTGCTTTTGATACAGTGAATCCTGATTCTTCTCAGCTATAATTTGAAAGCTGGAGGACAGCCTCTCCCGTATTTGTCCACAGTATAGCCTGTATCCTGATGGCATCTACTAAACACTTCCAGTGTAATTATTCAATATCTTTTTCTCAAACTCTCAGTACAGTACACCGTATTGTGAAGAACTTTCAGTTTGCTTATAATCTTCTTGTGCTATCAAATGTAGGAAACTCACAAAAATAATTCCTTCAAAATAATCAGAGTCAACAGAGCAGTTACAAGTAATTAAGGTGAATTAAATTTCACTGTATACTACAGTCCTAAACAAATTTCATACTCACCCAAGTTTGTTTCACAGCAAATCAATAATACTAAAGACTTTATTCAAATAGATAATGTATAGTTTCTTATTCCTGCTCAGTGAAACTATCAACTTCAGTTAATGAGAATTTTTCCATAAACATTGATGGGTGGAATTTTTTTTTTTCCTGTAAGTGACTTCACAATCTTATATTTCCTATCAACTAACAGCCTTGAATATCAAGAAGCACTGTCCAACACCTGAAAAAGCCTTTCATGATTTTCAGTTTTTTGGGGGGCAAGTAGTCAATGACTCAGCACAAACTAAACTACTGCCAGCTTGTTTTCAGGTTTCATTGCACAGCTATCAGCAGGATTAAAAAGTTAAAAACCCCTTCGCTATAGACATTGTTAAATAGTCATGTGATACCACTGCTGAATCAAGAGAAAACATGAAATATACAGCAAAGGTAACAGCATAACACTGCTGGTATCCACACTTTTCTTGGGAATCAGCATGTCCATGCTTTGGGTTTTCTTGTATCTAAGGTTGCTGTTAATTCCTGCCCATCAAGAAGTCTTCAGAAGCCATCAATGTTCAACAAGATTTTCTTAATGAATAAAAGAGGCATGATAATTTCCAGATGATACACAGATGTCATTGGGGAAAAAAAAATTGATCAGTAAATACAGGAATATTCCAAAATTTCCTATCCAATTGCTAGTAAATTATTTGAGTTTATGAGTCATCTTGCATTTGTGCCTTCAAGAATGATGTTTCTAAATGGGAGTATGCATTGAAAAATTTCATAGGAAGATGTCAAAATATAGATATCTTCCAATATTAATAGATGTCTCAGAGACTTGAAGTGTTAAAAGTATTTGGAGCAAATCTCTCGTATCTCCCACTGAGATAGCAGAATCTGGTGGTCTGTCATCTGAATACAATATTTTGAGAGTGTAAGGAGGAGCAAAGTGAGTCACTGACTGAGTTGCTTTGGATGTGCTTCTCCAGACACACCTCTGACTGTAAATCATGGATATACGTTGGCCCTGTGTAATAAGCAGGCTGTCTCCTGGACCCTTTGGATATGCATTGCATGCAGCGAAACGGGGAAATCTGTTATGGCCCTCCACCATCTAGTTTATTTATGCATACTGGAAGCACTGGGAATCTTGAAAATATTTCTAATTTTAATCTTTTCTGAGCTGAGTAAGAAGAAAAAACAGAATGTGAAAAATATTTTAAATGTTTTGTTTTCATTCATTTCAAAGTAACTGATCCAGATTGGTTATTGTAAACATAATCTAGGGTCTGTGAATATATAAGAAATTAATTTATCTTTCTCAGAATTCATTTTAATCTGCGAGTTCCAGTTTTTTAAAGTGTAAGATAAATACATTGCTATTGTGTTCTAAACAAATACAATCCCATTTATGCCACTCACTTTCCTTCCCTTGTTAAAATACTTATACACCAACACCTGCTTCTGACAGTGTAAGCATGATGAAGCAAGGCTGGAATTCACAGCTTAGCATAGCATTAATTAAAAAAAAAAAAAGCCATTAATGAAATAGACTGAAGATTGAGTGTGGCTGCAAAGGAGATACTATCCTGCAGTTTATTGCAATCTGAGTGAGGGAACACAGCCTTTATAGCATTATTACCAATAAATTTTAAATTTCTCCAAAGTTCAAACTTCACTGAAGCATCACATTGTATGTTAAAATCAAATGATCATTTTGCCTGGCAAATGCCAGCTATATATCAGAAAACATCCATGTTCTAATAAAAAATGAGTTAAAAGACATGGAAACTTCAAGCACCATTTGTCATCTGAAACTCAAGTTCATTAGTATGCCCTGTATCTGTAACTCTGAGAAAAGCTAAGTCAATTCCCAAATTACCATAACATTCAAAACTAAACAGTAATGCATTTTAAAATGAATGTATTGAAAATTGAATGCCAACTGAAAATAAATGATGGTACCTTTTAAAATTAAATTACAGCAGACTTTTTTCTTTGTCCTTTCCCCTATTGTCATCTTCAGTTAGTCTAGCTGTCCAATTCTTACCATATTTACCCTATGACAAGAAGGGCTTAGAATATAAAAGACAAAAACTCTACATAGTTTTTCATAATTAAATACTTCATAGGAGTCTTAACTTTTAACAAAAAAAAATCCATTACATAGAAAGGAGTTTCATTTTTTTTCTTTCTTTCTGTTAGTTCTTTCTCTACATCCACTCCAATGAAATTTCACATACATAGCTGTTCTTTTTATTTGACCTTGTCCATAATATCCTTACCTGATATGACTTTATTGAGAATTCACAGGGCTTGTACAGATAAATCTATGTATTTCCCTATAAGATTGGTATACATTTAGAAACAAACAAATAAAAAAAAAGTTTGCTAAAAATAAACTGTCAGAGCAATAATTTTCCACTATGAATTTTTGAGTTTGGGAAGGGATAAGTAAGTAACTATGAAAAAAGAAATCCAAACCAGATATTGATTAAATATTGATACTGAAAATTGAAATTGTCTCTCACATATATTTAAATACTTCCTTTTTACTGAAACTATTCTTGAAAGGTTTGCAACCAAAATTTAAAGCATGAAAAAAACCCAACATCTACCTCAAGTACCTCTACATACTCTCAAGCACAGTGTGCAGTTTTGGGTACCACATTACAAAAAAGATATCAAGCTACTGGAGAGTGTTCAGCAGAAGGCCACAAAGTTGGTGAAGGGTTTAGAGGGGAAGTCCTACGAAGAGTGTCTAAAGTCACTTGGTCTCTTCTACCTGGAGAAGAGACTGAAGGAAGACCTCGTCACAGTTTACTGCTTCCTCACAAAGGAAAGTGGAGGAGCAGGCACTGATCTCTCCTCTCTGGTGACCAATGATAGAACCTAAAGGAATGGCAGGAAGATATGCCAGAGGAGGTTGAGCTTGAATATTAGGAAAAGGTTCTTCTCACAAAGAGTAGTAGAGCAATGGAACAGGCTCCTCAGGGAAGTAGTCATGGAACAAAGCCTGATAGTACTCAAGAATCATTTGGACAATGCCCTCAAACACATGGTGTGAATGTTGGGGTTGTTCTGTGCAAGGATGTAAGTTGTACTTGGTGATCCTTATGGGTCCCTTTCAACTTGGGTCATTCTATGATACCTGACATTAAAATTCAGTTAAATGAAAACAGGATTGTAAATTCCAGGAAAGTAAGAATTATAGGCTAGGTTTCTTAAACTTTAGCATAGAACATCTTTCTTTATTTGGCATCCTTCTGTTTTTCATCATGGGCCACATTTTTAAATATAACCTCTAATTTTGCACTGGTTATCAATTACAGGTGTAAGTAATTGGAGCATTTAGACGTCCAAATACCTGACTACAGGCACGAATCATGTAGTTAAACTCTAAACACTATTGATTGTGGCCACAATGAGTAGTTTAGTTGAAGTCCCCTTTACATGTTTGACCCAGAAAATCAAGATGGTATTTAAAATAAACAGTATATTATTGCTTTTTTTAGAACTTACACCTACTGTCAAGAATGCTGGGGTTTTTTGTCAGTTCTCATAAAATGCATATTTGCTGTGGGTTTCTGTTAATTGTGTTCATGATAATTTAGAATTTTTAGTTTAATTACTAGCTTTTAATGGCTGGACAAATATGATGATAGTACTTTCTTCAGTTTGACCACAACTCACAAAAAATTCAGGGCTAGTCAGGCAAATAATCTCTAGATAAAAATCTTCCTTTTGTCTATGTAAATTTTACCAGAAAAATGGATTGCAAACCTGAGGCCTTGTAAAACACTTTAATTGAATTACAGAGTGTGCACATTTGAAAATGTCTTTCTACTCTTTTTTTCCTTCTAACTTCCTTCATATGAGTAGCTACTCTGATTGAACTGGAATCTGAATTGTATTGCTTTAGACATAAAAATGCTTTTCTGAACAGAGATTATCCATCATGCTGAATTATGTGGATGATTGTAGTTGTGTACAAACATCTTCTAGAAAATATGTTGAGGCCAACATATTTCCCTTGTCAACTCAAACAAATTATTTGAACTTAGGTCTCTAGAAGTAAAAGGCTTTAAGTGCACTAACCCACTGGGTCACTGAAAGACCGAAACACATTATTACTGTTACACATTTTTAACCATAAGAAGTGGTAGACAGACTTTTTTTTTTCTGCATATATAGTGACCATTATGAAATAAATATGCACGTGCCATTTTTTAGACAAAAGATTAATGGGGGATATGTCCCAGAGTCAACATTTACAGGCTGGGAAAAGGTAGTTGTCCAATTACAGACTTGCTGAAATTGTTTTAGTCTTATGGGGCACGCCCTGGGGAAAAGTTACAGGATTGCCACAATAGATATGCTTAGAATTTGGCTTCTATATCTTATTTCGACAAGAATAAAACATCGGAAATTCTGCTGCTCTCCCAGCGTGTTGCTGTACATTCACTAATTCTGAGACAGCTATTCTGGCTCAGCTCTCCTAGGAATGCTAGATCCCGGTGACCAGTGTAAAAGTAGGGCTTGAAATGTTACAGATTAATTAGCCTATGTTTTAAGCATTCACCAGGTTTCTGAGATGCCAAAATATGAACTGTGGATCCTATCCCTCTCTAATAACTTTTCTTACAGGAAGTTAAATGAAGTTAATTATAATTTTAAGTACAATACAAAACCAACACGGGACAAGGGATTTTTTGTACTTTGGGTTTTTTTTTTTTTAGATACAGTACGTATTGCTTAAGATATGCAGCAATAAACCACAATAAAAGTATAAATATATCACAAGGAATCTGTTAAAACTGAAGTTTATATCTCTTTTAAATTACTGCATTTTCAGTGTAGCAGTTTTAACTCACAGTCCTTCAAATGAGTTTCAAATGATTTTGAAAAGGCAGATAAATATTATCCTAACTATGAAAATTAATAAATCACACTCATTAATTGTTTTAATTTTAATTACTACAGAAGGTCTTGATTACTGCCTAGAATAGTGAGGTGAAACTTCCCTTTTTAACTTGGACAGTTCATTTTGAGGGTAACAAAATCTAAAAAACCAACATGTTAGAATGAGATGATCTTTAAGGCCCCTTCCGACCCAAACTATTCGATGATTCTATGTACAAGGCCCCTGGAATATTACTTAGCTTGAAATGAAAACAATTTTTTCCCTCAAGATCTATGTGTAACTTTATACATAATTGAAACTGATATTGAGGACACATCATTGCTTTTGTAAACTAAACTCAGTACAGATTAGGAAAAGAGCTCAACTGAATGTTAATTCTTTGCTAAATCTTGCAATATAAGACCTCAGCCCTCAAAAATGTATATACACATTTAATCTCATGCATTATAATTCTATTTTGAACATTTTCTTGCAAGGTAGAGGAGGCTTCATGCTCACAAGCTCTCATCCTACTCGGGGACTTCAACCACCCTGACATATGCTGGAAAAGTAGCATGGCAAGCTGTAGACAATCCAGGAGACTCCTAGAGTGCACTGAAGTGCACTTAAGTGTTCTTAACCTAGCTGATAGACACCCTCACCCAAGTAGATGCAATACTGGACTTGATAACTGCTAATACAAGTGATCAGTGATGTCAAAATCAGAGACAGCCTGGGCTGCAGTGATCAGGCAGTAGTGGAGTTCAAGGTCCTGAAGGATATGGCACAGTAGAGGAGTCAGGACACTAAATTTTAGGAAAGCAGACTTCCAGCTCTTCTAGGTGTTTTTAAAAAGGGTAGAAAAGAGACCTTGGGAACTACTGACCTGTCAGCCTGCATCTGGGAAGATTATGGAACAGATCCTTCCAGAAGGCATGCTAAAGCATATGGAGGACAGGGAGGTGATTACTGGCAGCCAGCATAGCTTCAGCAGGGTAAGGTCCTGTATGACCAGCCTAATCGCTTTTTATACTGGGGTAAGAACATCAGTGGACACAGGAATACCAACAGACCTAATCTATCTGGACTTCTCTAAAGCCTTTGACATGGCCCCCACTACACCTTTCTTTCTAAATTGGAGACATATGGATTTGATGGGTGGACTGTTCTGTGGATAAGAAATTGGTAGGATGTTGTATTGTAGTGGTCAACGGCTCGATGTCCAGATGGAGATCTGTGACAAGTGGTGTCCCTCAGGGGTCCATAATGGGACCAGTGCTGTTTAGTATCTTCATCAATGATATAGACAGTGAGATTGGGTGCACCCTCAGCAAGTCTGCAGATGACAAAAAGCTGAGCAGTGCAGTTGCCACACTGGAAAGACAGGATGTCATCCACAGGAACCTGGACAAGCTGGAGAAGTGGGCCTGTGTGAACCTCATGAGGTTCAACAAGGCCAAGTGCAAGATCCTACATCTGGGCTGGGGCAATCTGTGGTTTCAGTAGGATAGGGAATACAGCCTGGAGAAGAGAAGGCTCTGAAAAGACCTTATAGCGACCTTCCAGTAACTGAAGGGGGCATACTAGAAAGCCGGGCAGGCACAAAGGCATGTAGTAACAGGGTGCGGGGGAATTGGAGAGGGGATGATTTAGACTAGGCATTAGGAGGAAATTCTTCAGTTCTGAGGGTGGTGCTGAACTGGAACAGGTTGCCCAGGAAAGCGGTAGATGCCTCAACCCTTTGAAGTGTTCAAGGCCAGGTTGGATGGGGCCTTGAGCAGCTTGATGCAGTGGGAAGTGTCCCTGCCCTTGGTGGGAGGAGTGGAACTGGAAGATCTTTAAATTCTGTTCCAACTCAAACCATTCTATGATTCTATGATTCTATGATTTAAATACAGAGGCATTTCATTGGCTCTAACAGATAACTCAGTCTTGAATTTCAACTACTTTAACATTCAAACTTCTGCAACATTATATGGTTTGTTCACAGCACTGTCAATCAAATTACAGATGTAAGGTTTTTGTTTCATGTGATTCCAGCTACTTAAAAATCAAAAGTAAAGCTTAAGGTAGACATGATGTTCCAGCTGTCATTACTGACATAGGTAAACGCTCTGCCAATGTGTCTTTTGATCTCAGACACTTCCCTGAAGAAAGGAAGGATTTCCCCATTGAAGAAGTCTCTGTGTCCATGAACAGATGAGTAAACCTGCATTTCAGATGCAGATCAAACAATTTTTAAACTATTCCCATGCAAGAATTTAAAACAAAGGGTTGGAGTGATGCTGATTCATATGGAGAGCTTTCCCTCTGATACAACACAATCATTGAGGAAAGAAGTCATTAGTGTCCATTCTTTGAATGACCTTCAAGCTTTATTTTTTGTTCTTTCCCATTGTGATTAACAGATAGCTTCTGTTTATAAGTGCTTCTCTTCAGTTAGTTTTCCTTGTGCTTCAAGTGCTTCCTTGTGTGTTTCAAGTGAACCCAATTAAAGTACTGCCCATTTTTCTTTCAAAAATAGTCAATGAAGATGAACTTAAGGTGAAATGAATGAAATCATACCTCATGAAAAATAGGACAATAATGTCTGATTCTGTGTTTCTTGTCTCTTCAGGATGTAAAAATTGGAATGGAAATCTTAGAAAGATTTTCTTCTTATTGATTCATGAATGTGCTCAAAGGTAAGTAATGAAACATTTAAAAAACTGTGGGAATCAGTTCTACAACACATATTAGTTGATAGTCAGATGAAACAACAAACTCCTTCATTTTTCATATTTACCTCCACTTTTACTGAACTTTTTAGCTACCATATACCAAAGTATTAGTCCAGAGTACAACATAAAGTGGAAAATGAAAAACAGGTGAAAATGAAAACAGACAAAAATGAAAAACTCTTGGTTGCAAAGAAATCCCAGGCTTTCCAAACATGACACTTGTTTCTTTTTTCAAACTCTGAGCAAAAAACTATCAAAGTTAATGTTCAATTTCAGATAATTTTGTGGACAAGTAATATTCCTTATTCAGCTATTAAAGAAGGTCAGTTAAGTAGGTAATCAGAATAATTAAATTAACTCCCCAGAAGCCCCTGCACTAGACCATGTTCAATATTATTCACTTAGGTGATATTACCTGCATGAATATCACTGAATACATCTCCTGAAGTACCTTTTTTTAAATAAGAAAAAGACATCTATTGGTTACAAATTGCAATGGCTGTGAAAACATTCTACCTACAATGTGATGGATATTTACTTAGCAGCAGACATGGCCCAGAAGTGAGTGCAACAGGAAGATTCTTTTAAATGAAATTTAGTATACATGAAAGGTAGCAACCTCCTAGTTGTGCTCCCTGCACAATTACAGTGCTATTCTGAACTGTGCCATTGTGCTCTGCATGTTGGTTTTAATCAAAAATAACCTAGAATAAGGGTTTATCAGGAAAATACTGTTTCCATGAGCCATTGTTTTGTTTCTACTCTTTGATAAAGACAAAGAATACCCACGCTGTAGTAGCACTAGCAATGCTCATATGTACTGGAACTTACAGATTCTCAATGTATTGCACATGAAAAAAGTAAAATGAAGCAGCTTGTAATTGTAAAACAAGCTAAGAATTGAAAATAGATTTCCCAAATCAGAGCTCTGCACGATTACTGCACGATTGTCTTTCTTTCCCTTTGCAATGCCTTAAAACCTACAAATTCACTCAAAAAATTTTGCTGTTCATGCAAGATGTTTTATAAAACTTCTGAAATATGAGTTAGGATTTAGATTTTAATTTTCAGATGTAGCCTGTAGAACTGAGAGAAGGTAGTTAAGTAGTGCTTTTTTCTGCTGTGCTGGGGAGCTGATTCAGTGATCTTCTTTAGTGCTAGTGCTTGCTACAAGTGCAGAGGAGTTCCTGGATTTCTGTTGAACTGTTACACGTGGAAATTAAAGAACTGACATATGTTAAGGCATTTAAAGATTACTTTTACATGACATGGGACAGATGACTCAAATATTAAATAGAAAAGTTGGGAAAATTATTAACTTCAAAAGATTTTGTAGAAATTTCTAAACAAATGCTAGATTTTAAATCACCTCATTCTTATATGCTTATGTTCATTTGCATTGTTTTACAATTAGTAATGGTATTTATTATTATTATCAGGTGTTTTACACTTCGGAGTACATGACACATCTGAGAGTTATGGTTTCCAGCTTTACAGGGATTCCAATTTATCATTTCTTAATTGCCTGCTTGGAATAAAATCAAGGCAATTTCCCTGTCCATCTGACCAAATTAACATTCATCGGCCTTGATCTTCAGGATCCAATGTTTGAAAGAAGCATACTGTCAGTCAAAGAACTTAACAGAAGAATGATACCTTGAGAGAGTTGATCTTAAATTCACAGGAATAAAAAATAAGTGAAACAAGGAATGGAAACTGAATGTAAAAAGAATGGAAAGAAGTTTCTTATAATAAGTAAAATAATTTTCTTAATAGGAAAACCTGCATGCAAATATTTCAATAATAAATACCTTATGTTTTCAGAAAAGTAGCAACTTCGTCTTTCATAGCAGTGAGAAAATATACTTCGGTTTTAGAAAAAAAATCTAATGCAATGAAATTAATATTATTGGTGTACAAAATAGAAGCCCTGGGAAAAAAACAAACCAATACTTTTAAGGAAAGAGGAGTAAAAAATACAAACCTCTACATAATCTTCTATCAGAAAGAAACAGCTATGAACAAGAAAGTTTGAGGAAACAAAGCATTTACCTATTAAAACAGGGAGCTTTTTAAAAGGACGCATCAATTAAAATCAGCTGAAGAAGACCAATTAGTTAAGAAACTGCACAATGATATCCACATCAAAAAAATATTCAAATGCTTAATGTTAAGGGCGTGCTAAAGTCATGCACTGCATTACAGCTTTGAACGTCCATGCCACATAAATATCGTAACACAGAGAAGCTACGTCACAGTTGCTTGTGATAAAGATTGTTTTTTACAATGCAGTGCCAAATTGTTCAACAATTTAGAGCAAAACTGTGAATCTGAATGTTTTATCAACACACCACGCAGCTTTCAGATTAATTCCTCTCAGCCACTTACAACTGAAAACTGGCAAGATTAAAACACCAGTATTAACAGCAATTTTCCAGTACCAAGATTACTGGTCTCATTAACATGATAGTAGTAACTTGAAAAGATGAATTATAAAAAGCTGCTCGTAGAAATGTTTTTTAAAAGACAAGTGAATAAACTTAGACAATAAAAAACAAAAAACTTTTGCTGCTTCGTGAATCTCTTTCTGGAAAGTACCGATGCAGTCAGGTGCATAAGCACTACGTATACACACAAAATTAACTTCCAGTAGTGCGGTATTGACAGGGAACCTTTGGAAACCATGGCTACTAGGCTAACTGAAGACAAACAACAAAAGATGGATTAACACTGTTTGAAAATAGCAGTCTCTCTAACTGCAAAATGAAGTGCAAACTTCTGCAACAGTCACTGACTGTGCATCAACTTAACTATTGATGCACGTCCTCAGTCCGTGACAGACTATTTAGGGACCAAAATGAATGGATAAGTCAAGAGCAGACCTGCAAATACTCAGCATTTTCTCTTGAAGCGCAGTAACAATAATTTTGTTTTCCATATCTTCCATGTAATTTGTCCAAACTTTAATCTGTTTTCTTATCATAGGTGATCTTGAGGCTGTAGCATTGCAAAGAACTCCTTTTATGAAAGGACACACCCACAATTTAGTTTTTCTTTTTTCTTTGGTTGTTTCATTTTGTTTTGTTCTTCTTTGTGTATGTGTTTGGGCTTGCAGGTGGCACATGTTTTCTTTCATTTTTTTCTTCACCACTAGATTCATTACTCTGCATTAAGCTGCACTGAACTACATTTGTCATCTATTAGTCCTGTTACTGTCTGCATTGTTCCTCATTATTTACTGTTCTTCCTAATTTAAACTCACACAGAAATCTTGCCTTCAATAGCATTATCCAATTCATTTATATGAATAAAAATAGTAGAGGACACAACGCTAGAGTTTGCAATACCAGCACCTCACTAATAACCTCTGACTGATTTAGGAAACAACTGCTTCGACTTCTTCTTTTGTCCTCTTGCAGAAATTCACTTTATTGAGTTTCTGTGCTGAATTTCTAGTGCATTTTAGAGATTAACATTTGAAAGAGAACTTATTGTGTCTTAAGCCAGGTCCTGTCTCATACACACCTGCAGGACTTTATCATTTCACTACTTAAACAAAAGCAACTATTTTCAGACTCTTGGATACCTATACTGCTGAAATTGAAATAAAGGGAAAGGAATTCCAGCCTCTTAGTGAACAAAAATATCTTTATTTCTTTGGGCCTGTAAGGTCCAATCATAACATCGAACACTACTAGAAGTATTAGAAGGCCAGAATTCCCATCACTTACTCCTGCTGGCTTTACCTGTATTAATGATAAGGATGTGATATAACCATTTGCCAGCAAGGGAAAGCCAGCAAACTCTGCCTGTCGTAGATGAATGCTATAACAATATTTGAGGTGTTTATTTATATATTATGTTATGATGACCCGCAAATATTCCATGTAGCAAATTTCCCAATCCAAATTTACTCTGACTTGTTTCACAAGGTTTGAACCCCAAAATATTTTGGTCATAATTTTCTTTGGTGCCATGCTATGTTTTAATTAATGTGACCACTGAATTTTCAATTCCATTCTGTGTTTTTAGATGAGATACGTGCTTTGTTGCTTTTAAAAAGCAGGAGTCTTTTAGTGAACTCTCCATATATTTTTCTCTCCATAGAAGTATATGATAAAATGTTGCTCCTATTTTTACCTTCTTTGTTAGGAAGGGCTAAGGTCTGGTTCAGAGTCCACTATGGAATCCTGATGTATGTTGCAAAAATAAATTTTAAATGTAGCTATAGTAAAATATTCTACAGTGCTTGCAAGTGTAATGTGTTTTAAAATTTACCTATATTTTGATGGTATTTTTTGAATGCCTTTCATGGGATGAACACCAAATTCATATTATCAGACAAGAATAACAAATATTTTTGTTTTGCATTCTAGGAATTTTCTAATTTGCAAACTTGTTAAGCCAGATTTTAAAAGATTAAAAATGTCTTTGCATGCTTGACCTGAGACAATACAAAGGAATTCCGTATGTTGTTTCATCAGAAGCATTGCACTTGCTTACATTAACAACATTTGCTTAGTTATTTTTATTTATTACCTAGTGCAAGCACTGGAGTTTGCTTGCTTCATGAACTTTACAATTAGCTATAAAGACACAATATATAGAATAGGAAGAGTATGTGAAATTTATTATAAAGTAGATATAACAACACACCCATGCAAATATACCTGTGTGACATATAGTTGATGGGAAAGAGAATGGAAATCACTAAGTCAATTATCAAAGTCAATACGGATCTTCAATAAGTCAAAATCATGAGAGTGCATAAGATGATGATTTATAATATATTTAATAAACAAAGAGTTAATTTTTTTGTTCATAATGGTGATTTTAAACCAACCCTTTTGATCAACTTTTAACAAACTTCAGACTGTAAAAATATCACAGGAAAGCACTTTTCCTTAGTTCTTTTATGTTATGTACAGTCTGCTGTCTTTTAATGCAGCTGGAATATAAGTTATATTAGAAACTATCAAGAAAAAGTTAGATTTCATAGCTAGACCTTGATTTCTCTGTTTTTAATGAAGCATGTTTCCAAAGCAGCAAATTGAGATCTTTATTCCCTTTAATAACTTTTGTTTACAATCACTGTAGGGACTGGATGACATAAACCAACAAGATTTATTCACACAAATATTTAAGCACAGCTAACAAAGAAAGAGAAAAGAAACAAAGCAGCATATCAGATAGAAAAGAAAATTATATTTTTAACCTAGTAGTAAATTGGCAATTATGGATATTATATACACGTCACTGTTTCATTTTTATTGTTTCCTCTTGGAGCTAAAAGACATACTAAACTAAGCCACAGTCAAAACTCTTGGCAGTGGGTAATCTCAGATAACTTCCAAAAATATATTTCATTATCTCCCAAACCAATTCTCAAATCAAAGGACAGGTACTTCTGCCTGCATCTCAGCCACCAATGAAATTTGGCACCTTTGAAAATAAATAACCGGACATAAAGGAGACATGACTGCAGCTTCAAGAAACCGAAAAGAGAAGACAGAAAAAAAAGAAAAGAGGGATGGAAGTGACTCTGGTTTCCAGCTTTATATAGCAACAAAACTGCAATCCATGAGAGGTTTTGCATGGCTTTCAACACTGAAACATCAATAATTTTAGACCATTGATTTTGCCATGCCTCAGGCTCACAGCTGTGAAATGGGAATGCAAACACTTCCGTAGACATGCCCTAAGAATGATGCTATCCTCATTCTTCAGCCATTGTTTTATTCCGTGAGTCATTCCACTTGCAGTCTCCATGAACATAACCTATTAAAAAAATCCCCATTTTTCTCTGAAACCTCTTGCCCGTGCTATATAGCTTGCTTTTTTTTCTGAGACTGCAAGGGATTTAAAATGCTTGTGGCCTTCTTTGGTATTTCTAAAGAACCCAGATCTGAGACAACTGCCTTGTTTTTGCAGGTGATGTTGCTTATTTCTTAGCACAGGTCTCAATTCCTTAAGAGTTTAATTATTAAATATCTTTTTAAAAATGCCAAAAATGTGGAACGCATTTTTGATGATGCCTGGTAAAACTTCCTGTTTCTATGATAGCCAGGTCACAACAATCCCTACCCTAATGTTATGCAGCTGTTATTGTTTCCAATTCAGGTCAGAGAATTAATGTTGTACTTTGCTTTCTGACTGGTTTAGATCCACTTGGCATAAACCAGAAGTTAGGGCTGGTGTTCATGAGACAACAGGAATGGAAAGGGATGGAAGTTTTGCTTCAGTTTGGAAGCTGCAAAACCAAAATTAAATAAAAATAGTGTTGGAAGTTGTGTTCATCCTGACTTATTTTATGTTTTGGGTTTGTTTTTTTCTTTCATTTTAATGTTATCAGAAGGTCTCTCCTCTTCATTTCCTGAGAACAAAGAAACAAGAACAAGGATATAGCTTGTCTGTGCCAATCATCTGGGATAGTTTTAATGTTTCTTCGCTTATATGTCTCTTTTTGACACTTCATAGTCCTAGACTATTAATCCCATTCCTTAACACAGAACTGTTTATTATTGTTTTGATAACTCTTGTCTGAACCCTGATAGTAAGAATGGTTGATAAATCACCAATGGCCAATAGGCCACAGTTTTGATATCCTTAAAGTATTTATTAACTGTTGCAAGAAGTGATAATAAAATGAGTAAAAACATTGGAAGTCTATACAGAAAGATTTTTTTACACAATTTCGCACTATTCACCATCATAAAATAGATGAGATAGGCATGTTTTCATGTGTTATGGGTTTGGGGTTTTTTATTTCACAGGAACAAAGACAATTTTGTTTCATTTTGTTCTTTTCCTCTCTCTACAAACTCATACTGATTTCAATTTTGTTTTTAAAAGCGCAAGAACTGTCTGGGTACTGAGTTCAATTTAACTTGTCTGAAATCCATATCATTGTGATGAACACATCTTTTAAAGATAGTTAATATATCTGCTGCTATGCAGTATTACAGTTTATTCACATTAAATAAAATACTTTTGTCAGTACCCCAGCCACTTCATTGTCAAACAACTCCAATATGAAAACTACTTAGTCTCTTCTCTTTTCTTCTTACTTCAATTCCTGATAGTCTTATTCTTACTACCTGAAAAAAATGAAGTAGGAAGGTACTTTTGCAGTGGTCTGGTTAGATGGATACAAAGAATTTATCAGGCTTTAACTTGACAACGTATTTAACTGATAAAACAGCACACTCCATTCTCACTGCTGGATCAACAAAGCAGATAATTTTTGGTGATTTTTTGTCTCTGATACATGAGACTTGCCTTCTCTTTTTGAAGCACAGATCTGGATCTGAAGCTGTTGATCAAGCCCTCTCACAAAGCCCTTTTTCCAGAGTTTGAATGGGCCCCGTGCTTGTGCTATGCACCCTGCAAGAATTTTGACCTACCTGCCCCCCCAAATTTGAATCCCTATTGCATACAGAAACCAGAATCAAACACATATTACTTACGAATGGTATAACAAAATGAACAGCCGCTAATTTCTAAGGGACAAATAATACACTCTCCCATTCTCAATCTAAATCATACTGCAGAGCTACTAATAAAAATAAGTCATGACTCACAAAGTTAAGTTCTTTTATATTAATCTTAAACTCTTTAGGAGTTATTGGAGTCTCACATGATTAAAACTAATGTCTGTGGTTTACTCTCCAGCAACTATTAATTTTACAGCTGGATGTTAAGACTTGTATAAAAGAAACATTACTTTATAATAGTACTAAAGACAAAAATATGTCCATACTTGTTTACATTGCTCATTGAGTCAAGTAATGGTTTACAAGGATATCCTTTATACTGTTGGAAATTCATTCTGTAATTAATCACTTTTTTCTGTGACAATATTTTGTAAATAATTCTGCAAGAGGCCTAATTAGAGAAAAAATATCTTTCTCTATAGACTTCCAATATTTTTGCTCATTTTATTATCACTTCTTGCAGCAGTTAATAAATACTGTATACACTAATTTAACAGTGTAGAGCATATTTAACTGTGTTATACTAGGCTGGCCTGAAGAAAACAGAGCCAAATTACAGTAACTGAAATCTGTTCCGGTTCCACCATCAAAATACTAGCATCAAGGTATTGCCTATAAAGCTACTGTAGCTCAGGAACTATATCAGTCTGAGGAAGGCAAAAAAACCCATGCAGAGACATACTAGGGTTAACATCTGAAACGCAGTGTAGGATAGCTTTACCTAGCGTCTTTCAGACCTGTTAGGCTGGAGCATTCATAAGTACTCTCTCAGTGCAATGACTGAAAAGTCATCTTTACTCTGGAGAAAGAAAAATTAAAAAAAAAAGAAAAGAATAAGAGTCAGCATAGGGTTTACTCTGCTTTTTGATGCTTTTCCCAATTCACCTAGGTTGTACGTGAAGACTCCACGTGGGCTGACTGGGAGCTACTACTCAAGGGTTTGTCACCTACCTCTGAAAATAGTCTTTCTTTTGGTCCTCAAAAGTCGTGGAAGGCCTAAGAGGGGATGAAGAAAGGAAGAAGCCTTGCTTTTACACCAACTGCAATGATTCAACAGCCAGCGATCAGTGGCTGGGCTGTTAAACCTTTAAATTAGCAGAGAGTTTAGGAGACTTGCAGTCAGCATCCCAGAAACTCGGGGCTGGATTTCCTCTCCTCAGGCACTCTCACTAAACATTTTGTAATTAATTTTTTTTCATTCTAGTTGAATATTTATGAAAACATGCTAATTTGTTTAAATCAATATTACTTAGAAATTAATATGAATTTGTGAGGCTTAGTGATGATTTCTCAGATTACTAGTGCAGTAGATGCTACATATATGTAAAAATATATTCAAAACCACTTTGAGGATTTTTTTAAGAAAAAGTCTTAATATTTTGTAGCAGAATATTTGAATTAACATTAATTATTTCATTTTGAGACCAAATTTTTCAAAAGTACACAGAAAAATATTCATAAAATTTCTGGATACACTTTGCGTATAATTAAAACAACCTAAACAAACACTGAAAGTGATGTTATTTAATTTAGATTCAACAAAACCTTTTGTTTAATTTGAACCATTATAGATAGAAAAATGAAATTATTTCCAGTAAACTCAAAAACCTAGGATTCATTATTAAGGGGACTTCGAGGTAGAAAATGGATTTAACCTAAATTAAGAAAATCTATTATTCATATAGATTGAATGTTAATGTGTTAATCAGGCTTTTACGTTTTGCTCTAGAAGCAAAGAAGAATATAGAAATTTCTAGATAGCTACCTTTCAATTGTTATGTAATATTTAATACAAGCATCATACTGTAAACCACAGGGAATGGGTATATATTTTTCTATTGTAACTGTTTATGAGCAGCATTTGAAAAGAAAGCTACAGGCTTGACAAAATGTTTATCTTATACCCATATGTTCAGTCTAGGGAAAAAAAATCTCTTAAAAGATTTGATTCAATTTAGCTATACAATAGGGACCAGTTATTTTTTTATGAATGTGTTGATGCTAAGCAAGTGAAGAAGGAAATAAACTCCTTTAAAGAACCCTTTGCATTATATCAACATTGGAACAACTAGGAAATTTACCATCTTAAATCAATTCCTCTGTCTTTTATAGCTGTGTCACTGTTGAAAAAGAAAAATCTATTAAAATAGCAAGGATCTATTGAGGATTGCTGCACAATGCTGTGTGTCATTGGTGAAAGAATCTAGAAAAAGATAAGAAAATTTTCTTTCCTTTTAACTTTCATCTTTTAGGCCAAATCATGACTATTGTTCTTTAAATATGGGGGTTTTTTTAATAGCTCACTTTTACTGGAAATTTGCCATTAAAATATTTGCTGTTTAAAAGAAATAATCAAGACACATAATTATATTTCTGTTTGTAGAATTCCTTAAGTGTATCTCTTCATTTTTTTTTATTTTAAAGATATACATGTACTTTTAGGAGTTCGTCACCAGTATAACAAGACTCACTTCGTATCACATAAAACTGGGCATATTCATATTTTCTAATACAAAACTCATTACTAAAATTCTGACTCTTAATCTTCTGATGTAGGTGTTAGTATTATGTTAAATTACAGTGGAAAAATATCCTTCCAGATGAAATGAAGCCATGTTTATTC
The DNA here is from genome assembly GCF_032191515.1 of Phaenicophaeus curvirostris. Taxonomy (NCBI): domain Eukaryota; kingdom Metazoa; phylum Chordata; class Aves; order Cuculiformes; family Cuculidae; genus Phaenicophaeus; species Phaenicophaeus curvirostris. The sequence continues at coordinate 28,394,425 of NC_091397.1, forward strand.
AGCAGCGTGGTAGCATACATGGTAGGGCATACACTGAAATGTAGTTCTTATTCTCCACAAATATGGACTCAGGTATACAAATGTCTTGTATATAAATGCAACACTTGCCAACATTTTACCACGTTTAAAAGGCAAATACTTCTAGCAGTTGAAGTTTCAAAATTATGTTTAATGTCTCTTGACTAGTAATAGATGTAATGATAGAGACAACCTAGAAGAATCTAAAATTTCAGCATAGATTACGAAGTCAACTGCTTTTTAATTCTCTATGAAGGTTATGATCAAGGAGACAGTAAAAGGAGTTTAATGCCATCCTTTGCTTTGTAAGTTCTTCCAGAAAATTGATAGGTAAAAAAATTCTACTTTTTTTCTTATTCCTTGTCTCATAGCTCATACAAATGAACTTTAATTCGGCTCACATGTTCTAAAATGTGATGAAACTCAGAATGATTTTGCAATAAGTGAATTAAATATTTCAGTAGATGTTTTAAAGGGCTCCACAAAAGTATTCTAAGATTAACTATACTTATGTATATATTAAGTCATATACATTTGCTTAAGCTAAACAGAAATAGGAAGTATCCCAGATTTCACTGATCTCTATAAAAAGAGTAAAGGAAGATATTTTGTTTGCTTTGTTAATAGGAATGAGGGACTCAGAGCTCTACAAAAGAATTATTTTTCCTGTTTCTAAAGTATATTTTTAGACCAGTTAGAAATTAAGAGAGAAGGGAATGAACAATTGTTCCAAATATTATTGTTCCAATCTATTCATTAATAGAAGTATTCATTAGGGAAAAACTCAAACATTAAAGAGCTAAAGGACATAGAAAATTGCGAGCCATACAGCATTGCATTTTCCTGAGTGGAGAGGAAGTTAAAGTACAGATTACATGGAGCAATGACAGTATTTGGTACTAGTTGACAATGATATGCAGAGCATCCTAAGCAATAATGTTTATCTCAAAGAGCATCTGAAATATTCATACATTCCAACAGCGGAATAAATTTATTGTCTGCTAGAAGAGATATAATAGGTTGATAAACTGCTTTTCTGACCTTGGAGAACTTTGTTGGCATGTTAAGGGACTTTGATACATAGCAAGGTGCAGACGCACACTATGATCTGTTAGGTGCATTCTGCTGGGATTGCGCTATCAGGTGAATTGAAAACAAAAAAGCTCTTTCAAGAAAGCAGTGTGTAAAAAAAAAAAAAGCCCAGATTCTCTTCCACTGTCCCTGTGGTAATCATCACAAAAAAATGCAAAGGGGGAAGAAATGCTGAATAGTCTTTCCTTGGTTTTGGGATTATTTATCTTTTTTTAACTACTAATATTTGAAGGAAAGGAGATGAGATTTTTTGTTCTTTTTCATTTTCTGCTGTTTATGTACTTTCCAATGCATCTGACCCATCCTGCTCTATACCACACACTAACGTTCTAAGGAACAACAGCAGGGCCTCAGAGAGTCTAGAGGTAAATTCCTACCAAGTAGGGAAACAAGGACTTGATTTACTACTATACTACAAATAACCTTCAAATGTGGAGAATGGAAAAAACTTGATGGAGGAGAAGAATGTAGCACAACTCAAATGTTTCTTTCAATGGGTAAGGAGAAAGAGTGGCATTAATTACAGGCAACATGGGTTGTTTCAAAGCATTCATCTTAATATCCTCTCTTCTGTCTGTATGGGTTTAGTCTACTACCTTAGTATCAGAATATTTTCTTTCTCTACTGACTGAATAGGCCAATACAGCTTACAGTAGTGGTTATATTACCTGTTTTTCTCAGCCTCAGGGACTCAAGTGTTGTAACTGCAGAGACAGTGGCACCAGCACACATGGCCTCTGGAGATCAGCAGTTTGCCTCACAAAACTGCCATCTGTAACTCTGAATAATTAAATATCACTGATAATCGATCAGAAGCATATGGTTAGCATAACAAAATTGAACTGCTGCTGAAGTCAGGAAAAAAGCTGCTTCACTGAGGATTAAGAAGATTGGATTTTGGTTACCTGCACACTATATTGCATGTGAATAAAAAGAGGATTTCAGTTTCTAGCATAAGTAGTCTATTAATCCTAATAAATGCAACCATCTCTCCTACAGAAACATTTAACATGAGTTTAGTGCTTTCACCTCATTCTAATACTCCTGTCATAAAAGAGCACAAAAATAATGCAGCATCTTAACAGAAAAACACAGGGCCATCGTGTATAGACTATTGAGAAAGATTTATTGTTTTCAGCTTGAGAACAGCAAGAAAAACATAAGAAGGTTAAAGGCTGAAATGTGAACACCTAATTCAACCAAACAAAATCAAAGCAGGCAAAATGATCCTGCTTCTACAGTCTGTGAGAAACTGGTTGGGTAAATGTGACTGAGGCAAAGATGATTTCACAGGACAATGTATCTTAAATAAGCAGCAGTCATTGGCCTTGGTAAAAACAAAGGACCTGGTTGCAATATCATATTCTTAAAGTTCACTTAAAAAGCATACATGAAGTCCTGAATGTTTTTTATTTTCTAGCTGGGGAGATTCACCAGGATGAGCACAGGACTTTGTTTTCTAGGCTACATTAATCAATATGGGCAGTGGGGAAATTTAATGTCCTACACTGACTCCAAGACACAACATTTGACAAACAGTAACAGTAGTTATGGCAAAGCAGAATGAAAAGGATTGCTACCAAGGGCTACATTTCCTTCCCTTACAAGGAGCTGCCTGTAGATCTAGCAGCCATTGGCAACTCCTGGCACACCTGTATTTTGATATTACCAGCTCATAAAGGCACTGTTTTGTCCACATCCTCCTTCCATCTTCCTGCTTTCTGCAAGAAGATCCTACTTTGGCTGAAAGAAGCTGCTTGATCTTTCAACACACATCTGTTACTCCCTATGGGAGTCCACAGTCCAGATCACAAAATTATTCTAAAAGATGGTATTGGTACATAGCTGGAAAATTTGGTTATCCCTACAGGTAACTAATATGGACCAGTATATTATTTATGCCTGTAAATACACACACACAAACACACACACAAAATAAAATGGAGTTTAATTTAGTGGTCATAGGCACGGCCCTTGTGATATAGCATGCTGGAGCCCTTAGTGACTGAAATGCCAAAGGGCTACTTATATATGCCTTTGACAATGAATAATCAGCAAGGGACTGACAGTAAGCATAGGTAATTTTGATTTAATAGACTCTCTGGGTTCACATGGACAATTCAGAAGCCCATTATACTTGTTTAATGAACATGAGTAGCGTAATAGAGATCATTCATTAATTCATCACATTAGTTGAAGCCAGTATTGTTACCTTTCATCTTTGTTTGATTCTGCCATTTTCTGACCCAGCTTTATATTGTTGATATATTTAATACTCTATGAACTGCTTTGTGTTGACTCTTTGATGTATTGTGAAAAATTCAATGCAATTTCATTACGAACAGGACTGAAGTTGGATAAACAGTAACTCCAGTTCTAGTGGTATTTATATTTTAATTTTCTGTGCGAAATGACCTGCCTGACCTTCTAGAAAGCTCTATCACATTAAATTAGGATGCTTTACTTCAATTGGTCTATGCTCATATTTGCATTTCTAATAAAACTTGGAAAAGGAAAATACTTATAATTTAAGCTTCTCTATCAACAAATTCATGCAGCAATTGCAGACTTTTTATGGAAAAGGATATATATCTTTCAAGAAAAAAACCCAAGAAAAATGGCTTGCATAACTTCACACTCTTTCATGAAGTAAAATAAATACTTTTTTAAGCCATTAATACCTTGTCTGGTTTTTTTCTTTCTCCGACACTTTCGGTTCCAAGCCTGAACTTTGGTGGCTACTGGGACAATATATGAATTTGCTCATTTATTCAGTTTTCAATAGTCCTGAGCCCTGTCTTTGCTTTAGCTGAAAAGACTGATGGCATGTAAACACTTCTGAGGTTATTTGTTCTTAAGTACATCTTCTAGGTTATATGTCATAATGACAAGCAGCCAGCATTGTAGGTGCCAGAAACATTACAGCCCTGTAGCAGGGTTACAGTTCATAGACTAAATCAGCTCAGAAGATATATGGGTGGTCCAATGATTGCTGAGTGCTCAGTCCAGGAGTTTAAAAGAGAGAATCAATGAGCCGCAACTGTGTAAAATAGGGGTCAAATATGTACAGCTGAGGCTCCGCATATATCAGATAGGGATATGTTTTATCTTCTGGTGTGTAACATTTGTTACTGAAATGTGGCTCAGGAACACTCTATTAAAAGTAGATTAGTATTAATTAATTCAGACTACTGCCTGCTCTAGAAGGAATGAGGATAACAGTATAGTTCTGAGCCACCCTCCACATATTGCTAACTATCTCAAAATATGAGTATCAACTCAAAATTATCAAGCAGATATTCAATCAAAACTCTCTCCTCCACTGTCTGCCCTTTGGTTTTGTATCAGTGATTTTCTTGCCAGCACAATCGGCTCTTCCACTCATGACTTCCTTGCCTTTTCATCTGCATGACTTTCTACTCTGTGTTTCACTGGACAGTTGAATCCATTTCAGGTCTTTATAACCTTTTCTGAATTAATAAATACTATTCTTTGTGTGATCTTGATTCAGTTTCTTTGACAGGAAAAGAAGCATTGTACTGATTTAGAGAGACAAACCCCTAGATTCAGATGGACTGGTGAGAATTGAAAGAGCCCCATCAGCTCAGAAAATCTAGCTTACCTGCAACATGGAAGAAAGCAAGCTTGGAGAAACAAAAAAGTCAGTTAAAACCATTAAATCCTTCAGTTCTCACACTGACAGCTACACTCTTCATTTGTACAAGTCTATAAGGATTCTCACAGCGACCCCCTGTGGGCTTCCCTCTTCCACTCCTGGAGCAACCTAAACTGCTGCAGCATTCTACCTAATATTGATATTTTCCCCACCTTAGGTTGGAGATGAATTCACAGAGGAATTCGATCTCAGACCTACTTTCAACATACAGATGTCATAGACCACAGCATTAATACATCTTTGAGAGAGAATATAGATTTCCTTTGCAATGTTGGGAGTGGTGGTGGCAGTGGAAAAGGTGCTCTGAGGATACAGACCAACCACAATGAGAAAGCTGAAATGTTACCTGATCCTCCCATTCATGGAACGAGGACTCTTACTGCTGTTCCTCTGAGCACCTATGAAGTCGAGGTTTCTGAACTAAATTTTGGGAAACTGAGATAAGAAAAACTTTAAACTAAGGAATGATGAGAAAGGAGTTGTGAAAGGTCAGTGCACTAGCTACTTTTATTTTAGCAAGAAAAGAAAACTTAGATAAATGTAAATATAGAAATAAATAAAAGTAATATTATGAAAGAAGGAACACAGTGCTAGAAGGTACTAATATTGATAAGCACAGTGAAGTCAGTGTAATATCTTAAACTGCTATATTTAATCTCATAAGAAAATTATGTGACCATTAATGCTGTTGCAGGCAGCCTGGAATTAGAAAGGAAGAATACAAATAAAACAAGATTTCTCAGAAGGGAGTGCAGGTTACTTAACTGATTTCAAGAAGGGCCTGAGTAATTTAATGAAAATAATTGTACATACTATATGATTTCTAAAAGAAGGACTACATGCCCAAGGTTTCAAGTCCTGTTTTTAAATGCTTTGTTTAAATGAAAGATATCTTAATTGGCATTTTAAACTTAATTTCCTCTTGTTTAATTTATATAAGCAAGTTTTGTACTTAGTCAAAAACATATAAGTCTTTATTGAATCTACATCTTTTTATTCAGCTCAAATTTTTATTTAATGTCATTAAATAATTTGTCATCATTTGAATTTTTAAATATTGAATCTTTCTTTCTTTATAATGACTGATAAACTTATATAAGTAGAGTAGTTTTGTTATGTTTCTAGAGAAGATCCAATAGACTCGATACACTGTAAAGTGAAGCAATACAAGTGAGAGTGGTAGAATCTGGCCTCATCCTGCTACCTAAAAATTGTAAAAAAAATGCAAAACATTTGTTATATAAGTCTTCAACAGACTGTTTTAAAAGTGTCCATTTTCTTTCATTATCAGTATTAGCACTTTGCTCAGTGCTTAAAAGCTGTATTAGTATTTACAACACTAGAATGTAAATGTGCCTTTTCAGACATAATCAACCCTATCTGTTTTAGAGTGAGGACTTCATTCCACTGAGTCTGAGAAAAACTTCTGAAGTATCAGAGATATATTTTATTTTTGCTATAGACCTTTAAGAGAAGTGGATAGATAACATCTCTGCCATTAGGATCTTTTATAACTCATTTGGTTAGTTTAGCTACTAATGACATTTTATTAATACATAGCTTTCAGCATGACAAAAAAAAATTATGCATTTTAGCATGGGGTAAACAGTCTCAGATTAAAAATTATATTTTAAAAAAATTGAAATATTTTTTATTAAGTCAGAAAAGACAGCCAAATGTGTCACTAAATGTCAATATCCATATGTTATTTCAATGTCATTATGCCTGCCTGGAAGTTGAATATAGTGTTCTTTGAAGCAACTGGGAGATTAGGCTTGACCCTTAAAAGAATGTCTTTCTTCTGCTGATATGACTCAAAAATTTAATCGACTGCATGAGGTCTTCGTGAGAAATGTTTTCATTAGTGAGAGATGAATCTTAAATGCTTAGTGAGATTTTTAGGTACTGTTCCTATTTGATAAATGGATATTGGGATAGAGCTTGTTCGATTCACCACACGTAGCTAATTGTTGAATAGTTAACCACTGAGTCTAAGCTAATGATTTAGCCTCCCTCAGTAGCAAATCAAGATAGAAAGATATTCCTGCCAGAGAACAGTTTATTTTCACTATTCTAAATACCTATTTTGGGATAATGAGCTTCTGGAGGTGCTTTCCTCTATTTCTCAGTAGACTAGAACAATCCCAGATCTAAATTAGTCGATTCAGATTAGATGCCTGACAAGATGGCTGACAGTAGATGAAACTCTCCAAGAAAAAACAAAGCCAAGAGCTTGTAAGATAATTCCCAGTAAAATCAATACATGACAATACGATGTTGTCTTGATAATTTCTGAACCACAGAGCCCTGCCTGAAGCAGCAGTGAAAATATAAGGGTGCTTGGGGGTATTAAAGTGGACCTCTTCAGGCCAAAACTGCCAATCTAATAGCTGAACCATTTTCCCTGACTTTGTAATAGAAATCATAGAGATCTATATGGGGAAAAAGAACTATAGTGTATCTAGTATTTTTTCACCTGTTTGAGAAAGAGATCTTTTGAGACACTGTATCAAGAGCTAGACCTCCAGAAAATTATCTGAATACATCATGGCATTTAAGTGTATGCACATGAAGATCAATTTTTACCCTGAAAATGAATGCTTTATCATAGCTGCTAGGAAGACCTGTTCCATGATCTTCCCAGACACAGAGGGCAGGCTGACGGGTCAGTAGTTCCCAGGGTCTCTTTTCTACCCTTTTTAAAAATGGGGACAACATTACCTTTCTTCCAGTCACCAGGGACTTCTCCTGACTGCCATGACTTTTCAGATATCATGGAGAGCAGCTTAGCAACTACATTGGCCAATTCCCTCAGGACTCTGGGATGCATCTCATAAGGTCCCATAGACTTATAAATGTTCAGGTTCCTCAGGTGGTCATGAACCTGATCCTCCCCTACAGTGGGAGGGGTTTTACCCCCCTGGTCCCCATCTTCTTGTCCATTGACGCAGAAGGAGTGAGGAGAGTGGTTGTCAGTGAAGACTGAGACAAAAGGGTTGTTGAATATCTCAGCCTTCTCCTTGTCTCTTGATACAAGGTCACCATTTTCATCCATCAGTAGGGGTATGCTTTTTTAACCTTCCTTTTCTGGTTGATGTACCCGTAGAAGCCCTTCTTGTTAGCCTTCACTTCCCTTGCCACGCTCAGCTCCAGCTGCGCATTGACCTTCCTGACCTCATCCCGACACAACCAGACAGCATCACCATACTCCTCCCAGGTTACCCATCCCTGCTTACTCTGTCTATGCAGTTCCCTCTTGGTCTTCGGTTTGACCAGCAAGTCTTGACTTAGCCACCCTAGTCTCTTCCCTTCCCTTCCCTGCCTGATTTTCTGCATCTGGGGACTGAGCGCTCTTGCGCTCTATGGAAAGCATCCTCAAATATTTGCCAGCTCTGTTCTGCTCCCTTGTTCCTGAGGACCACGTTCTAGGGGGTCCTACTGACTAACTACTTGGAGAGCTGGAAGTTTACTTTCCTAAAATTTAGTGTCCTGACTATACTCCTCTACTGTCCCATATCCCTCAGGACCTTGAACTCCACTACTGCCTGATCACGGCAGCCCAGGCTGCCTCTGATTTTGACATCACTGATGAGCTCACTTGTATTGGCAATTATCAGGTCCAGTATTGCATGCCCTTGGGTAGGGATGTCTATTAGCTGTGTTAAGAAATTATCTTCAATACAGAAGAAATTATCTTCTTATCTTCAAAAAGAATCCATCATTTCTGCCTTTAACTGTAGGAGCCTTGTTATACTCTTAGTTTTTAATAGTTATTCAGCCCTGTTCCCAGTTGAATCAATTATTTCAGCATGGGAGCATCACTGAATCCAGTTGGCTAAATTCCTTCCATTCTCACTTGATCTTAACTCTCTAAAACTGTCACTGTTACAGCATAGAAGCACCCAACTGATTAAAATATTTTGAGCTGGATCTTTGATAAGGACCTTGGAATCTGGCTCAAGGATATTCAGACTTAATGTAAGGCATTCAACCCAACAACCCAGGAGTTAAACAAAAGAGTCAAACTAATTTTCATGCAAACTAACAAATGAAAGGGATTCTTTTCAGATCTCAAGCAAAGATGTTAATTTAAAAAGCCTGCTTTTCTGATAACTCACAAATCACACTGAACTCCTTGGAATCTTTGCTTTCCCATGGACTCTGAAAATTAAATTGCTATTACTCAGCTTAAATATCAAATAGCAATTTATGTTCAGCAGAATTTTGAACTTGATCACAACAGCTCATTTAATATAACAGGCATGTAAAAGAAGCACTAGCTCCTGTAAGCTAAAATACTTCATAGGATGGTCCAATTTTAATAGATCTGATTCAGTAATTTAGCTAAAGATTAAATTTTAAGAGACAAAGACATTTCTTTATAAATATGAATAGGAGTGAGTAAAGATCTCTGAACTCTGCATTTCTTTATACAGTGGCCCTAAAAATCCATATAAGGGCTATAAACATGGTTCTTGGTTATGCATGCTTAAGATGGGATTCACATGTCTGACTGATAAGAATGTATAGGACTTGAAATTATTTCCACTCTTATTCAGAAAGAAGGAGATCTGACTCCAATGCAGAGTTAGAGCAAAGGGCTGAAGAATTAACTAGGTCTAAGGGAGGTGATGGAGAGAAAGACCCTTCTTTCTGTGCTGGTAGTCAGTGCTGTTCTGTCAGTCCTTGTATTTTGGGTGTCCACCCAGGTCCAGGGACCCTGCCCTTCTCAGAAGGATCTTGCCAGTAAATTCACATAAATCCATTGTCTGTGCTTCAGTGCACACATTCTGTTTGAGCCACATTTGAGCAGAACAAGGCAAACAGGAGCATTTCTGTGCAATGTTAATTCCTTTGAATATCCCAATTTCTTCTCCTACAATTACTTGATTTGCAAATATATGTTCTGGTATAACACTAAACATACATGTTATCATGCAGACTTATAGAAACAATTATAGTGGTAACAGCCAGGCAGGTATTCACAAAAATATATTTAAAAAAAAAAAGGAAGGAAAGAAAGAAGTTACTCTAAAAATGTGGAATTATAGAATCACTAGCGTAGTTCTTCAAGAGGGAGTCACAGAGGTATCCCCAATACTCATTTTCTGAAGCTGAAGGGACAAGTCATTTCTAATGCCTCTATTGACTGCCACCTAGGGGCTTTAAGAATTTTATAGTGCATATCTTTCATGCCATCAGCTCTGTTACTTTCTGTGTAGGGAACATAGGAAATTTTCTTCTATCTGAAGAAGCCTTGTAATTTTAAAGCTAGTCCTGGATAACAAATGAAAAAGAGAAACTGGAATACTTATTTAAAGTTTTCTCTTACCTTACAATCTGCATACAAAGTAAAAAATAAAATAGATTTGATTTCTGTTTTCTGAAGACCGTTGTCTGCAAACTATCACAATTCACTGAGTTACTCCAGGATAAATTTGCACACTGCTGTCAGTTTTAGTCAAGGCCAGAAGAATTGTTTTATTTTTTTTTCTTCTGTGTGATACATATATGTCCACTCACTTACTTATGTATCTTGCATGTAGTTTTATTTCTCTTAGGGAAAGGTCATCTATCTGTCATGCACTATGAACTTCAAGTTAGCAAGAAATGATGCAAGTTAAAAATGGGAAATTAAAAAATGTCAAAATAGCCTCCTGTGTGCATTCTGAGAATTTAAATTTTTGACACTGTACCCTTAGTTTTCTATATACCATCTAACCTTAAAGTGCTAAAAGCCTTGTTGGATCTAGTTGTTTGATCTCTTTCATTTCTTCTCCCTCCCCCTTTTTTTTTCTTTTTTGATGCTATACAGGATTTAATTTTAATTGGTTGTTATACTGCAATTCTGCTGTGGCCACCTGGAGACCTTTGCAAATAACATGTTACATCACAATGTTTTTTCTCATTTCAGTCAGTAAATGCAATTTTAATGGAGGCTGTTTGTTTATTTCATTTGGTTTTGAGGGAAAATTAAAGGGGAAAAAAAAGCAAACAAAACAGTGATGGCTTTTCTAAAGATGTTATTAAAAAAATAAGCATCTTCTATTTTACCCACCTCTGTGACACAAAAGACAACATATTTTAGACAAAAGACTTATCTTGACTTCAAGTCCTTACTTTCCTCACTAATCAATGCCCCTGAACACGTGGCTCAGATATACAGAAATAACTCGATGAAGACATGTGTGTACCTCAAATATTACTATATTGGTAAATGAATTCTGGAAAAGAAATGGCTTTTCTCTTATGGCTGTCTGATTTGACCTGCGCAGAAAGTGATGGAGGCAAAGGCAAAAATGGTAGCTTCATGATTCCTGGAATTAGTGCAGCCCAAAAGATACTGAACTTAATTCTGTTACTTTCGATTTCTTACCATAAAGCATGCAAAATCACATTAGGACCAATGGACCAATTCATATAGTAAAGTGAAAATTTACTGTGAGTGAAGGTTACAGAATCCAGCTCTCAATACAAAGCGAATAGTTATAACTAGGGCTATACAAGGCATAAGGCACTGCTTGAAGCCTTTCTTCAGCAAGTGTTTAGCACAGCTGCCAAGTGATTCAAAAAAAAGTTGCCATCCAAGAAGCTGAGGACTGTAAAATTTTAAGGCATATCACAGTATAGGGATTCTCTATTCCAAATATTTTATGATGTGAATGCATTCACCAGAATAAAAACAAATCAATCATACTTTTTAGAAATTTCTGAGTTACTGCAAACTTTTTCACACGGTCTCAGATTAATGCTTAAAGTCAGCTATTTTCCTACAATAGTCATAATTTAAAGAAAGAGCGATCTTTCTGTAAGCTATTAGAGTGGAACTAAAAATGACTGTCCTAGCAGGACGACAACTTGTTATATTGATTTAGGTGAGACATCAGAGTTTCCATCTTCATTTTTTTACCTGTAAAATGAAACTAGTCATACTTTTTATAATACCTCATTACCTGCCTGACTTTTCAAGAGCAGGAACTATTTCTTATTAAGTACCTGTACCTCACTGTTTGAAACTTCCACCTGGTGTATGTAAACATTACTGTAATTAAGTACTGTAATCTTAAAACAATTCAGTGTAAAGGTTTTTCAAGAACGCACCAAACTGTACCACAAAAACATCAGAATAGCATCACAGAATCATAGAATCTTAGAATCACCAGGTTGGAAGACACCCACCGGATCATCGAGTCCAACCATTCCCACTAATCTCTAAACCATGCCCCTCGGTACCTCATCCACCTGCACCTTAAGCACCTCCAGGGAAGGCGAGTCAGCCACCTCCCTGAGCAGACTGTTCCATTGCCTAATGACCCTTTCAGTGAAGAATTTTTTCCTCATGTCGAGCCTGAACCTCCCCTGGCAGAGCTTGAGGCCATTCCCTATTGTCCTGTCCCCTGTCACTTGGGAGAAGAGGCCAGCTCCCTCCTCTCCACAACCTCCCTTCAGGTAGTTGTAGAGAGCAACAAGGTCTCCCCTCAGCCTCCTCTTCTCCAGGCTAAACAACCCCAGTTCTCTCAGTCACTCCTCCTAAGACTTGCATGTATAATACAAGTATGTATAATATATATACTTGTATGTGTATATATATATTTTATATAAAATATATATACATATATTATACATATAATATATTACATAAATTATATAATATATACTTGTATGTATAGTACAATATAATATGTATAATAGTTATGCTTCATGTACTAAAAACACCTGTGACCAAAATCATAATTCTTTTAGCATGCTGTATGTGCATATGTGTAGGAGGGGAGGATTGCTATTCAACACAAAATTCAGTCATTCAGAGCAGTGAAAACATAGTGCTCATCATCTAGTGAGCTGGGCAAGCAACAAATGGAACCTCCCTTGAGGACCTGCTGACAAGCTGCACTGTGTTTGCTTTTCTGGGCCATTTCACTTATATAAAACTTTAAGCAGGTGATTTAGTTTCTTAAGTGAGTCTCAGAGTGAGATTATTCTGGCAGGTGGTCCTCCTTGTAAGCATGCTTGATTGACACAGTGAACCTATTCACTTATATTTGTGGATAACTTCCCAGTTTTAGGCTCCCTGGAGAACTGCTCTTTTAAGCACCATATTTACACCCTCTAATGTAGATGAAATTCTGTCTGGCTAGGACTTCTTTTAGCATACTTTTCTTGTATTTAATTTTGACTGTACTGTAAATATGCGTATAGATTCCTACCCAATGATGAAGGCAAATATTCCACTCTCATCTGTCTTAAGGATTCTTCACCATCAACAAAAAGCAGCAAATGGGTCTGTTTGCTTGTTTGTTTTAAGGAGAGGGAGAAAGCAGAAGAGATTTTGTGATATTTTACCCTGTGTTGTGCGGGGTGTTTTGGGCACAGAGGTCTGAGTAAAGATTGCCTCAGGCTTCCGTGTTGAAAACAGTGCTAGTGCTTGTACAAGTAAGTATATCTGTTTTTCTTTTCCAACAGGAAACATTTCCAGATGATTCCTTGTCTGTTCCTCAGCCAGCGTGTCAAATATCCTAAGAAATGTCTGTGGATTGTTAAGCCCTTAAAACCTCTGATCCATCCTGTGTTTGCCAAAGCTGCTTGCTTCAGGTCAATGCTCTCTGGCCCACAGTTATAAGAAAAATCCCACTCTCTTTGAGACACCAAGGTGTGCTTCACCTTGGGAGAGGTCTAAAAGGGTCAAAACTAAGACATGTGACTGAGTGCAGTGGACTAAGTATGAGTGCTGAAGGGCTGTCAAAGATTTGTCTCTTCTCCAGACTCTGCTTCTTGTTTGCTGTTTTGGCTTTACACAGTGATAGTAATATTCATTTCCCCAGCACAAAGAAATCCATTGGGATCTACTCTCAGCCAAAATGTAGGTCTGCTACAGGCTGGTGGGTTTTTTTGTGGATGCAGCAGGTGCTTGGAGAAACATAAAATGCTATTACTCTGACAATGAAAATACTGACCAGTCTGTATTATGCTATTCAATATATTTTAAGTTGATCCTAGATGTACTCAAATACAGAATTTTTTTTTTTGTCTCATGTGTTCCATTTTCTCAAACAGTCTTGTCCATTGTCAAAGGTCAAAGGTTAAATAAGCAGTAATGGTAAAATAATGGTATCTGTCTACCTGACTTCTAAATGTGTATTTCACTTGCAGCCAGATTTTAAAGGAGCTTACAGGAGTTTGGTACCTCTTCTTAGTTGCTATTCATCTACTATTTTCTATCTTTTTTTTGCACAAATTCTTCATAACTGTAATGTAAATTTTCTGTCTGAAGTTAAGTCTCACTTGATATGTGTAGCTGTAGTATAAAAAGACCCATGGGAAACTACAAATCAAAGTAAAATTCCCATGTGCTTGAGCTGGTAAATGCTCTCTCATCTCCTTCTCTATAAAGATGTCACCCCAATATTCATTATCCATTCTTTTTCTTATTGCCATGTGAAAGACAGGAAGACTTCTTCCCTGGCCATGGGTGGTCAGGAGGCCATCAGCCTAGAAATTAAAGATGAAAAAGGAGGGAGAAGAGATAAAAATGAGGGAATAAAGAGGAAAATCACAAGATCCTGACCAAAAATGGATTTTATTTCCTCAAAAATATTTATTTTTACACTGTTTTATTGAGAAAAAAACTTTTGTTATAACAATAGAGGTATACAGAGCTACATTTTTGTTAAAAAATAGAGACATAAAATATACATATCTAAAAGAAGGTATTCCAGTTGAAACCAACTTCTATTGTGTAAAGAATTTTTATATAAAATTTTCTATCAGCAATAAATCACAGATAAATTGCATTCTGTACTTCTCCATGTTTATTCCCATCTGGTGAAATTCTTGAAACTATTGTAACTGATTTCTCGGTGACTTGCCCAGTGTTACACAGGAAACATGAGGTACAGCCAGCAACAGAAGACATTTTCCCAGTCCCAAGTTTGGTAATTTTATTTTCCTCTCCTTATTTCTATTGACTGCATTTCTACTGGCAATCCTCTCCTGGCTCAGCATTACCTTTAAATGAAGAACAATTGTCACTTCACATATCTTTGCTCATACTCTCACTAAGACTTCACAATTGATATTTTCGTGAAGCTAAAAACTTATTTCCTGATTAGCTACAAGCTGAAGCAGAATGTTACTTGTCATAAGATAGGCAAAATATCTGAAGTACAGGCTGTTCTCCGTTTGTCAGGGCAAACTGTTTGTGTATCTGCCTTACCTCCATCTCTCCTTATTTAAACTTTATGTACATAACCATCCAAGTAGAAGATGGAATGGTTATTTATGAGAAAATAGAAAGAAATGCATGATGCTACCATAGAAAACAGGGCTTAATGATTCCACTTAGAGCAAAGTATCAGGGAGAAACAATGAACGCCAAAGCAAAATCCTCAGCTCTGCTGTGATCTTCTATAAGCTGCAACAAAGCTAGAAGTAATAGCTGTGTCAGTAGGAAAAAGGAGGAGGCCAGCACTTGCTCACAGTAGTCTCTTCATGCATCACTGTCAAGCAGCCTGTAGAAAAAAAAAGAATCAAATCCTCAGTGTGAAATTGTTTCTCAGATTCAAGCAGTGGCAGCAGCAATGCAGTCTACTGCTCTTGTAGAAAAGTTGTCAACAAAGGGAACAAAGGTAGCCCCGTGAAAACAATTACTTGCTGAACCCATTTAAACAATACCCGTGCAATGTTAGCAAAAAAGGCTGTGCAGCATAAAGATGGAGAAGGAGTATATTAAGCAAGTTGGAGGTGAGGCATGAGAGAAAGACAGTACTTTGGAAAAGAAAAGCCTCCAGCTATATTTTCTTGTCTGATTGCATTGCCCACAACTGCAACTAGGGTAGTGCAGTCGCCAAGAGCTGTGCCAGGTACTACTGTAGCACAAACTGAAAGCCAGTGAGAAGCAGACCTCATTACAGGTACCTGTCTGTTGTTAAGGACTAGATTACACTCTACACTGTAAATGAGAAACTGTCAAAAGCTGACCAGCCTAACATATAAAAATAATCAGCAGTTAGAGTACCATGAAAAACCTTCCTGTTGTGTGGAGACATTTTACAGAGAAGAAGGACTTGATGCTGTGGGCCTTGTTGATACCAAGCAACTCTGACAAGGTCTTGAAACAGAGAGCTGAAAGAAAAACAAAAGCCAGTTCGGTGGGAAGAAGAGACAGCCTTCTGATAAACAAAAGCCAGTCAAAAGAAAAACAAGTGCTAATTTGGTGGGAACAAGTACCAACTGAAAGAAAAACAAAGGAAGAGAAATATCAACATGGTCAATTTTAGTGTAACTTCTTTTTTTAGCATGTGCAGTAGTTTAGCCAGTAATATGTTAGTAATAGTTTTATGGACAGCTACCTTTAGCCAATAATACACTGTAGATACCCTTGTGGGCACCCAGTTATGTAACCAAAAAGGGTATATAAAGAAACAGCTAACTCAATAAAGTGTCTTCGATCCATCAGATTGAAGTCTGTGCCTTAATCCCCTCACTGTTGGGCTCTATTAGAACTGCTTGTTTTCAATGCTCTGGGCCTTCTGAGCAAACAAGGATGGGGATAGTCAGCATGAGCGCTGGACACCCCATAAAGAACACGTGCACTAACAAGTCTGTGTGGTTTTCTGTCTTCTTTTGACCTGATAGCAGAAGCTATTCATAGTTGGATACATGAGCTCGCAGCGTCATAGAGAATGACATAGGGAACCTGCTTAAGCACACTCATGTGAAATACTGTTTTCCCTGACTTACAAGGCCCTGCCTGCCTTGTAATTAAGAATTAAGAAATGGAGACTTGCGCTGAACCTGCCTTATCTGATCATTATCCAGCAATTCTGACTGACTCTAAGAGGAAAGAAGGATGTGATCCGATGTGGTTTCCTGTGCATATTAAGGTGGCTAACTTCTTTAAAATGAACAAGACAGACTACTTAGCACTACTCAGCTATGTAAAAGGATCATTCACTCCATGACACTGAAGGTTTTAATTTGAGTTTACAGTTTATTGCTGTTTATCACTATTCATTCACCACAACTGCAATGTCTACACATACATGCAAGTACTTAAAACGTTGTCTCAAATACAGTCACTAACGTTACACATTTTTACTCCCCTTTGTTTAATACTGGCATACAAATAAATAACTATTGCTAACAATAAAAGGAGAACTGTAATTGAAGTAAAAGTAATTTCCACTGAAATATAAATACATGTTTATGAGAAGGCTATGCCATCTTATGGGACAAATTATTATATACAGCAGGCTGGAGAAGAAGAATGTAAGCTCTATGAGGGGAAAAGTGATACAATGCCTGCAAATTTAAAAAGCATGGAATTGCAAGATTCAGTCAGAATTCTCTATTTATTTTGCTAATGCTTCTTTAAATGTTATTTCCTTTCATGGCTTACTTTTCATGGCTCAACCCACCTGCTTAATCATACTATTTTAGTTTCATTTTTTTCTTGTTGTTTGAAGAACTTGAGAGTTAAGTTCACAAAAGTGCCTCCTCATTCCTTCAACTGCTTCTAAAGTTAAAAAAATCATTATGTTCTCTTGCTTTCATAAACATATTCTAGATGAGTAATGTGTTTCAAAACAAATACCATATCCATGTTTATAAACCTGTACTTATAAACCTAATTTATTCCATCAGTATTAAAACTGACTGATAGATTCATGACAAAATATGAGTCAGCTGACTAGGAGTAATCCTGTTACCTTTGTGGGACAGGTTATTAACTTGCTCTGGGTGTCTTCTTAGGAGTGTTCACCTCAGATGGAATAGCACTTCAGATTCTCTATGGGTTACTTATTCTGTCATATAACTGTAAAACCTTGACATTAACAAGGTTTATATACCTTTGCATACACTTGGTACATCTGAAACAATCAAGCTGTTACTACAGTTCATATATTTGTAAAAATACATTGTTATTATCAAGAACAGCAATGTTTTTCCCAAATATAAATTCAAAAACTAAAAACTATTTTTGCTTTTGTATTCCTGAAAAGGGAATAATCATGAACACAAATTAAATGAACAGTAACAATAAATATGAATAAAACACTTATTATTAATTTAAAAATATAATCATAAAAATCCTAATAATTTAAACTATTATTTTTTTCCATTTTATTTTCTTCAGTGGAAAATTTCAAGAGTGAATAAGGTCTTTTATGTTCATTAATACAGCCTTTACAGTGAAAATAACATATGCATAATAGTCACAGTTTGTGGGTTAAAAATATTTTCATTTAAAATATTAAGAAATACAGAAGTACAGAGCACTCACAAATATTTCTTTAACAGCATGTTCTGTGGCTGAAAGACTGCAAATGTACCATGTGATAAAACCACAGTTTCCATGGTAACCTTGATTTGTTTTAATAGCAAGGAACTAAGAGACATAAAATATGACTTGATTGGCAGCTGCCCTAAGGCTGCATCAGCTCCTGGAACATAACCATAAAGCATTTTTGTTTATTAATACCAAGCAACAAGCTACCTTCTTTTTTTGCTGCTCATTTCACTTCAAGATTTTGAATATCTAGTGTTCTGTAATAAATTCTAAAAACAGTACTCTCTCTTTATAAAGTAAAAATGAGAACTGCCCTGAGATGTAAGAGATAGAAATGTTTCTACTTTTGTCCTGCATTTGCAAAAGTTTAGAGAAACATGAGTCCTGATATTCTTCATGCGTTATTAATTAAATTTTTTGTACCAAAGGTTCCCCAGTTTCAATGTCTGTAGACACAGAAGTGAATTTGTATACACTTTCCAGCATAACAATATTCTGCGCTCATTATTTCTGGTTAGTCACTCTCTTTTTTCTGTTTGATCCAAATCTCTGTTGTCCATATGGTACTGCTTGATTACAATTTTTTCCTTAGGAACATTCACATCAGAAACAAATCAGTTGCTTTAATAATTGCAAGTTAATTGTAACATTGCATTGCTAAGTTATCAATGTTTGCTCTGCTATAGTATTAGACAGCAAGATATATGGAAGAAATGGTGTCTATCCTGAAAATTAATGACACAGGAGCCACCAATGAACAAACTTATCCCAATAAAATCTGCCTGGTTAAAAGTGTTCTCCTGATAATAACTTGAAATAGGTGTATTTTATTTATGCTCTTTATGGATATCTTGACTCTGAGAGCAGACATCTCAAGATAGTCCCAAAGCTGCTGTTCTTGTGGTGGACTCCAACAAACTTCAATACCTACTTGCCTTTTGCTAAGTGGTATTATAACCCCTGAAGTCAGGAAGTCATGTTTTTGACTGAGCTTAAAAATAAAAGCGAGGAAGAGTGGGAAATGCTTCCTTCATCTACCAAAACTTCCCTTGGGTCCTTCTCTGGACACAAGGTCTGCTCTCCTCAAAAAGTGATCCAGAGCTTCATTTCTTCTTTTTAACGTCAGGTTCAGTGTTAAATAACTTTGTGAGTCAATGATGATTTCTCAACTTGTTGTCTCTGCTGCTCCACTGGGCTTCTCATGTGGCCACCCATCCGTTTTCTCTTTCAGACTTCCTATCAGAACTAATGGTGGACTTGAAGCCTGTTTTGGTACCAGTACTCCAGAGAGGCTGACAGACAAATGGCATCTCAAGCAGCAGGCATGATTTTCTATACATGTATAGTCATACTCCAAACCTATTTCTGCTTCTGCTAATTCAAGTCTATCTCTGTGACTAGACACTGAGGGCATTTTTCACTACTTTTCCTATAATTTCTCACATGTAACAGAGGTCCCTAATAATATTTTGTTTCCTTCTTTGTTCTCAGGTTACTTTATAGCTATTGCTTTGTGCATTCTAAACTCTTTAAAATCAGAGCAGCTTTTCTGTCTGAGTTAATGACATCATATGCTGGGTTAAGAAACTGTGATATGAGCTCTACACCATCTTGCTCTGCCTAATAGTGTCATAAAACCATCTTCTCTGGTTAAGTTTCACTGCTTCCTTTACTGTATCACTAATCCAATAAGGTCCATCTTGCAGAGTCATTGCATAAACTCTCCAGATGAAGGAACCTTAAATGAAACATCAGGGTTGGGTAGTTCTGGCATAACCTTCCTGTCCTTTTCCTATTTTGCTTGAGTTTTCTTAATCATGACAGTTACAGCTTCAGTTAATTCACAATTCCTGTGCCATTTCAGGAGCATGGGAAGAATAACAACATACTAACATTTATACCATTGAAACCAAAAGAAAATCTGTGCAACGTCTAGTAAATGTAACCATGAGTTAGCAAAACACAGTTAATGGAGTTCAGGCAAAATGCACCAAACGCTGAGACTGAGGAAAAGAGGTCACAAGAAAGATAGGACACAAGTTAAAAGATATTGAAAAGCTATTTTAAAGGCAATGTAAAATTGTAAATGTAAAAGGAATGTAACATCCTCAGATTTATCGCAGATACAGAAACCTGTTTTAATTTGTGTTGGTGTATGACCAAGAAGTTTATGATACACATATCAGAGTACAACTGAAAAAGATGACATTGTAGTTCAAGACCAGACTGGTTGATGTACATTACTCAATGAGAAAAGAGTTTTTTCCCCTTCTGCTTACTGTTTGTGAGACTATTCAAGTAGTGGTGATATTTTTCAGATTATTCTTTTGCTGAAAAGCATAGGGGTGAGGAACATTCTGTATATCATTAGAAAGTTACATTTACTATCATGAAACAAGTTTTTAAACAAGTCCTTTGCTGCAATATGATGTCTGGGGCTAGAAAAAATAGTGATCTTTTTAGACTACTGTGCAGTCCAAAAATATTTCAAGACAAAATTTCTTTAAATAATGGGCACTGTCTCTTCAAGAAGTTTCTGAATTCTCTTCACCTGACTGACATTTTGCGTGTCCATATTTTCTTGATACACAACCATCAAGTCTTCACTGATTCTAATATTCATTAATGTTCTTGGTTCACAGAAATTTCCTGGGTTTTTTTTCTGAAATCTTGACATCTGTGTGTGTGCATATCATTCAGAGTGATTAAGAATGCCCATTTTCTTCTGTGTAGTTGCAACAGAAAGTTTTGGCTCTCCTGAAATCTAAGACCTCTCCTATTTTGAGAATCAAGTATAGAAAGATATGGTGAATTCTTCTGCTCAAACTTAAGACATAAGAGAAAAAATATGAAAAATAATAGGCAAATTGAATAAAACTGGATGGGGTGATCTGCGTAGTCCCAAATACCAAAATAGTACGACAAAACTTTAGTTGATTAGTGGATTGTGTTATTACTGGGAAAGCAGTCTCACTGTCTTGCTATTCACCATGAACTTTCTCTTTCTTAAGAATAACATATTACAGCAAGTGAGAGATCTGCTAGTTTTCTGGGAAGCATGTTTCATTCTAACCATGCTTTCTGAACAAAAATTATGCTGTAATTGGTGACAGTGTGTTTGTATGACATCTGGGGCTAGTAATGTGCTGAGGACTGTTTTTACACCTCAGTCTGTCTAACATGGTCCACTATACAGATGTGTGCATGCACATATATATGTGTGTATATATACTTAATATACCTATATATGCACACACATTATATATACTTCATATAAATGTGCATGTATATATGTCTGTCTCTGTGTGCATGCGTGTAATGTATTCACACCCTTCAGAGCAGTGGACTGTTGGTCCAGTGACTTAACATGTTCCCTTCAGACAAGACCATTCTGAAGAAATTGACTGTGAAATAAGGAAACACTGAATTACACTTTATTCCTGAAAGAAGTTACAGGCTGGGGAAAAAACTAATGATTACACTCTGAATATTCTCATCATCCATATGAACACCAGTCTCTGCCTTCTGTGCTTGCTACTTTAGATCAGACAAGCCTTGTAAGTATCCCCACTGACTATAGCATCATGGTCTTCTGAGCTTTCCAAACAAATAATGGAATCTCTCCCCACCTCCACTTCTCCATGGAGGTATTTCCATGCTACAGCTCCAGCAACCCCAGATCCTGAAGAAAGCCATTCAAACTCAATGGTCCTGTTAATAACAATGTATTTTTTCATCAAACTTCAGTCAGGAAATATAGATTGTCCCTGTGGGCTCAGTCATAGCTACTCAGACACAGACTGTTCACCAGGTGCCCTTTTCCACAAGTTCAGGAAGATCAAAGCCATACCAAATCCAATTGACATAATGACCTCATACAAGTATGTCCCCACCAAACTGGTCATCCTGGGGAAAACTGATACCTACTTTTTTCCATCCTTTCTCAAACTTACAATAAGGGTTTTCTCAGACTGTGTGTGATAGCTGTTTTTAAGTTGAAAAAAGACCAAAAAAACCAAATCACAAACTCAAAGAATTACATCTACCACATTGTATAGAATTTTAGAATAATCAGTGCTAGAAAAGAGACCTCTGGAAATCATTTATACCCCACATGATTTCTTCAAAGTAAGGCTAGTTATTAATATATCAGGTTGCTCAAGAGCATTTCCAGTTGAGCTTTGAATATTTCCAAAGAACAAAGCTCTGCTGCATGCCCAGGTAACTGTTATTATGATTTTTCTTTCTTTCTATGCAATCAGAATTTACCATGCTAAAACTTGTTCCTATTGCCTCTAATTCTCTCACTGAGGACCTGCAAGGACTCTGGCTCCTTTTTTTTCATGTAACCTCCCATTAAATACTTGAAGATTGCAATTAGATCCTGTTCCTACCCCTGAAATGAAGTTCCCTTAGTGTCTGCCCACAAATTATGTTGCCAAGCCCTCAATCTTCTTGATTGCTCTTTTCATTATAGTTGCTCCAGTTTGACAGTATCTGTCTTGCAGAGAGCGGCTCAAAACTGAACATTAACTACAGCTTTGTTCATATTTTTTTGAGAAATCTACCTCTTAATATAAATTTTTTCCTCAGATTTTCATTAGTGTTTTTTGGTTCTGTAACCTTCAAGTTTCTAATTCAGCCATTTAATTCTATTTGACTGATTGTGATACAGACGGGACCCAGCAGTCCATGTTTCTTTTTTTTTGTTTTGTTTTTCTTTATCTCCTCTCTCCTTAGCATACATAAACCATACCATCCCAAACCCCCTTCCTCCCACCAAAAACACCTGCAAAAAACACTCCAGAGGCTTTCTTATTACTGAGCTGGTGTTTGTTTATACAGTAGAACCTATATAGCATTTGGTTAAAATGACAAAGCTTCATGATATTAATATTAGGTAGCTCAGTGAGCTGTGGAACTGTTCATAGCCCATCAGCCAGCTAATTAATGAAAAAATGTGAGAAGTAGAATCATAGAATCATAGAATCATAGAAAAAACAGGTTGGAAGAGACCCACCGGATCATTGAGTCCAACCATTCCTATCAAACACTAAACCATGCCCCTTAGCACCTCATCCACCCGTCCCTTAAACACCTCCAGGGAAGGTGACTCAACCACCTCCCTCTGCAGCATCTGCCAGTGCCCAATGACCCTTTCTGTGAAAAATTTTTTTTTTTCCTAATGTCCAGCCTAAATCTCCCCTGGCAGAGCTTGAGGCCATTCCCTCTCGTCCTGTCCCCTGTCACTTGGGAGAAGAGGCCAGCACCCTCCTCTCTACAACCTCCTTTCAGGTAGTTGTAGAGAGCAATGAGGTCTCCCCTCAGCCTCCTCTTCTCCAGGCTAAACAACCCCAGCTCTCTCAGCCGCTCCTCGTAAGACCTATTCTCCCCTAAGAAAAACACGCTATTAGAATAATACGCTATCAGAGGGATAGTCCGTCTCGTTGGCAGAAAATAGTTACCTACTTCTGATATTGCAAAATGGAAAAAAAGAATAAAGGAAAGAAAGAAGAAGAAAAATCTTAACATAAATAACTTCAAAATACTTCTGAGGATGTTTTAAAATACACCTTTGCATGATAGGCACTATATACTACAGTGTTCACTAAAGTTTGAGTTATCCCATAATACTTAAACAGAAATATTCTGTACAATGGACATCTGTGAAAAAATTCTGTGATGAGATCTTTTCCTGCTATGGTAGCCTGATACACTTCCTTACGTCCCTATAAGATATGCATCTGTTTTCCATACATGCTGGATTCTTCTAGATCTACAATAATCCCAGAAGAGTTTCAGTAATCCCAGAAGAGTTTCAAAGACTTTAAGCTATTTTTATGAGGAACGTAGTTCTACACCGGTTTGAACTTTTGGCTCCTTCCATACTTTTTCTTTTGAACAGAACTCTTGACTCATATAGTTGCAGGAATTTGATAAAGTGGCAGCTGTTTACTCTTTTCCAGAAAAAAATAAAATATAAATCAAAGCTGGGCAGTGAGTTCAGCTTCCAAGCCCATACCACATGATGACTCTCTTAGGTTTCTCCCCAAACAGCAGACTGAAATCATTCCTTGTCCATGTATCTTCAGGAAACAATGCAGCCTTATCTATAAAGTGTATAGAAGAGAGAGAAATTTCACTGCCTCACAGGAAAGCATAACTGTAGCATGGAAGGGACTTCATGTGATATTAACCAGGAGAAATTATGTAAGTAGGATGGAGACAGCAGATGAACAAGACCTGTTTCTTTCATTAAACAAGGAAAAAAGACAACATAGTTTGCAAGAGATTTTTTTTCTTAAAACCAAAATTTTAATTATGTCTGAAACATGTTGCTGTTTCTTTAATTGGAATAAGTAGAACAAGATATTTTGTTCATTTCTGCTTTTCCATTTTTTTTTGTTTGTCATTAAATTGTAATGTTAGTATTAAGTAGTAGAACCAGACATTATGTTTTATTAGGCGCACAAAAGTTTTTAAATGGAAAAGAAATCATTTTAATAACATATTTTCCTACAAAGTCATAAAATACCCTAGGATAACTGGTATTGCAATGTGGTCCAACACTCACTTGAGAGAAAGCTAGATTCAGGTCTTTGCTTGACTTTCATTGATTCAGGTCTTTGCTTGACTCTCATTTTGCAGATTTGTAGGTATCACCCAGTCACTGAGAGCCTCACTGTGATTTTGCCTGAATACATGTAAACATGCGAAGACAAACCACATAGGAGTCAGAAAGCTCAATGCAGATGTTATCATGGACTGGCATTTAGACATCAATATCTCAGTCTGAAGAATGTCATAGCAGACATTTTGTGTATTTAATTGGTGCCAATATAGTAATAGCATTGTTATTAATTATTAACTAATCAACGAATTCATTTTTTGTTAATTATGTCAATTACAAAATCACTTGTACAACTGAATGAATGATTATCAATCCTTTTTCATGCAGGCTTTTTCTGATCTATTATCCAAGTGTCTAGGCTCAAAAATTAAATTTCATTCACAGAATCTTGGGTTTAAACATGTTTTATCTCTGATTTTATCTGTTTTTTATCTATAGCTATATCTAACATCAGCACATTTTAATAATAATTTTTCACTATGTTGAATGTCCATTTTTTGTGAAACGAAGCATGTCCTTTAGTTCTTAACCGGTGCTGCTATTTATCTGAGAATTTTCAATAAACAAGAAGGCTCACTAAACCAAACGACGGCACAGTATTTCACAGATATGAGTAAAGACTGTCATGAGAAATTATCTGCTATTATCTCTTAAATGCACATTGAAAATATGTCAGGGCAAACAACCTGCTTCAGCAGATGGTTCATTATTTTTTTTGTTTGTGTGCACTAGCCATGTGTGTACATGAAATCAAATTTAAAGACTTCTCAAAATATTTTTAATTGAATAATTTTAAATGCTACTGAATTTCTTGTTGGATCATGCTCATTCAGTTAAGATTCTGTGAGGAAACACCTTCTCAGTAAAGAATTTCTGACGAGATCTCAAGTATCATTCATCATTCCAGAAAAGCCAGCACTAGCAAGTGATATGCCAGGCCCACGAGCCTCTTATTTAGATTTGGTTCTAGAGCTTCAACATTTGGTGTCCCAGATAAATTCTAATTTCTTGGGTCATGGTTAGATGAAGGTGTTATCTCAATTTACTGCTTTCTGGTTTCTTAAGCTTGGTAACATACTTTGCAAATTAGATAAGTTCTTTAGATTTTGAACAATTTCCCAAGCTAGAAAACTTGGAAAAGTATTGTGTATTGTTTTATTCTTCTCACTTAATGCCTTTAAATGCGGTCTGAGAGTGGTTGAAGCTCTAGTCTGTTTCCTTAATAAGTGTCACAGCATTAAATAGTAGACTTGGGAGAAGAAGGGAGGCAAACAGTCCTTTTGTTGTTTTTATGTTTCTTTAAAGTGAAATCCAAACAAGAAGCCTTCAGGGCAAGATGAGCTAAACATTGATTAGCTAAATATTAACAAAAATCTCCTATTTTTTTCAATTTAATGGACAACTAAACATCTTCTAATCTTCATTCAAAGCCTTTACTCTTGGGAGTAAAATAAAACGAAGGAAGAAGTACAGAGCATATCCCTCCACACTACAAGTCTAGATTTTTCAACAGCTGAGGATTTTATAGCACATTAGTACCGAGGAAAAGCAAAGTCTTTAAAAAAAAAAATCTCAGTTTTGAATAAGATACCTTTCCAAGCATGTTGACCGTATCATTATGAATTGGTCACTCACATTCTCTAAAGGCATCCTCATCAACTTGCTGGAGTCTCGAGAAAGCCTACTCAATAAATTAAGTAATACATTTTTAATTATATTCAATTTAATAACATTCAGATCCCAGATAGCCCCATAGCAAAAAGAAGTAGTTAAAACACAAACCCAATTCCTAGATCTGAGAACTGAAAGAGCCTGACATATTTCTTTTTAAGTAAATACCATATTTTAATTGCTGCAGCCCCGAGGTAACCATAAAGTCATGCACTTAGAACTCATGTGGATTTTATGAGGCTGTTTACTGTGTTGCTCATGAAAAAAAGTTTATCAACTGCTGCTACTCCAGTTGCTTACACATGTGTGAGAAATCATCTTCCTAAATAAGGAAAAAGAAAGTAAGAAATATTTTACCTTCAATGAAAAAACTAAGAAAAGAAAATCTGAGTACACAGTCAAAGCGAGGAGTGCCTGAAAGTGTATAGGTGGGTTTCCTATGAGTTGTTGCCTGGCTATGCCATCACTCCAATTTTTGATTTTCTTCCACTTAGGAGGAAAATATTCCTTCTTTGCCTTTTGTTTGATGGCAAAGATGCACCGTGGACAGTTAATATCTTTTATTTACTAATTTCTCCATTTGTAAAATGAGATTAATGATACTCGCAATGTCTTTTTTATTGGCTTTTCAGGTTTGCAAAGCTTTTTGCAGTCTAATGATGTGGGCCTTGTTATATAACATGAGATCATGACACCATTGAGGTATTTTAATAAACATCATGTTCTAGGAATTAATTTTATTAAGATGACAAATTTCTAGAGAGTATGTGTGTCAATTATGGATTTTATGCATGATATTAGATTTTATGCAGAATTAGTTAAATTAAACCTCTTACGTAATTTGTACTCCTTCTTGAAAATAGTGATACCAGTAGTATTTCTGAAGATGTGATATGTAATATTTAATAAACAATTTTTTTTAGAAAGTACATGAATGCTGCAGCAGCAAAGAGTTAATAATTACTTTGAATTCTATACTGAGATATTTAGACATCAAATATAATATGTGTTTTAAAGGATATAAAATGAGTAGTTTTAAATTTCGTTATGCCCTTTTCAAACTATAATTTACTATCCAATGTTTTATGCAAATGTTATTATTTATTCCAGTTGTATTTGATTGTTTTGTCCTATTTGCTTCTCTTTCCCACAGTTTAATAGATCTATTATTACTTAACAGAATAAGTACCATCCATACCTTTCCACTTCAAAAATAGTAAGCTTCAGCTTTCCTAATCAACTGAAACCAGTCACATCTAGCTACCAAGCTGAAATATTATAATGGGGGATATTTTCTAAGGCATAAAAAATTCAATTACATCCCATATAGAGTCAATTGGAATTTGAAGCCTTTCATTTATTCCTTTAAAATCTTCTGCTAATGTATATGTTTGGCATTATTAACTCACACCCTTTTCTATTTAATCCCCTGATGTTCAATTAACCAGGAAGGATATGGTAGACCCCAGCTCTGTGGATTAAAGGACATATTGTCCTTGCAATATGAAAATCAAATATAAGTCTATCTATATGAAATAATATATTTTACTTTTGGTTATTCTACCACTTAGGCCTTGAATCAGAAAGGTATATAAGCATATGGTAGGATTTATGTACATTTCTATCATATTAAAATCAATGAGGCATAAGCAAATCCTTAAATAAGGTTGAAGAGGGGTTAACATATGAAACTTTACTTTTTGTATTACTCTTTCAAAAACAGAAGCAAGAAAGAACTTTGCCAGAATTCAGAACTATTTAGTACTTCGAATGCCTAGAAGTTCTGAACTCCTCATCTTAGACAGGCCTTGGAAAAAAAAAGAGAGAATTATTCACAATAAGCAATGATGAAATCAGTCCATATTTGTACTATTACGTAACAGACTCAGCAGAAGAAATGAAAACTTTGGAAGCATCTATGAGTAACATGTAAGAGTATTCTGGTCCTCAGTATAAATTAAGCTTTCACACTTACGTCAACTTACTATTTATTTAATTAAATTATATATTGCCACTTTAGAAGTCATGAAAGCATTGAGATTGTGAAGAGGTACCTTGATGATCTTGCAAGAAACTATTTGTCCTCCTTGAAGATAATTATTACCTTTAATGAAATCCACAATGATTAAAATCAAGAGGTCTGGCATTTGTTTGTTGTTCCATTAACTTGAAAAAAATACCTTATTAGTCGTTTGTGACCTCCCAGAGAATGATCACACCAGGGGTGAGAAAGAAAGTATTATGCAGCAGTTGCTGCCGGCGTAAAGTATGGAAGCAATTTGTCTCTGAAAAAAAATGAAAAGGATCCCTCGAAATGCACTTTTAAATAGCCTTGCTTTTAAAAGGCATTAAGGTTTTGTACTGGGCTATAAATGGACATCTGTTCTATAAGCTGTACCTCAACAAGATGACAATGGTTGTCATGTCATATCTCAACAGGTGACTTCTACTCATGTTCTAATAAGTTAAGAAATGCCACTATAGCAGAATGAAACAAAACCTTTAATATTACTTTCTTTGGTCTAGGCTTCAGTGAAATACAAGAGATATCCCTGCCTCTCAGTGGGTTTGGTTTAAGCTAGCCTCTCTCCTATACAGTTACACTCACCTGGGAATTCTTCCAAGAAGAAAGAGGGGTTATTTTGTTTACCTTTTTCAGTCTTTGTCAAATGAAGAAAGATAAAATAGGATTAATACATATGCTGGTCTATTTTGTTGCATAGAAGGCTAGAAGTACTGATTCACATCTTGCATCATATTTAATGTTCCTGGCTCAGACACAAACAGCCACAATGAAGCTGCATTGTTCCTCGAGGATATGGCTTTGGGACTAATATAATTCAGCACATATATGTCACTACCTGGTGTCTGTCAGCTTGAGGTACCTCTAGGATTTCTGCAGAAGCCTTAGCTACAATTCAAGAAACATAGATCTTATGTGGCTCACCGATCACTTGAAACTTGTGCACAGAAAAAGGCTGATATACATCTCAGTTTTTATGTCTCCTTGCCATCACCTCTATTTATAATAATAATATGATAAATACCATTATTTTTCTTTTCATAGAGTTTGACTTTCTGCTTTTAAAAATGGAATTGAAAATAGACAAACTCAATTAATAGCTTGAAAAGCACCTTCCTCTATCTTGATCTGCTCATCTTCCTCCTCTGTTCTTTTTCATGGGTACAGGTGAAATTTGATAGAAATTTCTTGACAGAAATTTGCATGCATCACAAGAAAAAGAGAAGAGTAAATTATTACTATGGAATAGAGCCTAGCCAGGGACACCAGGCCTTCACCATTCCTCTAAGAGATGCTGCTTTGCCAACAAAATGTTGTCTTCCAAAACCACCTGCTCAAGCCTTATGGGTTTCAATAAAACCTTTAGTGCTCATCTTTGTTAGATTACAAGTTTACAAGAACTACAGAAGTCAAAGAGAAGTGGGAGAACTGGTTAAGACATTTTTCTGTGAAAAAAAAAAAGTTTTCTTTTTTTTTCTTTTTTCTTTCCTTCTGCTTTGGCTTCAAGATTCTCTCTTACAAATAATGTAGAGAACATGTTTTGATTTCACAAAGAATTTACTCCTGTTCCATGAAGATTAAGTGTTTTCTGTTCAAATTCTCCCTTCACTAAACATCTGCAAAAAAATGTTATCCCTGATATGAAAATTCTAACTTTGCATGTCCTGTTCCAGATACAAATGGCAGAATGGGCTCCCGGAACTGTATTACAGAACAGAATTGCTTCTCCTGCTCACAGCAGGTATATTCATAAGCAAGCATGTGAGACATTGTTGCTTTAACTGGTTTGCACATTTTGGAAGGTTTCATGTGCATTAAAAACTGTACAGTTTGGGTTTTTTCAGGAGGAATTAAACACATTTACTTATTTAGCTTTTGCTTCCTGTTTTTTTTTTCACCACCACCACCCTCCATCCAGGGATTTATAAATAGCATCCACAATCCACATGAATTGCAAATGTAATTGCCAGCATGAAGAAAGGACTGAATATGAGCCAGCAGTGTGCCCAGGTGGCCAAGAAGGCCAATGGCATCTTGGCTTGGATCAGAAACGGCGTGACCAGCAGGTCCAGGGAGGTTATTCTCCCTCTGTACTCGGCACTGGTGAGACCGCTCCTCGAATACTGTGTTCATTTCTGGGCCCCTCACCACAAGAAGGATGCTGAGGCTCTGGAACGAGTCCAAAGAAGAGCAACAAAGCTGGTGAAGGGGCTGGAGAACAGGCCTTATGAGGAACGGCTGAGAGAGCTGGGGTTGTTTAGCCTGGAGAAGAGGAGGCTGAGGGGAGACCTCATTGCTCTCTATAACTACCTGAAAGGAGGTTGTAGAGAGGAGGGTACTGGCCTCTTCTTCCAAGTGACAGGGGACAGGACAAGAGGGAATGGCCTCAAGCTCCGCCAGGGGAGGTTTAGGCTGGACGTTAGGAAAAAATTCTTAACAGAAAGGGCCATTGGGCACTGGAACAGTCTGCCCAGGGAGGTGGTTGATTCACCTTCCCTGGAGGTGTTTAAGGCACGGGTGGACGAGGTGCTTAGGGGCATGGTTTAGTGTTTGATAGGAATGGTTGGACTCGATGATCCGGTGGGTCTCTTCCAACCTGGTGATTCTATGATTCTATGATTTCAGCAGCTACTTACAGACTGGAGTTTTAATTGATACCTAGTGCGTAGCTAGAATATAAGGTCTCCCTTAGTAAAATCTATTGTTTATTGTGCTCAGAAGAAACATTTTGTAATTTACTGGGCACTTCTGGGAAGTGGAAGCATTATAATTGTCACAGAAAGACACGTGCAAATAAATTTCCCTTTAGTTAATTTACTGTTGTGATGGACAGACATCTCAATATATTTGTAACAGAATCAGACTATGCAAAAGAAGAAATCAAAGATGTGCAGTTCATATTTCAAAGGCAACATAAATCAATGTCACTCTGCTGATGCTAATGTATTCTCATCTATCTACAAGAGCTAAGAATCTGTCCCACAGTCTGTCACAACTGATACTTTGAATATCCAGTGGGTGTTTGAAACTGAATGTCCAGTTTGCTTTAAATTATCTTTGAAGACATTAATTCATCTTTTTCAGACAAAAGATATATTTAAATCGATACCAGATTGTAATAGTCCTTAGAGAATTGTTCTTTTCAATAATCTAGATATTTTCAGTGTGATGAATACCTGATTCAGAAAAGTTGTCGAAGAACATACTTCAGGAGATAAAATTTGTTTGTACAGAAGAGGAGTGTATCTATCATATGTTTCTATATAATTTCTATAAATCCTTTTTAAGACTGCATTTAAGCAGTATTACAAAATGCTTACATAAGATTATAAAGTTAAAAATATGTAACAAGATATGTAAATTCTGCTCCTCTTAATACTGCCTAGTGCTTAATATTTTCCTTTTCAATATGAAATTAATGTTTTGCTCAGTATGAATTTTGTTCAATATGAATTTGAAACTAGAAAATATTTTTTGCTGTAATTATTGGTTTTTCATACTTTGTAATGTGAGTTAAAGAATGTTTCTCAGACAAATAATTCAATATCTACAGTGTTTTATACCTGAAATTCTGCAATCGAAGAGCCATGTATTTTAAAATCAAATTCTATTTTTAAAATGCCCTCTTATTTTTTATGTTTGGACAAAATATATTTCTACTATTTAGTACAAAGTGTTTATTTAGGTGTATAAATCATTTTAATTATTTTAATCAAAAGTAAGAAAATTAATAAAAGCCAAGAAAGTTATAATTTGAAACAATTTTTTTTCTCTTAATCTTTTTTTTGCCTCTAGTCAGTGCACTTCATACTGGAAACATCTATTCTCTTTTGCTTTTTCATCTGAGCCCAGAAAATCAAATAGCCAATGATTCGTATCTGTAGCTTAAAGAATTTAAAACAAAACTCAACTAATGCTGCATTAACATGAAGCCAGAAAACAGAAGACACTACTTTAGTGACACAGTATCAATAAAATACAAGCAAACTATCTGTGACTCTCAATTTATGATCTAGCGGTACTATGGGGATGCCATTTGTATCATTTGTCACAGAAAAAACATGCAAGAACCTTTAGTTTTACTCTTTTCTGGGAGAAATAACATTTAGAAAAATAGTAGCATATGTGCTGGAATGTTGATTCTGCTGGGTTTTTCTCTGTAGTTTAGGGAATGGGGACACACATGAAATTTTAATAAGGGCCTTAAGATTGTTGATGTAACATTATATTCAGTTCACACTGGCTGAATTTTTTGATAAAGATTTTCATATCATACTTCAGCTTTGTTGTATTTCTTTAAATAGCAGGTATATGAGAGGAACAGTGGATGTTCTATTGCAAGAATTCAAAGAATAGAACCTTGTAGAGAAGATCATTATTTTGTGGGCCATGGAATAAGTGAATGTGTTGTTGTTACTGCCAAGTGTCAATACTCTGTCAACATCAGTGGTACAAAAAACCTAGCAAATCAGGTCATGAAGCTGAAAACTGGCTGTAGATCAGTGCAGATGCAAGGGTGTCTCAAAGATTCCTAGGTATATGACTACTCTCTCCGGAACCATTTGGGATCAATTGTTCGGGATATCACAGATATTACATTGACTGTTAGTGGACAAATAGCTAAGACAGATAAATGTCAATAATGGAGAATGATAAAACACTTCTATTTGTACGTAATAGTCCATGGACAACTCGGCTCGACAGTCTGCATGAATTGTAGTTTCGGCGAAGATGTAAGATAACTTTGTGCTATACACTGTGAGTCAATCAGTTCCAAAATTTGGTTTGGAGGACCTCAGCCTGGTCAAATATATCTCAGGTTGTCTCAGAGTATAGCACTTTCAGAATACATCACTAATTGAATGCAGTAAGGGTAATTAGAAAAGCCACTGACCATTTAAACAGAAACAAAGTGGCAAAGAAATGGGGTCAAGAGCATAGTTAAGAGAATAATGCAAGCCAGCACAAGATGAGGGAAAGAGGGGAGGCACGTAGATGGACTTCTTACATAAAAGGAACTTGGAATGTCAACCTTGGCCTGCTTCCCAAGACAATAAATCTTTGAATTAACTGTGTTCATGAGCACTTGCATTGAAAAGCCAGTGCTACTTCTTGTCAACTCTTTTAACCAAATGAACCGAGGGTGAAAAAAAAAAGTTCAAAGAGTACGAAGGCAGAAAAAAGCTGAACAGGCATAGAGACAAAATTAAAACAGTTCAAAAAATCTCTTCACTTAATAGCAACCTAAACTGTTCAAAATAATCACTGTTCAGTAACAGAGATAATGACATGCTACTTCACATAAACATCTAATGACTTCAACATAAGGAACTAACTATAATGTAGTGTCATATTGAAATATAAAAAACACTGATGGAAGCTGCAGCAGCAATCCAGTCTCTGAAGCTCCTTTTTATGAGGAGCTGCAGGTTTCATAATTAGTGGTGGGTACAAAAGCATCTTATTGCACAGCAGACCTGAAAAATACCATTGTGTGTATCCTTTTTAAACGTAAACAGTGAAGAGGAAGAAGTATCCCTGTAATTCAGAAAGCTCTAGTGCTGAAAGCGTCTTCACAAATGTCAAAATACCAGTAAATGCTGAAAAGTTTTATCAAATATTTTCTAATACCCTAAAATAATGTCTTCTGAAGCTTTCAAAATAACACACACAGAAAATGAAAATATTTATATGATGGTTTTACCATCACAGAAGATAGGTTCAACTCCATTCCATATTCAGATATTGGCAACTGAATAAAGGATGGAAGCCTTTCAAATCTGGCATACAAATATCAACTGGGAAAAATGCAATATAGTACACTAACTTGCATACAGATGTTATTTCAAATATATATGGAGAAAATAGATACATGTAAAACAGTAACAAAATAATATATGACAGTAGATTTGAATTTTATGAAATTGTAACTTAAGTTATTTAAGTACATTCTTATCGTCATTTAAAAAATTATTTTCTTATGAAGATAAGAAAATAAAAAAGGAGGAAAGAAGCAAAATTTTAGGGTAATTTTATTTCAAAAATAAATAAGTTAATATTAAATTAAAAATAATAATAAATAAACTAATAATTTCATAAAAGTGTATAAGTCTTGGTTATTTTCCAGATAAATTTCAAGTAAAGTTCAAGGAATTTTTCACATTGGATTACATATTTACATAAGAATATGTATTTTACAGTGTAATGAAATAAGACAGCACCTTATCCTAGAAACAAAAAGATTAATTCTTTCATTTGTCATGTAGTGATGGTTTAAGTTTACCTAAGCTGTATCATAGGAAGGAAAAACCAAACAATTCACTTGATAAAGTGTTACAGATCTCAGATTCAATGTTTGTTCACATTACATAGCTATAAATATGAAAAAGCTAACATAATGGCCAAAGACACAGTGAAAGAACAAATGAGCTACATTAGCACTAGTACTTTTTCTTCCTTAGAAATTTGATATCATCAGGATGTGAATAACAAAAAATATCTTGGGAGACAGGAAGAAACCAAAAAGGCCTCGCCTTCCTATTCAGTACTGCTTCTTATTCTTCTGTATTTCTCTATGGGAAAGTATATTCTTTTGTACAACCACCTGTACTGTTCTACCACAGTCAGTAGGACTTCTAGGGTGTGATAAACCAGACTTCAAAATCAGTAACACTACTTGAGATAAGCAGAACACAGAAGTATGAAGGAAATTATTTCAGGCTCATCTAAAGAGCCTGAAATTTAGTTCCATTTGTCTGGGAACAGAAGTTTCAGATTTTTTTTTTAAAAAAATGAAAAACTGCAAGTACTAATTTCTGAAGGAAATATTTCATTTCAGTATAACCAATTTTTTTTCATGATTTCATGTATAGAATACAAAAAAAAAGTCTAACTACTAATCAAAACATATATTTTAATCTTGACAGAATTCCCTCTCCTAAAGAAATTCTGACAAAGTTAACTTTCCTTTCTAACCAGTCGAGACTGTAGAGGAACAACCTGTACCATTGTATCACCTGTTTCCAAATGAATCACTCATATGTTCCTCAGTTGCTACCCAGGACAAGAACCAAAAGGCCAACCCTGTAAGGGTGTGTATGGCCTGGGTAGACCCATTTGCACCCCTCCAGAGAAACCTGTGTGTACAATTATTTCTCTGAAGTGCCTGTACACTAATGCACACAGGATGGGGAATGAACAGGAAGAACTAGCGATCTGTGTATGCTCACAGGGCTATGATGTCATTGCAATTTACAGAGACATTGTGGGGTAGCTTGCATGGATGGAATGCTGTCATGGATGGCTGTGTTTTGTATAAAAGACAGGCCAGCAAGGAGTTGCTTTTTATATGAGCATGCAATAGAAATGTATCAAGCTCTGTCTAGAGGTGGATGAAGAATGAGTTGAGAGCTTATGGGTTAGAATTAAGGGGCAGGATAATATGGGTAACTTTGTTGTGGGTGTTTACTACAGGCCACCTGATCAGAAAGAAAAAGTTGACAAGGCCTTCAACAGACAGCTGGAAGAAGCCTCACAATCACAGACACTGGTTCTCTTGAGAGCCTTCTACCACTGTGATATTTGCAGGGAAGACAACACAGGTAGACATGCACAATCCAAAAGATTCCTGCAAATCATGGATGATACATGTTTGACACAAGTGGTGGAGTAGTCAATGAAGAGAGGAGTGGCGCTGAAACTTGTACAAACAAACAAAGAAGGTCTGGTTGGGGGATCATAGAATCATGGAATCACTAGGTTGGAAAAGACTTCTGAGATCATCAAGTCCAACTGTACCTGTCCACCACTAAATCATATCCCTAAGCACTTCATCTACTTGTCTTTAAAATACCTCCGCAAATGCAGACTCAACCACCTCTCTGGGCAGCCTGTTCCAGTGCCTGATAACCCTTTTGGTGAGAAAAATTTTCCTAATGTTTAATCTGAACCTCCTCTGGTGCAAATTGAGGACATTCCCTCTTGTCCTATTACCTATCACTTGGAAGAAGAGACCAACACACATCTTGCTACAGCCTCCTTACAGGTAGTTGTAGACAGTGATAAGGTCTCCTCTCAGCCTCTTTTTCTCCAGGCTAAACTACCCTAGTTCCCTCAGCCACTCCTCATAAGAATCATTCTCCAGCCACTTCACCAGCTTTGTTGCTCTTCTCTGGACACACTCCAGGACCTCAGTGTCATTCTTGTAGTGAGGGGTCCAAAACTGAACATAGTATTCGAGGTATGGCCTCACCAGTGCCTCGTACAGAAGCAGAATCACTTCCCTTGTCCTGCTGAACATGCTGTTTCTGATACAAGCCAAGATGGTATTGGCCATCTTGGCCACCTATGCTCACTGATGGCTCATGTCCAGTCAACCAAGACTCCCAGGTCCTTCTCCAGGTAGTTTTCCAGCCTCTCTTCCCCAAGCCTGTAGCACTGTACGGGGTTGTTTTGTCTAAAGTGTAGGACTCTGCACTTGGCCTTGTTGAATCTCATACCACTGATCTCAGCCCATCAATCCAGCCTGTTCATATCCCTTTGTAGAGCCCCTCCACCCTCAAGCAGATTGACACTTCCTCCCAGTTTAGTGTCTTCTGCAAACTTACTAAGGGTACATTCAATCCCCTCATCCAGATAACTGATAAAGATGTTGAACAGAACTAGACCCAGCCATGGGTCCTGGCAACACCATTTGTGACCGGCCTCCAACTGGATTTAACTTCATTTACCACAACACTTTGGGCCTGGCCATCTAGCCAGTTTTTCACCAAGCAGAGGGTATGCCTGTCCAGGCCAATAGCAGCCAGTTTGTCAAGCAGAATACTGCAAGAAACTGTGCAAAAGACTTTAATAATGTTAAAGCTGGGAGAAGCCTTGGCTGTAGTGACCATGAGATGGAGGAATAAATGATCCTATGTGGAAGGATGAATGGTTGGACTCGATGATCCGGTGGGTCTCTTCCAACCTGGTTATTCTATGATTCTATGAAGACATAGGACAATAAGGAGGATTACAGCCTAGGGCTCCTGAGAGCTAACTTAAGCCTCTTCAAAGACCTTCTTGGAGGAATCCCATGGGTTGTATCTCTAGACGGTACTGGGAGTTCAAGAGAACTGGTCTGTAATCGAGTTGTTATTCCTCCAAGATCAAGATGCATCCCTAGGAGTAAGAAATCAAGCAAATGTGGAAGGAGACCTGCATGGATGAGTAAGGAGCTTCTGAAAAAACTGAAACAAAAGAAGAAAGTTTACAGAATGTGGAAAAAGATACTGGCCACTTGGTAGGAGAATAATAATGTTGTCAAAGTATGCAGGGATGAAACAAGGAATACTAAAGTCCACTTGGAACTAAGTTTGGAAGGAGTATCAAGGACAACAGGAAGGGTTTCTTCAAACACCTCAGTAGCAAAAGAAAGTCTAGGGAAAATGTCATTCCACTGCTGAACAAGGTGGGTGCCCTTATGATGGAGGATGCAAAGAAGGCAGAGTTCCTGAATGCATTATTTCCTTATGTCTTTACTGCTAATGCCAGCCCTCAGAGAACCCAGACGCTGAAGAAAAGAAACAAAGTTTGGAGAAAGGAAACTCTCCCTTGGTCAAGGAGTATGAAGTTAGAGGTCATCTAGGCCAACTGGATGCTCACAAATCCGTGGGCCCTGATGGGATGCACTGTTGAGTGCTGAGAGAGCTGGCAGATATTCTGAAAGATCATGGAGACTAGGAGAAGTGGCTGAGGAATGGAGAAAAGACAATGTCACTCCAGTCTTCAAAAAGGTCAAGAAGGAGGATCCACAAAACTACAGGTCAGCTTCACCTCCATCCCTGGGAAGGTGAGGTGGAATAGCTCATTCTGGATGTCATCTTAAAACATCTGCAGTAAAACAAGGTTATCAAAATTTGTCAGCATGGATTCACCAAGGGGAAATAATGCTTGAGCAATCTTATAGCCTTCTATGATGGCGCAACTGGCCAGGTAGGTGAGGAGAGAGCCGTGGATGTTGTCTACCTCAACTTTAGTAAGGTAGTTGACATTGTCTCCAATACCTGTAACATCCTTATAGGTGAGATGGATTGAGAATTGGCTGGATTACAGAGCTCTGCAGGTTGTGATAATTGTGCAGAGTCTAGTTGGTGGCAGATAAGTGGTGTTCTCCAGTGGCTGGTATTCGGCCTAGTCTTGTTCAACATCTTCATCAGTTACTTGGATGAGGGGACAGAGTGGACCCTCAGCAAGTTTGCTGATGATACAAAACTGGGAGGAGTGGCTGATACACCAGAAGACTGTGCTGATATTCAGTGAGACCTGAACAGACTAGAGAGTTGGGTGCAGAGGAATCTAGCAAAGTTCAACCAAGTGTAGGGCTCTGCACCTAAGGAGGAATAACCTCATGCACCAACAACAGGTTAGGGGTTGACCTACTAGAAAGCAGCTCTGTGAAGAAGTACCTGGGAGTACTGTCGAAGTTAGTATAAAGTTAGTATAAGCCAGCAACGTTAGTATAAAGTTAGTATAAGCCAGCAACGTGCCCTTGTGGCCCAGAAAGCCAATGGTAACCTGGGGTGCAGTAAGAAGAGTGTGCCAGAAGGTCAATGGAGGTTCCTCTCCCTCTACTCTGCCCTGTTGATGCCTCATTCAGAGCACTGTGTCCAGTTCGGTGCTCCCCAGATCAAGAAAGTCAAGGAACTACCATCGAGAGTCCAGTGGAAGGCCATGGATATGATGAGGAGACCAGAGCATCTCTCTTCTAAAGGCTGGGTGTCAGGAGGATGTGGCCAAGCTCTTTTCAATGATGCCCAGGACAAGAGGCAACGGGCACAAAGTAGAACACAAGAAGCTCCCTCTGAACATGAGGAAAACTTTGTATACTGTAAGAGTGACAGTGCACTAGAACAGGCTGCCTAGAAAGGTTGTGGAGTCTCCTTTCCTGGAGTTATTAAAAACTCACCTGGATGTGTTCCTGGGCAACCTGCTGTAGGTGAACCTGTTCTAGCACAGGGGAGTGGACTAGATGATCTCCCTTTCAACCCCTACCATTCCATGATTCTGTGATTCCTCTAATTAGTACTGCTTCATAGCAAAGAAGTATGCATATGGATACGTTTTTGTGGCTTAAAATATCAATATAAGTACTCATAAATTACAGCACTTTTTCCCATAACTGCCACCACCATAGAGGAAGCAGGGCATCATCACAATCTTCCACGTATAGCATCATTTTTTCAGATATTTTATCAGCTGATGCAAATTAGAGATAATTTCATTCCGACACACCACTGGAGTGGTCATCTTGCTTACAATGGCAGCAGATTCAGAAAAGTGCAGAATAAAATTTGAGAATATAGGCATTACTTGCACTGTTCGTGGCTTAGCCATTACTACTGTGCCCAAATTCTCCATGATTCCAGGTCATTCCTGAGTGTACTGTCTTGTTTTCCTTGCAACCTTGCAGCATCATCTTTTTTGTTGTACAGCTGTTAATTCAAATAGTATGGAGAAAAACTTATTAAGACTTAACAATTTTGATAAATTAAAAAAATAAAGAACCAGGAAAAGCAGTATAGTTTTGTGATCTTTTCTGATCTGAAAACATACCATTATATTGTTATTCTTTCTGCAATAGGTAGAAATTTAAAGACATCCAGGAACAACTACTAGAAATGCAAACATGGTCCCTGTTTTTTTATAGCTATATTACTCCTGTGTCTAGTATCTGACCCCTAGTAATAAGAAACAGTTTAGGAAGATTCAGTGTACACATTTATCCTTGGGAGCTGAGATTCCAAGAGCTTGAACGATTAATGAAAGCTTGTCAGATTTCCCAGCATCCATATTAAGATTTACCTTTCATACCAACATGACACAAAAGCATGAAAGCTATACTCTGACCTTCATTTATGTAATTCGGTTAAAGTACATCAATCATATATTCTTTTCTTGGTTGATTGGAGATCATGTTTCATTTTAGGAACAATTTGCCCATGGTTTATTAAGTACCATATTATGCCTCCATGAAAAGCTATATTGTGAACAAAAAGGGACAGCAGAAGAAAATTTACCTCATTAAAAAAAAAGAGCTATAAGTGATCTTGTCTGTGTTGTCTGTGTTCTGCAAGTTGATTTTCTTCATGTGCAAAGGCAGTATCATGTAATCAGTTTTTACACAGAATTTTATGTCTCTCCGTTCCGAGAAGAAACAGAGACCAGCTAAAAAATGATGACTGAGATTAAAAGGAAAAATCAGGTGTCAAAGGCAAGACTGAGAAAGATTGAACTGCATAAATCAGAAAATGGAATCTAAAACCTCCAGTTCAGTTCATGCCTGGGTTTTCTAGGCACTGATGTTCTGCATTACACTGCTCCTCATATCTTAAGAGATAGGTTCCTAAATCTAATATATCTCTTTTTGAAATTTAAAAATAAGGTGCTACTTAAAGGTACTGACCTGTTCTAATGGCATGAATGTCCAAAATAAAGACTTAAAATATTTTCCTTTTAATCAATGCCTGTGACTGCCACCCAGTTTTCCCTAGTAGCCAACTAGAGAGAAAAATTCTCTCCTCAGAGGAAGAGGACTCAAGCCCATATTTCTTATCTCCTGGGTGAAGGCTCAGTCAACCAGGAAGTAGATAAGAGTGTGTGTCTCTGGGTGTGTACAGAGACATACTAATATTGGGCTTACTCCTGCCTCTCTCCTCCTGAGGACAACACCAGTAAGTAGTGTTATTAGTTTGTGATTAAAATACATCTGGTATTGTGATATTACTTATACTGTTTACAAGATCTCCTCTGTATAGTTTCTTATTTTGTTTTATTCTCTCAATGTATTGTAGTCTACATTTTTAATTATATTACTAGATTACGAAATTAATGTAACTAGAATTTTTAAACAAAGGTATCCCGGAGTGGCATTCTACACTTCTGCTACTTTGTCTGCATTATCTAACCCTTATATATGTACGAAAAAAAAATAAAAATCTTTGATGTGATGCTTCTATTACTGGTAACTTTGGAAGCTTTTCAAAGTAGCAAGGTCAGAATAATGACTTCCCAGGTTCTGTGATTTCATTGATACAAAAATATCTGTGAGTATTTTGTAGATTATTTCAGACAATGAATGTTGGACTATGTGCTTTTTCAGAGTGAAGGACTTCTACCAGATGAGCACTTCAGTACAGTCGACCCTGTACCTTCTGCAATGCCCTTATCATTGCTAAACAGTAAGTTACCATGTGACATGGTTTAGAGCATGGTTGTCCATTAAGTAAATGTTAATTCATAGTAGCAGCAGCATTCTAGCTAACTGTAATGACCTTAGGTTGCTTCTAGCTTGAAATGAAGATAATTGTTTTACCAAAAGTTTTATTCCAAGATTTAATTATATTGTTAATCCTTTAAGAAACACAGAAAATCC
Organism: Phaenicophaeus curvirostris; assembly: GCF_032191515.1. NCBI lineage: Eukaryota > Metazoa > Chordata > Aves > Cuculiformes > Cuculidae > Phaenicophaeus > Phaenicophaeus curvirostris. The sequence continues at coordinate 28,436,235 of NC_091397.1, forward strand.
ATTATAGCAACAAAACTCTTGTACAGACTTAGACAATGCTAGTTGTTTATCTTCCAAACCAGCATTAAGATGAAATTAGCACAAAAATTATAACTCTGGGTAACCTATCATGCCAAGCTATTCTGGACAGGGAATGGGCCATATTCATGCCAGTATACTAATTCTTGGTGCAAAACCACTTTATTGGAATTGAAAAAAATTTCAGACAAGAAGACCCAGCAGGCTATAGAGAAGATAGATAGTCACCCTTAACACTCTTTAAATCTTAAATTCAGCATAGTGTTCTTTTTCATTTCTCTCTGTAAGGACCGTGGTGGTGAGTTTGACTTTTCCATCTTAGTCTAGCTTTGTTAGCTTTCCTAGAAAATATATGGTAAGAATAAAATATGATATATTTGCTAGAATATAATATAACATGATAAGATTAATGCATATTCCTAAACTTTTCTGAGATATGGTAATACGGATTGTTGTATTTGTGTGTTGGGTGGTAGCTTGACTTCATTTTGTTAGGTGTGCTTTTTTTGGTTTTTTGGATATATGTTTTATGTGAGAAGTCAGACAGTCATTTTGGCTAGGAAAACATACACTTCAGTTGTGATTTGCGCTTGCAGATGTGCTGAAACTTTCAAGTCAAAATTAGACAAATCACAGACATAAGAGAAAATATTTTGAGAAGAATCAATAACAAGTGTGATAGGTTATTAAGAAATTAAGAAAAATGCTTTCTGTATTGCATTGGGGTATAAACTCTTCAGGAAGGACAGGAAGGGCAGAAGAGGAGGTGGGGTAGCCCTCTATGTTAGAGAGGGCTTTGATACCCTTGAGCTGGATTACGGTCAGGAAGGGACTGAGTGCCTGTGGGTAAAAATCAGAGGAGCCCACGGGCAGGCAGATATTGTGATGGGAGTCCACTATAGACCACCCAGCCAAGAAGAAGCAGCTGATGAGCTCTTCTACAAACAACTGAGAGTAGTCTCAAGATCCTTATGTCTAGTCCTCGTGGGAGACTTCAATTTCCTGGATATCGGCTGGGAGTATAATACAGCAGAAAGGAAGCAGTCCCAGAGATTCCTGGAGTGCATGGAAGACAACTTCCTCACAGAGCTGGTGAGCAAACCGACAAGGGATGGCGCCCTCCTGGACCTACTGTTCGTGAACAGAAAAGGCCTTGTGGGGGATGTGAGGGTTGGAGGACGCCTGGGGCAAAGCGATCATGAGATGACAGAGTTCTCAGTGCAGGGTGAGATGAAGAAGGAGGTTAGCAGAACAGTCACGCTCGACTTTCAGAGAGCAGACTTTGGACTGTTCAGAAGGCTGGTTGGAAAAGTCCCATGGGAGGTGCTCCTTAAGGGCAAGGGAGTCCATGAGGGCTGGGCAGTCTTCAAAAAGGAACTCCTAGCAGCTCAGGAGAAAGCCGTCCCCATGTTCTGGAAAAGTAACTGACAGGGTAAGAAACCAGTGTGGTTGAGTAGGGAGGTCCTGAGGGACATCAATAAGAAGAGGAAGGTCTATGAGCTTTGGAGGAAGGGGCAGGCATCCTGGGTAGACTATAGGGAGGAAGCGAGAACGTACAGGGAAAAAATCAGGAGGGCTAAGGCCCGATTAGAAATCAGATTGGCCAAGTCTGTGAAAGACAATAAAAAATCTTTCTACAAATATATCAACAGTAAAAGGAGGACTAGGGAGAATCTCCAGTCCCTACTAGATGCAGAGGGAACAACAGTAACAGGGGATGAAGACAAGGCTGAAGTACTCAATGCCTACTTTGCTTCAATCTTTAATAGTAAGGAAAGTTGTTCCCTCTGTGCACAACCCCAGGGCTTGGAGGAGCAGAACGAGGTTCTTACGATCCAAGAGGAGGTGGTTAGAGACTTGCTTGCCCGGCTAGACGTCTACAAGTCTATGGGGCTGGATGGAGTCCACCCAAGAGTTTTGAGGGAACTGACGGATGTGCCTGCCAAACCCCTTTCCATCATCTTCCAACAGTCCTGGATTACTGGGGAGGTACCACTGGACTGGAGGCTGGCTGATGTCGTGCCCATCTATAAGAAGGGGCACAAGATGGATCTGGGGAACAACAGGCCTGTCAGTCTGACCTCAGTACCAGGGAAGGTCATGGAGCAGGTGATCTTGAGTGCTATCACGAAGCACTTGCAAGAGAGCCGGGTGATCAGGCCCAGTCAACATGGGTTCACAAAAGGCAGGTCTTGCCAAACTAACCTGATCTTCTGTGACCAAGTGACTAGACTCATGGATGAGGGAAAGGCTGTGGATGTAGTCTTCTTGGACTTTAGTAAAGCCTTTGATACAAGTTCTTATAGCATTCTGCTTTGGAAACTGTCAGCCTCTGGCCTACACAAGCGCACGCTCTCCTGGGTGGAAAACTGGTTGAATGACCGGGCCCAGAGAGTGGTGCTAAATGGAGTTAAATCCAGCTGGAGGCCACTTACAAGTGGGGTTCCCCAGGGCTCACTGCTGGGTCCAGCCCTGTTCAACGTCTTTATCAATGACCTGGATGAAGGCATTGAGTGCACGCTTAGCAAGTTTGCAGATGACACTAAGCTGGGTGGAAGTGTCGATCTGCTGGAGGGTAGGGAGGCTCTGCAAAGGGATCTGAACAGGCTGGACTGCTGGGCAGAGACCAATGACATGAGGTTTAACAAGGCCAAATGCCATGAGCCAGCAGTGTGCCCAAGTGGCCAAGAAGGCCAATGGCATCTTGGCCTGTATCAGAAATGGCGTGACCAGCAGGTCCAGGGAGGTTATTCTCCCTCTGTACTCGGCACTGGTGAGACTGCTCCTCGAATACTGTGTTCATTTCTGGGCCCCTCACCACAAGAAGGATGTTGAGGCTCTGGAGCGTGTCCAGAGAAGAGCGACAAAGCTGGTGAAGGGGCTGGAGAACAAGTCTTACAAGGAGCGACTGAGAGAGCTGGGGTTGTTTAGCCTGGAGAAGAGGAGGCTGAGGGGAGACCTTATTGCTCTCTACAACTACCTGAAGGGAGGTTGTGGAGAGGAGGGAGCTGGCCTCTTCTCCCAAGTGACAGGGGACAGGTCAAGAGGGAATGGCCTCAAGCTCTGCCAGGGGAGGTTCAGGCTCAACATAAGGAAAAAATTCTTCACTGAAACGGTCATTAGGCAATGGAACAGTCTGCCCAGGGAGGTGGCTGACTCGCCTTCCCTGGAGGTGCTTAAGGTGCAGGTGGATGAGGTACCAAGGGGCATGGTTTAGAGATTAGTGGGAATGGTTGGACTCGATGATCCGGTGGGTGTCTTCCAACCTGGTGATTCTATGATTCTATGATTATTTTCAACTGAGCATTTTAGATGACGTCATGGTAGCTTTTCTCAACTTCTTCTTCTGTGTTTTCAGAGCTGTCATGGGCCAAACCTAGTAGAGAGCCAAACCTAGCAGAGAACCAAACCTCACATGTCCTTGCTAATCTGAAAAGTAAAAGTGAGAAAATTTGTAGGTTGTGATAATGACAGTTTAATAGGTGAATCAGAAGCTTGGAGCGGGGCGGGGGGCGCTATTTCCAGGAAAGTAGGGCTTCATCATGCATAACAGTTACTTGGTAAGACAAATGCCATAACTCGGAAGGTCCCTCCCTTTTCCTTCTTCCCCCCGATTTTATTGCTGAGCATGTCATCATATGCTATGGAATATTCGTTTGGTTACTGCGGGTCAGCTGTCTTGTCTGTGTACCTCCCAGCTTCTTGTGCACTTTCAGCCTGCTCACTGGTGGGATGGAGTGAGAAACAGAACAGGCCTCGACACTGTGAAAGCATTGTTCAGCAACAGCTAAAACATCTGTGAGCTACCAACACTGTTTTGGTCACAAATTCAGAACAGCACCATTCAATGACTAAAATTAATTCTATTCCAGCCAAAATCAGTACAAGGGATTATTATTAATATATTTGATTCCAATAAATGTGTCAATGAGCATTAAAAACATTAGTGCTGCACCTGGATCTCTATGGGGTTTCTCTGATACCTGCATGTTGTAAAATTCACTCAAAGGATCTGTATGGGGTACAAGATAGCCCAGAAGTGAGATATCAACTCTCATTATATCTCTGCAGCCTATACTTGTGAGATCTTTCAAGTCCAATGCCACCTATCAAATTGGCACTAAACTTTGTGTAGCACACTAAGCAATGTCAACAGGCAGGACTTACGAGCTGTTTATTATGAACAACTATGCTGTCTTTTGAAAAGACTGATGTCACAACCCAGACCCATGAGCCACACGCTCGTGTCTGGCCCTGGCGGAGGTGGGGGGAAGTGGATTCGTTTGTCTGTGTGGTGATCTGGAGGCCAATAAGGTCACTCCCAGGGTGAATATCAAAAGCAGTATTTATTTCTGGCTCTGGAAAGCATAAACACACCAATATACTAGGGCGCACAACAAAGACACGGGAGGGGGTGCAACCACCCAAAGTTACAGAAATTAATCCCCCAAAACAACCCAGGTCCCTCAGATCTGATCCAACATGCACACCATGAGGTAATGGGAGGGAGTCAGAGAAAAAGAGAGAGAGAGAGGGGAAGGAAAGAAATCACCACATCGAAGGCAGCAGATGATCTTGGGAACATGTGGTGACAGCAGCAGCTTTTTCCAGGCTGCGTGGTGCAGGCTGGTTCGATCGAAGTGTGTGAGTGAAAGCGAGCAGGGAGGTGAAAGCGAGACTGCCCCACCCAGTTCCTTGAGAGTCCTTTTATAAGGCCCATCCGACCCCCATCTGCACGTGTCTTTTTTGGCAGACCCAGCCCGGGCCGTCTCCCAGGTCCAGGAAGGGAGGGAGGTGGGAGCGGCGGCAGCAGCCATGGCTGCATCCCCTCCCCCAACCGAAGCCGGCTCTGGGTCCCGAGTTCAGCCATGCAAGGGAGAGCTGTGCCTGCTCCTGCACTGCCCTTTTGCTGAACCCGGCCCTGCAGACAGGCTGGTGCTACAAATGGGTAGTGCCCAGACAAAGTGTTTAAGGCAAAGAGATAAACATAGTCTGACTTCACAACTGAAATATCTGAAAGATCTTTGTTTATAATTTAACAGAAAAGCTGAGTGGGACTGACCTTACCTACTTAAGTTTATAGTGTTCTAAGTTCTCTTATGTTGTGATCTGTATGGGTCACACTACGGTACTGTACAGTCAAAGAATAAAATCAGGCTCAAAGCTCAACTAAGCTGACCTGTTTTATCTCTATTATTTTTATGTATTTTGGATATTTTCTTTAGGATGAGATTACTAGAACCGCTTCTTTCTCACCTGCCATGATAAAACAACTCTAGATGATCTAGATGGCAGAGTTGTATATAGTTGTCTCTACTTCATCAAATGTATCCAGACACTAGTCAGGTCTCATGAATGATTTTATTCTATTTGAGATATCAACTAATCCTGCCATCTAAACTACTTTCATTGTTGAAGTACTTTCATGCACACAATTTTTTTTGTAATCTAAAAGTAACAAAACTCTCAGCAAAAAATCTAACATAATGAGATACTTTATCTACTCGCACTGAAGCACAGACTACAAAAGATTTTTTCTGCAATCAACAAAAAGCCTTTCCCCCCCTTATCTGGTAAGCATTACAAGCCCACAGTGGTACTTAGAACAACATTTTAAATACGTTTGGGGGTATCTTAAATAATAGATGACACTAGCAAAAATTGAACACACTTTTCAAGACTTGCCCCTGTATCTAGTTATTCTCAATGAAAATATATTATTCTTTGTCCAAATCTGAAGGGTTCAACCAAAGAGATATTTTATAGGAGGGTATATCTATTGATATCTTAGGGTCAGAGGGCTATTAGAAATTGATAAATTGGTCATGTTAAATGGCCACAGGCAAACAATGATGTCTGTTATTCTCATTAAATGATGGCAAGCTTTAATGAGCTCTTACTTTTTATTGGATCAGTGCCAACATATTCTTTGCACCCCTACAGCAATACCTGGAGAGAATCTCCTATTGTAGATTGCCAGTTACTCAGTAAGCAAATGTACCCGTTAAACTAATGCCATTTAAAAAAAGGTAAGTTTCTTCCAATGTTATTTATGCAGGAAGAAATCCACGCATTTAAAATCCTCAGCAATGTATTGCTTTGCACCTTGGAGACAATTTCTAAGCCCTTGACAAATGTTCTGGGGAGATAAAGGATATTAAAACTGGCCAATGATAAGAGATGAGATGAGACACTGAATCCTCAGTTACACAGATTTAGTGGCTATGGACTTTAACAGAAGGGCAGCAGCATTTATTCTAGGAAATTCTGTCTCTGAAAAACAAAGGCACTTCTTCAAAAGATAAACTTTTATTTCATTGTAACTGAAAAGCTGTCTTACTGAGAAAGCAGTAGCTTTCTTTGTAGGGATTAATATGCTTGCTGACACAAGCACCTAGACATTACTTGTTAGTGTAGATGTGCTGAAAGAAAAATAATTTATAGTTTGGATTGTTTCTTGTTGATATATTTCACCTTTCTCTCAGGTTTTATTAATGTTATTGTCATATATATATTATTATTATATTATTTTGCTGTTATATATACTATTGTCATATATACTATAGTCATTGAACAGCAAGCATCTTATGGAAAAACTACGTAAGTGCACAGCAAAGCAAAAAGGCACAACAGTTAAAAGAAGGAAGTAAGATGTGAAATTGGACAGAGTATATCTCAAAATCCATTAAAAAATATGACTGAATTGCCTCTTGGCTTTAGTTGGCTTCACAAGCTTAATTCCTGGAGACCGGCAAAGTTCTTTACCTTTGGCTTTTGTAGGCTTGCATGAAAATTAACTGACTATACTGTAAAAACTGCACTCATTTTTGGCACCATTACAGCATTTCTTTCCAGAAAATTAATAAGGCGGTTCTAATCCTGAAGATCTGAACTGTAGAGGATGAAAGATTTTTCACATCATCTATGTAAAACATCTAATTATGGTGCAGAAGTTAAGAAAGCTTCCTGTAATAAATAGATTTGAGAGTGATGACTTATGATGAACTGAAATTTTCCTCTTAATTTTATTCTGTGAGAAACTGTCTCTGCCCACTGTTTATGCAGGGGGGGGAGGACGTATCATATCTCTCGGAGTTGCTGATTCATTCTTCCTTCATATATCTTCGGATTGTTTGTATTCAATTCATGTCTAAACTTCACAAATACAATGTTTAGAGATTTACTTTCTTTCAAATAAAAACTGAGAATACAGAGAAGCAGATAATAGCTTCAGGGAAGTCAGGAAATTATCTGTCAGTAAGTATTGGCAAAAACCAAGCTGCTGTTACAACTGAAAGCAGATGTAGGTCAGCAAAATGTAACTCTAGACCGACTAGATCTCCATTTGTTATAATGAAAGCTCAAACACATATCTGAAATGCACATAGATACTTTGCGCCTATGTAAAGTTAGAAGTCTGAGTCTGTAGCTGGAAGAATTCTTCCAAGGAGTTCATCTAGCATTCTAACTTATCTGTTGTAGTAGCTAAAATGGGTGCTAAGCTGTAGAGTTTCAATACAATAGTAGTTCCTGAGGATATTCTCCCTGTTGTTCAGTAATTAATATTCACTAACAGTTTTTTCTGCTAGAAATTTTTCTCATCCCCTTATTAATACATCACCAGTATCTACTGCCTTGATTTTTCTTGCCAACAGAGTTAGACCAACAAACAATCCTTTTAGAATTACAGTATCAGCGAAGAGATGTCAACCTGCATAACTCCTCTAGACTCTTCTTGATATTAAGCCATATGATCAAAGGGTATTTTTTTAATAGCCATGCTTTCATAATATAGTTTTCTAGCTTAGCTCCTTCAGCAAAAGAAACCAAACTAGTAACTGCCACCCTGAGGACAGCTTTTCATCTGATCCTCTTGCAGACGACTGTCTTGACTACCAACTAGTTCTCTTGAATTTTCCCAGTTTGATGCAACTAATTTACCAGTCTTCACTACAGGAATTCATCTTCACCAGAAGAATATCCCCCTTTTTCTCACTTGCTTGCACACATGCGCATCCTTGTTTTATGTTTCTTTGTTCTCTAGCTGCCTGTACATTTAAACCAACTAGCTAAATTAAAAATCTATAAAATTAGGTGAGATTAATGCCTAGAATTGCTGAGTGACAAATGTGTATATTTACCGGTTCCCCAAAACTCTGCAGCCAGAGCTGAATAACTTATGCCTTTTCAGAATTTGTTAGTTACATTAGTTATGGTGTTACATGCAAAACCAAGTCTGTAGCTTTTGAATTCCTTGACATGTGTAGTCTCATAGTTGATTCAAATGAGCATTTGCAAATGAAAAATGTCTGAAGCATGATTTGAAGACGTAAGTGGTTTTCTGCAATGTGTACTCATGCTGCTATTTTATATAAATTAATTCACTTTCTGGAAATCCACATTACAATGAAAGATAAAAGTAAAGATTAAACAATATATTTCCTAAATTCTGGCATACCTAAATAGCATAATTAATTGTAACTTTTTGGTGCAAATGTGTAAAGAAGGTAATATACATGGGAGAGTCTGTTAGAAAATCAGGTTAGAAACAAACACATCTGTACTCCAAACAAGATAATTAAGACATCTGAAGTATGTATAATTAATTATATGCATATACATATAGCACTCTCTACTTAGTTTAAATTAAGTATTTAATAATTTTAAAGTGTTAAACTGCAAGCGCCATACCAACCACACATATTAAGAATTTATTCAGATGCAATGACTACACCTTTGATAAAATTTTGTTGGAAAGCTGGTCATAAAAACTTCAATTTCTTGGAATGTAAATTCAAATAACAACTTATAGCAATTTTTTGAAATGTTGGATTAGAAATTGCCTTGCAAAATGTAACTACTGAATAATGCATAGTAATATTTTATTTAAAAATTCCTGTAACATGTTGTGGTAGTATTTAAATAAAGAGCAAAACTTATTAAAACAGTTCCTCCAGTGCTTTACAATTCTAAAATAAATTGTCTGCTGCTAAAATATATGAACTATTTTGGCAGAAAGTTTAAAGCAGAAAGTTAATGGAATATAGCTGTTCAAAGTTAACTAAGAAAAACATTGCCATGTGTCTTGCCTCTGAATTTCATAGACTGAACAATAATTAAGGAAAAGGCCACTAAGATTATCAAGTCCAACCATCAGCCCAATACCACCATGTCCTGAAGTGCTACATCTACACATTTTTAACACCTCCAGGGAAGAAGGCTCCACCACTTCCCTGGGCAGCCTGTTGCAATGTTTCACCACTCTTTCAGTAAAGTAATTTTTCCTCATATCAAATCTAAACCTCCCCTGGAGCAACTTGAGGCCATTTCCTCCTGTTCTATTGCTTATTACTTGGGAGAAGAGACCAACATCCACCTTGGTACAACTTCCTTTCAGGTAGTTGTAGAGAGTGATAAGGTCTCCCCTCAGCCTCTTTTTTCTCTAGACTAAACCACCCTAGTTTCCTCAGCCGCTCCTCATAAGGCATCCAATAAGTTTGCTACAGAATGAAATTGACTACCTGCAATTTGAAACAAAAGTGATTAGTTGCTGTCAGTTCCACTCATTGTAAGATTCATTTATTTTAATGTTTAAATTAAAATTTTTAAATTAATTTTAATGTTTATTTTTAATGTTATCTGTCTGTCTTACATTCCAGTAATGAAATAATGGCTAGGAAAAAAATAACAAAAAAAAAATTATCCTGTATAAAAACACTCACTTAAAAATGCTGTGTTTTCTTACTTCCTTCAAAGTTTGGGGTTGTTTTACTTGCAGTTTTCATTGGGTCTATTTAAGGATACTAACCTTCGTAGGTCTTAGAACATTTTTAATAGCTCTCAAAAAAAATCCCACATGGAAAACTGGTGATTAAAAAGAAAAGAGGAGGAGGGACAGGAAGAGTGTCAGCATAAAAATTATAGTAATAAAATCTACCGCAGGAGAAGAATACTGCCAATTTTTACAAAGATATTAACTGTACATATTGTGAATGATAGGCATACCAGTCCTGACTGTATACAGTCCTGACTTCTTCCAGTAATCTTTTCAATGCTATTGAACTTTCCTGATTCAGTCTTCAAAGAGCAGACACTTCTGCTCTGAAAGAGTACAGAAGGTAAGAATGCCCTGGTGTGTAATGAAATGGAGCCTAGTATGGCATGCATAGTTTACAATTGCAGCAGTAATACATAAGATGACATTCTGCCTAAGATAGTATTTTCTGACTTGCATGTCTGAATGGTAAAATGAAGTTCGCTGACATAAATAAAACATTTCCTAAACTGTTGTCCATGTCCATAGTAGTCAAATATAATGTAAAGATGATCTCTTTCAGAGCTCACTTTTAGCAGAATTCCTCCAGGCTCCTCCTGGTTTCATTCAAAATTTAAGATTTGCCTAATACATCATGAACAATTATAAATTTATAACTTTACAGTCTGCCCTGAGTAACTGATTTTATAAAAATGAACCATATGGAGGACAGAGAGAGAATCAGAGAAGGCACTTGTAAGGGAATGTTAATTCCATAGATGGAGTAATTACTTTGATACATCAGAATACAGTTTCTTTCATTTATTTGTACTGTCCATTTGTCCCTTTTTTTGTGTTTCAGTAAAGGAGTGTCAGACAAGTAGTTTGTGACAATTCCAAATTAAATGAGTCACTATAATATCAACCCAGGAGGGAGGCTTACAGCTGCTGGTGCAAGCCTAATCTGAATCAATAGCCAGAGATAAGGATTCATTCATTTCTTTTAGACTTAAAAGTATCTTGTGATTTCTCATATGGCTGGAATAAATTGGTTTATCAGGAAATCATTTATCAGGAAATATTCTCTGCTTGTCAGGTTTTTGAAAATGAGAATAATAAAAGCATTGCAAATAGTTTTGTGTCAATTCATCTACACTTTTCAAAACTAATTAAAAACAGAAACTTTCTATTCCATGTATCAACTAGATTCTATTTATTGTGGAAAATACTGAAATCATGTCAAAAGCAACAAATGATAAATAATTTAATGTTCTATGTACTAAATCTCAGATGCACATTAATGAAGCACCAGCAAATTTGAAAAATGCCATGGCATAATTATTTGCTGATTAGCTACTGTAGTCAAACATGTAGGATTTACTGCTACTTACATGACTTTTCTTTGTAGAACTCAAAAAAAGAAGTGATAATGACTTCATGGTGTAAAGTCAATGCTTTCTGGTTTTGGTTCATCTGCTTAGATAGGTTCAAAATGACATTGTATGCTGAAGTGCCTCATGTTTAGTGTCATCTTTTATTTCATTTTGAAATCTCTCCAGACTATGAAATACAAAATGACAAAGACACTAAATTGAGTAAATGTATACTACATTGTGTGTTACTATATGTTAGCCAAGATCCTAGCGCCAAGCCTTTATTGTGAATCACATCGACCTGTAATTATATATTATATATATTATAAACTGTTAAGTTTCCACATTCACTGAGTCTTTGGAATTAAATCACTGAATTATTCATCATCAGTATCAAATGTGTGATATGGAATGCAACTTTCTATAAATGTTGTAAACTGAAGAGATTATTCTGAATTTGCAGAGATTTTGATATTTAAAACCAAAGTGATTACTTAGTTTCCTTGTTCTTTAATGAGATAAAATGTTTATATAAACCTGTGTTAAAAGAAAAACTTTTCTGAAGGCTTTTTTTAACACTGAAAGAATTGATCTGATGAGATGTATTTTTTGGCTTACAGAACAAGACCTAAAACGTCAATTCAACTAATTGATAGAGGTCAATCTAAAGACAAAACGATGGCATCATGACATGTGAAGATGTTCCCAACTGAGTCAGCACGTAGATATGTTCAGAGAACAAAACATTCAAATTCTCTTTTAACTTTTTGAGGGAGAGCAGCCAAACATTTTACCAACAAGGAGGCATTAGATTTCTTCTGTTATGGAAGAAAAGAACATTCAGAGATGACTTCAACACACCTCTGTACCTTTGCTTTCTGCAGTTCACAGCCTATCTTTAGTAATCTACTGTTTAAGACAAGTGAGACAGTGTATCCAAAAAACAAGATAATGTAAAAGTCAACAGACTGCAAGTATGCAGTATGTGAGTCTGTAGAGAAAGAGCCAAGAGACCTTTAATGCTTGGTGAAAACTCTCCTTTTCATGTCATCTGAACACAGACGTGTTCAACCAAACAGCAGTTGTATGAAATATGATCCCGTGGACTGAAGCTCCAAACTAGAAAATTTTAACCTTTTTCATTGTGAGTATACATGTAATATATACTGTCTGCCTCTGCCATTCTCTACTTCTTAAAACTGATGCCTTCAGAAAAATATCTTTGAGATTCTGAGTACATTTTGCATACTGCCTAGACTCCATAGTACAGATAACAATGTACATTTTCAAAACCCAGGGAAAATCCCAATTAATAAGGCCACGTGTCTAGGCAAAGATGACTTGTTTTCACCATGGCACAGAATCATGGAGACAGAAGCGGAGTGAAGGGCATGGAAACATTTTCAGCATCTTCTCTGACTTTCCAGTTTGGAAGTAGCCTCCATGTTACTGAACTGACTGTTTTACAAGTATATACTGGACAGTGTGACTCAGACCAGGCATACCTCATCAAGCAATAATAAAAACAGGTCAAAGAGAAGACCTCAAGAACTCAAGAACTCAAGAACTCAAGAACTCAAGAACTCAAGAACTCAAGAACTGACCTGAGTTCAGTTACCAGTTATGCATACCACCACATTTGGGATGTGTTGTACTTTTAAAATTGTGTCCATACACTGAAATTTTCCTCTGTAAGTTTAGCTGGTGTAAAGGAGACTTCAGTTAGAATACACAAGCTGCTTATACATCTAATGGAGAAAGATCAACACCTGTAGGCAGCTCATAAATTTTTGGTGCTGAGAGTCATCTTCTGAGAAAGGATCACTCTTCCCTTATTCTCTATTGTGACCTTTCCCTCAAATATTTGGGTGACATAGCCTTGTTCTCAGAGACAGCAGCTGGCCATAGTTTATGCAGCTTTCATGTAGAGAAGGGGATGAATATGCCACTGCTGTATAGCATTTGCCATAGTAGATAATACATTGTTTGTGCATGATATAATAAGAGCTTTGACAGAAATTAATAATTTAGGGCAAAATTTTGCCCTTCTATGTGTGTGTGTCTTCCTCTGAAATCAAAGACAGCCATTTGTGCGTGTACACATGAACAGAACTAGATCTGTATTTTCTTTACAGTTTTCTTTCTTCATAGTGAATTTTTCCTGTAGTAAACCCAGAACTGAACAATTTCTGACAACAATAATATAGTACCTATCTCTTCTATGGTGCCTTTCATCAGCATATCTTAAAGTGCTTAAAGTTTTTTTTCTTCCTACATTGCTCTTATTTCTATATACGTTATTTTTTTCAGGGGCTTTACTCATAATTAATACTGTCCATAGGCTTCCTGTAATTCATAATAATTCAATATAGAATCAACATAGATTGATTGACATAATGCTGTAATTAATAGATAATTTTAAAATACGTGTTCCAAAAGGCTTCAAATGTCAGTTCTCTTTATACAGTAAAAGATGTATGAAATTACAAACTCACAATCACACTTAGATCTAAAGGAGATAAACTTTTCTTGATCAACATTAGCTCTGGATGAAAACTAGGTATGATACTAACCACTAAGCAACCTGTTGTCTAGCAAGGCAGTATGATAAATGTTCTCAGAAAATAAACTTTTTGTAAGGCAGCATTTGTAGACTAATTCATAGAAGGGCAGGCCATAGTTTAATTATACTGACTTTTAAAAAAGATAAGATTTGAAAGAGCTTAAAGATGCAGATATCTACAACTTTACTATCTAGACTTAGCTTGAGGCCTAGGATGTTTGTATAGACAATGTAGAAGCAACTAAGAAGGAAAGGTACTGCCATAGATTTTGAATGGGAAAAAACCTACTAAAAATAGAGGCAGGGTAGATTGTGGATTGTTCTTTGGAGATGCTTTTTCTTCCCATAGCTCCAAAGGGGGATAATTACACAGATTGCAAGTCTATCCTTTAGGTGCTTATGTTTAAGGCCCGATAAGCCCCATTTTCAGTGTGGCATTGTTTTGAAATGTGTCCTTTAACACTTCCCTGGAATGTCCACCAAAAATATCACTCTATTGATTAATGCTGGAGCCTTTTAAGTCAGTGTTCCACAGCAATGGACCTATCCTTTTAATTATAAAACTGTATTTTTGAAACGATGTTGTTTTATTACAGCAAAACCCAGTGAGTAACTGTTAAATTGTTTGAAATGCTCAAATATTTTGTGAACTCATTACTTTCAAAATCTTCTTTTCAAATACCTTTGAGGGAAACTGTGAAAAATAGACTTCCTACTATATAGCTGGTCACCATCCTCAGCTTCCTAAACTCTGAAAAATGTAAAAGATAGTTCTGCTATTGCATGTGCTTGCATTTTCCACAGCAGGAAAATACATTTTCCTATTTATAGAGTCAAGTAAATCTACAGTTGTTACCATAACGTGCCTACACAAATGAAAGATCATTTTTTTATGCTCACTGTGGTGTGATTCTTACTTTGATGCTGGTGGAAGGACATTGTAAATAGCATTTTAACAGCCACAGTCCAGTTCATACTGGTAAGACACAATGTATGGATAGCTCATTTAAAGAAGAAAAAGGCTATAAATACAAAAGAAACGTTTGTCATATCTGTAATCTGCCACATACAGCAACAAGCATCACCTTTAAAAAATGTGAGATATAAGAGCTAATATTACAGATCTTACCTTGGTCACATTGTTGCTTGGGTCATGGTAGTTTTACTAACTGTAAAAAAATAGCCTTGTCACTAGTTATTCTTCTTTCTGCTTCCTGCTTCTACCTATATTACAAAGACAGTACAGTGAGCAACGCACTTATTTTGACCACATGAGACCTGAACTCAAGGCACACAAGATGAAAGCTTTGCCTATCACTTAGCTTTGCTGTGATCATGTATGATTTACTATAGAACATATGTTTCACAGCACCAGTCAGAAGTAAATCTAGAAAGGAAAAAAAAGAGAACTGGGAGAGGAACTGAGATGATTACAGGATCAGTCAAAGCAAGCATATATGATGCCTAGCATTTAAAAAGATGGAAATAATTGTTTTGTGATGCTTGAGTATCAATAACAATACTAAGGATAGCTTCAGTTATAACTCTGTAACTTTAAACTTTTGCACTAAAGTAATAAAGGAAAACCACTGTTTGAATTCATGTTCTTGACAGCAATTCTATATGGATTTCAGAAATGGCAGTGTCTAAATGAAATTATTTTTCATTTCAGAAGCTAAGGTAATTATCGGAAGCTTAACTTACTTACATATTGACCTTGAGCTTGGCCCTGTTTTCAGGCCTCATTTTTACTTTGTTTCTGAAAAACAAATATTAACTAATTCCTAATTATGCCCTTCATGTCAACAAATTACCAGGGTGGACAATCTCTGAAAAAGCAGTTATGAATAAGTTTTCCTCCCTTTTAGTTCCCTTGAACTGAAATAAATAAAAGATAGAGCGCTCTACCCATTGCTAAGTACTAAGAAAGAGAATCTCAAAATACACCTGGCCTAGGAACAATATAAATTACCTGAAAAAATGTGGTTGTAAAAACTTAAAAAATTAAATAAAATCACAGCTATTATGTAAGATTTTCTAGCCCTGAGAGAGCTGGCTCTTTTAAAAATAATTTATTTTTTGATATCAAAACATTTCAATCTCAACTCACTTTTAATAGATAACTTTAGTGACTGCATTTGTGATGGCAGAAACCTTAGAGAATGCATTGCACCAATGCTGTAGCTCATGAAGAAACAGACGCAATGTAGTGTATCATGACAGACTGAAATGGAATTCCAGCCGTGTGAAGGTAAATTTTCCAGCTATGCTAGCACAGATTGGAATAACTCATTCATGACTGCTGCAGAAGAAAGTGTCAGTCTATATCTCAAACTGTAGCTATCAACCACTTTGTACTGCTGCCTGCAGCAACCAGGGAAAGATTCTGGAATAACAAGGTGAGATTAATGCATTTCTGGGATGTAATTTATAATTTTATAATATTTTGCAATCTTTGTGGTTTTTTCTTCCAATAGTTATTGCTCTGAGTTTATGAACATTTAGATTATTTTTTAAATGGGTATGCTACTTCATGTACATTACTTATTGACACGTTATCTTTTTCCGTTTCAGAGCAGCTGCTGTTCTATAAATGTTCAATGTGGTCATGAAGATTTTGCTACTATCATGAGCAATTAATGAAGTCAGTGGTGTTCACACAAACCCTTAGAATGGGCATAGAACTGCAGAAAGAATATTTACATCAGAGGATGCCAGAGGATGATTGTAGCAGGATTTGGGATTTCACAAAGTGCACTCATTAAAAAAAATCCAGTCACTAAATCAATTATGTTATCAATCATTATGTTTTACTTCAAAAAGAGCAGATGAATTTTGTGCAAGTCAACTTGTAGAATCAACAACACTGATTTCAACCAAGTATACTTTTTCCTATTCTCACTGTCAATTCAGTAGTCACACTGAGTCTCCCAGCATTTATTTCTGTGATTAAAATTCATCAGACATTCAGCTCCTTGGCTCATGTTACAGAAAATAGGTTTTCTAAATGGATTTCCTATCTAATGTAGCCTTAGAGCAGTTTGGACTCCAGGACCAGACAAATACAAGTCTTTGAAGAGGGACCCAGGAATTTAAAATGTACAAAAATATCAAAGAAGATACATGTTACTATCAATGAGTTCAGATAATCCACCTTCATTTCCTTTCTTTCTTCCTTGCCTCATGATATGCTGTGATGCACTGAATATGAGACATTGCCTGCAAATGTAAAATTCAGCTTGAACAAAACCAAAAGAACTGAAGATAGGAAGGATGAAGAATGTCAAAACTCTAAAGTTTCCTACAGCAAGGGTACATAGGAGCTTCCTTATTAGACTACACATCCTATTACTTTCTCAAGGATATTAATTTCTGCTTTCAGTTCTCTCTTTCCCCAATTCTGTCACAACACACTCATTCCTGACTAGACTTTCTAAGCTCATAATTTCCCCTGGAGTATTTTTGATTTCATGGTATCTCAGAAATGACCAACTTAATTTTAATTGTTGTCTAGTGTCGTCATCACTGATTTAAGCCATAAAAAATCATCAGACAGCATGTTCTTATATTAAAATGGTGGGAAAATAGCTAGAATATAGAAGTGTTCTCACTAAACATATCTTGCTTTTTAGTCAATAAGTTATAGTGTCTACATCCACAGAAGTGCAAATATATCAGGGAAATGTTCTAAAATTATTGGCTAAACATTCACTTGGTTATATATTTATACCTATGAATCAAATCAGAACATTTTATCAAATATGAAGGCAAAGAAATGTTCCTCTGCTCTTATGCAAGAAATACATGAAATGCAGAGAAGATAGACCTTCTTTGTCTCACAGATACTCCCACTTCTCTCCTTATTATGTATGTGTCTGGGCAGTTTATGTAATTTATCACAGTGTCACAATGTGTGCAGTACCTTGGTCAACAGTATTTTTCAGTTTGCCTGAAAATTAAAGGAAAATGCCACTTCAGGTGATATTGTTCCTTCTGTGCTCTCAAACTTTTTCCAGCAATTATTTCACATACTGTTTCCATAATTTCTCAGTTTCATCTGGTCTCATGGTCTCCAACTTTCTCTGGACTTTCTCTGGGAGTTTAAATACCATCAGAAAACCTGCATCAACTCAAAAATTTCACTCATTCCTGAGCCAATGAAGTTTATCAGACATCTAGCAGAGGCCCCTAGAATAAGCGACTACTAAACACCTAAATAGCTGGAATCCAAGCCTATCTTTGCAATAGTATATAAAGTCTTTGAACTGTGTCTGTTTAAACAACATTTATTTTAGTGAAAATCTTCATTAGCTGTTTGGCAAATCCACTCAACTTCTGCCAGCTGCAGGACTGGATAGAAAATCAACTCTAATTAGACTTTGAGGTAGCAAATTTGACACTCTACAGAAAAAAATCTATCTGAAAATATGCAGCTGGCATTTAAGCTTGTTTTGGTTTGCTTAATTTTGTACTTCTTTCAGATGTCAAAATCTTCTGAAACTTTGAAACACATGAAAATTATTTATTCCAGATCTAACCAGGTTTTCTTCAGCTGCAGAAAAGTCAAACTGGATGGCGAAGAGATACTCATTTCGATACATCTCTATATAAATTTAACACAAGCATTCATGACAAATATTAGGCTCCATTCACAGACTATTTTTAAAATGCAGAAAGGAAATTAAACTAAACTGCTAGAAAGAAGGTGCAGAACTCTAAGCAGTGATTTAAGAGTGAGTTACAGTACTGAGTGACAGCAAGCGTGAATAACTATGTCCTGTCTTATGCCTTTCTACTGCTACTCTTTATCATGCAATGTGAAAACAAAAAATATGGAGGTGGAAACTTTTCTCTAAAGCCTAGCAACATAAATTAATTGATGAAATTATTGTGCAATCAGGTCAAAGTAACCTAGCAGTCCTGAAAAAGGAAGCATTAGGAAACCTAATATTAGAGTGCAGCTTCCTAATGACATGTTGCAAAAGCAGCACCTAAAGCAAAAAATGCCCCATATGTGACTGCAGGACAACTTGCATGCCTAGGAAGCAGACATACATTCTTGCACACAAAACATGTAGTATTTATGCAATAACAATAATTAAAAATTCTGTTCATAGGAGCCCCAGTTATCACAAATTTCTAGAACAGAAAAGCATTTTTTATACACACCTGATAAGCCTTGCTGGTTTTTTCTATGTTTTTTCAAGCTTCATCATAACACTCTTGAAATGGGAGTAGTGAGGTATAAGTGGAAGATACAGTATAGAGGTGCAGAGTAACTAGTAATGCTGTGGCACAATGATGTTTCCTGGTTTAGGTTTTGGGTTTTGGTTTGGTTTTTTTGCAGGGCGTGCCAGGGGTTGCCAAGATTTAACACTGTTTCGTCATATTTCAGAGAATACCCACAGTGATTCCAAAACCTCTTAGATGGAGTTAACGTATTTGGACAACACCAACAGATAGATAGTAATCTGCAGAATGTTACACTTTACCTGGCCTATTTAGTCCAGTTTGGGCCTCCCCAGTAGAAGATATTAACATACTGTGGAGTTAGTCCAGCAAAAGGCCACAATGGTGACTGAGTCATGGAAGTGTGTGGCATATAAGGTGAGTCTGAGATAGTTGGTTTTACTCAGTCTTTAGAAGAGAGGTTAGTGTCTGCAGCTGCCCGATATGAGAATACTGAGAAGATGCAGACAGACTCTTTTGGGAGGTTCATGGTGATATGACAATAAACTATGGACGCAATATCCACTAGGGGAAATTCAAGGCAACTGTTAGGAAAATCTTTGGGATTATTGGAGTAGTTTACCCAGAGAGGTTGTGTAATCTCCATCCTTAGAGTTCTATTCCAAACATAACTGAACACAGCACTGAGAAAAGTCATGTAATTGGTCCTGCTTTGAGAAGGTGAGTGGACTAAATAACTCTCATGTATCCCTTCCAACCAAAAATTTTATGGGCCTATTATTCAGGTTAGAGTAATATTGTGTCCAGGTGGTTTGCAATGTTAGGAGAATATTCACAGCTTTGTATACTCATTTGCCTGAAGGATGAATTTTGACAAAATTGAGATAAGATCAACTTTATAACAATGTCCAAAACTGAATTACCAATGCATTCACTCTACTAATGGGAAAGTACAGGGAGTGGTGAAGAAAACTGGTAGTTTGCATCTAATGTGTTGCTTACAGGTATTGTACAATACATGATAAAGATTAGTTCTGTGGTGGTCTTTCTGAAATGAAATAATCTGAAATAATAATGAAACACTCACAGGAAAAACTGATACGGTGTTATCCTTAATTCTGTTTGTTTGTTTGTTTTAAATCTAACTTAGAATCCTAGAATTCTAGAATCCTTGGATCCTAGAATAGTTTGGGTTGGAAAGGACCTTAAAGACCATCTAGTTCCAACCCCTCTGCCATGGGATGAGACACTTCCCACTAGACCAGGCTGCTCAAGACTCCGTCCGACCTGGCCTTGAACACTTCCAGGGTTGGGGCAGCCACAGTTTCTCTGGGAAACCTGTGCTAGTGCCTCACCACCCTCATCATGAAGAAATCCTTCCTTATATCTAGTCTAAATCTGACCCTCTCCAGGTTTTAGACAATGCCCCTAGTCTTATCACTGAAAGTGTTTGTAAACCATCCCACCCCAGCTTTCTTGTAGGCCTCTTCAGGTACTGGAAGGTTACATAAAGATCTTGTCAGAGCCTTCTCTTCTCCAGGCTGAACAGCCCCAGCTCTCTCAGCCTGTCCTTATTTGTGAGGTACTCCATCCCTCTGATCATCTTTGTAGCCTTCCTCTGGACTTGTTCCAACAGTTCCATATCCTTCTTATGTTGAGGATTCCAGAACTGGATACAATCCTCCAGATGAGGCCTCACAAGAGTGGAATAGAGGGGCAGAATAGAATCACCTCCCTCGACCTGCTCGCCACACTTCTTTTGATGCAGACAAGCATATGGTTGGCCTTCTGGGCTGCGAGTGCACATTGCCAGCTCATGTCATGCTTCTCATCAACCAGTGTGGGTACAAAGATTCCAGTATTGCATGTATGCTGGAGCAAGTGGCCAATATCTTGGTGTACCTGCAATATTAGACGCAAGCACAGAGCAAATGGCTGATGTTCTCATGTTTGCTAGCTTGTTGAGACCTTGGAAACTTTATTAAGATCTGTGGGTTAATAGGAAAGGAATGCACTAGGCGGAAAACATGAACATAAGGGGCACACCTGTGGAAAACAGGGGGTTGCACTCTGTCGCTGTACTGTGGGATTCTCACGGGTAGAAATTCACTGGGATAGCTGTTACTGGATACAGAGGCACTATATAAGGTTTGCATCCTCTTAATAAAGTTGATCTCGCTTGTTGCCTCATCGATGGGGTCCGTGCCTTAATCGCTACAGACCAGCACCCCAGAGTTGTTCTCTGCAGGGCAGTTCTCAATCACATCATCTCCCATCCTGTATAGAAATCAGGGGTTGCCCCAATGTAGGTGTAGGACCTTGCACTCGGTCTTGTTGAACCTCATGAGGTTCTCACTAGCCCATGTCTCCAGCCTGTCCAGGCCCCTCTGCATTACATCCCGTCCTTCTGGTGTGGCAACTGCACCATTCAGCTTGGTGTCATCTACAAACTTGCTTAGCATGCACTCAATCTTGCTGTCAATATCACTGATGAAGATATTAAACAGCACTGGTCTCGGTACAGACCCCTGAGGGACACCAATTGTCATAGCTCAACCAATTGTCACAGTCTCAACTTTAAGCCATTGGCCACTACTCTCTGAATACGATTATCCAACCAGTTTAATATCCACCATACTGTCCACCAATCAAATCCATATCTCTCCAGTTTAGAGAGGAGGGTGTTCCGGGGGGTCGTGTCAAAGGCTTTACAGAAACCCAGATAGATCACATTCACTGTTTTTCCCGTATTCACTGATGTGGTTACCCCATCATAGAAACCCACTAAGTTGGTCAGACTGGACCTGCCCTTGGTGAAGCCATGCTGGCTGCCATTAATTGCCTCCCTGTCCTCCATTTGCTTTAGCATAACTTCTAGGAGGATCTGTTCCATGATCTTCCCAGGCACGGAGGAGAGGCTGACAGGTCAATAGTTCCCAGGATCATCTTTTCTACTCTTTTTAAAAGTGGGCACAATGTCGCTCTTCTTCCAGTGACCAGGTACTTCTCCTGACTGTCATAAATTTTCAAATATCATGGAGAGGGGCCCTCTGGGCCTTGGACTCCACCAGTGCATGATCATGGCAGCCCAGGCTGCCTCCAATGCTAATGTCACTCATGAGCTCACTTGTATTAGTGACCATCAGATCTCATATTTGCATCACGTTGGATAGGGGTCTCTATTGGCTGGACTAGGAAATTATCCTCACTGCACTCCAGGAGTCTCCAGGATTGCCTGCAGCTTGCCGTGCTGTTTTCCAGGATATGTCAGGGTGGTTGAAGTCCCCGAACAGAATGAGAGCTTGTGAGTGTGCAGTGTCCTGTAGCTGGAAGAAGGCTTCATTGGTTGGCTCTTGTTGGTCAAGTTGCCTGTAGTATACACCAACCACAAGGTTCCTGTTGGTTCATCTGTCTTTCATTCTAACTTAATACCTTACTACCTGCAATTTGGCAGTCATTTGTTCAATGGTGCAACTTCACTGAACAGTCCTTTTTGTTCCT
Organism: Phaenicophaeus curvirostris; assembly: GCF_032191515.1. Lineage (NCBI taxonomy): Eukaryota > Metazoa > Chordata > Aves > Cuculiformes > Cuculidae > Phaenicophaeus > Phaenicophaeus curvirostris. Next base: position 28,458,634 of record NC_091397.1, read on the forward strand.
TTGTTCTTGGGGGATTTCAAGGAGAGCTTTGAATTATTTACATGTTTAATTGCAGTTACTAATGGTTCTTATATGGCAGTTATCTACCATCAGTCAAACCCATTATTATTTTGCCATTACACCTCTTCTAGATCACTGAAGAGTTTTGGAACAAGTACTGACTTCTTGCAGTGGTGTACTTATTTGTGCTTAATCCAGAGCTACATTGTCACTTTAGTCTAATGGAAGTCTGTACTGCCGCTTAATGAATTGGTTCCAACCTTTTCTCAATGGCTCAGTCCCACCTGCGCACGTGTCATAACCATGCTTGCATAGTTTTCTAATGAGCCAAATCAAGGAAGCTGAAAACAAATCAAAATTAAAACTATGAGTTTGCAGCCATATCATTTCCACAAACTAAATCACTGCACAGGAACATGAAGAAGATATTAGGAGAAAAAGTGTGACCTCCTTCATATCATATTAAAGCAATAACAGTCTAGTTCCATCAACCTAAATGAAGACTGTCCAACTAATATTTGTTAACGCAGAGGTTGTAAACAATGAAGATAACATACAACAGGAATGTCAAAGCCTAGCATGATGACTAGTCAGGATAAATCTCCATTACTCCTATAATTGTATTTCTTGCTTCAGACAGAAAATAGCCCTTAAAGAACATGGTGGAGGTTTTAACTTCTGATAAAGTACCAGACTTTTGCACATTGTTCCTTTCCTCCTTTTTTTCTGATGTCTGAAATATCTCCATGCATTAAGCTTGACTGTACAATCAGCATTCTGACAAATCCCAGCGTCTTTCTCCATTCCCTTTCATCTTATTGCTGTCCATAAATAGAGAGAATCCAGGAAGGGGAGATAAGTATATATCTATAATTGTAACAGTATAAAAACAACTCTTGAAACATATTAATCACTGACTAATCTTCCATACTAATTTATCCCACTTGTCTAACAGCAGCTCTTTCCTTCTCTGATCTTTTCTATTCTGAGTCCAAGACTTCATGACTATATTCCTGACTAGCTGATGCAACAAATTTGCATTATCATTTAGACTACAGCTTCCTGTTTCCCATTATATGACAACTGTCAACTTTCTGCATGACCAGGAAAATATACATTCTCATTTGGGAAGAAGAAGATGAGAGAATATTTTTCCTAAATGTGCCAACTGTCAAAATGAAACTATTTTGCACTGTTATTATATTCTTCGAAGCATGAGAGAGAGAGAAAAGTGAGACAGCATAGGAAAAGAGCAACAGTGTTGAACATGAATATTTTCACTTTCAACACAGCCAGAAACACAGAAGTCAGAATTCTGGGGCCTCTATCGTACTTCTGGCAGTCCTCTAGGTTAAATAAAAATTGGTGAGTTTCTTCCACCACTAAGAAAATGAAGACTTGAATGCAAGTACTGACCCTCTGCCACTCCTCTTAAAGCAATGCAATTAAGCAAATGAATCAAGCTTGTTAGGTAATTAACAAGTGTCAGTAATAGAGGCAAGCTTTGGCACAGCCAGCCCTTAGTTTCTAAGTTATCTTCCTCTTTCTTTATTTTGAAATATATTTATCCTATATTGTTTCCCCTTGGTAGCTTCAGAAACAAAAGAGACAATTACACGACCTACCATTCTCTACAGTGGCCTATAGGTCAAATGGATCTGACCCTTCTCCACTGCCTTTGTTTTGTTGTTCATTTCTCTTAGTTGTCAGAGCTCTGTACTTCTTGGTGATGACAATGTGACAATACATCCTCTGCTGTGGCTGCTTTTGTTTTTTTAAAGGATAAAAATACATTGAATCTCCAGACTCTTCCAAGAGAAGAAAAGGAAAAGGAACAAAATTATCTGCTAAGCTTTATCAACAGAATGTGTTTTTTCCTTTCCCTATCTTCAGAAACACCTAGAAAAATTAATGAAATGGTAATTTAAACCACCAAGAAGCAAGTGTGTTTTATCTGCTACTATTGAGCTCTTGTCCAATGTATGTGCATGAAGTTATTAAAACGCTAAAGGAAAATATACTACTGTGCCATATGTATTTCAAAGTAAAATCTTTGATTTGGTCAATTTGTATATTGCCTTTCTGCACTGATTTTGTTTTTTTACAGTAAATTTGTCCCATCTTCTGTGTTCCCTCTTAAAGTAGTCCATTGAATTACTTCAATTCCACACCAGTAACTCAGAATATTTTGTGGTTTGTAACTTTATCTGATGAAGAGAAACATAAAAAATTAGACATTATAATTTCTCAGTACTTCTTTTTTGAGACACAAGTCTGACTTGTTATTTCTGAAAAAGAACAAACAGTTTGTAAAAATATTCACTAGGATGCTATGTGTTAAATATATTTCAGTATGTATTTTTAAAAAGTTGGCAGATACTGAATTTTCATTCAGAAGAGTAGCTTGAATTTTTGACTCAAAAAATAGAAATATGTTGGTAGTCAGCAGTACAAAGCAGTACAAAAAAATTATTAGCCACTCTCTATGAGATTTGAAAAGTTATGGCAGTCAGGAGAAGTCCCTGGTGACTGGAAGAAGGGTAATATTGTCCCCATTTTTAAAAAGGATAGAGAAGACAACCCTGGGAACTACCAACCTGTCAGCCTCACCCCTGTGCCTGGGAAGATCATGGAACAGATCCTCCTATAAGCTGTGCTAAAGCACTTGGAGGACAGGGAGGTGATTCGAGACAGCCAGCATGGCTTCACCACAGGAAAGTCCTGCCTGACCAACTTAGTGAGTTTCTGCAACGGGGTAACCACATCAGTGGACATGGGAAAACCAATGAATGTAATCTATCTAGAATTCTATAAAGCCTTTGACACAATCCCCCACAACATCCTTCTCTTTAATTGGAGAGATAGACAAGGATTTGATGAGTGGACTGTTCAGTGGATAAGAAACTGGTTGAATGGTTGTGTTCAGAGAGTAGTGGTCAACAACTCAATGTCCAGATGGTGATCCATGACAAGTGATGCCCCTAAGGGTTCCGTTCTGGGACCAGTGCTGTTTAATGTTTTCATTGATGATATAGACAGTGAGATTAAGTGAACCCTCAGCAAGTCTGCAGATGACACCAAGCTGAATGGTGCAGCTGTCACACCAGAAGGATGGGATGTCACCCATAGGGTCCTGGGCAAGCTGGAGAAGTGGGCCTGTGAGAACCTCATGAAGTTCAACAAGGCCAAGTGCAAGGTCCTACACCTGGCTGGGGCAATGTGCTGTTTCAGATGGGGTATGATGTGATTGAGAGCAGCCCTATGGAAAAGGACTTGGGGGTGCTGATTGATGAGAAGCTCAACAAACATCGGCGATGTATGGTTGCAGCCTAGAAGGTGACTGTATCCTGGGCTGCATCAAAAGAAATGTAGCCAGCAGGTTGAGGGAAGTGATTCCCCCTCTCTATTCTGCACTTGAGAGACACCACCTGGAGTATTGTGTCCAGTTCTGGAATCCTCAACATAAGAAGGATATGGTACTGTTGGAATGGGTCCAGAGGAGGGCTACAAAGATGATCAGAGGTCTGGAGCACCTCTGCTATGAAGACAGGCTGAGAGAGTTGGGGTTGTTCCACCTGGATAAGGGAAGGTTCCAGGGAGACCTTACAGCAACCTTTCAGTACCTGATGGGGGTCTTTTTATAAAGGCACATGATGATTGGACTAGGGGGAACGGCTATAAATTGTAGAGGGGAAGATTTAGACTAGAACTTAGGAGGAAATTTTTCATAATGAGAGTGGTGAGGCACTGGCACAGGTTTCCCAGGGAACTTGTGGATCCTGGAAGTATTCCTGGAAGTATTCAAGGCCAGGCTGGATGAGGCCTTGTGTAGCCTGGTCTTAATAGGAGGTGTCCCTGCCCCTAGCAGGTGGGTTGGAATTGGATGATCTTTAAGGACCCTTCCAACAGAAGCCATTCCACGATTCTATGATTCTATGACTACACCTTCATTTAAGCTGCTATAAATCCATAGCCACTGCTAGTGAATTTAAATTTAGTCTAAGCTGAATGAAAGGAAAATTTGCGTAAAACAGCAAGAGGAGCTGCAGTTCACATATGCATCACCACAGCGGGGAGATTTTGATGACTGATGGTTACATGAAGATGTTATCTATAAAAGACTGCAGCTGTGGCAGAACAGGCCATCAATACAAGTTCTAAAGTATGTGCACACCTCCCACTATTGAAACTTCACCCCAGACATCTGAAGTGGGAAGGAATGCTGTTCATCTCCTCTGAATGTGAGTTGTGGAAGATCTCTCTTACCCCTTTCTTGACCAATTTCTATATTACAATGCATATGTTGATATTGTCTATTAGTCAGAATTCCGAAAGTTGTGTCACGCTTTGAGAATATAATTTTTTAAATTCAGATCTCCACCTTTTTCCCACCAACTTTATTTATGTACCTTTAGTCATTTTAATGATAGAGGATGCTAATGAATGCTCTGAGGTAGCTTAGGGTAGAGTCAAAAGGTGGGCGCTGTCACTGTGAAATAGTGATGTCAGCAGCCCCTGCTCTGAAGATCGGTCCAGTTTTAGAGCATTTACTTTATCCTGAAATAATATCAGCTACTGTAGTGTGTCCAGAGACAGGCAGTGAAGCTGGTGAAAGGTCTGAAGCAAAAGTCTTATGAGGAGCACCTGAGGGAACTGGGGTTTTTTAGTCTGGAGAAAAGGAGGTTGAGACTTTATTGCTCTTTTCAACTACCTGAAAGGAGGTTGTGGAGGGTCTTGTTACTTTTCCAAAGTAACAAATTATAGGATGAGAGGAAATGGCCTCAAGTTGTGCCTTGGAGGCTTAGGCTGGATATTAGGAAGTATTACTTCACCAAAAGTGTGATCAAGCACTGGAGCAGGCTTCGCAGTGAAGTGGTTGAGTCACCATTCCTGGAGGTATTTAAAAGATGCGTAGATGTGGCATTTAGGAACATGGTTTAGTGGTAGACTTGGCAGTGTCATGCCTATGGCCGGACTTAATCTTAAAGGTCCTGTCCAACCTAAATGATTCTATTATTCTGTGATCCTGTAAAATTTTGACTGCCTTGCTGTGCATAGATTTATATAGATCTATGTATCTATTCGCTGGGACTATTTACTGGACACCTAAATCAAGAACGAAATTTGCCAAAGATGCATATCTCATCATAGATGATCTTGCCAGTAAACTCTTGACATTTTTTTTAACATTTTGATAGTTTCTTTTAAACCAAAAACCAGTCAGAGAAATGACTGGTTTTTTTCAGATTTGTCTGCTCAGTTTTAAGTATTTATATATATTTGCTTAATTTCTTTTAACAGTTGTTTTTAAAGCTTCATTTTTCCTTTCTAAACAGCTCCTTGTTTAAAAATGTAAACTAGCTAAGAAATGAAAGGGATAAATATTACTGATCAGAGAGACATAACTTTATGGTCACATTTCTGGGCAGGTGCCGTTTTTGAATCACACAAATTTTCTTGTAATAATGAAACCATCTCTCAGCTACCCTACAATCAAAGTGCTGACAAACTTTCCACATAGTCTTTACTACAATTTCTCTACATTTAGCAGCTCATTTTAATTAGATGTTTATGTAGCTGTATGGACACGTGTCACTGTAGCGTAAATGGATTTCTTTACTTCATGTGACACAAAATACATGAAATTAATGTTTTTTAGTTCCATCATTGCTGATTTTAACACATTGTTTTACCAGAAAAGGGAAAGCATGAAAATAAAGGTAATCTGTGTAATAGATGTATTAGATATGTACATTCACATCCAGACTAAGGAATGCAAGAAACATAGCTAGCAATTCAACAATCTAATTTAAACTCTAAGGACATTAATATTCCCTCATGTGGATTTTATTCATTTTCTATAATACTTTTTGTCAGTTCAACAGGCACAATACAAAAACACATCAGTCTCTTTTCTATTGTTTTCAGTCAGGTGAGTTTACAAGCTCATTTTGAGATGGAGCAGGTGGGTGTACATACACCATGTAAACACCACATTCTTGGCAAGTCTGTGTATTGCCATTATCTCTTCTAGACACCAGACAGAGAAAACCCAACTCCTGCTTCTCTTAGTGCCAAACACCTGTTCATTTTTCTTCTCTTGCATCTGCTTCACCTTCAGCTGCTCTATCAATTGGTCTGGGGCTGTGGCATAATTGTCTTCAGCAGGAAGCATTCCAAAGAGGCAGGAATGTCTTTAAGTTTCTGATCAAATATACCTCTGTCACTAATATGATCTTCAACTAAGATGTCACTGTAAGAAGATGCCCAGGGAGAAAAAACTTTCTGACTTTCTAGAAGAAGAGGACCATTCATCACATAGTCAGAAATCAGACCCACAAGCCACACAGAAGACTTAAGAGTACATTCCACTAATAGCTGAAGCTAAAAGACTGAGAAACAAATAACAGCTCTCATGGAATATTTAGAACTCCATATAGAGAAAAGCTTCTAATTGGACAGGAAGGAAAAGACTCATAGGACTGCTGGAGTAAAGTAATCAATCTGTCTTGTCACTTGGTTGTTAAGGCAGGCAGCACATACACATTAATGGCAGCAAGTTCTGTCATCTGGAATTGCTACATATTCCCTTTAATAAAGCAGTTCTATTTCTAATTATCAGCCTGGTGGCAGACTCCTGAATCTTAAGTTAGTTAAGACAATTAACTTGTTGAGGCTATGGTGGTGTTGGGAAAATGAAAGTTAATATTTCAGTTTGATTCTTTGCAAAAGTACAACATAACATACTTAAATACTCACTTGACTTATTAAGGAAAGCATCCCAACAAGTTAGTGTTTATGTATGCTCTTAAACTGATTCCTTAAACTATTTCAGTGCAATTGACTCTAACAAGAGATTCAGTTTTACTGATATTTTTTATAATTTTCAAAGCTACTCAACACAGGTCTATTTTGTTAATCAATAGTAAAATATGTTATACAATGTCCACTAATATCTGATGGACAATTTGTTCTTGAGCTAAGTTAAATGGACAAATAACTCCTTCAGATAAAACAAGGACTATGTCAATTCTGAGATAGCTACAATTTACAAGATTTAATAATGTCTGGTATTTCATTAGAGCATGTAAACAAAAAGAGTAGAAAGCTAAGGATAAACCTGTCCTTCCTCAAACTATGCTTTGCTTTAAACTACCAGCAATTGAATGCGTTCAGTAAAATGGCTTAACAGGTGGACCTGTTTAATAAGGATTTAAAAATTAAGTTGATCTATTCTGTTTTGCAGCAGGACTTAGTTTTGAATCCTTGAAAGTTTTCGTATTTTGATATGTTTAAAGCTATTTTAAAACAGGTGTTAACAAATGATTACATCAGCTCTCTAGAGGAAAGAACTTTCATGCCATTTTTATTTGATTATATGGAAATTTTACCATGTTTGTGTTTTCACAGTGCAATGAAATGCTCTTTTTAAAAGGAGCTATTTTTAATTCATCTTTCTCACAGTTTCTTGTGGCTGTGCAGCTGTTAGACTGGTAACTCTTCTTTTAAACTGGCTGCTTTTAATGTTCTGCTTTTTAAAAAAAAATCTTCCAGCTTATTTTTTCTCATTTAAATTTGCCCAAGTATATTCAATCCCTCTATAGGAAAGAAAAAAAGAAGCAAACAAAAAACAAAAAACCAACAAAACAAAGCCAACAAGCAATAACAAAAAAAACCATACCCAGAAACAGTATCGGCAAAACCCGACAATTACATATAAAGTAACTGGAGTCACTCTGCCTCATGGATTAAGAGCCCCAGATGCTACTGCATCAGTAAATGTTCAATCTAACTAGGAAGAGTCACTGCGGTGGCAAGTTAAGACACTGGGCACCATGTCCAAAGACACATGATTTAGTGTTTTATTTCCCTCCATCCATTTGATTTTATCCTGTCTTCCCAAAGCACCTTTACTCCACAATGTAGGCAGACAGTAGGAGGAGAAAAATTACTGCTGTTTGTGAGGTACCAAGTACAAGGCCCAAAGCAGCTAGGCATAACAGGGTGGGGAGTGGATTCAGTAACTGAACAGAAAAGGAAGATTACAGAAACAGAGCAAAGCAAAGCAAAATAAAACAAACAAAAAAACCTCTAAATCCTTCTGTGCCTTAATTTTCTCATTTGTAAAACAGTCTTCTGTCCTGTCTCATATTCATGTGCAATAGAGACAAAAGATTTCTGAAGGTAAAATTTATGCTGCTTGTGAAGCAATAGCTGAATTATGAGTTATGACTGTAATAACAATAATTAAGCTCGTAAAGTTCCAGTGGTGGTCTGGTACAATGTCTGTGAAGTAAACAAGGCTTACTCAATGGCTATTAGGATACATGAGGTGTTAAGTAAGTATTTAAAGGTAAAGAGTGAGAATTAAAGTTGTAAAGCAGCCTTAATTTTGGCATTTTCAGAGTTTCTGATTTTTAAATTTTAAAAGTCCATAATGCTCTTTTAACATTATTTTATTTATTTATTTATTTATTTTCCATACATACTTAGTAGCTCTAGAATCTCTGGAAATTATTTCATTAGCATCATGTTAGAAACATTCACAGTAAAAAAATCTAGATAATAAAAAGAAATAAGGCTTGTATTCATTACAGGAATCTTTATTTTCAGAGGAAGTTTAAAATAAGAAAAAATGTATATTACCTGTAAAAATGAAAAATCTAAGTGAAGCAGACCTTTCAGAGACAGCTCCAATTTCAATTATATTCAAAGCTTGAGTGACCAAGGCTGAGAACCTAATCAATCCTCTCTACAACTACCTGAAAGAAGGTTGTTGAGAGGAGGGAGCTGGCCTCCCAAGTGACAGGGGACAGGACAAGAGGGAATGGCCTCAAGCTCCACCAGGGTAGGTTCAGACTGGACATCAGGAAAAAATATTTCATGGAAAGAGTCATTGGGCCTTGGAAGAGGCTGCCCAGGGAGGTGGTTGAGTCACTTTCCCTGGAGGTGTTTAAAAGACGGGTGGATGAGGTGCTGAGGGGCATGGTTTAGTGACTGATGGGAATGGTTGGACTCAATGATCCAGTGGGTCCTTTCCAAACTGGTGATTCTATGATTCTATGATTCTATGATTCTATGTCAGTCTTACTTTAAGCCAGAGAGTGAACTGGGTGACCTGTGTTACACTTCCTATGATCTCATACAGCCTTTTCCCTACCAAGTCAATTGTATCCACTTACTGTTTCTAAATATATCTAATTTGCAAAGACGAACATTTAAATATCTTTATTAAACACCAAAAGTGTCCTTTTGATGGATGCTTTTATGGGTCTTGCAGATAAAACTATATTTTTTACACTCTCTACTTCATAACTACTTTGTAATGATTGATGTCATACAATGGGGAAAGTTTTGTTCTCTGGTTTCAGCAAAGAGAGATGAGAAGGTAAGTTCTGCATCAATGGAAGTACCTTTCAGTGTCTATTCTGCTGGGATACAAAGCCATTTCAGTGGGCTAAATGGTTGGAGACAATCTGAGAAAGAACAGAGATAGCCAAAAACCAGCAAAGAAACAGGAGAAACTGAACATCAAGTTGTATATAAAGTTTTCTTCCTCTGTCCAAGTCCACACTTGTAGGCTACTTTAAACAATTCTCCTTTGTATCATTAACTTCTATATCTCCATTGCAATGTAGTGATTATTTGTATTAATTTCTTCTTTATCCATGGACCACAGCAGCCTAAGTATACCTGACTGTGAGGATTCAGCCACTATGACTGTGTCTCCAAAAACAAATAGAGAGGCAGAACATAAGCAGACTTGCAGAATAAAACACTAGGTGCTGCAGACTGAGCATCCATGCTATGCACATTTTAGGGAATCTGCCTCAGACTGCATCTAGTGCAACCATGTAAACTGAATTCTCATTAGCTGTAGTGCTGATTTCACTGCACTCTGAGATCAGACCTTCCTGTTTCATTTCATGAAAAAAGAAACCCTGTTCACATGCTTAGAGACTGCTCATGGATTTGATACAAAGCATAATATGCAAGGATGATCACGACGTTCATTTCAGTATTGTATACATCCTCTGGACTGAAACACTAACACAGATGTAACCAGAAACTGCACAAACATTGTTAGTATGGAACTAAGCCCAAGTAACAGCCTGTACAATCAGGAAGCTTTATTAATGCAACTTCTGTCTCAATGTTATGCTAATCACATCCACCTGGCTTCTGGCCAGCACAAAGTGCAGGCAGAGGTCACTTGCCTCTGCCTACAAATTACCAAATGCACATTACCTAAATATGCATTTGTCCTTCTTATGGTACTATTATGTTTATTGCATTACTGAATTAAAAATTTGCCAGAGTTTAATGTTGCCTAGAGGATGACGATTCAATTTTACAGCAACTGTAGAAGGTTTAAATGTATCTGTTGTCCTGCATTAAAATTGAATTTGTTTAAACATCTGTTTTCAGTTTGAAAAGAGAAGGTGAAAGGTCTGAATTATACAGATTATATGAGTGAGTAAAATCAGGAGTGAGGATGGCAAAGGTCCTTGTTCTCCTCTATGCAGAGATGTGTTGCTGAATAGGCAAAGACATTTCTTGAACTTGATGCCATCTACACTGCAATCCCTTATTCTAAAGAGGCAGCAGTCTGTGGGACTTGTCATTTCCTTTTATACCTCAAAATTTTATTAAGACTTTCTTGAAATGTTAAAGAACAGTGAAAATCATAGCAGATTTAGTTAAATTAAAATTGTCTCAAGTACTTTTAAAAGAAGCTACTGTTAGTAGGCAACATGCTGCCCAAAACTATCTCCAAATTTCTCTGTCTTCATTAACAAGAGAACATAAGTTGGCAGCCAATACTTTGTAGCTCCCTTGAGTGGTTCTGTAAGTCAGATTTCACGGATAATTGCTTTAATAAAATCTACTTTAACATAAAGGGCTTGATTTCAAAGGTGGCTTACATTTTTCTGTGTTCTGCCTTATGCAAGTAAATATATCTAATGGCACCCTGCACATTAATGGGACTGCCCTCTTGGTTAAACAGCTGCTTAAGTGCTTTATTGGGTCAAAGTCCAAAGTCTAGGTACATAGGTAAAAGACTTTAAACATGTTTAAATTCTGATTGTGAAAGAAGAATGATTCTGTATGAAAGAAGAATGATTACCAGAATTTTCAGAAAATGACCACAATCATGTCCGTCAGCGTACGTGGGCAAAATTTGTACCTGTAGATGAATTCTACACTTCAATCCTGACATAAATTCAAGCTCTTGTATACTCACCATCTCTTTATACTTGATCCTGTAGGTAGAAAAATTTAAATTAACTCTGACTGAGCTTCTGATACGACAATAACACAAGAATTAACACTCCATACACACACTGTTCACCTCTGTGTCATGCTGAGCTGTTGCTGGTACAATGTGAGAAGACAAATAAATGATTTTAAGTGCCTGTGACTATTAAGCCTAATGAATCAATAAACTTCTAGTATTTATGTCTAGTAATATCTAGGGGAAAAAAACACCTTTAAACACAGGCGTAAAAGGGCAGTTATTGAATCTAATCTCCAAACATGAGTATAATTTTTGTTTAGGAGCTAAGAGGCTGTCCTAACAGAAAGATGAAATCTCTATGTCAGCTGATACCTTTTCTAGTGGAATGATAGATCTTTCCTTTGCCTTTACTTGTCCCTGCCATGATCTGTGAAAGAAAAGACAGCCTTCCTATCATACCATGCAAGTGGAGGAAAACAGTTTCAGTTCTTTGTCTCTAAACTTTTGACATCGCAGGTTGCAACAGGAAAACCACATGAAGCCAAATGGTCCTAAGACAGAGCAGAGAAGAAAAAAAGAGATGTCACACGACCCTTATTGAAGTTAGACAGTATAGGCCTTAATGACTCTTCTTGTAGAGAACCTGGGATAAAGAAGTGATCATGGAATGATGAACCTTGCCAGGAAGGATGAATTAAGATTGTTTCTAAGAGGCTGGGATATGTATTCTCTCTTAGTGTATCACCATATTGTGGGAGCTTTATTGCTTATTGGTAGGGCAATCATAGAGAAACACTCTCCAATCTCTTGTCAGTTCCCTGGGGGAGAAACACACCATAACTTGCAATCCACAAACCACACAGACAGAATGGAGACCTCAAGAGAAGTGAATTTTCTTTCCTGTCTCAAATGAAATAATATTTTACAAGTCTCTTTCTTCCAAAAGTGTTCAAAAGCCACATGCACTAAACATAAATGGGTTTGTTCTCAAAGAAAGCCTTCTATTAATTGCTAAGGCTTTTTATTCATAGTTTAAAAGTGTAAATAACTCATTTATGTTATTACTCACTTCTCTGATCCCCCTTTGTTTACAGATCACTGCCTTTCTCCTCTTCCTGCTCTCCTCTCCTGCCCTCTCACAATGTACTCTCTGCTAGCCAAACAAGGCTAAATTAACTGTTCCATGCCAAGCAACCCCTTTGGCAAGCTTATTGTTGGCCTGTTATTTGTTCAAAAGTGGTGTATTGCTGAGGCCCTTTCATGCAAGCTGCATGAAATTCTTCACAAATGAGCCTATGCCATTAGTTAGAAGAGCCCTAAGGGAACCATTGTAGTGACTGAATGTATATTATGGATCTCCCTTCGTAATTTCATTCTGGAACTGGGAAGCTTAGGTCACACATGAAAAGGTGAAGAACTGCCCCACCAGCTCTGCCTCTCTTGCTCACCCTCAAGCACAGGAAGAAATCAATGGGAGAAATGTCCTTGTGGTACTGAATACATATGCACGTTGGCATTTATGAAAACTTGTGTATAAGATGATTGAAATGACATTTAAAATGCTAGTTTAGGCAAGAATGTATTTTCTGATTTATTCACTCCATAATGTGTCTTTGGATCACTGCTGCATTTCCATGTTCATTATGAGCCTCATCCTGTGGCTCATTTAAGGAAATCTGTGGAAGTGGGGTATTTAATATATATAATGGATTTGCATACATAAGAAGTGTCTCTATACAAAGTACATGAAAATGAACAACACATTTACATTAATGTTGAATTAAATCTTTGCAGAATGCTTTTATATGTAAATATAACTGCCATATAAAACCAAGCCAACTAGAAGTCAAAAGAGAAAATGCTATTCCATATATCTGTAAAACTAATCTGTGTAACATCTCAGTGTTGAAAATACAGGCTTTCTAAACAATGAAATGATAGCAGAAGCAAATAAAAACTATAGGAACACATGAGATTAATTCCAGCAAAATGTCAGATACTCTGTGTGAGAAAGTTATTCTCTCCTAGATTGACAACATTTTTTGTTTGTGGTAATTACAGTCAGAGCTGATAAAAACAATTTCAGTTTGTGGTAGAGATCAGTTACTTCATTCATAAGAACAAAAAGAACCCTGCATCCACATTTGTATAGAATACAATGAATCAATATCAAATTTGCAGTGCATATGTTACAGCTTTCATTGCAGTTATACTTCAAAAGGTGATTTTTCAACCTGGTGTGCAGGGATTTAGAATTCTAATGTATCTGTTTCAGAGTATAGGTTTCTCTTCACTGTCCCACTGGACAAGAACTTGATTAGGGGATGCAGATTAGAACTATAGCAACATGGAGGTTAATACCTTCGTTTGGAATAAATTATATATTAATAGGATAGGTTTTGTTTAAAGAATTTTGTTGAATATTCCAAATAAAGTAGCTGTTTGAAGCATTTTTTTTTCAAACTAAAAATCTATTTCATGCTAGAAGCACATAGCGAAGGATGATACAGTCTTGAACACAGTGCTCCTGTCATCCCCCTGCAAAATTATGTAGCCTTTAGGTTTGTGTGTCAGTGATAATGTGAGACAGTTCAGATGTAGGTAAATTTTTATAACAAAGTTATTTGAAGGAAAGAAAATATGTAAGCTCTGGTTGCAAAATTTGAATGTAGTCCAAAAGAATGTTCTCAGAGCCACTACGTAGTTGGCTGAGCTTCACAACATTTGGTCTGGTCCCTTGATCTCTGTGATGTAATCTGGACTGTAAGATCCTCCAGAGTTTATTTCCCGACCTTCTCTTTTTCTCAATGTAGCTGGCACATTCTGCTGCACAGCTGCCTCTGCTCTGATTCCCCAGAGCAACCTGACAGTTGCACAGCATATAGCAAACAGAGGAGAGACACTGAAATGAGATGGTCCTGACAGCTTCAGAAGGAACAGCCAAAGCGCATGATTGGAGAGTTTCTTGCCATCTACATCAGGCAAGCATTTTTGAAGCAAAGACAAGGGGCAGACAGAAGCTGTCAGCTTATACACACAGACATTTAAGATTAGTAACTCATTTGCTTGTTGTATTCAGTTAAAAAGCTCTTCACGTCAAGTTTTCACAGTACTTTTGAAAGTACTTTAAAAAACACTTCTGTATTTCAGCCTTCTTATCCTACTCACTTTGGGTGAATAGAAGTATCTGATCCTTATAAAATAAACAAAGATATCAAGTCAAGCAGTAAAGCGATCTGTTCAAGACATGCAGAGTGACTTCCCACTAAGACAAGGTTAGCAAAATTCTCTCATGGTTGGTTGGAAGGACTTTTAGTATGCATCTTTTGACTAGGATCAAGGCTGCTGTCTGATATTAAGTCTAATCACTGACAACAGATATGACATCATCGAGATACTTATCTCTAGTACCTGGAAAAAATTCATTTTTACTTATTCCAAGATTGGTGAATTCAAACCTCTTTCATTATAAACTTATTAATTAGTGTCTTACTTAAAACTCACCTCTCTTATTGTAACATTTAGAATAACATATTAATAGTAGTAATTGTAAAATTGTTATAATTATTGGGTTTACTCTTTCCTTGGTTGTACAGTACACATTCTTCCTAGAAAGCTACAAGTTACTTTTTTGATTAGTACTTTTATATTAACTCTGTGGCTAGAGGCTCAGATTAAGATCAGGGCTTTCCCGTCACAGATATACTATAAACGTGTGAAAATGTGATTCTCTTCTTAAAGGGGGTGGTGTATAGAAATAGGTAAGTAAGGAAGAAAGGAGTAATAATCAATTACACAGACATTAAGTCCATTCCTTTTTCAGATAATTGTATTTTTCAGATTATAAAGTAAATATCAACTCCTTATTCTGTTCTTCTAGACGGTCTTTATCAGCTGATTTTTTTAATGGTATTTTTCAGGGGTGGTTCATCACTTTTCAGAGTAATGACAGAGCTTTTTATTTGTTTCTACGGCATTTGTCCAGTTTCTAAGTTAAATTCAGATCTGAGACAAATAACATTTTGTACATTGAGTTGATCCTACAAACTGCAGATTGGGAAGAGTAGACATACTGTAAAACATAAATTAACACTTTTTTTTACAGTTTTTCCAGGAGCAAAAGTCTGATTTTTACATTTTGTTGCAGGTAAATGGAGGAAGTTCTAACTGCTAACATTTATCCATAGAAAGAAAATTTGGGACATGTACATGTATTAACCAGCCAAGAATTGCTCTCAAGCAGGGCATGATCAGTAAGGTGTGATAAAAAAGGACAAAGATCATGAACGAGCAGTTCTGAAAAGCTGCACTGCAGCTGATACAATAAGAAAGCAGTAGAAAAAAAAAAAAGGAGTGTGGGCAGAAGTGACATCAAGGAGTGGAATGAAATTCCACAGAAACTGAAATACCCTAGAAACACAAATTCCATAGAACACACACATACCTCGCATTTCTAGGCACTTAATTGATGGAGTTTTGCAACTCTGTATACTTAACTATAAATGCTATAAATTAATTGATGTCTGAAGTACTTGGGCAAAATCTCTGAAAGCTCTATTTATTCCATCACACTGTTAGTTAGGACAGTAATTGTCTGATACTGGCCAAGCCCCACAGATTTTCTTGGTATGCTTTCTAGTCACATTTTAGTAACTGACTATTCCATTGATTTTCTTTCTGTCTGCTTTTCTCTTAAGTGACTGGTTTCTGAAAATTTTTGAACAGTCGGATGAATTTATTTTCCTATAGTCTTTCCCTTATGAATCAGCTGGTGTATCTTTTCTGGGTTTAGCTCTTCGTTTTGTTTTGGTTTGGATTTTTTTGCAGTAGAAGAGAAAAATGCTCCATCTCCTGTCTATTGCCTGAAACACATTTCCCATCTTTTTAAATTCATTCGTAAAAAATCATACTTTCATAATAACATAGAAATAACCATAGAAATAACCATAGAAGCTAACCTACTATCCTGTACCTGATAGTGGCCAATTGCAAAGAAAGACCATGAGAACAAAGTGAACAAATAATGCACACAGTTTACTTCCTCAGCTTCTAGAAATCAGTATTCCAGGAAATTTCTGAGGAGAGATCTTATTTGTATTACAGACCATGATAGGTACTATTTATCTATTAATCTGTGTAACCTTACTTTTAATCCATCTACATTTTATCAATGAATTTCTTGGTTTACCTACCTAATTTGGTTTATTTTAAAGCTACTAAGAAGTCCATCTGATGCCTTTAGTTTCTTGACTTGTTCCCCTTCTTAATCTTCTCCATGTTCCTCCGTATGTTACCACAATTCATATTCCCCTCAGCTGCCTGTTGTTCAAACTGAATGTGATAGGTCTTCTGATGGAGAGAGATTAAATCAGTCCCCATCAGTTGATTATCTTTGTTGACTTCCCTTTCACCTTTTGCAATTCTATTCTGGTTTTGAATTAGGTGAACTATACTGCCACTGTATCGAGGATGTTTGAATACTTATGTTACAGCTACATTTTCAAATTTGGCCTCTAATCTTTCACTATTAACACATAATGTAGTCCACTCTGTTGTGGTTTTGGTTTTTTTTAAACTGTTGATGAGCACTGAGAGGAATACAAGATATCTTTTTGGTGTGCAAATCAATAATTAGGAGCAGTAATTGAAAAGTCTGTTGGAAGGGAAAAAGAAAAAAGAAAAATAGAAAAAGAAAATAGAAAAAGAATTCTGTACACTTTAAGAAGCCTCAGCATTACATCTATAGCAGTTTGTATGACCTTATTTTTATTTTTACTGATTAAATGCAAATAACAATATTTTAAACTAAACTCTCGTTAATACACTCTATTTTATATCCACTAAGTAACTATTAAAAATATTATTACAATTTTCTTTAATACTTTTTAAAGACTACTATTTTCAGATTTTGTTTTGTTTTCTTAGCTGATTTTTATGAACACCTATAAAAAGAACAGTGGAAAACACAACTTGAAATCACTGGAATATTTGAAAAGTGATAAAAATTTACAGCTGGGTACCCAACCATCTATACTGCTTACTGCAGGCCACTGAAATTAATAATATAATGGATTATGGTTAGAAAAATATTGCTTCTGTTAACAGACCCTTCTGTTAAGGGTTGTTAAACATCACTCAGTTCAACCTGGTGTGACAGCTGAACCATTCAGCTTGGTGTCATCTGCAAACTTGCTGAGGGTTCTCTTGATCTCACTATCTATATCATCAATGAAAATATTAAACAGCACTGGTCCCAGTGCAGAAACCTGAGGGACACCATTTGTCATGGATCACCATCTGGACATTGAGTTGTTGACCACTACTCTCTGAACACAACCATTCAACCAGTTTCTTATCCACTGAACCATCCACTCACCAAATCCCTGTCTATCTCTCCAATTTAGAGAGAAGGATGTTGTGGGGGGTTGTGTCAAAGGCTTTATAGAATTCTAGACAGATTACATTCATTGGTTTTCCCATGTCCACTGATGTGGTTACCCCGTTGCAGAAACTCACTAAGTTGGTCAGGCAGGACTTTCCTGTGGTGAAGCCATGCTGGCTGTCTCAAATCACCTCCCCATTCTCCACGTGCTTTAGCACAGCTTATAGGAGGAACTGTTCCATGATCTTCCCAGGGACAGAGGTGAGGCTAAAGGTCAGTAGTTCCCAGGGTCACCTTTTCTACCCTTTTTAAAAATGGGGACCATGTTACCATTCTTTCAGTCACCAGGGGCTTCTCCTGACTGTCATGACTTTTCAAATATAATGGAGAGTGGCTTGGCAACCACATCAGCCACACCAACCCTTAGGACTCTGTGATGCTTCTCAGGTCCCAGAGACTTCTAAATGTTCAGGTTCCTCAGGTTTTGTATAATATATATAAGTGTTATAAATATATAAATGTCATAAATGTTCAGGAACCTCATCCTTCCCTGCAGTGGGAGGGTCTTTACCACTTGCTCCCCATCTTGTTGTCCATTGACCTGGGAGGGGTGAGGAGAGTGCCAAAAGATGTCACCCTTAATATATATTTTCCCTGTGGACAGTTGTGAATGCATTTTCAGCCATGTCTGCATGTCTTTTTCAAAATAATATTACCACTTTTATTATTTTCATAGTGCCAGAGGGAATTACTTCTTATTTTGTTTGTATGTATTTATTCCTTCACATTCCTTCATGTCTGTTGATACAGTCCCCACGCATGTCTTCTGTGACAAGTTTTTGTCATCTAACCTGTCTGGACTTACTGACCACTCTATATAGATACAATTGTTTTTCTGAATGATTTCTTATAATTCTTCCTTCTTCCATTTCTCTTTTGCATTTTGAGGATGTCAGTCTCTCTGCAGTTCTGACATCTCCTCACAGTCTCATTACTGTTTTTTCCCCCTGCTTCCTGGTATATAGTATCAAGATACATTCAGTTACTCAACTTTTCATAAAAAGTTGAGACAGGATAAGAGAAGCACCTTTCTCTTTCTGAGTACATAAGTACACAACCCATTCCATGTGTAGCCTCTAGAGTGGACAGAAACTGTTTCAGACTAGTTGAATTTTGCTACTCTTTTCATTAAAATCACAACTAAATGGATAAACTGTTCTGTTAACATAACTGTCAGGGTTCTGAGGGTGCTGCCAGACCTGTTTGTCTCTGCCAAGCCTTCCCCAGGGCCTCCTCCAGCCTCCTGACCACAGCCCAGGACCTCATGTCAGCCCCCTGTGGCTGCCTGTTCATGCCCTATCCACTCCTTGACAGGGCTCGTCTCCGGCTGCTCACAGCCCTGACACCCTTGGGCCCATGTCCCAGCCTGGACTGGTCCTGTCCATCCCCAAGGAGGTGGCCAGTGACCAGAGCTTCAGCTGCCCCCATGTTTCCCTGTCTGTCCTGCTTCTTGGATGGGGCAGTGGAATGGGACAGGCTGCCAGGGGCTGCCCTAATCCTCCTAGTGGGACCGCCACAGTTCCTCCTGCTTGTCCCCAAGGAGCAGCTAGTCCCCACTGAGCCCTGACAGTAAACAAGGACTAGAAACCTTCTGTAGCAATGGCTTCACCTCATTTCCTTTGCCACTCCAGCATGTCATGGTGGGGAATCGTACTACTGAACAAGAATCAGGGTATTGGTCCACATCAAAGAGGTGCCTGGAAGCCTTGGAGTTGACCCACTGATAATGTATACCAATCCATATAGGGGTCACACTCCACCTATCCGTTGTTACAGTGCCTGATCTATAAGTAATGAATGCTTACATAGTGACGCTGTCGGCAAGGGAAGTACTCATACTAATGAAGGGAAAGGAAATACTCATACTGCTACTGCATATTAAACTAAAATTCTTAAAGGAACTGAGCCTTGGCCTGGACTGTTACTTTGTAGAGAGTATTAGATATATGAGCCCAAGAACAGGTTAGTAAGTGCTGAAGAAGAAACTTAACTGCATATGTATTCTGCGGTTCATTGCTGTGCTATCTAATTAAGAGAGGTTTTTACTATTAACAATTTTTCTTATTTTCAAAATACTAAATTCTTTTAGTACTGTCTAGAGACTGTATCCTGGCATAAGGTCTGATTAGGCTTGAAACTACATACACATTCCATAAAAAGTATAATCCTCATCCAGAATATAAATGCTCCAGTTACAATGACCTTAACAAACTGAACCCAATAAAAAGTACTTCAATGGTTTAAGTGTCCTGGCAATCATCTGCTAGAAAGTAATATAACCTATTTTACTCACTCATGGTTGTTATATATTTACCCTATCAAAGCAAATTGTCAAGGCTCCTTTACTGTAAAACTGTAGTGAATAGCAGCATTATAGATCTGAGTAGCTGTTCTGTGGTGAGTTCGTTGAGAAAACTCAATGAAAAGTATATGTTTTCATTCTTACCCTGTAATGCTTATGAAAAAAACAAATGAGAATTCTTGAGCTGAGGTCTTATATGATTAATAAATACACCTAATATTAATAAATACACCTATTCATTTGAATTGAAATCTAGGCTTGGAGCTTATTCCCAGGCTTGAGTTTGTACTTCATTCCTCAGCTAATCTGCATTTCTTCTCCCTGGAACCTGACTTGGGTTTATACCTGTCTATCCTACTGCTATAATGCTGCATTCCCATGTTTCAACACTCACAGAAGAAGATTACATGCTTACAGGCTGGAGATTACTTCATTCTAGAGAAAAAAAAGTGTGTAGAGAAAGTTATGGAGGATTGGCCAGAAACATTCAGCGAGTGTTTCAGGCAGAACCAGCATATATTTGTAGTGATTTATTTTAATTCATTCATGGATATTTGCCTTCATTCTTAGCAGAATCTCAGTTGGGTATTTTGTGGTTGGTTGATTTTGTTGTTGCTGTTGTTTTTCTTGAAATTAACAGGTGATGATGTCAGGTCAAAAAGTCATGTAATTGATTTTCAAGGTGAACACCAGACTTAGTAGAGTTCCTGGAAGTTTAGTTTATGCAGCTCCTATGCTCAATACATTCCTGCTCAAGGTGGCAGGAATATTTTACACCTGCTAAGAAAATGACCTTGGTTAACAATCTCTGCAATTTTTTTATCGTGTTCGTTGGACATTTGCTTTTTGTGTGTGGTTAGAACTGTGAATTCAGAGAATAATTGACATCAGTTCCAAAACCGTATTTTTCTCCACAGGAAATCTTGTACAAGGTTCTCATGCTCAAACTGGGTAAAAGCACTGTCATTTAAGTAATGGGCAGAATATTTCCTTTAGTGGAAAATACTTGGGGTGCCTATTGCCTTGAGAAACAAGCAGAGAAGCCACAACTGAGAATCAGACAATATTGTTGTGAAGAAGAATATGTTTTGGGCTTTCCTTTTTTCTTTCTCAAGGCTACTAGAGAGATGAAGTTTTTGGCAAATAATGGATGTCAGTATTAACAAGAATCGTGAGATTTTATTGCAAACCTCTATTACATCAGTAAAGATGTGAAGTACAACAATTACCAATCAAGATCTCCATGTGTCCCTCAAACAACACTAGAAATATAAGCAGACATAAGAATAGAACATAGGGGCTACGTTAGTGACGAAGGATGAGAACAAGGCTAAGGTACTTAATGCCTTCTTTGCCTCTGTCTTAAACAGTAAGGTAAGATGTTCCCTGGATACTCAGCCTCTTGAGCCAGGAGACAGGGAGGGAGAGCAGAATAAACCTCTCATGATCCATGGAAATAGTTAGACACCTGCTCAGCTAATTAAACATTCACAAGTCTATGGGGTCAGATGGGATCTGACTGAGGGTATTACAGGAGCTGGTGGAAGTGCTTGCTAAACCCCTTTCCATCATCTATCAGCAGTCCTGGATGACTCAGGGAGTTCCACTTGACTGGAGGCTGGCTGATGTTACACCCATTTACAAGAAGGGCCAGAGGGATGTTCTGGGTAATTACAGGTCTGTCAGTCTGACCTTGGTGCCAGGGAAGGTCATTGAGCAGGTCATCTTGACTGCTATCACACAGCACACAGAAGACAGCTGGGTGATCAGGCCTAGTCAGCTTGGGTTTATGAAAGACAGGTCCTACCAAACTAAGCTGATCAACTTCTATGACAAGGTGCCTGCTTCATGGATGAGCAAAAGGCTGTGGATTTAGAGTACTTGGACTTCAGTAAAGCCTTTGACACAGTATCTCATAGTATTCTTCTTGAGAAACTGGACTCCTTTGGCCTGGATAGGTGCACTCTCTGCTTCGTAAGAAACTGGCTGGATGGCCGGGCCCATAGAGTCTGGTAAATGGATTTAACTCCAGCTGGAGGCCAGTCACAAGCAGTGTTCCTTAGGGCTCAGTGCTGGATCCAGTTCTGTTCGATATCTTTATCAATGACCTGAATGAAGGGATTGAAGGTACCCTTAGTAAGTTTGCAGATGACACTGAGCTGGGAGGAAGTGTCAATCTGCTTGAGGACACTCTGCCAAGGGATCTGAAGAGGCTGGACTGCTGGGCTGAGATCAATGGCATGAGGTTTAACAAGGCCAAATACCAGGTCCTGCATTTGGGACACAACAACCCCGTGCAGTGCCACAGACTTAGGGAAGAGTAGCTGGAAAGCTGCCTGGCAGAGAAGGACCTGGGGGTGTTGGTTAACAGCTGACTGAACATGAGCCCGCAGTGTGCCCAGGTGGCCAAGAAGGCCAATGGCATCTTGGCTTGTATCAGAAACAGCATGGCCAAAAGGAGTAGGGCAGTGATTCTGCCCCTGTAGTCTTCACTGGTGAGGCCATACCTCAAATACTGTGTTCAGTTTTGGACGCGTCACTAGAAGAAAAATACTGAGGTGCTGGAGTGTGTCCAGAGAATGAAACTTGTGTCCTGCAATGAGGCTGGTGAAGGAGGTGGAGAACAATTCCTATGAGGAGCAGCTGAGGGAAATGCGATTCTTTAGCCTACAGAGGAGGAAGCGGAGGGCAGACATTATCACTGTCCACAACTACCTGAAAGAAGGTTGTAGAAAGGTGAGTGTTGGTGTCTTCGCCCAAGTGATAGGTGATAGGACATTAGAGGTAAAAGATTTATATGCTTCTATATTCTCAGCAAGAAGATAACTTCTTATGTTAACACAAATTAATGTCTATAGTTAACCCATTTCAAGAATGCAAGATAGATTTATAGAAGTTGCTTCTGATTGTATCTTGTATATCTGGGAAATAACATGGGGGTTTTTGCTTAAACTAGCCGAAGAGGAAAATTTGCTAGTACTCCTTCTACTTAGTCTACACTGAGCTTTGCACTATAACAGTGAGTTACTCAAGCTAGTTGGTTTATATATTCCTCAGCTAAGCTTTTGACTTTGTAAACTAGTCTACAGAGAGCTTTGCACTGTCTAGTTCACTGCACTTCACCACCCTGTGTATCTTGAATCAAGCAACATAGATAGCAGATGAAATTTTATGAATTATTCTCTGTGTAGCAAGTTTTTGTAGTCTGTAGTGCAAAAAAAAGCCCCAACAACCCTCTCAGTTTGAATTATGTTTAAAACATTAATGAAAATCTTAACTGGTAGTTATTATTTTAACAGTCTAACAATAATAATCAGATGTAGCAGTGTATTTATTGATCTACACAAACTTGCAATGCACTCTTCAAATGTAAATGGTGCAACTCATTAGTTTGTTTGCCTTGTAATTGCTCTTTCTGACAACTGTAGATGTTTTGTTATTTTCTACTTGTGACTGTATAAATTTGCAACCAAAAAACCCACTCATTTTTTGACACCTGTTTATTCGAAAGTTAGTAAATGTACACATTTCTAGCTTTGCAGTTTAGTTTGTAATGGCTTGAATAATTCTGCGCTATTTGCTTTCGTGAGTTCTACCCTAAGCAAAACCTACATTAAATCAGCAACTTCTACAAAAAATTACCTGGAAGGGTAAGAGCTGGGGTTTCTGTTTGTAGACAAGACTGTCAAAATATTCCTGTTGCTTTGATGTGCCTTTATGAGCCTCATCTAAGACGCAAACAGAAGTCTACTGCTTTTGGAGTTGCTGCTGTAAGCCTGGAGGAGAAGTGGCATCTCTTCCACAACACCCTTTTGGTCATATTTAAACCTGATGTGTGTTCGACAGTCGTGGCAGTATGTCTTGCTATGTTCATATACTCCCAGTGGGACACAATTTTTATTGCCAACAAACCTTAAACTCACACAAAGCAGAAATGAGCAGAAATGCATTACCTATACATTCATTATCCGCCTCTGCCTTGTTTGTGACAGTGGCCTGTGGTTAAAAGCCTTTTTTTATCTTCATTTCTTTAACTCTGATATAAGGCATTTTAATATCCTGTAAAAAAATAAGTTTTTTATTATTATTATTATTTAATTTCTGGAGATATTATTAGGAAGTTATACCATCGTATGGTCTTTTAATTCAACTACAGACTTAATTTTAAAAGCAGGCCTTACTCCCCGGACTGTTGCTTCACCTGTATGTGTTGTTGGAGAAATTAATGGGAAAAAACACCCAAAAAGATCCCCAAATAAAACTATTTCTTCAGTTAAGGCGTGAACTTTACAGACTTCAAAAGGGAAGACATTTGAGCCTGCTCTGACTTGGGCCTTGATCAGCATTCAGATGAGACTCTATAACACTGATCTGAAAAAGCTATTTGGATTCAAATT
This sequence comes from Phaenicophaeus curvirostris, assembly GCF_032191515.1. Classification (NCBI taxonomy): domain Eukaryota; kingdom Metazoa; phylum Chordata; class Aves; order Cuculiformes; family Cuculidae; genus Phaenicophaeus; species Phaenicophaeus curvirostris. The sequence goes on from NC_091397.1 coordinate 28,483,014, forward strand.
CATGACTATATACTCCAGAAATATTTTTCCTGAATGATATGCATGCCTCACTCACAAAGGGGGCCACACACAAAAAAGCAGTCATTAAAAACTTTAAAGATGTGGAAATTTCATATGAGAGAATTGAATATTTCACATAAAGAAAGCCATAGCTTCATGAAATACTCAATTCTTTTATATCTTTACTCATTCATGTGGCATAAAACTAAGAGCAAAAGGGATTTTTTTTATTAATAACCTCTGCTAATCATTCCAGTAGAATACACAGAGATATTTCTTATTTGATTCCACCACCAAATTAAGTTTGTGTTAATCATAAATGTCACTTGCACACAAATCACACATAAATATTCAGAGTGATCTATATTTTATCAGCTATAACAGAATACTTGGCAGCTAGAGTGGGTTTAAACAAGCAATTAGTGAATATGTTATTTAACATTTTTTAAAAAATGTGAGGTATGAAACCCAAATTAGATGAGTTCCAAGAAATTTAACAGTGTCTTGATTACACAGGTGCCTGAGCTGAAGGCAGAGGGAAAAAGGAATATGCATTACAGCCTAACATGCCACAGAATTTTCTTTCCTTACTTTTCTTTTAACCTCTTTGATAAAGACTTTTGAAAACTTCCTTAGGCAAATCCCACAGAAGCAATTTCTGAGGGTCCTTTCCTTTGATTTGAATTTGTATTGGCTTTCCTCATGCATAGCTCTAAGTTGCCAGTTTTCCATTCCTGCTTATGATCATACAAGTTCATAGAAAACTAATCCAAAGAAAATAATTTAAAGCAGTCAATGAATATTTTTTAATTGCACTTTTCAGTATTCACACAAAAGGTGCTTTCATGTCAATTTATTGAGGCACACTTGCTAGTGCCTGATCCCAACACCAGTAGTATTCCCCCATAACCTCCAACCTGCACTGTCAAAGAGGGAGTGTTGTTTGATATCTGTGTGGTAAATCAGAGACTGACAAATGTCCCAGGGCAAATTCAAATGCAGTAGCTATTACAGAGCCAAAATAACAAACCAAATACATGTGTGCACTCCAAGTCGCGACTTCTCAAAGCTCCAAAAACAGATCCCAAGGTTGATAAACCAAACCACAACTTGGTTTCAATCCGACACATCAGAGTGCTGAGAGAAAAAAAAAAAAAGATACAGTAAGGTAAGTCAGAGAAGGAGAGATACTGAGAAGTAGCGGGGAGAAAGAAAAATAGTCACCACGGCGGAAACTCCTCCAGCAGCAATTCTGCAGAACACGTGGTCCAGTAGTTCTTCAGCAGCTCTTTTTCAGGATGGTTCCATGGGATGGTGTTTTCTTTTTTCAATAATGTAATTGTATGTAGATTCCAAAAAAAGGAAAAGCTGTTTCTACCCAGTGTGACTAGAGGCTAGAAAGCTTGATGTTCTCTCAGTTATCTGAACAAATGTAAAAAAAAACCAACCCATATAAAAATTGAGAGAAATTGACTCCAGAAGTGTAAAATAAAAACAAGAGGATCTCAGTCCTGAGGTTTTGGTGGTTGAGATCAATGCAATAGTGTCCACCAAGAACAGGTCTTCAATTGTACATGGAATGAATGATTAGGTACTTAATCTGGAGAGGAAATAATAACTTTTTTTAAACCTGAGAGGCGCTGAAGGAGGTGTTCTATATCACTTCAGTGTATATGTATATAAAGCATATATATATATGTAAGAAGTTACAGTGGATGCTGGATAGCAAGTTCTTATTGACTAGAAGAAGGTTATGAGGGCCTATAAAAAAGTGTGGATGGAAGGAGTTCAACTGCTTCTATTAAGTTAGAGCATCACATGTGGTTAAGACTATTCTTCTATTCTCAGTTAATTTTTCTAAGACTGATGTCAACCTCAGCCTAGGGCATTTCCTGAGCATTAATCATTGGTTGGGGTTTATAGTTCAAAGCATATCTTTGAGCTATCAGCTTCTCCCAGGCATTCATCAGTCACCTGACAGTACCTCAATGGATGTTGGTTGATTAAGATTAGAATAAATATGATCATTTAGAGCTATTTCAGTATTGGAATTGATTAAAGATTTCCCTTTTCTTCTTCTGACTTCTGGCTAATTTATGTGGGATGCTAATTGGTTTACAGCTCTCAAGCTGAATGAATTTGGCCAATTCCTTGATTAAAACTGAATGGTTAAGTTTCTTGGTAATACTAAATTTCATTTTAAATCTCCTATTTCTGAAAAAAAATTAAATCTTTACTATTTCCTTACCTGGCTGTTAAAACTACTTACAGAAAGTGAATTTGTGAATGATTAAAATTCCATTTGTGGTTAATTGCACCTACAGATCTGTCAAAACGGTTCAATAGAATGGGAGAACTCTGGCTGGAATAGAACAGTAGGAAGGAATTGTGGTTCACAAACCTGATCTATACAGATTTTTACCAGTTTAACTCTCTCTGCATCATAGTCATCTTAGGATTGTTATCTCATAACTTTAGCACATGTATTCATTCTTCTTCCCATTATTTTGATTATTATTGCACTGTTTCTCAGAACTTGGTTTATGGATTGGGAGCAGTAGCATGCCAAATAATCATCAGTATAGAAAAAAAAGACTCTTCCTGCTTTCTAAAGCATCCTATGAACTGAGATAAGGCACAAAAGCCAATACTGATGAAGCAGTAGCCCATAAAACACTTGATTAAACTTCTGTCAATGTTTTGTAGGCAGCATTATAAATACAATTGTTAAAGTAGAGATTGGAGAGAAGATGATGAAATAACATTTTGAATACAGAAAGAGGAACAGTATTATACAAATAATTAGATGTTTTGATAAATTCATAGGAATAATAGAATCATTACTTGAAATTGTTTATTTATTGTCATGTTCATTCAGTTCTAATATTAATATGAATTCAGAGTGTCAATGAAGGAAATCTTGGACATAACTGGCAGCCAAAAGGAAGGTTTGTTAGTCTCCTCATATATTAGTATTGTACATGGTTCATAGTTTGTTATGTACAATGGAAGAATGTAATTGATGTTGTTCCTGTCAACAAACTTTGAAAAATGTATCAATAAGGACATAGCTAATAAAAAGTAATAACAGCAGGAACAACATTAAAATAATAGGTCATTCGTAAATTCCAACCTTCTCCCACATCTACTTTTCTTGAAGACTTAAAAATGGCTTGTTTGCTTGTTATTTAGCCCATAAAATTTTAACTCTCATACAAACATCTTCCATTTACAAAAAGGAAATTTTAGTCATCATTAAGCTAAACCTATTTAAAATAATATTACTTTCTGGTTCTGGACAAAATTTGTATTAAACATCTATGAGTAACATATTCAATGAAAACTTTTACATGGACAATTCAGGGGTCATTTGGCATTTTTGTTATTTTGCTATAAATAATTCCTCAAATACACACTATTAATGAAGTCACAACGCACAAAAGACAGCACATATATTTCTACAGTGACCATGCGCATTCTTTTTTCAAAATGATTGCCAAGATTTCTCCTGCATGTGCTTAGCAGACATTTCAAAAATAGCCACTCTGGACTATCATGCCAAACTGAAAAGTTTTGCATGTAAAAACTTAGTTACTAGAAGAATGCACAAGTAGTTTGTAAAATCATCTGTACAGAACTTTACCAAAATTATTTATGTGAACTAAGAAAACAGGAATACAAAAAGCTCAAATAAATATGAATATCTAAGTGTCCTATTATTTTCTTATGGAACCTTTATATTCTACTAGAACTGTACCTTACTGACAAAGCTGTGAAAAAAAAAAACCAAACCAATACCTTAAGTAATAGACTGCATTAAAATATTGCATTGCAGCACTTCAGTGAACAAGTAGCTGCATTTGTGCAGTCTGATACATCTAAATTATTAGTTTGAAACAATCAAAGTATTGTTTCTTCTTTTCAACTGAAGTGATATTTAGAAGTCTGACATGTGTTGGAAGTTATACTGGGATAGAAATACTAAAAAATATGCCCTGTCTTAGCTGAATATTATGAAGTGAATTCTGAGAAACTTATTCCTTGGGTTTCAATAAAATGGTTATATTCAAAGTTAAAGACTAAAAAGGTGGCATTTTGGAAGAAGAGAGAACTCGGTAACTTGTAAAGCATTTCCATATCTATCTGTATCTCAGGTGTTTTCGAGACAAATAATATATACTCTCAGACTGTGGCTGAAAGCAAGATCCCTGCCATTCCCGGTCAAGGTAGATTTGACTCTAGTGTAGTCTTCAGGCAGCACGAAACCTCCCATAGATGTATGTACCCATATTTTAACAGAATAAGAGCAAAACAAAAGCAAGCAAGACAGTAGATATGAAATAAATTATTGTAATACAGAAGAAACAATGTGCAGATTGTCCTCACTTCTTAAACTGATAATCTTCATTGCTTTCCAATAGTTTTTGAAATACATTTTATGGAAATCTTGTGGAGCTGATCTGGATAGAGTTATAACTAAGCTTTTCTGGCCCTCAGGCACCTTAGCCTTGGCAGTCTCATACTGTTTGCTAGCAATGTTCAACTAGCATTTTTTCTGTAGCTCACAAGAAGAACTTCTAGATATTCAATATATCAATTAAATTTTAGAATTGGTTGTTCTGCTTGTATATAGCACACATATACATGCAAAGATGGTGGTCTCCATTAAACAGCATTTGTCAAAGTCAATTGCATCACAGTACCTTAATAACATAAATGATTTTTTTTAAATACTGGAAAATACTTGGCACCTCAGGATTCATGGGGATGACATTTACCAAACACTGACTTTTCACTGGTGAACTCTAGTGGTACCGTACACAATCTGGTGAGAAGAAAAAAAATAAACAAGATTGAAATTAAAGGAGGACAGAGATCTTTTTTCTACTTTATCCAGTCTGAATTACTGATTGAGGAACAGGAGTTTCATATAGGCACTGAGAAATGTATTCTGCCTTTTTCTTATCTCTGATTACACCTTTAGGTTTACATTGACTGTTGCAACTTGTGAGAATAAATAATGCTTTACAATTAAATGCATTAATTAAACAGTCATGCAAATACTAATCAAACTGCAGACTGATATGTAATAAGCTTTGAACTAAATCTAAAGGTAGATAAATAAGTGATGTGATTTCATATTAATCTTGAAAACTAGAAGGCAATGAGATAACTTCTTTCCATCTGCACCTTCGCGTCTTTGTAAAGTGCTTTGAAGTCAAATTTTTATAGGTCGTCTAAAATTTTAAGTTTCCAGGCTCTCTTTAGAACATGAATCAAAATAAATGCTCCAAAGGACTTCATTTTAATGCTCAATAATTTTGCTTTCATTTTAAAATTTTAAGTCAAGACCTGACACTAAGTAGAAAAGTCAAACATGCATTGAATAATACTTTTTGCGGCCCCAAGAGAACTTATTATTGAATTTGATGGCTGTTTGGTGTTTATTTTTAAGGACTATTTTGTGTTTATTTTCTTAGGGACTATTTTTAAGTGAATTAGAGAGGCAGGTTTCCAAACAAAAACTTCAATTCTTGCCCATTTCACCTCATGTTTTTCACATTCGTTATTCTCAAGGGTCAAGCAATGAAGTTTTGACTGGTTTTGAGTAAAGTTTTCTTTGATAAAAATTGGCTAATGACCTCATCAACACATTCTCTCCAGGTGTATATCTTTTTCATGGTGATTACTTCAGTAATTACTCAAAGTTGTCTCAGGATCTTTAACCAGCAGATGAAAAGATTATATGACCGTATACTCAGTCATAACGTTAAGGAGTTTTAAGGATATCACAAACTGCTTTTTCTATTTTAGACAAATCAGTTCAATTTATAGTGGGCAGATATACGGAGAATCAACTCAAATATTTGCAAAACTTCTTTCAGAAAATAAGTCAGTTCCAAAGTGTTTTACAGTAAAAGCTCAGATGTTCCAGAGTTTCAGGTCCAGCTTACGTGAAGGAGCAGATTTTCTGTCTTTTTCATTCAAGAATAAAATTGTTGACATGTGAAGTGTGGAGATCTATTTTACCAATTTTAGCTATAAAACAAATTATAGAAGCACAGCCTGCTGGATTATGTCAGGGTTGATTTCACTTTACATTTGTTAAATATTAGGCAAAAACCAAAGCAAAGTTTAGTAAGGTAATTTACTGACATATTTCAAAACAAATTATTAAAAGCATATAATTATTATCCTAGGATATAAATGAGGTATTACTTGATCTTATCTGAAAACAAAGTCAATGAAAATCAAATTAAGTGAGTGCATTTTCAAATTATAATTTATAAATCTATCAAGATAAGATAAATAGATTGGGATAAAGAATTATTAAGAACAAAATTTCATATTTAGTTTTTGATAACCCTGAATGTTTTTGTATAGAGCCAGTAGACAATGGATTGCTGCAGAGTTAGAGAAGAAACTGTTTCCTTCTGTTGAATGAATTCTCACAACACTAAGGCATAATGGTAGGCAAGGTGCTGAAATAAGAATAAAGACCATTATACAGTTTCTAGTGGGTTGTAGGCATTTTTTTAAAAAGATGGCTAAGAATGTAAGAAACAATATTTAACAATACCAAGACTTCAGTCATGTTTGCGCAACAAAGCTTCTGGAATGGAAGCAACTGAGCTTCCATTTAACAATAGTGTATCCTGTTAAAAACAACATTTTGGAAGCCTCTTCCTTTTTTGGAGGCTACCTAGTAACAACTCTGCCTCACTGAAGCAAGCTACTTTTATTAGAACTGTGGATCCATTGGAAATCAATAGGATCCACCCAAGGTCACTGAGGAGCTGGCAGAAGTGCTCATCAAGCTGCTTTCCATCATCTGTCAGCAGACCTATCTAACTGGAGAGATCCCAGTTTATTGTAGGTTAGCAAATGTGATGACCACTTACAGGAAGGGCTGGAAGGAGAATTCTGGGAGCTACAACCCTGACAGTCTGACATAGATGCTAAAAAAATTATGGAGCAGATCATTGAGCAGGTTGAGTCACCTTCCCTGGAGGTGTTTAAAGGATGGGTGGATGAGGTGCTGAGGGTCATGGTTTAGTATTTGATAGGAATGGCTGGACTTGATGATCCTATGGGTCTTTTCCAACCTAGTGATTCTGTGATTCTGTGATCTTGTATGCCATCACATGGCATGTACAGAACAAGCAGGTGGTTGGGCTCAGTCAGCATGGGTTTATGAAAGACCAGATCTGCTTGACTAACTCGATCTCATTCTTTGACAAAGTAACCCACTCAGTGGATGAGAGAAAGGCTGTGGATGTCACTTACTTAGAATTTAGTAAAGACCTTGGTAGCATTTCCCATAGCAATCTCTTGGAGAAATCGGCTGCTCATGGTTTAAATGGGCATACAACTCACTGGGTAAAAAACTGGCTGGATGATAGCAGGATGAATATAAGCTGGCAGTGTGCCCAGGTGGCCAAGAAGGCCAATAGCATCCTGATTTTTATCAGAAATAGTGTGGCTGGTAAGACTAGGAAGTAAACTTCCCTCCGTACTTGACACTGGTGAGACCACACTTTAAATACTGTGCTCAGTTTTGAACCAGTCATTACAAGAAAGACATTGAGATGCTGGAGACTGTCCAAAGAAGGGCTACAAAGCTAGTGAGCCATCTGGAGCACAAGTCTTCTGAGTATTGGCTCAGGGAACTGGGGGTGTTTAGTCTAGATAAAATGAAGCTGAGGAGAGACCTTATCTGTCTCGACAGCTGCCTGCAAGAAGGTTGAAGAGAAGTGGGCGTTGGTCTTATCTCCCAAGTAATAAGTGATAGGACAAGAGGAAGTGGCCTCATGTTGCTCCAGGGGAGGTTTAGATAGGATATTAGGAAAAATTTCTTTATTCAAAAGAGTTGTCAAGCATTAGACTGGCACCCATGGCCGCCCAGGGAAGATGTTGAAAACAGAAGCATTCCATCCAAATACAGTGACATGAAACATTTTTAGGTTTATTTAATTTATGTTAATTTGGTGGAACTTGGGAATTAACTGCAATTACGCCATTCTTTTAGTTTCCTCCAGCCAGTTTTGTAAAGAAACTATTCCTCCAATATTATTAACATATTTATACAATAAACTGAATAAAAATTGGAATGACCCACCATTAAAAAAGAGAATTAGTTTATTCTGAACACGTCAGAGCAGTGAACTTTGACATCACTGAATTAATATTTCTACCCATATGTTTCTTTCCAGCAACATTTTGGTATGCTGGCATTCACAGACTATTTTGTTTATGATGGGATCACAGACTCTCAGCAAATATGCTTCCATCAAAGTGGCACTGCCTGGATTTATTCCAGATTTAGTGGTTTCAGCAGAAAAGCAGGCACTACAGGGGCCTGAGTAGGGCCACAGCTAAGTGCCAAGCCTTTTCGCAAAGGACAGGAAGTGTGATTGTGATCCAATATCTGCATGAACTTGGAAGAAATCGGGCATGCAATTGACTTAGTCGGGTTTTTTGTGATCCATCATGGGATTTTTCTTCATGTCATTTCCTAAATCTTTGATGTAAATAACACAGGTCCAGCTTCAATCTGTGATGTTGCAGATAAATTTTGAAACTTGATTTCGATTGTCAAAATGAAGCCACACAGCATGAAAAATGGGATCATTTCAAGCTCACTTTTTTAGTTTAAGAAACTGAAATATTTGTACAAGTAGTGACTTGCTCTTGAATACATTTGTGCTTAAAATTTTTAAGCTACTCATAGGATATGTTTGAAACAAGGTTGACTTAAAGCATTGCATCTAAAAGTGCACAGTGATGCTAACAGCCTATCAGGAACTTAACGACATGACAGTGCTGAAAGCAAATGCAAAGCTGCCAGTATTATCTGGGGAGTCAGCCAAGAAGCCAGATGCTATAAAAAAAAATTATCCTTTGCTGTTTGGCATTTTGGGGTCTCATGGGTGCCATTGAAAAACAAATAGGTCCAGCGTACTTTATAGGACAATATGCTAGGCCTCAAACACCCCTACTGTTATTAAGGACAATTTCATGATGGAGAGTGGTGGTGCCAAAAAGCCCAGAAAATCACAACCAGTAGTATATGAAAAGGATGTGAAAAATAAAAGCAGTTTTCCTAATAATCGTCCTTGTTATACTAAATATAGGAATCAGAGAAATTCAAGTGTGGCTCAGGATCCTGGAGTGGGGATTGAGCCTAGCAAAAAGCAGAATTTCATTACATCTGGACTCTAATTTGAATCAGATTGCTGCTATGTGAATCAAACAAATTTAAAAAGCAGATAATTGCTTAGCTTAATTTTTTATTGTATTAATACCTGTAGTAGATTAATGTCCTATCCTTTTTCTATAGATAGTTATATTCTTCAAATTAATATCAATGTACTCTTAAAGAAGAGATGCATAGTGTTTTAGAGGGGAATTTTGTTCAGAAGTATTAGCAGAAATTCCCAGAGAGGAGTTTTAAGAAGACCTTTAAATTTATTGTACTTGCTTGGTTAAAAATTGGAATAGGAAAATATAACATGCAGTCAATTATCATAAACACATGAGATAACTGACAATATATTGAGAAAAAACTTGGGAGCTATGAACCACTTCAGATAAATTAGTGAGTTTCTGAGTCTGCAAGACCCACTATCCCATTTTATTTTAAAATGTCTTTCAACACTATGCCTCCTAGCGTCCTCCTAGATGCTAATGGAATTTTTCCATTGGTTTTGTGTGAAGATTATTATTATGATAGCTCAGTTTCATTTGACTACATTACTGGAGGAGTACAAAGATGTTTTTAATAGGCTTTTAATAATTTCTGCACAATATTCATTCTTTAAACTTCTTTGAGGTTGAGATAGTGGACTGAGTTGACTAGATCTAGAAACAGAGAATGAGAGACCAAATAGTGCGCTTTTTTTTTTTTTAGTATTATAAAAATATGTTTCGAAAATCAAGAATTCTCTTTTAGCAAACTTTTTCCTGGATAACTACCAGATTCCTCTGAACACCAAGGTTAGAGAGTAGACCAAATTTCCAGCTGCCGAAGTGTAAAATACTGAAAGAAGCAGGTGTTTTGAAGGAAAGAGCCTGTACTTGTCAACAAAGACTTATTTCACATCTCCCTCATCCATACAAGACTTACTCAGTGGGGTTTACCACAATAAAATCACATCTTAAATAATGCTGCATTTTAAAATAATATAAGCTCTCTGACAGACAGGAAAGATTCTGGATTCTGGTTTATTTCTTCTTAACGCATAAATTTTTTTTTTCTACAGAAAACAGTATCCTAATGATCACAGTGACTAAAATGCCCATTTTATTATCATGAGCGTCACAGAGGTTTTTTTGAAACCTTAGGGGTTTAAAGCGTTAACTTTAGAGACAAGAAAATTGAGGAAGGAGGCAAAAATCCTCATCCTTCATAACAAGATAAATCCTAATATTTCACAATAATGCAAATCCAAGCTCCAAGCATACATTTTAGTTCAACTTACCAATACAGCTAAATGAGCACTGGCATTACCAAAATTTGTCCTTTAGGTCAGTGAGAAAGTAAAGTGTGACTGCAAATCCATACTGCAAATCTGCAGGTAAGGAAACCAGTAAGTCAGTAATGCATATCGTTTGATTCATACCACATCTCATGGCGTCTCAAAATAATGTACCTTTGTGGACAACAGAGTTCATTTTCATTCCAGTTTCACCTAGAAAACAGAAGATGGTAAACTGGTGGAATTTTTAGATTTTACAGCTCTGGTATATATTATGTATGCCACTTTATACATCTGAAAAAGTGATTATGCGCTCTGAAAGATTGTCTTCCAATAAAGCAATGCGATTCCAAAAGGATAACACTTCATTTTTCTTCTAAAAATTTATAAATAAAACATTTCAATCAAGAGCCTACCTAAGTGTCCACACAGAAGTCAGGACCTATGAAGATCCACTGTGATAATATTTGCCCACATCACAAGTTTGCAACATTCAGTTCTCTGAATGGGAAAGGGAAATGACCAAGAACAGAAGGGTGCTATCTCTTTCCCTCACAATGAGCCACCAACACAACAAAGAACAGAAGAAAAGAGAAATGGCATGCTAAAGATGTGGAATTATCTTTCCTTTGGAAGAACAGAGGAATAATAAGGATTTCTGGGTTTCTATTCAATACCTGTTGTGACAAACTTCATGATTGCTCACATCAAGGCAGAGTGGCAAACAATTCTTCCAAACTATGCCAGTAGAAAGGAGGAAAGCAATAATTTCTTTCTTGTATCTTTGGGGTTAGACATTCTGCCCTGTAAAGGGGGAAATGCTGGCATGATAGCTGTAACAAATGGATTGTACACGCTTTGGAATTACAAGCGAAAACTTGATTTTCCTTCAATTTTCTTCTTCAAAACACAGGAGTTCCTTGACTTCAAAAGTTAATTTAGCATAATTTGACTTTGTGACTCCCATGAAAATAATATCTAAGAACAGTATTTTCTGCACCCATAATGATTCTGCTGAAAGTGTCAGAGAATGAACAGGTAAGGTGTGAAAAACACTTGACCACATTATGGGTTTGTATATACACGAATTGCCAGTTGTATTATCATTTAGAAAACTGTGGCAAAAAAATGTTGCCTGCCTAGCTGTTCCAAATAGCAAGGAACGAAGGTAATCTCAGCATTACATTCCCAATTACAATGTGTACTATATTGCCCTTCTTAATGCTGTAGCCTTCTTAATCCACCAATTCCTATTGATAAATAAAATTACAGACATCAAAGGAGGAATATTCAATATATGGTATATTTTCTCTGCCTTCGTCCTGTCTAGGAAACAGTACTGAGTCTAAGTTTCTTGTGGCTTCTTGGTTTTATCTTGTGAATAGGAAGGGAATATTTCATCATTTTTGAGGGACACCGAGGCCTTTCTAACAGTATGCTGCTTCAAAGAGTGTGAAGCTATCTTCTACTCTATGGAGATTCATGGAAGTACATATTTAATTCACACTGGAATTGAAAGGGTAAAGAGATTGAAGAATAACAGTGTGAGTTAAAAAGAATTTGCAAATCCTGGAATGGGCATAGAATCCTTGTGCTGGCAATGTGCACCCAGAAAGCCAACCATATCCTGGGCACAGAAGAACTGTGACCAGCAGGACGAGGGAGGTGATTTTCTATCTATCTATCTCAATTCCTCTTTTGTGAGATCTCATCTGGAGTACTGTGTTCAGTTCCAGAGTCCTCAGAAAAGGAAGGAAACGGACCTGCTAGAGCAAGTCCAGAGGAGGACCAGAAGATGATCAGAGGGCTGAAGCACCTGCCCTATCAGGACAGGATGAGAGAGTTGGTCTTGTTTAACACAGAGAAGAGAACACTCTGGGGAGGTCTTACAGCAGCAGTACTTAAAGAGGGCCTGCAGGAAAGATGGGGAAGAAGACTTTGTCACGGAGCGCGGTGACAGGATGAAGGGCAATGGTTTTAAGCTGAAAGATGGCAGATTTAGGTTGGATATTAGGCAGAAACTTTTTAGGGTGGTGAGGCACTGGAACAGGTTGCTCAGAGAAGTTCCGAGTGCTCCACCCCAGGAGGTGTTCAAGGCTGGGTTGGATGAGGACACCTACTGGAAGGTGTCCCTGCCCATGGCAGGGGGAGTAGAACTAGATGATCTTTAAGGTCTCTTCCAACCAAAACCATTCTATGATTCTGTGATCAGTGTTTAACATTGCTAAGACTCTGCTTTAAAAAAGCACACAACCTTAGAATTAGTTGAAATAAGTGGAACTGAGAAAGGCAAAGTTAGTGAGGACAGGAAGACTGAGCAGGGTGTGGAATTTTATTTAAATAACTATGTAAGTAAATAACTATTTAAGAGTGCAGAACCTAAGATGATTGCTGGTTAAGAGTTTGGTTTAACAGTGTCTTTGAAGAGACATTTCTTTCTCAAACCAACTGTATATGTTTAGGAAATCATGGCATTTTAATATTTTCTGAGATCTAAGAAAACAGACAGGCTTATTTCAAGTTTTGAAGTGTTAGAAAAGTGTATATGACCAACATGAGAAAACAGTCTCTTCATGCTTTTCAACGTTCAAAACATATTCAAATGTAAAAATCCAATAATTTAATTGCAATAACAAACTCACTGATGTGTGTTTATCTTTCTTTTACATGCAGGGATTTACTAAAAATCACCTTATGGAAAAGTAGTTCTGTGTGCTAAAATCCAAACTCAATGGAGCACTACACATAAAAGTTATTAAAATCAAATGGTTTCTTTAAACTTTAAATTCAAACTCAGAGCACCAACTAATCCAAAAATAAATTAAGTGAAATACCCCTCTGGGAAATGGTAAAATTAGTGTATTCAGGAAGGAAGTTAAATGATGAACCAAACAAAGAACAATTATATTCCTTGGAAAATAGGCATTTTCACAATATGTACACGTGCATATGTACACATATCCAATCATTAAAATTGCTTAGTTTCCACAAAAACACACTTTTAAAAATCAAGCATCTTCTAGCCTCTTTTATTGACTTGTCTAAATTCAAAGAAAAATAGCTCCTTTAAACTTTTTGTTTGTTGATATTTTCTCAATGTACAAAATATAAATGTCAAACATTTAACAGAGCAATCATATTACCAATGTACAATTCTGATTTATGTCTTATAAGCCCAAGGTCAAGTGTTACGAAAAAATCGTCCTGCCTCTGACAACCTTTGTAGATCCCACTTTCAGGAAATGGTATTTTGATAATTTACATGACATGATGATTAGCCCATAGCTTCTCCATCAAATTTAAGAGCAAATAAAATCTTCACAATATACATTATTGCTCTTGAAGAGAGGTAAACAATAGGTGGATTTTGTTTAATAGATATAATTCAATACGGATAAGCAAACATTTTTCTATAAAGAACTTGTTAGACTTCCTGGCTGTCTGTGGACAGCACCCATCCATGTATTCAGCTGGAAAATTAGCCTATATATCAACAAGTTTTCGATTCTTATTTACATGACTAGATCTGCCACTGGTTTCATAGAATCATAGAATCATAGAATGACCAGGTTGGAAGAAACCCACCGGATCATCGAGTCCAACCATTCCTATCAAACACTAAACCATGCCCCTTAGCACCTCATCCACCCACGCCTTAAACACCTCCAGGGAAGGTGAATCAACCACCTCCCTGGGCAGCCTGTGCCAGTGTCCAATGACCCTTTCTGTGAAACATTTTTTCCTAATGTCCAGCCTAAATCTCCCCTGGTGGAGCTTGAGGCCATTCCCTCTTGTCCTGTCCCCCGTCACTTGGGAGAAGAGGCCAGCACCCTCCTCTCTACAACCTCCTTTCAGGTAGTTATAGAGAGCAATGAGGTCTCCCCTCAGCCTCCTCTTCTCCAGGCTAAACAACCCCAGCTCTCTCAGCCGCACCTCGTAAGACCTGCTCTCCAGCCCCCTCACCAGCTTTGTTGCTCTTCTCTGGACTGGCTCCAGAGCCTCAACATCCTTCTTGTGGTGAGGGGCCCAGAAATGAACACAGTACTCGAGGAGTGGTCTCACCAGTGCCAAGTACAGAGGGAGAATAACCTCCCTGGACCTGCTGGTCACGCCGTTTCTGATACAAGCCAAGATGCCATTGGCCTTCTTGGCCACCTGGGCACACTGCTGGCTCATGTTCAGTCGGATGTCAACCAACACCCCCAGGTCCCTCTCCTCCAGGCAGCTTTCCAGCCAGACTTCTCCTAGTCTGTAGCACTGCATAGGGTTGTTGTGCCCCAAGCGCAAGACCCGGCATTTGGCCTTGTTAAACCTCATGCCATTGGACTCTGCCCAGCGGTCCAGCCTGTTCAGATCCCTTTGCAGAGCCTCCCTACCCTCCAGCAGATCGACACTTCCACCCAGCTTAGTGTCATCTGCAAACTTGCTAAGCGTGCACTCAATGCCTTCATGCAGGTCATTGATAAAGACATTGAACAGGGCTGGACCCAGCAGTGAGCCCTGGGGAACCCCACTTGTAATTGGACTCCAGCTAGATTTCACACCATTTAGCACCACTCTCTGAGCCCGGCCATCCAACCAGTTTTCCACCCAGGAGGGTGTGCGCCTGTTCAGGCCAGAGGCTGACAGTTTCTCAGGCAGAATGCTGTGAGAAACTGTGTCAAAGGCTTTACTGAAGTCCAGGAAGACCACATCCACAGCCTTTCCCTCATCCAGCAGCCGAGTCACTTTGTCATAGAAGGCGATCAGCTTAGTTCGGCAAGACCTGCCTTTTGTGAACCCATGTTGACTGGGCCTGATCACCCGGTTCTCTTGCACGTGCTTCATGACAGCACTCAAGATCACCTGCTCCATGACTTTCCCTGGCACTGAGGTTTCCTGGGTCCTCCCTGTGACCCTTCTTGTAGATGGGCACAACATCAGCCAGCCTCCAGTCCAGTGGGACTTCCCCAGTCTTCCAGGACTGTTGGAAGATGATGGTAAGGGGTTTGGCCAGCACATCCGCCAGCTCCTTCAATACCCTTGGATGAATCCCATCCAGCCCCATAGACTTGTGGGTGTCTAGTCAGGCTAGCAAGGCTCTGACCACCTCCTCTTGGATCATGGGAGACTCATTTTGCTCCTCTAGCTCCTGGGTTAGTACACAGACGGAACAACTTTCTTTACAATTAAAGACTGAGGCAAAGAAGGCATTAAGTACCTTAGCCTTTTCCTTATCCCCTTTCACTGTTGTTCCTTCTGTGTCCAATAGGGACTGTATGGTCTCCCTAGTCCTCCTTTTATTATTTATATATTTATAGAAAGATTTTTTGTTATCTTTCACAGACTTTGCCAATCTGATTTCTAGTTGAGCCTTAGCCCTTCTGATTTTTTCTCTACACAACCTCACTTCCCTCCTGTAGTCCACCCAAGAGGCCTGTCCCCTCTTCCAGAGCCCATAAACATTTCTCTTTTTCTTGATATCACTCAAGATCTCTCTGCTCAACCAAGCTGGTTTTCTCCCCTGTCAGCTTTTTTTCCAGAACATGGGGATGACTTTCTCTTGAGCTGCTAGGATTTCCTTTTTGAAGAGCTCCCAGCCCTCATGGCTTAAGTACTTAAGTACTGGCTTAAGTACTGTCTCCCATGAGACTTTGCCAACCAGCCTTCTGAAGAGTTCAAAGTCTGCCCTCTGGAAATTTAATGCTACTGTCCTGCTAACCACCCTCTTCACTTCACCTAGAACAGAAAACCCTATCATCTCATGATCACTTTGTCCTAGGCGTCCACCTACTGCCACATCCCCCACAAGGCCTTCTCTGTTCACAAAGAGCAGGTCCAGGAGGGCACCCTCCCTTGTTGATTCATTCACCAGCTGCGCAAGGAAGTTGTCTTCCACACACTCCAGGAACCTCCTAGACGGCTTCCTTTCTGCTCTATTGTACTTCCAGCAGATATCAGGAAGACTGAAGTCTCCCACAAGAATGAGAGGCATCAATCTAGAGATTAACCCCAGCTGTTTATAGAAGAGCTCATCAGCTGCTTCTCCTTGGCTGGGTGGTCTGTAACAGACTCCCATCACAAAATCTACCTTCTGGTGGGCTCCTCTGATTTTAACCCACAGGCACTCAATCTCCTCATTGCCACAATCCATCTCAATGGTGTCCAAGTCCTCCCTTACAAAGAGGGCTACCCCACCTCCTCTCCTACCCTTCCTATCCCACCCGAAGAGTTTGTACCCCACCATAGCTGCACTCCAGTTATATGAGTCATCCCACCACGTTTCCGTGATGGCAAAGACATCATAGGCTCCTTGCCCTACGACAGCTTCCAGCTGTTTGTGTGGCTTAGAAAGCTATCATCTACATACGTCCTCCCTCACATCTCATTTTGTTTTTCTTAGAAAAATCAGATTGTCTAAAGAGCAATACCCTCCCTCTACAAAACATTTTTTCTTAGTTCCTTAGTCCATCATAGATGAAACAGTATTACTTCTTGTGATGATGTTATTGTTCACTATTAATGAGCACCTTTCAAAATGCAAGCTTCATGAACTCCAGCAATACAGAGAGGGATGCCAATACATTTTCTCTCCCCTAAACCAATATATTTTGAAACCTAATCTAATTATTTTACTCTGTTCAGAAAGATTTCCTTCATTCTCCTGAAACAGTTTTTACCTTCCATATACTCTTTGTTATACCAAAATATTGTGCCAGAAATTTTGCCAGTGAGTAAAGGAGTTGGTTGAATTTAAAGACCAGTACATTGCCTCTCTAAGTGATCTTGTTAAATACCAGTGCTTGTAAAGTCCTGAAAAGTACATCTAATGCATCCAATAAAATCACTTCTGTACAACATGTTATTGAGTAATTAATACTTAAACCAGAAGTTCTGCTTCTTATTAGTCATCTTGATGCTCAGATTGCATAAGCTAAATTGATTGCTTAAGGAACCACAAATACCGTAATCACAAATTTTATGGTTTTATGTGGGATGTTACAAAAAAAAAATTGCCTTATTGTCTTCAGTGTGAAACAAGATTACTTTTCCTTAAGCAGTGCACTAGAAGGTACATAAAATCAAGTCTGTGAAATCATTGGTTCCCTAATGCCACTGTTCCCAGTAGAGATAATTGCTTCATTCAGTTCATAAATTCTCTTTCTTGTTTGCATTTCTAGCTCTCCCACAGAACCTTGCTCCACTGATCTAATGTTAGATGTTGGTTTAGCTCTGTTATTTCTGATTAAAATACAGTAAATTGGCAGCAGTTTAAGATAGATCTAGTATAATGTCTTATCCTTTCAGTACTTAAAGGGAGCCTAGAGAAAAGCTAGGGAGGAGCTCTCTAAAGGGGAGTAGAGTGATAGGAGGAGGAGTAATGGTTTCAAGCTGAAAGAGGCACTGGAACAGGTTGCCCAGAGAAGTCATGGATGCCCCATCCCTGGAGGTGTTCGAGATCAGGTTGGATGAGGCTTTGAGCGACCTGATTTAGTGGAAAGTGTCTCTAGTTATGGCAGCAAGAGCAGGGGAACTAGATGATCTGTAAAGTCCCTTCCAACCCAAACTATTTTATCATTCTATGATTCAAACTATTACTGCCTGTCATTCATAGATCAATCAAAATCCACCAGTGTTCCAGTAACTGTTTTGCTCCCTATTAATGTATATACCCTCTTATATACCTATATACCCTATGTATATACCTATTAATGTATATACCCTCTCACCCTTTTAGAGGGCTTGTCTTATTTCTCATTACGTCATACGTGAAATGTCCTATGTTTTTCTACCTATATTTATTTATTTCTTCTCAAGAGACAGAATGTATTCACTGTGAGAGAAGCTATGGAAGAATCAGTCATTTATTTTTTATTAATTTGTATGATGATTGCATTTAAGAAGCCCGAATTATATCACAGCCCTAAGTAGAAAGAATGACAAAGGTATAACAGCACAGTGAGTAGAATGTTGCATGTCGAATTATGATTACCGCACATTTATCTAACAACTGTTTAAACATCATCTGCTCTAGCAACTCTTATTTTGTAATAAACTATCTCTATTTATTTTTTAACATCAGAGTGATTAATATTAATTAATACCTTCAACTCATTCTTTGTCTTACTATTAACAGAAATATATATACCACCTACTCAGAATTTTGGAGATGATCTATAAGATCAGCTGTTACCTTCTACTCTGCTTCTGTATTTTTCACGCCCATACTAGAAAAGGACTTGCTTTCACTAACCTTTGTTTTAGCACTTCACTAACCCTTGTTTTAGCAGACATTTCAGAAACCTGACAAATAATCCCATTTAACTTTTTGAGATCAAAGTGTCAGCAAAACAATGTTATTACTAATTTTATTTTATTTCTTGAATAAATTGAACTATTACAGCTTATTACTTATTACTTCCACATATCACAATTGAATAAAAAAGTCATAGAATTCCCCTTTGATCTTCTGCTTTTCTAGGGAAAAGAAAAAAAGACAAAAAAGATTTAGGAACATACATAGAACACAATGTGAGTTATAAATGGTTAGTTTCCACATCTCTGTTCTAAATAAATTACTTTTGGAGGTCTTTCTCAATGCTGACAATTTCAAAACCAATAAATACCTGTTCAGCCAAATTATGTGATCTAGCAAATACTCATTTTTTTAGTCACAATGAACAAAAATGTAGTATTTCATTAATTTATGGTAGCCTGCAGGTTTCTGTGTCTTCTGGCTTGCTTTCTTCACAAAAATTACTCAGTTTTTCTCAATATAGCACTTACACAATTTCATATTTTCAGATTTTTGAAGTGTCAGGGATGCTATTATCCCTGCCTCACTCCCCATAATTTCGTTTGTATTAATTCAATGTACTTCTTTTTACTTTTGTTCATTTCACGTTTGATGAAGTGTGGTATCTACCCAGACTGCAGGGCTCATCATTCAAAGGCATAGCTTTTGAGAAGGGCTTCATCAAAGTCGAGTATCTAGTCCAATGTATCACAAATGTAGGCATTTTTCTTACAAGTTTTCTCTTTGCTACTCTGTGACACTGAATAGCCTGTCCCATGAAAGTAAAAGAAGAAGCACTTTCCTAATCAGTGCTGTTGCACCAAGCTTGCAATAAGCCATCCAGTTTTCTTTGAAGAATGAGATGTACAAATCTGGCTGCATACCCAAACAACACGTTCCTTGCTTTACTCAAAAGAAGAGTCTACCTTAATATGAAAAGAAGACAAATGTTGAACTCATGGAATGATTTCCAGAAGAGTTTTTTATATTTTCACTGTTTAAGTTGAATATTTTGTAGCTTAGATATTATCTATGTTCCTTCACTTGTTGGGTATTCATGTGAGATTTCATTACAGTCCATATTTTTGGTTTTTATTATCTTTTACATTAGCATAGACAATAAAGATTCTGCAACTTTATATATCTATCCTTGTTCTTTTGCTTTTGATATATATTTTTTACTGTTCTTCTCTAATCCAAATTTGAATTATTTTATAAATTTTAAAAACAAATATCTAAACCAGATATTTTTTAAAAAACATCAGAATTTTTAATAAATCAAACTGTAATAGAGTCTAGGAATCTCACAGAATCTCTCCCCTGGAAAAAGTAAGGGACAATTTGTTAAACTCCTTTGTGAAAGGCTTTGACAAGCAGTCAAAAAGTAAGAGCATCTCCATTAGTGGCATATTATTTTAAAAATTAGTATAGTATGTGTCTGAATATGCTACAGGTCTTCTTTTTATAAAGCGCCATCTTTAGAGTAATACATCATCTCAGCAGCATCTTGTGATGATGTATTACTTGAATATATC
Organism: Phaenicophaeus curvirostris; assembly: GCF_032191515.1. Taxonomy (NCBI): domain Eukaryota; kingdom Metazoa; phylum Chordata; class Aves; order Cuculiformes; family Cuculidae; genus Phaenicophaeus; species Phaenicophaeus curvirostris. The sequence continues at coordinate 28,503,302 of NC_091397.1, forward strand.
ATCATGTTTAACAGTGTTTCAAATGATTTATAACCTTAGTAAATCATTAGAGTGAGGCACATTGATGATGTATTATTCAAAGATTGTGCCATATGGATAAGAAGGTTTTAAAAACATAGTCAACAGAATAACAGAACAAAGCATAAAGCACAAACAAATTCATACCATGCAGAAAGTAGCATTGGCAAGAATTATAAAGTAAGTCAACAAAGAAAAGAATGGAGAGTAACACCATCTCTGGAGCAGGAAAAATCAAAAGTTCTTCCACAGGTTATCTCTACAAACCTCTAGCTTCATTTCAGCACAAGTAAAATATTAAATCATGTCATTATTTTGTATAGTCTGTAATGTGTCAAAGACGAACGGGACATTTGCAATATGTGGATGGTTTTCTCCTTATCTGCAAATGACATACATCAAAATGCACAGGGAAGTCCACAGAGTTGGAGTACTGATTTGCTATAGTTCTCTGTTAGCAGTTACTGAGCAGGATGTATTATCTCTCTGTACATTTATAAAGACCAATTCTACCTAAAGCGTCAGTAAAGAGCTTTAGTGAACTGCATCCTTGATAATTTCCTGAGTTTGTCACATTTTCAGAATGATGTTTCCTAATTTGCTGATTAAACCAGGCATGACATCTTGTATTGCTAATTTATGAAACTGAAGAATTGCTAAAAGAAGTGCAAAGACACTTTTAAGAACAGACTTTAAAATACGTATTATTTTTGTAAATATGAATAATTCATTTATGCCTCATATTGGTCAAGAGGACCACAACAATCATTATCCTTACTTTTCTACTCACTGACAGTCCTTCCTTTCTCCATTTTTTAAAATGAAATCTTTAAAACCATATTCATTCAAAATTTCTGAAAGAGATGAAAAAATGGCTCATTTATTCAAAGTATCTCTATTTAGAAGACAGAAGATATCCTGTACAACAAGAAAAAAATGCATCTTGTGAGATGAAATACAAAGTAGTATACATTAAAACTATGTTTATAAGATAAATTTAAATATGCGTTCACTTTATTTTAAGACACTCTGCTCTAGGGACTCCTCTTTGAAAATAATTTTGTGTGTGCTTATGGCTTTGTTAGCATATTTTTGAATGGACTTTTTTTTTCTCTACACTCAGGTGAGGAGAAAAAAAGTTAGGGAAGGGAAAATGTCCCAGTTTATCATTTTCTAATGTTTCAATTTTTCAATTTAATTTTTTATTTGATGATTTTATTTTTAATTTAGCAATCCTATAAAATGCAAGAAGTTAAAAAGGTTTTCATTATTACCCATCAAAAACTCCACAAACAGAACATAAAGAAATATCAATATGATCATACTACATACTCTTTTCCTAAACACTAGTGTGATTGTCTGCTTGGATCATATATTTGGAATAGACAAAATTTTTAAGAAGGAAATAGTTAAAAGGTCTGTTGTATGAAGCACTATATGAACCCCAAAGGTTTTAGATTTGCATTATGAAACACCATATTTTCTTCTGATCCTTTACAGGTATTAAAATGGGATATCAGGTATAGATAGATGAAATTATAAAAAGAATAAACAGCTTCACTGAAGTGTGAAAGAAAACACATGTTAGAGGAAAGGTTGCCTTCAAGGGGTTTGACAGCGATAGTGCTAGTTTTCATAAATTAGGAATAGTTATTTATCATAGAAACTATGGTGGTTTAAGACTATGGATCATATACAAATATATAGTACAAATGAACTATAATACAAGGAGGAAATAATTTTGAATTCTTTAATAAGTGATTGGAAGTATCATTACATTATTTTGAAGAGATTCTTCAAAATTAAGAACGTTTTATGTGCTTTGTCTTTTTTTTCTGTCAGTTTATTACTTGCCTTTTGTTTTTTTCTATAACCTCAATAAGCTTTTTATTATATTATGGCAAACTGTAGTTCTAGTCATGAGCAACTTCTTCTAGAAGAGATCTAATTTTTTGTAAAGTCCCATGAACAACCTTGCTGTTACTGAAACTGAAGATATTCATAAGATAAAACAGCTGAACAAACTCAGGTCCTAGTCTAGAGGATACTGTAGATGGGTTGATAGAAAAATTATTTGATGGGCAAAGGCCTATACCTCAAAGGACAAAAAATAAGGGAGTAGGTTCATGACCTTGAAAGTAACATCAATTACCAGCATTGAAGAGGTAAATATTAGAGGACAGACTGGTAAATTCAGTTTTGGGGAAACTGGGAAATACTTCAAACTTGCCCTGACCAGAGGTCCTCCTTTTTATCATGTGTAGTTCCAATAGACTCTACTACCCCACTCAGTGTAAAATTGAATGGGTTCCTATTCAGTTACACTGAATATACAAGTATGAACTTTTTCTACTGACATCCAGTTTTGAATATAAATAAAACCTGAGCTTATCCTTCCTTGAATCACACCTTTGTCTCATTTGCCTAGATATGACTTAATGAATCAGTAGCATTCTGCTGCACACCTTTCTTGAAAAAGATTAGGCTCCAATGACCCATTCCACTTTGAAATGTAATCACCATGATAGGGAGCATGGAGGTTCTTCGCAGAAGAAAATTATTCTCTCTGGTATACTTTGGTACTTCAACCTTATCAGTTCCATGGCCTTGATAAATAAGGATGATTCTGCAGTCAAGAGAGAGACATGATCTTAATTTCTAGCTGTTCCAAGGACTTGCCATTTTTGGCAACATTGTTTTCTATCTTTTTTAATTTTTTTTTATATTAGATGTCATAATATTTTTCCTAATATGGAGAGAGAGGATAGATTGTATAATTCTATGATTATCTCTATAACTACTGCTTTGGTGTCTGTGGGGAAGGAAGAATAATTTGTATGTACCATGCATTTTTGAACCTATGTGTGCATGTCTTGGGATATGCAATCATATCCAAGTTTAAAAAAACTTTGTTATGCTCTTTACTTGAAATAAACTTCAATTGAAATAAATTTCACTGTGTAGAGGAATTGTATTTCTCTAAAAGAAAGGTTACTCTCAAAAGTTATTTGACTCTGTTTCTGAAAACACATTCCTTCTCATACCTCACTGAATACTGTTTTGTTCTCTCTAACAAACTTCTTTCATTCGAGCGTAGATTGCTTTTTAGTAATGTGCCACAAAAGGCTCATTACCACTGAAGAGTGGGAATTTTCATTTTAAAGTCCCATATTCTGGCACACTTTTCCCATTCCCATCTGCTCATGTAACTCTGATAAATTAATAACTCTGCTAGATAAAAGTTATTTACTCGATCTTTTGGTTAAGTAATCGTTGCCTCATTGAGTATTCTCCCTTGTTTTCTGTCACAAACAGTATTTTTCATGAAGCCTGAGGTGCTATTAATTACAGAAGTGCTTCCAGGTGTCTTTGGCACTGTTTTTTATAACACAACTAGAGGTTTTCTCTGTGGAGTCAGAAAGTGTCTTCTGTATAAGAACTTCTATCCCCTTAGCCTTGGTAATGATCAAATGTCACTTTTCAACAATATAACAAGCTTTGGAAAAGCTCCTTTCTTTTTTTAACTGATCTACAAAGAATCAAATTGTGTAGTGTTTCTTTTATCAGGATAAAAGTGTGACTGGCAAGAAGAAACTTAATTACAGCCACAACCTATACTTCATACAAGATAGTGGAGAGCACTGAGTATGACACTTGCAGCACAAAACCTGGGCTCTCAGAAGTTACACGAAAAACATAATATTTTTCATAGTAATGTACTGTAACTGTATGTCATTCAGAACTGTTATCATGCCTGCCATCAATGAAACCCTGAGAACAGAGAACTTGTAATCAAAAAAATTCATTTATGTTGGAAAATACCTCTTAACATCATTGGGTCCAATTGTAAACCTAACATTACCAACTCCACCATGTCCCCAAGCACCACATCTACACATGTTTTAAATACCTCTAGGGATGGTGACTCAACCCTGGATATCCTGTTCCAATGCTTCATAACCTTTTTTGTGAGAAATTATTCCTGATATTCAGTCTAAACCTCTCCTGGAACAACTTGAGGCTGTTTTATCTTGCCCTGTCACTTGTTACTTGGGAGAATCAGACAAAACCCACCTAGCTACAACCTCCTTGCAGGTAGTTACAGAGATTGATAAGATCTCACCTCAGCCTCCTTTTTTCTAAACTAAAGAACCTCAGTTCCTTTATAGGATTAATTCTCTAGATCCTTCACCAGCCTTGCTGCCCTTTTGTGGATGTTCTCCAGCACCTCAATCTTTCTTGTTGTGAGGAGCCCAAAACTGAGCACAGTATTCAAGTGTGGCCTCACCAGTGCCAAGCTCATCCACTTCAGAAAGAAATATTCTGACATACTCCTGAATTCAAACTTTTTTTAGTTAGTTTATTTAAGTAGTGAGATTTTCTTCCCTTCTATATTCATGCCTTCTTTCATAATGTTAACCTATTAAACACTACTCAAAACTTTATTCACCACTCTTTCAGAGGTTTAACAGAATTACTGAAGTAAAACTGAATCTCAGAGGTGGGAATTCAGGCTATGTCAGCTTTTGACTGGAATACATTAAGTTAACCCTTTGTGCTTCTGATAAGAAAGAATAAAAATATATTGATAGCAAATTACATTCTAAAAATATCAGATTAAAGGTTAATAACTAGTGTTTTCAAAATGAGTTTGAAGAATAATATACCTGTGCTGTGAACTGAAGATCAGAAAAGCACTACAGATCCACTTTGTGTAAGATCTAACAATGTACTGTGTCTGCAACTTAATGAATGTTTAACCAAGATGAGTTATAGTGACTCTATTCTGCAAGTCAAAATGACAGTCAGATTTCTACCAGATTAATCCATTACAGTCAGTGAATGAACAGCTAATGAATTTGGAATTAAGGATCTTTTGCATTAAAATTATCCATAGGGAAATATCTAAGTAAAGCATTGGAGATTTTATTCAAAATGCAAACCAAATGAAAAGGGACGAGCAGGCTAAGCAGACAAAATGCATTGTTAATCCCTTGAGAGTCAGTACTAGGTATAACAAAAGGAAAGGAGTCTTTGGAATTACTTGATAACAACTGTATAAGGTAATATTTCTTTACCAAAAAAAAAGAAAAGGGTAAGATAGGGAACAGCTGACTCTTTTTCATTCTAAGGTACAAGCAAGTATCAAACTGTCTGTGAGACATGGCTTTAGTGAAGATTAATTATAAGTAAAAGATCTGTAACCTGGCCAGAGTCAAGTCAGAGTTTAACACTGGGAATCCGGCATGATTATGTATTAAGGAGTACTATAGCTGTGTTTACTCAGATGGAGATGGAGATGAAGAATCTCATTTCTTCCCCCCATACTGCTATTGGGATCAAGAAGCAGGACTCCCCTTTAAAGTAGGACTACAGTAAACCATTTAGACCAGCTGTCCAGATTTCACAGTTTTTTTCTCATGACTTTCCTGAATAAGCAAACTAAGAAGCAGTTGTGTTAAGCGCACTCATGAAACGATAGAACAGACTAAACTCACACTAAATGTTTAAGACAAAGGAAAAAACTCTTTCCCAGAAAAAAAACCTATAAAATTTCCCTTAATTTTGTTATGAGCTTGCACAAGAACACATAATGGAAAAGCCAGAAAATAAGTCATTAAATACTTCATTGCTATCACTGTATCAAATTTACATGATCCCAAATAGGTCTTCCTTCAGTGAAAAGTGTTATTATGTTAACATGTACCAAACTAATTCAGGGCTGAATGGAAACAATGGTGATGAAAACCTCTACACTCAGAAAATACCTATTAATCAGAAGTCAAATATTTTGCTACTATATGTTAAATCTTTTTTTTCAAATTTTAACTTCAGTATCAAAACATTTTATTTAAAGAAAAATTAAAAATGACATACTATTAAAAGATATTAATGCTTCTCAAAATCAGAACATTATTTTCAAGTTTATAGATATAAAAAATTTTACCTGTCCAAAATTACTTGAAATCTCATTTTGAGGAATATTTTAAAGTATTTACTTTTATTTTGTTTCATAGAAACAGAGAATCTGAAAGGACCTCACAAGTAGTAACCGCTTCATCATATATGTAAAAAGCTCTCTAATAAGCTAGAAAGTCTGTTTGTTTCCATTGCTTCAGGTCCTGGCAGAATTAGAACACCATAGCTTTGTTTATTACAAACCTTCTCTTAGGTTTTTGGTTGAAGTTTATTTATTATTTCTTTATATCTAGTTCCTATTGCACCTTCATGATACTTCAGACTACACTTCGGGGAAAAAAAAGCAGTTTGCATGCCTTTCAAAAGAGTAAAAAAAATACGCATTCCATACATAAGAATGGTATTTATAATAAAAAATAAATATGCCATAGGTGCAGGTCAATTAGGAATGGTAAAAGGACTATGTGAAGAGTTGAAAAAAAATTTAATTAAGAGAAAGTGTCCATAATGACTGGCTAAGTGGCATCAAATCATAACAGTTAAACTACTATCAGATGATTTTCACAACCAAGGTGGCTGGGTTCTTAAATTTCAAATTCTTTTCTCTCTTATTAAAACAAATAATTACAGCTTTCACCATGAGTTTCCATGTCTCTGGAAGCAACAGTCTCGAATTTTTCACTATTTTCTGCCTGAGAAGCTCAAACAATAATACGAGACCCAAAACCACTGCTCATCAATTCTAGGAGTCTCAGATGATCATGCTGATGGCTGTGGCATTTCTTTAACTGAAATTCATTACAGTATTACAACAGTTCAACAAATCAAAAGAAACATGTAGACCCCAAAGGGTAGAGGAGGTTCTTCTGAATGCTGTTCAAGCTGCACTCACACAGAATCACAGAATCACAGAATAACCAGGTTGGAAAAGACCCACCGGCTCATCGAGTCCAACTGTTCCTATCAAACACTAAACCATATCCCTCAGCATCTCATCCACCCGTGCCTTAAACACCTCCAGGGAAGGTGACTCAACCACCTCCCTGGGCAGCCTGTTCCAGTGCCAATGACCCTTTCTGTTAAGAATTTTTTCCTAACGTCTAGCCTAAACCTCCCCTGGCAGAGCTTGAGGCCATTCCCTCTTGTCCTGTCCCCCGTCACTTGGAAGAAGAGGCCAGCACCCTCCTCTCCACAACCTCCTTTCAGGTAGTTGTAGAGAGCAATGAGGTCTCCCCTCAGCCTCCTCTTCTCCAGGATAAACAACCCCAGCTCTCTCAGCCGCTCCTCATAAGGCCTGTTCTCCAGCCCCTTCACCAGCTTTGTTGCTCTTCTCTGGACTGGCTCCAGAGCCTCAACATCCTTCTTGTGGTGAGGGGCCAAGAAATGAACACAGTATTCGAGGAGCGGTCTCACCAGTGCCGAGTACAGAGGGAGGATAACCTCCCTGGACCTGCTGGTCACGCCGTTTCTGATACAAGCCAAGATGCCATTGGCCTTCTTGGCCACCTGGGCACACTGCTGGCTCATATTCAGTCGGTTGTCAACCAACACCCTCAGGTCCCTCTCCTCCAGGCAGCTTTCTAGACAGACTTCTCCTAGTCTGTAGCACTGCATAGGGTTGTTGTGCCCCAAGTGCAGGACCCGGCATTTGGCCTTGTTAAACCTCATGCCATTGGACTCAGCCCAGCGGTCCAGCCTGTTCAGATCCCTTTGCAGAGCCTCCCTACCCTCCAGCAGATCGACACTTTCACCCAGCTTAGTGTCGTCCGCAAACTTCCTAAGGGTGCACTCCATGCATCAGAGCCTAAGTTCAAGGTTTTCCTCCCTCTACTCAAATGGTATTACTTGAGGAGTCATTTGAAATGGGCAATGAAAAGCTACAAGCTGTGAGAATGCAGCAAAACACCATACAAATAGACTTAGAGAGCACAGGAAAAAGTACTTTGAGACACCTCAGGTCTGGAAAAGCTCCAGCTGCAGAGGCAACTTTGTGACTCACTATATAAAATAAAAAATCCACCAGATTTTTTAGACCTTACAATAGATCCATCTGTCTGAAAGTCTGAAATATTCTCTTATTCTGACACATTCTCCCTAGTCCTTTATTTGGAAACAACTGACCTATCACAGAGCTTCACAAATGACAAAATAGTAAGCCTGAGGCAAACACCTGCCACAATAAATTTCAATATATAAGATCAAAATTTGACAAAGATATGTAAGCAACCTCATCCAAGATTTTGTAATGGCAAGTGTCAGTCAATTCTAATTATGTGTGTTGCTATCAACTCTATCTATAATTAACAGTACTCCACTCTGTTGTTCAGCTCCGTATTATTTTCCCACATTTATCTAGAATGAGTCACATAGGAATAAAAGTAGATCAGAATTCTCAAAGGGGAAGGTTGATGTATGAGGGCAGATGTCTCTGTATTTCCCCAAACTGAAAGACTTCATTTTGGCAGGCAATAAGTACTTGCTTAGCAGTCTCTACTCGTTTGCCTAATGCTCATTTGACCCTTAGGACTGGTCTGAAATGTATACAACCTTTAACAATTTAGAAAGGAACGTGCAGGAACAAAAGTATGTTTCTGAACTTTCCTGGAGGGCATGAAACGGCACACTAGGTGAACATATTATGGGAGACAGGAGCTGCTATACAGCACATACTCCAGCTAATTTCAACTAGAATCATAGAGTAGTTGGGGTGAGAAAAGACCTTAACAATCATCCAATGACAACCCCACTGCCATGGGCAGGGACACCTCACATTAGATCAGGCTGCCCAAGGCCATTATCCAGCCTGGCATTGAACACCTCTAGGGATGAGGCAGCCACAGCTTTCCTGAGCAACCTGTGCTGGTGCCTCACCAGTCTCCTGGTGAAGAAATTCCTCCTTATGTCTAGTCTAAATCTGCCACTCTCCAGTTTATAGCCATTCCCCCTAGCCCTATCACTACCAGACTTTGTAAACAGTCCTTCCCCAGCTTTCTTGTAGGCCCTCTTCAGGTACTGGAAGGTTGCTATAAGATCTCCTCAGAGCCTTCTCTTCTTCAGGCTGAACAACCCCAACTCTCTCAGCCTGTCCTCATAGCAGAGGTGCTTCATCCCTCTGATCATCTTTGTAGCCCTCCTCTGGACCTTTTCCAACAGTTCCATACCCTTCTTACATTGGGAATTCCAGAACTGGACACAGTACTCCAGGTGGGGTCTCACAAGAAAGGAATAGAGGGGCAGAATAGAATCACCTCCCTCGACCTGCTGGCCACGCTTCTTTTGATGCAGCCCAGGATATGGTTGGCCTCCTGGGCTGCGAGTGTACACTGCCAGCTCATGCTGAGTTTCTCATCAACCAGCACCCACAAGTCCTTCTCTGAAGGGCAGCTCTCAATCACATCATCCCCCATCATGTACTGAAATTGGGGAATGGCTCGACCAGGTGTAGGAACTTGCACTTGGCCTTGTTGAACCTCATGAGGTTCTCACAGGCCCACATCTCCAGCCTGCCCAGGGCCCTCTGGATTACACCCTGTCCTTCTGGTGTGGCAACTACACCACTCAGCTTGGTGTCATCTGCAAACTTGTTTAGGGTACACTCAAGCTCACTGTCAGTATCATTGATGAAGATATTAAACAGCATTGATTCTAGTATGGACCCCTGAGGGACACCAATTGTCACAGATCTCCATCTGGACTTTGATTCATTGACCACTACTCTCTGAATACAACCATCCAACCAGTTTAATATCCACTGAACTGTCCACCCATCAAATCCACATCTCTCCAATTTAGAGAGAAGGATTTTGTGGGGGACCATGTTGAAGGCTTCACAGAAGTCCAGATAGATCACACCTGTTTGTTTACCCATGTCCACTGCTGTAGTTACCCCATCATAGAAACCTACTAAGTTGGTCATACAGCACTTGCCTTTGGTGAGGCCATGCTGGCTGCCATTAATCACCTCCCTGTCCTCCATGTGCTTTAGCATAGCTTCTAGGAGGATCTGTTCTAGGATCTTCCCAGGCACAGAGATGAGGCTGACAGGTTACTTAAGGTTGCATTCAGTTCTCTTTTGCAAAGGATTAAAAAATAGGCTAGAATCTAAGTCACTGTACCATTATTAAATTTAACTTTTTTTTTCTGTTTCTTGTTCAAGGCTGAATCTGAAACTGTAATGTGTGACAAAAAAAAACCATTGGAATGAACTAATACGCTATGCTTTGAAACTTGAAATTAACTTCTGTGCATATAATCTGTTTTTCTATCACTGCTGATGGTTAAAATTATGTTGATTTTCTCCATATACATTTGTCTGAAAACTTTAATTATGCTTTACCATCTCACCTTTGGGGAAGGCATAAATCATCTGCATTGTATCCTACATAGAAATTATGCTGATAACTTGGTTATTTAAGAGGACTCAGACAGCCCTTACGTCAGTGTCATTTAAAACTTATAACTAAAGTGTAATAAATCTTGAGCTTCTAAGAATTTCTGTGACATCATCACAAATGATAATGATGTGGTTATATATCATATACTAGAGACATAATTGTATTCTAATTATGCAAGGAGAAGTATTTATACTAAAACAGGCAATTAGGTGTAATTACACTAATGATGTAAATGTGCAAGAATTAACTGAAGTTGATTTGAAAAGGAGCTAGGGAAATGTATACAAATAAAGCACATTTGATGACTAAAAAAAAAGCAGACCTCTCTGTTAAATGTTAAGTCTTCATTATGTAGTAAGAATATCATGCAACGAAATGCCCCAAGCTCATTTTTCCTCCCAGAGCTCTTACTAAATTCTCTGGCCTTTAAGGAGAGTAAGAGATTACTTTTTCCCCCCAGATCTTTTCAGCTTCCTCCTTTAGTGCTTCTGCTCTGGACTGGGCACAATGAAATGCTCTTAAACATTACGGACTATTACACTGAAAAATAACCTAATGCTTTTCCAGTTTTACTTTATTCTAGACACATAAAAAGGTTATGAAGTCATGACATAATCATCAATTCAAAAGCACTTGTAAATCTCAGTATGAACCTTTGTCAGACATTACTCTAGGAAAGTGTGATCGTATTTGTCTTTGAAAAATGTAATACAAACAGAAGTGATCTCTCAGCACAGTTTTCAGATCTTGACTAGGGCTGTCCTGACACAACATTGAAAACTTATGTTGCTAGCCCGGCACTGATGTCCTTTGCTGTCTTTTTACTTTTCAAACCTGAGAAATAAATGCACTATGACCTGTCTTCTTCACCTTTGTATTTCTCTTGTAAACCTGTACTTTACAGCTTACAGCTGTTATATAACCTAAATCTCATTGTAGAACAGAGGGTTTGCATTTAGGTCAAAGCTTTTTCTCCAGAATTTAAAATGCAAGATTTTCTAAAGTGGGAAATTGATACGCACATAATGTAATAACGTGTTGCAAAAAGCAGCTGAACTTGGGCTCAGCAAGAGTTGCTAAACATTAGATGTCTATTCCTTGTCCATCTGTAACCCCTTTCCTCTCTATTCACCTCTGAGCAAAGTAACCAATTTCAATGACATTTGAAAATGGAAAAGAAATTATAAATCTAGTTAAAATATCTCAAAAGTTCTGCCTGCTGGCCTGATGCGCAGATCAAAATTTGTCCACTTACTGAAATAAAGGCAAAAAAAATCCTTTGTTAAATATTCAACTTGGCTGCCACGAGCTGGTCGGTAGTTATCAATTATTCTCAGAATAAATGCCTTCTATACTGCCCTATGTGAGTGTGAAAGAAAGAGAAAGAGGAAGGCTATGTAGCAAACGACTCAAATCTATAGAAAGCTAGGTTACTTCAGTGACTGTAGAGTTTCACTACTGCTTGTGACCCTTGTTATTGAAGTTGCTGTTACCTGTTACCTATCCTTTTCATAGGATTTTCAAGTTTTAACAGATATACAAACCTGTGTCTTCAGAGTAAGGTTTCAATTCTAGCACAACACGTTTTCTGCATGCATAAGAAAGCTGAATCTAAGTCTAGAGTTGAAACATTCCAGACTAAAATAATTTTTTAAATAGTGTAAGTTAAGACACATACATCATGAAAGACAAACTGAACTGCCAATCCTTTCCCAAACATTGCAGAGGTGGTGTAGCTCAAACTGATACACTATTTTTTATGTTTTTATGCATGACTTTCATTCTTTTACATAAAATAAAATGTGATTAGGAAAGGGATCTTATACACTTCTACTTTACTAATCACCGCCAGTGGTTATATATTTGTGAAAAGTAGAAGAGAAAAAAAGCAAATGTTTCCTGAGAGTTCATTTTATTTGACTCTCTTTAATTCAGGAATAATACAAATGAAAAGACAAATGGAAAGCAATTGTGATAACAGAAACTTAAGACAAAGTAAATTACTGCATAAATGTAAGTGGATTTACATATGAAATAACTCTCTCCTCTTACTTTAAATCTGAGAATGTTCTATCTCAAAGGTTTTCTTTTTCAATGAATATGCAGCTAGATTATGGAGAGGCAAAGAATGATTGATGGGAAAACAGGTATGCACGGAAAAGGAACAAAAAAAGTGCTATCTTTTGCCATTTGTGCCTTTTCTTCATAGAACCTAGTAGTGCTGAAAGGAATTGACCAGACTGTGACTCAGGCAAACTAATAGGCTAGACAGCCACTGGCTTATTCCAGACAAACTTTTCTCTTTCTTAAGCTAAGATGATGCAATGTTAAGTTTGTGGCATAAAAGGAAGAAAGAATAGGCTTTAAAAGTTAAGGTTAGAATCTCTTACCCTTTTATAATCAGAGCTCAGTGCTGCCCTCTCATCTCCAAGCAGAGTTCATGATATAGTTGGTAAAATTAACTATTTTGCTCATAAGTGGACTGTCAAATCACCATTCTGTCTCATAGAGGGATGTGAGTTCTCATTCTGTCTTCCCTTTTATCTCACAGACTAAGTTATCTGGTAGGTCTGTTTCAGCCGGAGCTGGCACGGAGTGTGCTTCATATCATTCCACTTTTGAATGGCATATACCTCAGCCTTACTAAGACAGATCTATAACTGACACTAGATGAAAGACAGTGAGGAACAAAACTGATGAAATGAATGGCTCTCAACAGTTCTGGGTAAAGTTATTTTTCTAGTAAGTTCCTTTCTCTTCTAGTCTTTTCAAAGTCAATGGCCCAAAATGATTTAATTAGAAAAAGAATCAGCAGAAAGCAGTTACTTCTTTAAGGCTCTGCAGAAGATAGGTCTTCTGTATGGTGACATATCCAATAGAATTCTTTACTACTTGCAATGTTAACAATCTTTCAACCATTGAGGAATTCAGTAGTATGATGTTGCTGGGGAGTAAGGTATGGAAAGAAAATGGCAACAGCATCTGTGTTTGAACAAAAACTGTGCAGGATCACACTGTTATTCAATAGCTGACTAGTTAAAACGGTCTTCTGGGAGGTTAGATGACTTGGTCTCCTGTTTTTAATGACTGAGCAGACCACAGTTTAGCTCCAGTAAATGCCAATTTGTTTGCTATTGTAATTTCATGACTTCTGACAAAACCTCAAAAACTTAAATGTCTGTGATTGGATAAAAGTCTGAACTGAAGTCACTTTCATACCAGGAGCATTCTATGAGCATTTGGTTAAAGGAAGAAAGAAAAGCAGAAATATCTTTTAGAAATTCACTTTCTAAAGAATGAGTGACATGCAGAGAGCATCTACAGCTGCAATGCATAAGCAGAGATGAAATTTCAGCTGTCTTTACCAAATGCTGGCAATGTATTTGTGGAGAGCAGTTAAAGGTTTATCTTTCCTCAGCATTTCTTATGAGGTAGCTTATGAGGATTCCTTTTGCCTTCCTAGTACATGATCAGTCTGAATTGATTTGCTTCCTAAACACTCAGGGACCTCAAAGTCTAACTTTGGGTCCTACAGGGGTTTTTGTCACTTATTTCTCCATTTTATGTGCTGAGACTAGCTGTTTAAATGTGATTGCAATTCTTATTTTTTCTTGGTTTTCCCCTAGAGATATTGGTTACAGGGCAAACCTCTCTTTCAACATCTGTTCAGCATATTACTCATATGTCCAGGTTTTCCTGCTCACTCAGCATTTTATAGCTCGTTACCATATACTAAATATTCTTCTGGAGCGAGCAGAGGGTTTTCACAGTCTCCAAGTCTGCTGGTTCCAACTACAGATTGTCCTAAATCCAAAACTCTTAGTTTTGACCACTGTGACTTCACATATGGTTTCTCTTCTGTGTAGTTATGCACTGCAGTCATACTGCCTAGGGAAAGTGGCAAATAGAAAGGTCCATTACATCATGTCATAGTACATGTGGCAAAGCATCATTATTCCACTGAGATATACAGTATTCAAGCTGACAGAATTGCCCTTTTAGACAACTTTTAGAGCAGTATGAGAACACCAATTCAAACAATTTTTCACATATTCTTGGTTTGATTTCATAAGACAATGTTTGTGTCAGTTTTGTCCTTCCTTTCTTCCTTTTCTATGTTTTAACTAAGCTATTGGTCAGCTTCAATCAAATCTTAAAAAAATGCCTGGAAGTGCTCTGAAAAGTAAGTTCTTTCAAGCAGTGTGAAGAACAGAATTTGCCAAGCAGACAAGAAAAATATGTTTTTGTAGACATAGCAGAGAGATCTTTGCTTGTGAACATTTGTATGTTGTTAAATCTTCTTGGAAAAAGCCAACTGGCCAAGCATCATAGTAAGACAACCCATCTAGCTAACTTGAGTTGCTCAAGATAAGCTACAGTAAATAGCATCTCATTGCTATATATTTAAGCCAGGTGTTGCAAAGAAATTGTTATTGCAAAATACTGTGTGGAAAGCAGACCTGAAAGTGGAGAAGTTCTGTATTCATTATTTCTCTTATACATAGAATTCATGTATCTATTCAGTCTCCCATGTAATGCCAATATAGATCCAGATTCAACAACAGCTACTTGCAGGCACAGATGAAATGCAAGTATGTTAAAATATACTAGATGTCAAGTACGAAATGTAGAGTTCTGTGCTGGTTTTGGCTGAGATAGAAATAATTTTCTTCACAGTAGTTGTATGGTGCTATGTTATGGATTTGAGATTTAAACAGTGTTAACTGTCTCCCATTTGTTTCTCCAGATATTATAACTGTTGCAAGTGATGGAGCCTTGTATTCCTGGATGGCTGAACACCTGCCTGCTCATCGGAAGCATTGAATGAATTCCGTATTTTACTTTGCTTGCATGTGCAGCTTTTTCTTTACCTATTAAATTGTATTTATCTCAACATACCAGTCTGCACACACTTTTACCCTTCCAACTCTCTCCTCATCCTGCTGGGGAGGAGTGAGTGAGCGGCTCTTTGGAGCTGAGCTGCCCACTTGGATTAAAGCATGGCAGCTCTCAAGAAGAATGTGAGTAATTACGTGATTACGTGCAATATTTTCATTGTTTATTGTTCTAACTACAGAGAGTCATAGCATTAGTCATGAAATACTTTCTGAATTATCTTTATTTTGGTTTCTACCTTAGCTTAAGACAATGTTTGTTATTTTTTGTTTTGCTTGTAAACTTTTAAATCATCATAAATTCTTATCCATACTATGTTTCATCTGATGAGTTACAATGCACCACATAGTACAAAGAAAAAAGTTATTGTTATGTACGATCTATAGTGCAAGTCTGAAGCATAACATTAACCTTAAGACTTCTAAGTATAATTTGTTGTTGAATTCAATATTTGTGCTCCTCTACAGATTCTACTGAAACTGTTGTTAGGAAAGAAAAATTGCCCTTTCAGAATTCCTAGAAATTTATGGTAGCTTGTCTACCTTGCATCTGTTCTTCTCCATTATTGTTTTTGGCTTTTCTTTTATTGTCTATGCTCTTGACAACATGGCCATCTGTATCTAACAATACTAGCTAAATTAAAAGGGAGAATCCTTGAAGAATAAGATTGTTTTCCTATGCCGTCATCATTTCCATAACTTTTTCTGCATGCATGCATTTGTCTTCATTAAATATATCATTTCAAAAAATGTTATATATATGAAAAAACCTAAATGGAATGTGCTGAAAACAATTCTCAAGAATCCACTGTGAACCCATTGACATGTATAAGTGTGCAGCTATGTAAACCACTGAATATCTAGAAAGTCTCAAGCATTCTTTTCCACGCTACTTTTACAAGGAGTTCTGTGCATCCAAAAACATTGTTGAAGGTGCTGAATTTGACATATATAACTGAAATTACAGAATATATCAGCTATAATTCCTTCTATATAACCTGGAAATATCAACCTCACATAATACTGTCTGAAAGTTAAAAAGTAGTTCTCCTGTGGTTTTCAGGAGATAAGTACATAATTTTACTAGACACAGTGAAAAAAATTACACAGATTTGGGAAATCTCTCTTTGGCATACAAAACAGTAGGATTTCACAGATATGAGGGTATCTATGTATGGTAATTTTTTATTAATCTAAGATCCTGAGCTCATACTGTAAAATAATGATTTGTGAAAAATAACAGAATAGCAGCAAATCTAAAATGCATCCATTTTTTCTTATCAGTTCACATAATTTCTCCACCATGATATAAGCTGAAGTAATGAGGTTACAAGGCATAAGAATCACACAGGCCAATAATTCTAGCTGTGGTCAGATGATTTACTCATCAGCATTAGACTACATATGCAAAGATTTTGGCCATTGTGTTCCCAGCTGGCAGCTACCACTAACATCTGGGCCATTAACATCAGAATTGGTAATCTAGAGAATTGTTCCTTCTATTGCTTCCAGCTAATGCTGGACTTCAATTAGTGCTCTTCCAAACCCACTTGCAAAAATGTCTAACAACTTCAAATATCCAAATGTTACAGATTATGGAAGGTTACATGAACAGAAAGTAACATCACAGCTACTTGGAATATTCTGTATGTTCTGAGCAGAGAAATCATTATTTCCTTTAACCCTGTGGTGACATTTCCTTAGAAACAGGGCTCAAATGATTTTATTAGACAAGTTTCCTGAGTGCAGGTCTGAAGATAAAATCAGAATTTCTTAAAAATAAACAACAAAATATATAACAGTCACTTCTCTGTCAGATGATTTCCCTCTTCAAGAACCACTTCTACTGTGAGACAGCGCTTAAAAAGCTAGCGCAGAAGCCAAGGATAAGTTGTTGTTTATAGTGTTTTGCTTTTATTTAGCTAACAACGACATAAAATCTTAAAACTCACAGATTATTTAGTCCATAGGAGTCATGATATTGCCTACAAAACTATCTTTCTGAAATGAGCCCATCATTGTTACTTTCCCCTGTCCCCTTGCTGTACTTTTTAAGCTCTTTACGTTCTTCATGTGTTTAGTTTTAGATTAAATATAAACATACTGGAAACGCAATCGTGTATTTTATAACATCACAAGGCCTAGAGACTTCATTTCTCCTAGAAATACTTAGCAATTAAAATAACAATGCTATACCACAAAAAAAATGCATTGTTATTTTTAAAAATATATTATTAAAATAATATCATCCTACATAACTCTGGCCCATCAGTGGCACTGCTGGCCTGCTCTTCACTTAAAGCATTTGCTCAGGTAGTATAACTGTATACATTAAAGCAGAAATGAACCTTGTAGTTTTCCTCTGAGAGGCCTGCTGTAAGAACATATTTGCAAATATGTTAAACCACATGACATGTGGAGAAGTTAAATGAAAGCATTTTCTTCCAGAAGGTCTTGGGTCTTTACCTGTCCAAGCTTTGGGATTTTGAAGCCTTTTCATTTCAACCCTTGGTTCACCTCCTCTTTTTTTAAGTTGCATCTTCATTCCACCTGAAACACTTAAGTATCAAAAGGAAGTAGATACCCATTTAGTGGATATGTACCTGTATCTTAAGAGCTTATCGGCACATAGATTTCTTCTCTGCCTCTTTGGTTGGCCAGTAGAGTCAATAAGACAGAACTGTGAATAAGGGATAAAAATTATTGGACTTTTCATCACCTTGTGTTAATTTTTAGCTATCTTGACATTAAGCCTAATAGAAATGTTTGCATATCTTTATCAGGCAATTAATGATCTCAAGAGAAACTTAGAGCATATGGAAGGTGTGGACAAACTGGATAAACTTAATAACACTCTAATCTTTGATATTTTGGCTTAAGAGTGATTCTTTACTATTTCTTTCTCCTCCACTTCAACACAATTTGAAAGGTTCCCAGTTGCATACAGCTCAGACAATTACATGAAAGCCCCAACGGAATTTGGTTTCACCTAAATAGTGGAGCTACATAACATGTCTCTTCCTCTGAAATAACGAGATACTTACACTTTGAACTTGAGACTTGAATGAAGCAGAACATAATGCTGAGAATTTGAATTCCTGTAATTCGATTTCAGAATAGTACATTCATTTCATTTTTAAGTGCACAGAAGACAGAATGTTGCAGTCAGTAATGGTCACATGTGCAGGAATTGCTTCAATTGATTAGATAAATTGTGTGATGATTCCAATGTGCAGGAAAGACACGTACAGTACCATGTTGCCAGATGTGGTGGAAAGAAAAAGAAAAAAAAGTTATTCACTGGCAAAAATGAGACCTTGTATGTAGGAAAACCAAGTACAGTACTGAGCTCTGAGGAATCCTGATGTGGACATTCTGCCATCTGCCATACTCCCATTGCTCAATAAATCAAATTCCTGTTAACTAATAAGGAAGGTAGCCTTAGCTGTCAACAAATGGAGAATATTTTTCTTTGCTAAAATCTCTTCATGTGCCTTACCAGGAAAAACAGTTTTGTTCATCTTGCCAATCAAAACATTGATGACTTTAAACTGGTAGGCAAACTGAATGACTTCATGCTTCTTTATTTTCACAATTTTGGTTATCTGAGGGATTTTTTGTTATTTTACTGATGTCTGAAATGTATTATTATAAACAAACAACACAACAGGAAAAAAGAAATTTCCAGCCAAGATAAATGGATGAAAATGTACCAAATCCTTTATTACTACACTTATTTACTAGCTATTAAACTGCCTCTTTGTATAGACATTACAAAAGCAAGGCCAAAGAATTTGCATGAGCAAGTAAATCCTTTAAGTAAGGACGGACTTCTCACTAGCTTGCTCCACTATTTTGGCATATAGATTCCAGAGGAAATCAAGGCCCTGTCTTTCTGAACAAAATTACTTTGAATGTGGACAGAGAACCATCTTTTAACACTAACTGACCAGTGCTATAATCAGTTAAATTATAGTAAGAATTGTACTAATGCTAATTACAGTGGAGAAAGATGATTTTGAGCCAATAGTACAAGACTGAGTGTTAAGGAGATTCAGATGCTCTTTCCATCTTTGCCACTGATTTTCTGTGTACACTTGGGCAAGTTGTATGAGTTAAGTTTACCATATATTTTGTTTTGCAAATGTATTTACCAAATTTTTTATTTCTCATGTTGCTGCTTCAAATTTGTTGGCAACACATGGAAACCATTCATGTAAAGGTACAACAGAACTAGTAGGATTACTCTGATTTATAGGGATGTCGCACCTATGCACCATTGTGTGTGAGAAACAAGAGCCACGTATCAGCTAATCTATCTCCAAAAAGTTCCTATGACTGCAAACATTTCAGTGATGTCTTTGATTCTTTCTCTAGAAAGATAAAAATATAATTAATAGGTAGATATCCGTCATACAGCAAAGTATCAAACATTGTCACTTTAACATGTCTTTGCACCAACCATTTACATTCTCCAATTTTGATAAGTTGAGTGTCACTTTTGTATAAGTACAAGAATATGGAATTGAAGGCTTCCTCAGTTCTTCCCCATTCAGTCACATTGTAGTAATACATAATTTAATCCTTTTTATTAAAACGCTACTTGATTTACTCAATCAGTTTTCTTCTTTTGTTCTAAGTGCAAAGAAGGATGGGTGAAAGCTCTGCATTGTAGCAGTAATTAATTTTTAGTAGCCTTTGTGGTTGAATTCCCTAGAAGCTGAAAAGATTATTTGCATTGCTACAGAATATGAATTAGAATTTTGGACTGTACAGAGTGCATAGTAAAAATTGTACTTTCTCTAGAAAGGCCCATATATGTCAGATAGGATGGAACAACTTCATTACGTGATGATTGGTGAGCATGAGAAGAATTACTAGTGTCTCCTGGAAATGAGATGTGAATCTCAATAGACTAACACCTGATAATGACAGGAACAGACAGGTGAAAGTTTAAACTACTGGTTCCAGATACCTGATTATCTTGGGTCTTGTAATCCTTTATTTTTATTGAATGGCTATAGGTAGACTAATAAGAATTAAATGCAAGAAATGGCTTAAGCTTTCCAAATATCTCTCACTATGTGGCAAAATCCAGAGGAATTTTAGTTCTTCATTCTTGAGAGCTAGCTGAATAATGTCACGTAAAAGAGAACATCCATCCTAATATTGAAAATAATTTCTCATACCAAAGGGAATTGTCACATGGGCTCTAAGAAAAAAAAAATCCTGTTATTAACAATTCTCCTTTTCAGTTTGGTATTTTTCAGGCCTGAACCACACAGCTTCACACTCTCTGTGAAACATATAGTTACTTAATTCCTTTCAACATTAACAGATGATGTCAATGTAAATAGATAGCTGGCTTTGAAAATTCACAGAGTGAATTTAAATTTATTCTCCATCCTGAAGATAAATTTCACATTCGTATTTACAGTAAGTTATGCTTATTTGAAAACTATTTATTCTTCAGCTAGATTTACTGGATGCAATAGCAGTAAGAGTTTTAATTGAACAAATTAAATTATTATTTTCCTAGAAACTGAATATTTTTCAAATCTTCTCCAAATCAAGGTGTTTTAGCATAATAAGAAAACACTTGAAAGATACAAACACCTAAACAGAATAAGACATATTAAACCTAAACAATTACAGTGAAAACAGATCTCAAGATTTAATTGAAGAAGCAGAAAAATGGCAAGATTTATCATACTGACTGCATACAACTGACAACCAACAAAAAGCAACAACAGCTTAGTTATTTGTAACTTTCTAAAATTTATGTCTTTTTGGCTGTATGTTTCTATGCCTGGCTTCCATTTCAAAGCAAATATGTTTCAAAAACATGAGTGAGAGAGTTGCTTGTACTTTTTTTCTGAATCATTAACAAAAATGTCAATGTTCATAATTTGTGTTTCTGGAGGTCATAGCAAAATACCTTCTCAGTTCTTGATATTGCAACTTAACATGTTCTTTTCTGTAAAGAACATTATTTAATAAGTTTCAGAAATCTGGATATAAAATGAAGAGATGGGCATATTAAAAATACCTGAGCTCATTGTGATAAAAAAAAAATCAGTTATTCTATTGTGATAAGAGTCTTCTGTTGAATTATCACTCCTATAAGTGATTTATTCCTATAAGTGATCTAAGCATCTAGGTTAAATGCCAACATGCTACAATAGTAATCACAAGTTTGCCTTGGAGCAAAACATTTGAAAAAGAAAGATTTAACACTCTTTCCTTCAACTTAGAAACATTTAATCTCAGGTGTTTTCCAACACCATATGAAATTCTGAATTCACTGATTTTGTAAGTGTAAATAGATTTTTAGTCTGGTTTCTGATAGGTTTGGTCAAAATATAGTCAGATTCAGATTCATAATCTACATTTAATTAAAACTTCTACTTCACTTTAAATGCTATAGAAATTTTTGGTCTTTTAAACTCCTTATATACTGGATGTCAAGGACAGAAGATATTAGATATGGATTTTACCTGCTTGACACCTTTAAGACCTAACTGCTCTTTAAAGTGTGAGAGTTTCTTTGCAACTGTTACAAATTACTCTCTCCAAATACTACTGTTCATTAGGTAGTAAAGGAACATAGAATTAGCCCATTTTATATCTGAATTTATAAGGGTTTCAGAACAGAACATCTTTGAACAGAATAGCTTGATGGATTACTGTACTTTAAGATATCTTTTATAATTTAATATTTTTCTGGTGGGTTTTTTTGGAGGGGTCACCCATAATGGAGAGGCTTAACAAATTATGACATTGATAGTTATTATTATGCAGTAGAGAATGCTAAATACAGGAAAGCTTCTTCTGTCGCCCCCATGAGTGCAGAAATTGGCCAAAATCCTAATAAAAAAAAAAGGAAAACTTTTAACACAAGAAGCCTTCCTTTTAAAATGGGATGTGAGGGAGAAAGGGGGATTTTTTTTTTTTTCAGTTTCTTTATTATATTAAAACTAAAACCACCCAGTTTCTCTTTTTCGTTCCAATGTAGATTTTCCTCTTTGTGGTCAAGACTCCAAAACTATTTTTACACATTTCTAAATCTGACATAGTAATGGTTATTTGTAACAAAACTGACATGTCTGAAAGCTTTTGCAGTGAAAGATGGCCTTTTCTTCAAAATAAACATGTTGACTGGATAAAACATGGGAACAGCTTGCTCAGAGATTATCCATCTTTGGACTTATTCAAAACTCACCTGGACACAGTCCTGAGCAATCTGCTCTGGGTAATTGTGTTTGTACTATGGGTCCCATCCAGTCTCAACTACATGGGGATTCCATGAAATGCAAACTTCAAGTTCTTGTAGAAAAAAATTAAAAGAAAAGCTAACAAGCTACTTAGTTTCAGCTAGAAAGTGTGGAAAACATCCGAGGCACAGTTTCAATGAAAACTAAACATTTTCATTTTCACAAAATTTTTCACAAGGAGATAAATTTCCCCTTACTAATTACATTTACTGGGCTTTTACGATTTTCTGGTTCTCCTAATTAATTTTGGCCTCAAGGCCAAACAGCAATATATATATACACTGTGCGTATATATTTCATGTTCAGTTCCTTTCTGGAATATCTCCAACCAAGCCTTCAAATAATTAACATATATGACTGCATTTAAAATGCTATTTCTAGCTGAGGATCTATAGTATCTTGAAAAACTTAATTAGATATAGAAACAAATGAACAATTGCACAGGTCAGGGAATTTTGTATGAGTTATCACCTAACAGAAAAACACAGAAGGACTAATCATATTTAATAACAATCGCTTTTGAATTTAGCTGGAGTGTGATATAACATTTGAGCAGCAAGTGAAATCTGAAACATATTTTATTTCCCATCAAAAGTTTTAAGGGGAGATATCTATCTGTTATGCTAGCTGAGCTAGATAGTACATTTCTGTCATTAAAGATGTGCACGTTCTCTTTTAATTTCAGCAGAACACCTATATATACCATTGGTTTATCAATGTGTAGAACAACCAGTAATGGCAGTAAATAGAAACAGTTTTTGAGAGGGAAGATATAATCCCTTAAAAAGAAAACAGGAAAGCTTCAGCAGAGATCACAAACTGTCAAACAGTGTCAAACTATAATAAAAAATGATTTTGTCCATATTCAAGATCAAAAGTTGTTTATACAACTAGCAAGAGATATGTTAGGCTGCAAAGAGCTGATGTCAAACACAATCCAAAAATATAAGTAAGGAAACATGACCGTGAACATCATCAGCATATAAGCTATAAAACCACAGGCTTTTTAGTTAAGGGTCTCATTGGGCTTAGTACAGCTGCCCGTTCAATATGGCACTTTGCCTGTATTAGAATGTAAGTCCATCATCAATTCTAAATATGTACTTCATTTCACTATATTGCAAGCTGTTTGCAACAAAACCCCTTCACAACTGTTTTTGCTTAAATCATAGAATCATATAATGTCCTAAGTTGGAATGAACCCACAAGGATCATTGAGTCCATATCATATTCCTGCCTAGGACAGTCCCAACATTCACCCCGTGTTTCTGGGGGCTTCTTAAATATTCTTATATCCCTGGTGAACCTGTTCCAGTGCTCCATCACCCTCTGAGTGGAGAACCTTTTCGTAATATTCAACCTAAACCTCCTCTGGCACATCATCCTGACATTCCCTTGGATCCTATCATTGATCACCAGAGAGAAGAGGTCAGCTCCTCCTCCTTCCCTTGTGAGGAAGCAGTAAACTGTGATGAAGTCTCCCCTCAGTCTCCTCCAGGCTGAATAGACCAAGTGACTTTAGCGACTCCGCATATGACTTTCTCTTCTATACGCTTCAGCAATTTTGTGATCCTCTGCTGGACACTCTCCAGTAGTTTTATATCCTTTTTCAACTGTAGCACCCAGAAGTACACACAGTACTCAAGGTGGGGCCACACCAGTGTGGAGTAGAGTAATCACCTCCCTCAATCAGCTAGCAATGCCATGCTTGATGCACCCCAGTACATGGTTGGCTCTCTTGACTCCCAGGGCACACTGTTGACTCGTGTTCAAGTTGCCATCAGTCCCTGCAGAACCCAGCCAGTAGCTGATCGCCAGCACGAAGTGACATCATTTACTACGATGCTTTGATCCTAGTGCATTAGCCAATTGCACATAAGTCTTTATACAGCTGTATGCTGCACGTTTTGTTTGGAAGATACTGTGAGAGACAGTATTGAAGGCTTTACTGAAATCCAGATTCATTACTTCAACTGGCTTCCTTTTGTCAATTAGGTGGGTAAGCTTGTCATAAAATGAAAAGTTTGTCAAGCAGGACCTTCCCCTTATGAACCCATGCTGCCTGGGACCAATGACTGTGTTGTATTTTAAGTATTTTTCAGCAGTTCCCAGAGTAGTTCTTCATAATCTTACCAGGCACTAAAGTGAAACTAACTGGCCTGTAGTTACTGGGGTCATCCTTGCTGCCCTTCTTGAAGACTGGGACAACATCTGCTAGCTTCCAGTCAACTGGTACCTCTCCAGATTTCCAAGAACACTGAAAAAATATTTGAGAGAGGCTTTGCTATGACATCAGTCAGCTCTTTATGTACTCTCACAAGAAACCTATCAGGCCCCACTGACTTACAGGAATCATGTAGGAGCAGTAAATCCTGCAAAAGTTCAGGGTTGATTGGGAGTTTATCATTCTCACAGCCTAGGTCTCTGAGGGTACCCAAGCGCATCACTGGTGTTGAAGACTGAGTTGAAAAAGGCATTAAACTTCTCTGCTTTGTCTATATCCCTGTTTATGAGGTGTCCATATTCATCAGGTAATGGGCCAACGTTATTTCTGGCCTGCCTTTTGGTATTAACATATTTTAAAGTGCCCTTTTTATTCTCCTTCACAGTGCTGGCCAGCTTCAAGACTAATTGAGCTTTGGTTGCATGAATTTCTGCCATACAGTGGCAAACAGTATCCCTGTAGTTCTCCCATGTAAACTGTCCTTATTTCCACTGGCCATACAACTTCCTTTTATGCCTTAGTTTCAGTTGAAGATCCCTGCTCAACAAGGCTGGCCTTCTGTCTTGCCTCCTTGATTTCCAGCATTTCAGAATTGCCTGCTCCTGTGCTCTTAGGAGGTGATGCTTAAAACATGACCAGCATTGATGAACTCCAGCACCTTCAGAAGCTTTTTCCTTCTGTTATACAAGTTCAACGTACATGTGTATTGCTACAAGTAACTGATTGAGAGGTATTTTTTTTTCAAATTAAGTGTGAAAGGTAACAAAGAGAAAAGAATCTTAATGCAAAAGAAGCTGCAGGAAAGAGGTGGCTATGATGGTATCTTCCTTATCTATTTTTATTGTGACTATGCAAAATACACCTTATTTAGGAAGTACCTTTTGGCTGAATCACTGATATTTACTAATGAAATTTTATATTATTAAAAGCCAGGGATATTTTAACAGATCACATGAAAGACCAAAGCCCCTATAAATGTTCCTTTCTTTACTTATGCCTTATTCATCCACACCAATTGAAGGATGGTACTTTGATTTTATGGTACTTTGACCAAGTGATATTCCATTATGTTTGAAGGAATAAATTGATTGTTCCAATTGTAGTGGTTTAGTCAATAAAAAATGTGGAACACTGCAGCATAAACACTCTGGAAAAATGACATCTTAATGCAAAGCCAAAGTAATTGGAAGAGTAATGCTATTAAACATTACTATAGGTCTTTCAGTTTTCATTCTCATTTACCTTTACTTCAACAAAATGCAAAAGAGATTTAAAAAAAAGGAAAAACTCATTAATTTCACTAAATATTATACAATCTTAGGATCCACTTCCAAGACAAAATCCTGCCCTGGCTCTTCAGTTAGTTGAAGTTACAAAACTCCATCTAATTATCCTAGGTAATATTGCTCCTTCTCTGTTTCAAAATGTGCACCCAGCCAATTAAAAGAGCATACCTCCCTTCTGTTATTACCAGTACCCTTAATTAGAAGTTCTGATGCTTTTCAAGAGAGATCAGACAACAGCCCATCTGTTTAGGCAGAGGTTTATTTAACATTGCATATGTAATATCTGGATAACTACAGTCATATGATCACCAAACAGCAATTGCCTTAGTCAAACAGCTCCTGTGTCCTTGAGTGACTTCAGATGACTGGGTTCTTTTTGGTAGCCTTTGGCAGACTTTAATGAGTATTTCGTTATTCATAACTGCTATTGTATGTGTTAATGTCTGTTAGCTAATTAATTACCGATACTGCCTGCTAATGTAGTTAAATATAGGACTGGTATTAAGCTGTAAGAATTCAATCACTAAACTAAAACTCTATGCAAAGGAAAAACTTGTTATTCTATTCTTTATTTCACATACCAACAACAGAAGCAATAGCTATATCACTTTATTATTCTGCATATATGTTGCTTTTGTGACAAGCTTTCAACACTGTACTTCCAATGGCTGAGATACACAGAAATTCTACATTAGTGTAATTCATATACTGCCTTTGAAGTCAAGATAATTTCCTAGAAAAATCTAGTGTACTATATTTTAATAAAAAGGTGAAAAAAAGAAAGAGAGAAGTGATACATTTATTAAGTGTGAGTACACCTAATGAAATACTCTGTATATAGGGCAGTGACAGATGAAATGGAGGCAAAAGATGATCCCAGAATAGTTTCTACTCCTTTTTTTTAACTTTTTGCTCTGCCTTTGAAAAATCCAAACCATAGCACAGCAATATACCTTCCCAGATTTCAGTTAATGTTTATGCTAACAAAAAAAAAATGTATTAGAGAACACTATCTAAAAGCTGCACTTGAAATATATCTATGGTTATTAGCATAGTTCAGTCACTTCAGTGCCTTCACTTTTCACATTTTGGCTAATCTGAATGTTGACTTATATAGTCTCATTAAAAAATATTTCTTTTAAAATGTAATATTACCATACATCTAAAATGTCATCATGTGAATCCTAAAAACAGATAAACACTTATGTGTAAAGGAAAACAGCATCTTCATATACACATAATTCTAGCTTTATGAATTTTGAATCAACTAGACCATCAAAGCTGAATGTCTGGAATCAAAATACAAATAAACTCCTTCTGTGTTTGGAAAACAAGCCTATGAGGACCAAATTGTGTAAACACACACTTCTGCTTCTCCAGATTTTGGCTTAATTAACTTTTCCCCCTAATCTCCACTGATAATTATCTTTAGTTCCCTTTGTGGAAATAAGGAATCTCTGCAAATTGCAGTTTAATATTGTAGGACCGTTACGACTCTGTTTGTGTTTTAACAATTATTTAAAAACAACACAACGACAAAATATGTGCAAATGCTTCTAGGCAGACAAACCAGTTTTACTAATTTTCTAGTACCTTTACATTTGTGCTTGCTTTGTTGCTTGAATTTGTTATTACAGTTACCTGCCCATTTATATCTGTATAATCCAGACAACTCCTGGCAGGCTTTGAGAAATTATTTTGTGCAATAAGTGGATATGTGACAATGTGAAGTCACTCAAGTTTCCAGTAAGTTAAAGAGCAGTTTTTTATCCTGATTCACCACATGGTGAACTAACCAATTGTACTAACAAAAATGAGGAAGGCATCCTGGTTCCAGAATAAGTAGTGTGGTCTAAAGGAGACTGGTGCTGCACAGAGATGTGTACATCAAAATAAAACCCTGCAGTCAGCAACCTCGTGACACATGTGAAGGACTTATTTGCTAAAGCATCAACAGAACATCCCACCAATGATCGGATATAAGTCACAAAATCATAAAAAGTGAACTACAAACTGCTGTGTTCAGCTCTTGTCTCAGTATTTCTCTGCATAGGGAAATTTGGTATTTTAAGAATACTTCAAATGATGATCAAAACCACGGCCCACTTACTTTAACAGGAAAAGATCTAAAGTGACCTATTCGGTCACTCCTCTTTCACTTTCTTTTTTCTGAAATAATAATCAACTGCAGCAGAGAAGACATACTGCCACCCAAAACCTACACCCTTTGGTGGAAGTAAAGCAAGAAAATTCTCCATCTCCCAGACTCCAGTCAGCAAGCAGAGTTAAAGTCCTTTCACCATGGACTGCAATGCTTTGGGAAAGTTCATCAGGAGCACCACTGCTAATTCCCAATATCGTGATATCTTTTCAAACACCCTCTAAAGTTGCAAGCTAAGATGTGTAACTGTGGGAACAGAATGGCAACTATAACACTACAATAAGAGACAGAAATAAGAATTAATGATGTATTTAAAGATTCAGGAAGAAAAATGAAACAAAAATTCACAACAAAGCCTATGTGCCTGATATTTTTGTATTAAAATAATGTTTCTATACTGCAATCAAGTGCAATAAATATTACCTCTGAGAGTGCAGACAAAATTAAGTCTTCAGAATCCTCTCAGTATATAAAAATGCTGCAGGCTCTGGCACAGTGGACCTTTAAATGAGTGATCTTTCTATACTGTACAGCAGTCTGCAGTGTTGATATAACCTCAGTTTGTTCACACACTCAGACTATTCAGTTTTCATCACTTCTGGTGTGCCTCTTGTCACTGTTGCTTCAGACTCCATTTTCTTTTACACAGTGTTGTCCATTTACTCTCTGTTTTTCCGCTATCAAATGTGTTAACCCCATATTACAAATAAATGTAGTATTCAAGGTGACACATGAAAACACTGTTCAGAGAAATCTTTCATTACTAACCTGCTTATGTTTTGCACTTCAGTTGCCTGGCTCTTTTTCAGGATGATCCTAATGCCAAGAAGCTACATCCTGCTTCCTGTTGCAAAGGTATTTCCCTTCTGTGCCCTCTATATTTCTGTTCACTCTACAATTCTTCCCTCCTGATAGTGGTTACATTCTTTTCCAATTACCTCAGTACCAGCTTAAAAAGATATTACTATATTATCTCCTTTGGAACAAGCTACACTGCAAAGTATAAAAAAGAAACTTACACTGACAAGACGACCAGGTGTTTCTGTCAAGCTTTTTCTGTGAAATATTTCCAGTTTCAGCAGAGCAAAACCCCAGTCATTTAAATCTGGGGGTTTTTCCCTATTTAATTTCAGAATGAGTGAAGATAACGAATTAGTTTGCAAGCCAAGTCTTATTATAAAATTAATCTCCAGCTTATTCAGAAAGGCACCACAAAAAGAGAAAGAGGTGATACTGTGAAGAAGGGAAAGAAGTAGTGAGATGCTAAACACAGTTGCACCTTGTGCATCTTTTCTATTTGAAAGGTTTTTATTAACTCTAGTTTAGGCACAAAAATGTTTAAGCAAATCAGTAATTGCTCCATTAAGGATTATGAAAGAAGAAAAATTAATGAAGAGCTGTTATGGAATTTCAGCCAGATTCAAACTACTAGGTTTGTTCCCCTTCTTGTCATGCTTGTAGGAAATCACACTAATAACTTTTTTTATTATTATGCTTTCTTCTCTTGAAGAATTATACACATGTAACTCTGCTCTGAGTTTACCTGCTGATTCAGTACTACCTTTCTTCGGGATGACCAGTTTTATTGCAATTGCCACCGTACTTTCCTTTGACTAAAATGCAGAATTTGATTTCTGAACAGTCACAAGCACTTCTTCCAAAGATTTATATTTGACTTTTTTTTTTACTCTTCAGATCCATTTATAGAGTGAAAAGTAGTGCACTTCACTCCAGGAAGATCCAACATCATCCACTGTGTCCATCAGTGCTTTCTTGAGTTTTTTTTTATCCCCCCCCTCCCTTGAAGAAACAATTCTAGGAAACACAGTCTAATGTAAGACCTCCGTTAAAATTGCATGCTCCCTTGGTACAAAAGTGCTAATCATGTAGGTCAGCTGCATGACGTCTCTTTCTATAAAACTACCTTAAAAATTCCCTAAGATATTTTCTTCTCAGTTCCCCTGCTATAAACCAGGCAGGCATAAGTTTCCTAACATACAACCTTTCTGTTATGCAGAATCTTCTCCAATACATAAATCCTGAGTATGTTTTTGTGTCTCTGTGTGTATATATCCATTCTGACAGAATTTCTAGATTACAAAAAAGATTAGGCATAAAGGAAGAAATTAATATATACGCGTACCTATATGTATGAATGTGGATATGCAAATTGATGCTTATGGTATTTGGTATCTCTAAGAGTTTTTTACACACAAATAATATATTTGAATTAATGTAGCTCCTCTCCAATCTGATTAAGACAATTCAGAATCTGAGAAGCTACTTTACCCTGTACTTGATTTTTACTTAATTTGCAATGTCTATGATTTTTTTCCTTCTACAAGTAAACCTCTTTCTGTTACAAATGAGACCATCAATTTGCTTACAGAATAACAGCTAAATGTTAGCAGCTTTTAGTAAAAATACCATTTGCTGGATGTAAACTGACAAATTAAAGCTTCCATTTATAAGATCCATTATTTTTCCCTCATATGTGTGTGGGGATGTATGACCTCTCATCACAGTGTTCAGAACAGAAAAGCAAAGACAAAACAATAATCAAAACCACTTTTAATCAAAGCTGGGTTTGGAGGGAAAGTAGAAATAAATTAACTTGCTCACTTTCCTGACAGCATCCCTATGCAGCTTTAAATGCTAACATTTTGTTTACTGCACTCTCATTGATAGCCTTTCAGGAAGTTTACTTACTTCTACAGTGGTATATACACTAATTTTGAGCACCTCAGTACACATTTGGCCTCCTAGACTGCCTAAACTCATTCTAGTAAATGGATCTCATTGGCTATCTGTGCTTATTGTGTGTTATTTTTTCTTTACTTTGTTAATTTATATTTGTTTCATTCAGTTTCATTATTAGTTTAAACCCGGTTTATAAAGAGGAACGAGGGTTTGCAAGTGAAAGAACTAAACAAATATATATCATATATCATATATCATATATATCATATACCACATATCATATATATCATATACCACGACCCAAGCTAACCTTTCATCACAAGATGGGGAAAAGGTCAACCTGATAAGCTGTGACCTAGGAAGAGTTCAGCAGTGTGTGTGACACTACCAGCACCATCCAGCTGCTACTCCCATACACCAGGAATTCTTATGCTATTAAACACTCCAAAGAGTTGCTATCAACCACTCCAAAGAGTTGTGCACTTGGGCCAGGGAATAGAAAATAATCTGAAGATAAACAAAGTGGAAGGAAGGTCAGGAGCTGTTTGTAGGATTGTGCTGGTTGGTCTGACAAGCAGCCTTGCTTACTTAACTCCCAGGGGTTTTATATATTCATTTCACATAAAGAAGAATAATTTCATGTGAAGTACCTCCAGAAAGAGTTGTTTTGAGGCAGGATTGGCAGATCCCCCCCTCCCAACCCCCATATTTTTCATTGTTTCCTGATTTGTTTTTTCCTCAACTGATCCTTGGATTTTAGTGTGTTTTTACATCTGGATTTAAATCTTCCAGAAGCACTGTTGGTAGGAGCTGTCTCTAAGTCTAATGTACAGCAGAAGCTCAGCAAATGTTCCAAGTTTCACCAGTTGTTCATGGTGAAACACACCATTGTACAAAATTCTGCTGGAAGACTACTACTTCTGGTAGGAGACTTTTATCATGTATATTTCCTCAAATTAGTCATTCCTCCTCTGGCCAGCTAAAAGCAGATTCTTTCATCTTACTCCATCTCGAGAAGAGAAAAAGTTCTGCAGAAGAGTGAAAGAAGATGAAGCCAACAGTGCAGAAAATAATGCTTCAATATGTGACATTTCTCACATATGAGATATGAACATATTAATTACAAAAATTAATTTTTTTTTAGTTATAGAAAGTTGCTTAAGAATCAAAACAGAAACTGCTCTGGGAAGTGTCAAGGTATTTATCACTTTTTTGTTTGTGGGGTTTTTTTGTTACCAAGAAGATGAAAGTTTGTGACTGTTTATTTGATGCTTCACAACTCTTTAAAAATTCATCTCTTCCTTGTTCTTTCAAATTGTTCTACATACCCCCAGCATGCACACCTATACACATTCATGCTAACATATATATACACAAATACATACATCTACACAAATACATGCATTTTTAACCAATGAAAATTAAGAAGGAATATTACTGCTTCTTACAAGTGAGTAAAAAAAAATTAGATAACACAAGCAATTTTTTTAAGTGAAATCAAAAAGTTGATGAAGAAAAATGAGTATCAGCTTTCCCTTGCTAAATATCAGATGGTGCCATGTAAACTACTGCCAGCAGTGGGGAATTGTACCTTCGAGACACTAGTGCAATAGTTCCTGGCACAAATCCAGTTATGATGCTGAATAATTAGGATTCAGATACTGAACAAAGTACTTTTTGGACAAATTGTAATGGTGATTTGTTAGAGAAATAATATAGGCTACTCCAAAAATCTTTTTTCCAGAGGTGAGCAGGCAAAGCCTTGTCTACTGTAGCTGTGGAACAAAATGGCCTAAGCTGTTACCCTTATTTCCTGAGATAAGTTATTAGTTGACTGCACTTATAAAATCCGTTGGTTTCAGACTCACTGTTTTTGCATATGTCATAGTAATATTTGACAATGAGCTGCAGTTAGTGTGCAAGAGTTTGAGCGTTTTACAATGAAATGTAGTTCAAGCATACCACTGCTATTTCCCTTATATCCTGTCCAAAAGTCTGGTTAAAGAAGTTATCAAACCAAGGAACACTGGGACTAATCTAGACTGTAATCTAGATTTATGTCCTTTAAATTATGCAATAGTAACCAGAAGGATAACTTATTGAAAGAGAACAGATATATCTGAAAGCAAGATAAAAGATGCCATTGTGGAAGGTTTGGGCCTGCAACATACAAATGATGAAAAAAGCAAATATTTCAGTGTGGGAGATATCTGACCTACTGTCACATTCACACTACTGCTGCCATTTTTTTTACACAAGAATATATCATTTAACAGCTGACAGCAAAAATAAAGGCAACCTCCATGTCTTTGCTACAGAGCATGGCAAACAATGGCAAAGCATTTGTTAATAAGATTTCTGATACCAGTAAAACTGTCCCTGTCCTAGTTATATTAAACTGCATGTACTTAGTTGGGTCTATTTCTGGGAGGTCAGCACGGGCCTTTGGGGACATGGATGAGAGACTACCAGGAGATTGTAGGCATTGAAGACACAAACCAGGAATTCAGGACTGAAGTCGAAATGACAAAAAGCAGATGAATAAGGGAAATGCATTTGGTCTGACTTGTTGACCAAAAGTGAAGAATTATCCTCTTGAAGAAACTGAAGAATCAATCCAAATTGAAGAATTATCCTACAACATACGATGCGTCAGAGTGTCAACTGATGTATTTTCCATGCACCTGACAGTAAGGGTGGACCTTTTCATCTTTTGATCTTACCTAAAGCTTCAGCTTGCTGTCTTAATAACAAAAGTAGGAGAGAAGAGCTGCAGGAAACACCCTTTGGCAACACACAGGCAGCCCACTGAGTTTTCTCAGCAAAGTTCTGCCTCTTTTTTAAAATGCAGTGGAAAATTATATGCATTTGTTTTATCTACACAAAGTAACCTGTCTAACCTCAAAATATGTAATGAAAATCATTTGAGCAATAATCCATCCTGGAGAGATTTCTGCATCAGTAGCCTGTTGCAAGAATAATTTTGACTCGTAAGTCTGAATCAGCACAAAGACTGCATGTGAAAACAATATAGATAAAAGCTCCACTGTGTAACTTCAAAGATTTAAGCGATGTTCCTTGCACAAAATATATTCATGCAAATATATACTTGCATATTATGTGCATTTGTGTATACACATGGCCACATTGTGAAATGTATTTTCCCCTGAAAGTAACCTCCTTGCTACAGTTATTTCTGCAGCTTTCAAAATTGTATGATATTAAATGCCAGACTCCTAGTGTTCATGTTTTTGTAATTTGTTGCCTTAGGCCAATTCCCTCAACTTTTTGTTTTGTTTATAAATCTCTAAGGTAAACTGTTGACTTCAGGTTTTGGTTGGAGGTAGTTTGGGAGTGATGGTTAATATAGAAATCATGAGAAAGCTCAATTATGGTCCATTACTCATTTTTAGCATATACATTTTTTGATTTTTGATCACAGAGAGTTTGGAAAAAGAGAATAAAAGACCTTTGAATATGTTCCTTGGTGGTACATCATAAACTTCAATTATTTGTTCCCAGAAACTTTGGGTTTTTTAATACAGAAGTGAAGTCACTTTTAAATTGAGCATGATTCAGAAACCCCTACTAGAAAGGTATTAAAACATTCTTTCATTAATAACAGTAATCTGGAATCCCAGAGTGCAATGTCACTTCAAAATGCAGATCTAAAGATGTATTTCTCCCCCCCCACCCAAGTACATCATTAGACTGAAGTCATTTAATAACTTGAATGTTGTAGCCACCACCTCTTCCTGAGAGGGAGGAGGACAGCATGCTGTTAATGCATAACTGTCACTCACAAACCTGCCAGCAAAGCAATTGGACAAAACCATTAGTCTGTAACATTCAAAATTTTCTTCCTCTATAATTTTCAGTAGATTTTCTTCTTTTGACTTCCAAGATACAGTAACCCACCACAACCAGTTCATGGTATTACCATGTTCACGTCATTACGATGTTCACGTCAATGAAGAGAATGTACCATGTTCATGTCAATGAAAAGAAAACCAGACCATTCTCTTTCCAAGGTAGAAAAGCAATTTTGTTTTTCATCTCAACTTTCCCTCTATCACACACAGGGACTAGTGGATTCTGTCTCATATTTAATGACTTTTGACAGCCACTGATCTCAGAGGGAAGAGCTTGATAACATTTTTCATCTCCAAAACTGCTAGTTTTTTCAAGCAGGCAAAAGTTCACAGAGAAGCGGGCAGGCTCCTTCTGCTTTGCAAACATATTTTGTAAAGTACAATCATCCAATGTACTTGAAAAAGCTTAACTTCCCCCCTCTGAGTTTCAGAGGGGTTTTTGTCCCTTTTCAAAAGAGGGTGATTGTACTTTTCACTGACAGCAGCAAAGTGTAATGGAGAGCAAGATGAGAGGAGGCCTGTCAGCTGATATGTTGACATTTTCCCATAGATATATGCAAGAAAGTTATTCTGATTTGAAAGCCAATCTAGATCATTGCTTAATTCCTCCTACAAAAAGCTTGGGTTGTTAAAAGGCGCACAATTCTGCTATCACACACACAGAGAAATTAACTCCTGTAAATACCTTATGAAAATTCTTATGCCTTATGTAATTTTCTTTCTACCACACGTGCATCTCAATTTCTAGCTTCAGTGAAGACAGAGTAAGGGGAGAGAGGGAATAAGGAAGAAAGTGTGGGTAAGGGCAGCTTTAGTTTAAAGTGCAGGCAAATCTGCCTTTTCTGCTTGATGGCCTGTAACATTTCCATGTAGTGTAGTTTGCATGGCAGAATAGCTACTACTAATAGAATTTCTCACAGTGGAGGTTAATTACTTTTCAGCTAGAACAAAATAAATTTCCTGTCAAGCCCATAGACAGGAATATGCCACTGCCACCATTTTTACCTGCACTTTTAATTCACTGCTAATATTTGACATTAGCTTGCATTCAAGGGGATGAAATCCTGGGCTCCCCAAAAGAATAGAAAAGACTGACAGTAATGCAGTATCAAGATATGTGGGAAAAAAAGCATACTTCTACTCTCTCTCAATGTACTGCAAAGAAGATTAACTGACCTGTCCCTCACTTTAAAGAATAAAAGAAAATCTCACACTTGATGAAATAAAAATAACGTGGTAAAGTGCACCTTAAATTACAGGGAAGAAGACTGAGGTGGTATATCTGATGTAACCTTATGCTCAGCAGATGTACGTAACATACCTACTCCTATCTCTTTCCAGATGTGATTTTTTTTTCTTGATTTTAAAAGTCTACATTTTGAGTCTGATAATTTTGTTGTAAAAGTGGATGAGCCACTCTATGTGGTAGTAAATGACAGAACGCATTTCTCCTAATTGCCTTCATATTCTTCAAATTAGTTCTCACATTTCTTTGTCTTGAAAGAAAATTCTTCTGCTGCAGAGGCAATAATGCCATTTATCAAGTGTTGGTGTGATATGCATTGTTCCGCTCTAATCTTTAACTAATAAAAGTCATATGTGAAGTCACATTAGTAATCCATAAGGACATCAAAAAATCATGCCTAGGGCTTTCCGTCCTCCACTCAGAGTGGTTAGATCAGAAAGAAAACTCCTTGGCTCATTCAGCTTCCCTAGTCAAAGTCTTAATTTCCAACATTAGTGATTTTCATGGTTCTGGGGAAATCAACATGCTTCTAAATTAGCCTGGTTGTGCACCTGGGCCTAACAAAGTGGTGATTTTCATACCTGAGGCTTATTATTAGCGACCTTCCAGTACCTGAAAGGGGCCTCCAAGAAAGATGGGGAGGGACTGTTGACAAATCATAGAATGATAGAATCACCAGGTTGAAAGAGACCCACCGGATCATCGAGTCCAACCATTCCCACCAATCTCTAAACCATGCCCCTCAGTGCATCATCCACCCGACCCTTAAACACCCCTAGGGAAGGCAAGTCAACCACCTCCCTGGGCAGACCATTCCATTACCTAATAACCCTTTCAGTGAAGAATTTTTTCCTAATGTCCAGCCTAAACCTCCCCGGTGGAGCTTGAGGCCATTCCCTCTTGTCCTGTCCCCTGTCACTTGGAAGAAGAGGCCAGCTCCCTCCTCTCCACAACCTTCCTTCAGGTAGTTGTAGAGAGTAATAAGGTCTCCCCTCAGCCTCCTCTTCTCCAGGCTAAAGAACCCCAGCTCTCTCAGCCGTTCCTCATAAGGCCTGTTCTCCAGCCCCTTCACCAGCTTCGTTGCTCTTCTCTGGACTCGCTCCAGAGCCTCAACATCCTTCTTGTGGTGAGGGGCCCAGAAATGAACACAGTATTCGAGGAGCAGTCTCACCAGTGCCAAGTACAGAGGGAAAATAACCTCCCTGGAACTGCTGGTCACGCTGTTTGTGATATAAGCCAAGATGCCATTGGCCTTCTTGGCCACCTGGGCACACTGCCGGCTCATGTTCAGTTGGCTGTCAACCAAAACCCCCAGGTCTTTCTCCTCCAAGCAGCTTTCCAGCCAGACTTCTCCTAGTCTGTAGCACTGCATAGGGTTGTTGTGCCCCAAGTGCAGGACCCAGCATTTGGCCTTGTTAAACCTCATGCCATTGGACTCTGCCCAGCGGTCCAGCCTGTTCAGATCCCTTTGCAGGGCCTCCCTGCCCTCCGGCAGATCCACACTTCCACCCAGCTTAGTGTCGTCTGCAAACTTGCTAAGGGTGCACTCAATACCTTCATCCAGGTCATTGATAAAGACATTGAACAGGGCTGGACCCAGCAGTGAGCCCTGGGGAACCCCACTTGTCACTGGCCTCCAGCTGGATTTCACACCATTTACCACCACTCTCTGGGCCCAGTCATTCAACCAGTTTTCCACCCAGGAGAGCGTGTGCCTGTCCAGGCCAGAGGCTGACAGTTTCTGAAGCAGAACACTATGAGAACCTGTATCAAAGGCTTTACTAAAGTGCTTAATTACTAAAGTGTAATGCTACAAGTGTTAGGACGAGGGGGAATGGGTATAAACTGGAGAGGGGCAGATATAGACTAGACATAAGGAGGAACTTCTTCACCATGAGAGTGGTGCCCAGGGAAGCTGTGGCTGCCTCATCCCTGGAGTTGTTCAAGGCCAGATTGGATGGGGCCCTGCGCAGCCTGATCCAGTGGGATGTCCCTGCCTGTGGCAATAGGGTTGGAACTGGATGATCTTTAAGGTCCCTTCCAACCCAAACTATTCTATGGTTCTATGATTATTGCTCTGCTCAGGAAACACAAGGAAAACATAGTGTCTCTACTTTTAACAAATTTAAAACCAGAAGGCATAATATGACATATCAGGAGTTTCATCATGCAGGATTTCTCCCCATGCAAGCAGTCTAAGTCATTTCTCACTGCCTGTGCTGTAACTCCTGACAAGGTGGTCTGTAACAGTGCAGAACTGTCAAGGAGTACAGCCATATGAACATGTAAGGCATATGGGACCTGTGGGGAGCTGAAGGATTTTGGAAGCTGCATGAGCAGATGAAAGATAGCCAGATCAGGTTGGTTGACAACAGCAGGTAGGTGCACCTTGCTGAACCACCTGAGTCTCAGTTCTTTCCATAATCATACTGGACCTTAGTGGGCCCCTTTTTG
Organism: Phaenicophaeus curvirostris; assembly: GCF_032191515.1. Lineage (NCBI taxonomy): Eukaryota > Metazoa > Chordata > Aves > Cuculiformes > Cuculidae > Phaenicophaeus > Phaenicophaeus curvirostris. The sequence continues at coordinate 28,541,745 of NC_091397.1, forward strand.
ACTGATCCCCCACCCCTGGAATATTCAAGGTCAAGTTGGACAGGGCTCTGGGCAACCTGATCTAGCTGTAGGTTCCTGTTCATTGAAGGGGGTGCTGGACAAGGTAACCTTTAAAGGTCCCTTCCAACCCAAACCATTCTATAATTCTGTGAAGCCGAACAGGATAGCATCAGAGCGAGTTTTAAAAAGCGATCTGAAAATGATGGAGTCCTTATTCAGAAGCATGATTCCTGTTGAAAGAAGTGAGTTAAGGCAGAGTAGGACAGTGCCTACTGCATTTAGCACTTGGGTCCCTGATGAAATTGAAGATAGAGTTTATGGAAAAAAATAGAAGAGGAAGTCTGAACCACTTTAAGACCTTAAAATCTTACAAAAACCCACAAAAGATAGATATCACAGCTTCTCACATATGAAATAGTTCATTTTAGCTGCAGAGATTGGTTATAATAAGGGAGGTAGTAGATTTAATTGATTTTATTGTTGTTTAAGGGACTGGGATAGAATTTCTGCTTTTTGCAAACCACAGGAGGCATCAGAATTTCCCATATGTTTAAAAAAAACTCAAAACCTGTCTGGCAATGTAGTTAGAACAATTGGGTCTGCTGAAATTGCTTTTTTTTCAGAGCATTAGGCTCAATTCTTATAGTTAAAGCCGAGATGAACTTTTGGCTTAGAAATGAAGGCAGCCCAGAAGGGTGCTATTCAGCATGGTTTGAATTTCTGACTCACTTTCTGAGCTATTTGAATCTGCTTTATGTAGCTTGACTCATATTATTCATCTCAGTGAAAATCTGTATTAGTGAAATGTCAGCTCCTTTGTGGGGCTTTTTAAGGTGTCTGTAGGTTCACAACAATATTAAAACAGGCACCTTTCTCTCAGAAAATGTTCCCATGGCACAGTTTCAACCTTTCACAGAAAAAGCCCCAGGCAGCATAGGGGAGCTCATGTCTGTGCCATCAAAATGTTCACACTTGTTTCACACAGCATTTTAGACTATGTCCATATATGTTTTGGTTTTCACTTAAGTAGGCGTTAACAACTCCTACAATTATGAAGAAGGATTCTTAATCTGCATTTTGTGCTCCCTGGTTTTCACTTCCCTGCCATTCATTGCTGTTAGCGCTTTTATAGAAACAAAAAGCCAGTGCCTATGTTCCAGTGTCCATACAGCTTGGAACCTCATTTATTGCTTCTGAAACTTTTATGAAGCCTGGAAAAAAAACCTGTAACATCCCACAGAAAAATCTCAACACAACCAGATAAGTTCTTGAGAACTCAAGTCTTAACTGCTGGAATACACTGAATTCCATGTAAAATAAAATAGAAGGTATGTGAGCTGCCTACAGATATAGGTATGTGTTTTCTTACTTGTTATTTTCATTTTCCTTCTTACGCTCCCTCACAGCAATTGTTCCAAGTAAGATACTACTATAGAAAGATGTCATCTCAATTTGTAACATGGTAAGTTGTGTATTGGTCAATAGGAGGCTGAACATGAGCCAAGAAGGCCAATAGAATCCTGCCATGTAACAGAAAACGTATATCTAGCAGGAGTATGGAAGGGATTGTTCCCCTGTATTCGACAGTTGTGAGGCCATACCTCTAATAGTGTGGTCAGTTTGGGGCTCCCCACTACAACAAAGACACTAAGCTACTGGAGAGTGTCCAGAGAAGGGCAACAAAGATGGTGAAGGGTCTACAGCAAAAGTCTTATGAGAAGTGACTGAGGAAACAGGCTGTTAGGCCTTGAGAAAAGAAGCCCTAGGGGAGACCTTATTGCTCTCTCCAACTACCTGAAAGGAGGTTGTAGTGAGGAGAATGTTAGTCTCTTCTCCCAAGTAATAACTGATAGAGGAAATGTCCTCAAGTTGCACCACAGGAGGTTAAGTCTGGAAATTAGGAAATATTACGTCACCAAAAGGGTTGTCAAGCACTGAAACAGGCTGCCTAGGGAATTGATTGAGTCACCATCCATGGAGCTAATTAGAAGACAAGCAGATGTGGTTCTTAGGGACATAGTTTAGTGGTGGCTTAGCAATGCTAGGTTAAGTGTTGGATTCTATAGTTATAAGCTAAATCTCGTCATACCTGGAAGATCAGGTACAGATTCCCAAGAAATCCTGCTGTTGTTGAAAACAATGCTCTATGGCTAATGTAACCTGTTATGAAATCAGTTAAATGAACGATGTAGTAATCTAAAGACGACTTCTATTTACATACGTTGCTTTCATATTTAGCTATTTCCACAAATTTTTAATGAAGAATATGGCTAGTACAAGTAATATCTTTGAGGGATATTGGAGGCACTAAATCCCTTGTTTACCACACTGGGCATCTAAGACCAACACAGACATGGCAGTTTGTTTAAGAATACAGGAAACAGCAGAGACAGAGAATTAGCTTTGGCACCTGTTTTATAGCTGTGGGACTATAAAGAATCAAAGGTAAGAAAAAAGTGGTATTTCTATTTTAGAAAGCATCTCCCAAAGACAGTAGTTCGTCTACTGGTTTTTTACTTTTTTTTTTTTTTTAATTTCACACATTCTGATTTCTCACATGTTATATAGCATGCTACAAAATTATTAATGAGAAACACTGTCTTCTAATCTGGGCTGTCTTCAGAATTTTAGCAAAGGATGCCATTTATCATCATATTTCTTATTAGAACTTAGAAGAAAGAGCACACAGCAGTGCGTCTTGGAAGTCATAGCTGTGAAGAAAAGCACTTTGCTACTTTCTCACTGATTGTGGCTAATGTTAAAATAATTACTGGTAAAGGGTCTGCCTGCTGTTTGATTGCCAAGTTCCACAGTTCTGGTGACTTCAGGTTCTTCCCCATTTAGAACTTTAGTTGGCTTAGTTCAGGCTATTTTATGTATCTCTTTGAATGTTTTCAAAATCCCTTATCACTTCACGCTTCCTTTGTCAGGGACTTGTCAACATCTGAGTCTTAATGAAGATACATCATGAAGGAGCCTGTGCATTCCAGTGATTTTCTTCTCTGTTTTAATAAAAAATAAAAAGAGAGCTTGATTAGCGTTGATTGAAAGTAAAATAGAAAGTAGTGCTGGCTGTGAACTTGATTCACTGTGTTGGTTTACCACCATCATCCTTGTTACTGAGAGCACTCTGGTAGCAACATGACTTCAGCAAGGAAGGGCAGCCAAAATCCTCTTTCAGAAAAATATTTATACACTGATATCTGTTTCTGAGGGTGTTTTCCATTTTACCTTGAGGGTTTTTTTCTTTTCAACTGACTGTACTAGGATTTTTTATCTTAAAACTGTGAGGCTTTTCAAGTTGCTTTTCTTTGACACATGCTGTATTTGTTGTTACTAGCTAACTACCAGGAAAAAGTGCAACAGGCTTACCAAAATTAATTAAGTCAAGATACAACAATAATGTATGAATCATTAAGCAAAGTCTTCACTGGATGTTTGCAACTTCAAGCATCATGCAAAGATAGCATTAAAATTCATATATATGTTTAATTAAAGCATGCAATGCAAACTTATTTCTCCCTTCCAGTTCCTCCAAATTGTGGCTTGTATTGGGGATAAACATACAGGACACTGCTGTTTGTTGAACATTTCCTTGTTCAAGATGCTGCTACTGTGACCATATTGCTACCCATAAGAATTCCAGTTAAAACAGCAAACATTTTAAGTCCCTTTCACCTTCCTCTGCTCTCTAAATCTGTAGCTATTGGTAAATCTTAGTCACAAATTGTTATGTGTCCAGCCAAGGTTACCATTGTTTATTTAATGAAAAAAATGTCACTTTGCTATGAGTGTCTTACACTGTCACACACAAATCCTTTGCATATTGAACTGTAACTGCATGGACAGCCACGTACTTTGCACCAGCTGTTATTTTTAGGTGAAATACCACCACCTGTAGAATGCAATCAGGACTCCTGGTATAATGTAAACTGGAAATATAAAGATGGCTGATTATTTTGTGTTAGATCCAGCCATTTCATTCTATTATCTGTCTTTATTCATCACCTCCACTGTAATATCCTGGAATGGAGTTCCTGACACATAATAGAAAGCTGTGGTGAAAACATTAATATGTTCCCTGGTTCAAACAGTCCATGATGTCTCAGAATAAATAGAAAGTTTCTCGACCTTTTCATTTACTTCTGAGACAACATGCTTGAGAGGAAATATTTTGCCAGCTGTTTTAGTTTTAACTTACAGTGTTGTGATTGGTTTCATTTCTGGGTCACTCATAGCAATCATTACTTGAAACTGCAAGAACAGTCAATGTAGCACTTAAAACTCTTTTTGAGTTGAAGTCCAAGGACTATATAATTTATCTTTTTTTTTTTTTTGATAACAATCAAATTCACTGCCTTCAAAAATCCTGATGTTCTCTCCAGTGTTTCTCTCTTTTCAATACATGATCACGTGGGTGCTTGGCACCAAAATATCAGTTTCTGTACCTAGTAAGAGATTAATCACTGCACTGAGGCAATTCATGTCATGCATGTGAAATCAATGGCCAGAATGGTATTTTCAGTGCAAATGGATCTTAGGCCAATACAAAGATCAACACAACTGAATACACATCAGTCAAATGCTACAGATTTAATTTTATTCCAATTTTAATAGTGTCCATCAAGTAACCTAGAGGTCACATTATTTGGGCCATTGTTTCTAAGGGAATCTGTCTGAATCTTATTTAGAAGCATGTAGAATTGAGTCTTAAGTTTCATGCATATTCTTATGCAGACAGGATCATCTATATATGTGCAACGATTTAATGAATGATAAAATTAATGAACTGATACGTTTAACTGAATTCTGAACCCATGTGTGAATCCTGATGTTTTTTCCCCTGACAGCCGGCCACAAAGAAACCAAGATGTGTTTTGACAGTTTATCAGTACAGATAATCCTACACTGATGCTCAAGCCTGAACATCAACCTCTCCTAGTTTGCCAGCATAGATATGGCTACCTGCTGTCCTCTGTAAGGCAAAGAAAGATAGTACATAGGATGAAAGGTCAAACAGACTGAAAAGTGGGATAAATATTGTCCTAAAATGCATTTAGTGCTGCTTCATCTAGGTAAGAGTAAATATGCTGTAATAGACCACAATTACATCACCGGACCCTTAATAAATTTTGACTAGAAACAGAGAAAGTGGTTGGATTTATGTCACAAAACGTTTCATGAAAGTGGTTTACAGAAGACTGACAACTGTGGGAGAAAAAGTAGTTCCAAAAAGACAATACTGCTACACCTTGTTGTATAACATCTTAACTCATGTCAGACATCATAGCTTGACATCAGAATATGTGCCAAATGCCATTTTTAATTTGTGAATGTGCTCTTTTTGTTTTCTTCATGAGAACTTTAAATACTTAATGCTTACAGTAGCATTACAGTAAACTTACAGTAACGTTAACTATAGGCTAATGCCTCCATTATTTCATACAACTTATGCTGAATCTTGTGAATACTCTAATGGACTTACTCCTCTTCTGCAGTCCTGTATGTCTCTAAATACCATTGAGTATAATCAGCTGTGGTGTAATTTTAAATGTCAAGCCCAAGGTCTAGATGGTATAACTTGTTCTTTCACTGAATTTTAGATGCATGTTTTAATTATACTGAGATTGTTCATTTCAAGCACTGCTCCGATGATAGGACACAAAGCTAGTGTAGGTTCTTGCTGAAGAAGAAAAAGGTTTAACAATATCATCAAAAAAGACTTGATCAGCAGACTTCAACTTAATTTCTCCCATCACATCAACTGCCACAGCCTAGTTGCCCTATAAATACCACTTGATAAAGTCTGCCATTGCAGTTACTGCACTATTTATAGTGGCACTGTTTACGCTTCTACATTTACAGCTGTGCCAGCACTTAAATTATAAATCTTATTTTCGAAAGATTTACTACTAAGCAACAAAAAAATCACCCTCAGCTGCAAGTTCAGATGTGAAGTGTTTTCAAGTGTACATTTGTAATTTGCACTTAGGTTGTGATAGACCTGATTCAGTGCTTAATGAATACTGAAGTCAATGGAAAAAGCAAAAAGCTATCAGGTACTTATAATTATCAATATTGTTCAATGTGAATAAAGAGTTTTGCAAGGAAAAAATATAACTTTTTTCTTATGATTTTGAATTTAATATTGTAATGATTTTTTGTAGCAAAAGCTTTGATGTAGTGTTACTGGCATAGCTGAAATGCAGGTATATTAAAAGAGTTAAGTTCATCTACAGTAATGTTCAGATACTGCACTATAAAGTTTTACCATAATTTTCACTATGAAAACCACATCTCTAAGTTACCAGTTGCTCAGAACTGTGCATTTTAGGACTGAATATGTCAGTACTGGTCTTTCTGTTTGTTTTTTTTTCCTACTTTTTACCATCTGGAGACATTTACAGGCAAAACCAACGTATGTTTTAACTGTATTTGCAGTACTAAGAAATTGAAAAGAATACAAGATCCTTCATTATTTTTCTCTTCAGTGCTCCATGAAGCATTACAAAACCTTCTGAAAAGCATAGAGACAAATAGACACCAATATAAATTAATAAACACAAGCACATGAATAGATATAGCCCTTTTAAATGATCTGCCATGTTGTCACAGTTTAGCTCCAGCCCGGCCAACTTCAGCAGCTAAAATGGAGCAGTTGGACTCCTAATTTCTTTACTCCCCACACCCAGGTAAATGGGAAAGGGAAATGACAGGAAGACTTCTGGGTTGGAAACTAAAACTAAAACAAAAGCAGTTTCAATTACATAACAATAACAACAACAGTAGAAACAACAACAAAAACAACAATAACAACAACAATAACAAAAGTAATAAGAAAATAATAAAATATATACAAATATATGAAATTGCACCACTACTCCTTGTTCTGGAGCACAGTGGGGAGCAGAGAAGAACAGCAGACCACAGATGAGGAGAAATGGACCACCAAGGAAGAGCAGCAAGCAGGAACAGAGAGGAGGAGAGAGAAGAAGAGGAGGAGGATATAAACAGAGGGGCAGGAAATAGCACAGGAGCACAAAGAAATAAGAAGTAGCTCAGTGGAAGAGAGAGGAGCAGTGAGGAGCATGGAAGAGAAAAGGAGCAGAGGAGCAGTGGAGAGCCACGAGGAGCAGAGCATCAGAAGGGTGCAAGAGGATAGGGAAGGACAGCAGTGGACAGCAAAGGACAGGAGCAGAGCAGAAGCGAGGAGCTGAGAGGACAAGTGTGGCACAGTAGAGCTGAGAGGAGGAGAGAGGAGCATAGAAGAGGGCAGAGAGGAGCACAGAGGAGCGGACTGGAGCAGCAAGGTGCATTGAGAAGAAGTGGATCAGAAGCATGGAGGAGGACAGGGGCAGATAGAGGAGGAAAAAAAGCAAAGGAGCCAAGAGGAGCCAAGAGGAGCCTAGAGGAGAGAGGCACTGCAGAAGAGCAGAGTGGAGAGGAGCATGGAGGAGTGCAGCAAGGAGCAGTGAAAAGCAGCAAAGAGCACAGCGGAGGACAGGGGAGCACAGCGGAGGTCAGGGGAGCACAGCGGAGGTCAGGGGAGCACAGCAAAGAGTGCAGTGAGGAGAACAGAGGCCTTATTTGGAAGGATGATGGGTGGAAGGATAGTGGGCACATGGGGCTGTGCATGGCAGGGGCCAGTCACCTCCATGTCACAAGGCCATCACCCAGGAACACATACATCACAATGCCTCGGGGGAAAGAAAGCTTCATCATCCTTTGTTCTGCTGCCAGATCTGGCCAGACAGGCAGCCTGAGCACATCAGAGAGGAAGCCCTAGAAGTGCTGGTGGAATTACATGGAGGGGAATGAGGAAGGACACCCAGAGGCTGGGCAAAGGTGATGGAGGTGAGGAGAGCCATTGTGTCATGGAGGTGCCTGAGCCTGTCAGGCTTTTTCAGCTAGATAGGATTGGAGACCAAAGGAATGCCTTCCTGAGGAGCCCTGAGCACGACCTCTTGCCAGGGCTCCATTTTGGCTGTTTCCCTGCTCCTTATGCTCCTTGAAGGTGGCCCTCGTGCCTCACATCCAGGGGGAGGAAGCTTTCTTGGGCTCCCAGCCCAGGCTCCAAGGGTGACCCGTGAAATTTGTTTCGTGAGCAGAGCCCCTTGCCAGGGCTCCTCTTGGCCTTTTCAGCTGGCTTCTTGCCTGTTGCTCTTGCCCCCTTTTCAGGTTATTTGGACTCTTTTACGGTATTTATGGTATCGTTCACTCTTTTGTGGTATTTTAGAGGTTGTTTCTTGCAATCTTTAATGATGGTTTAAGAAGGGGTTTTGTTGTTTTATGTATTTTAGGTTGTTTTCTGACACTTTTACGCTATTTCATGTTATTTTCAGAGTGTTCTGGTGTTTTAGGTTGTTTTTTGACTTTGACAGCATTTTAAATTTATTTGGTTTAATAGTGGCCCGTGAGATTCGTTTCGTGAGCACAGCCCCTTGCCAGGGCTCCTCTGGGCCTTTTCAGCTGGCCTCTTTCCTACTGCTCTTGCCCCCTTTTCATATTATTTGGACTGTTTCATGGTATTTATGGTATGTTTCACTCTTATATGGTAGAGGGCCAGAGAGGTATGTAGAGATGAGAGCAGAGCAGAAGGGAGGAGTGTAGGTAAGAGTGCGGAGGAGCAGGTAGGAATGCAGAGAGGAGCATGGACAAGCATGAAGTAGCAGAAAAGAACAGAGAGGAGCAAAGAGGAGCAGAGAGAAGTGCAGAGAGAGTTACAGGAAGGAGCAGGGGTAGGAGTGCAGAGGAGCAGGAAAGAGTACAGAAAGGAGAGCAGGGGACCAGAGAGGAGACCAGAACTGCAGAGAGGAGCACAGGTAGGTACGGAGAGGATCGAGTATGAGCACAGAGAGGGCATGGAGGAGAAAAAAGGAAAAGAGAGGAACGCAGAGGAGCAAAGAGGAGCAGAGAAAATGGTACAGAGGAGTGCAGGAAGGAGTACATGAAGGAGAGCTGAGGACCAGAGAGGAGAGCAGAACAGCAGAGAGGAGCACAGTAGGAGCACAGAGGAGCACAGTAGGAGCACAGAGGAGCAAGTAGGAGTGCAGAGAGGAGCATAGAGGAGCGCAAAGGACCAGAGAGGAATACAGAGGAGCAAAGAGTAGCAGAGAAAAGCAAAGAGGAGTGTGGGAAGAAGGGCAGGAATGAGAGAAGTGGGCTGGAAAGGAACACAGAGGATCAGGTAGGAGCACAAAGAGGAGCATGGAGGAACACAAAGGAAAAGAGAGGAATGCAGAGGAGCAAAAGGGATCAGAGAAAATCACAAAGAGGAGTGCAGATAGGAGTGAAGGAATGAGAGAAGAGGACCAGAGAGGAATGCAGAGGAACAGAGAGGAGTGCAGAGAGCAGAGCAGAGTAGCAGCAATGAGTGCATGTAGGAGCACAGAAGAGCAGGTAGGAGAGCAGAGAGGAACATGGAGGAGCAAAAAGGAGCAGAGCGGAACACGGAGGAGCAAAAACGAGCACAGAAAATCACAGAGAGGAGTGCAAGAAACCAGGAAGGAGAGCAGAGGGCCAGAAAGGAGCACAGAGAGGAGTACAGGTAGTAGAGGAACAGAGAAGCAAAGGACCACAGATAACAAGAGTGAGGAGCAGATGGCAGAGAAGACAAGCAGAGCAGAAGGGTCAAGAGAAGAAGCAAGAGGAATGAAAAGCTAAGATCAGAAGTGAGGAGAAGGGTGAGAAGGTTGTGAAGGGGATCAGAAGAGCAGTGAGGGATGTAGGAAGACAGAAGAGCACAAAAAACAGAGGAACAGAACAGCAGAGGAGTGCAGAAAAGGACAGGAGCCAAGCAGAAGCAAGGAGCCTAGAGGAGAAGAGTGGAACAAAGGAGCAGAGGACAAGAAGAGATACAGGACTGGCAGAGGATCAGATTGGGGTTGGAGGAGGATCAGAGAAAGTTGATCAGGCCAGGGCCATCAGGCCACTCTTGGAAGGCCCCTTGGAAGGCCCCTGACACGGCTCAAGGTTGAAGGAGAACAGGGCTTGGGCATCTCCTGGGAGGCGTGACCAGCCTGTAGGATGAGGAAGCAGGTCTTGCTCACATGCTCAGGGAATAGCTGATCACCAGTTCTGGGGTCAGGAAGGAATTTTCCTCTAGGGCAGATTAGCACTGGCCCTGGGGTTTCTTTGCCTTCCTCTGCAGCACTGAGCACGACCACTTGTCAGGGCTCCTCTGGTCCTCTATGTCTGGGTCACTGCCTGCTGCTCATGCACCACGAAGATGGCCTGTCATGACCTGCAGCTGGGGGAGGAAGGCTTTTTTTCCCCACAGTGGGCTAGCGAATCTCCCCGGGGTTTTTTTGCCTTCCTCTGCGGCACTGAGCACAGGCCCTTGCCAGGGCTTCTTTGGGCTGGGTGCCTGCTGCTCATGCTCCACAAACACAGCCCTTGTGCCCCACATCTAGGGGGAGGAATCTTTCTTAGAGTCCCAATGCAGGCCCCAAGGGTGGCCTGTGGGAATTGCTTCTTTTCCTCTGTAGCATTGAGCACAGTCCCTACTCGGGGCTCCTTTGAGCCTTTTCAGTTGGCTTCTTGCCCTCTGCTCTTGCATCCCTAAGGCACCGCTTGTGCCCTGGGTTTCTCTGGCTCTCGCCCACTGCAAGTTTTCAGCAGGAGTGAGCTCTGCTCTTCCCTTGGCTCCATTTCCCATGGGTTCTTGCTTCTGCAAACCACCTTATGCTTGGAAGGGCCCCAGGCTTACCCCACCATCAGGGCCTGATGCTTTCCAGCCCTTCCTAGGTACAAGACAAGCACCCGACAGGCACAAGAGCACTTCTCATGCATCACCGGTGAAGAAGCACAGTGGAGCAAGTTTTGGAAGGAAAAAAGTATGCTTGTCATCAATACATCTTAGACTTCTGAAAATGTCACATGGTACCACACACTACTTCTACTACTTCTTCCTTCTCTTCTGTGTGTGTGGTCATTCCTGATCCTCATTCATCACATTCTTGCTCTTCAGGAAACAGGGAGCATTTGGCCTGTATTCCTGCTGCTACTTTCTGTAGCTCTGTGGCTTGTTTTTGCCAGGCCGCCAGCGATGTTTTTTCAAGCTAAACTAAAGAGCACATCAGGCTGCATGTGCGTTGTGTTAATGCTTGTGAGCATGGGCTCTGAAACAGAGTCAGAAAAATAACAGAAAATAACATAAAATAAAATCCCATTTCCACTTGCGTCATTTGTGTTATGTGTTCTTGAAAGAGTTTTTGGAGCTGAAATCTTTTGGCATTTCAGGCAAATAATCTCATTGTTATGAGATTCCCCTGAAGTGGAGGGGAAGGGGAGGGGGAAAGGAGAAAGGGAGATGGAAAGGGGAAAGGGAGAAGAGAGAGAGGGGAAGGGAGACGAAGAGGGAGAAGGGAACAGGAAGAGGGAGAGGGATAAGGGAAGAGGGAGAGAGACAGGGAGGGGGGTAAGGGGAAAGAGGGAAAGGGGAAAGGGAAAGGGGACCTAGGACTGAGGGCTCCACCCAGGAAAGCAGCTCCTTGCACTGCATGTCCCAGGTCCATCCAGGAGACAGGGGCAGAGACAGGCACCCCTGCAGCATTGCTCAGGCAGGGGCTGAGGCCCCCAGGCTGAGCTGAGACACCACCTCCCCTGGGCCCTTGGCAGGAGATAGTGAGGGTGGGGGTCCCAGGGGAGTCCAGTACCAGCCACAGAGGTACCATCACCACAAATGCTGCAGAGCAAGTCAGGGAAGGTGTCAGAGTCAGGAGAGAGTCGTACACAGGAACTGGATTCAGGAATGCATGGATCTGGGATTAGGGACAAATAGACAGAAAAAGTCTTCATCAGACATCCGCCACTGAAGAAGAGAGTGAGACCCTTGTGATCTCTCAGCTTTATATGGAGTTTGATGCATATGGGAAGTAACATTCTGTTGGTCAGTTTGGGGTCACCTGCCCAGTCCATCCCTCCCTGCATGTGCGACCTTCTTCATCTTTTTGACTTTTGGCACTCCACCAGCTGAAGGAATGGACTTGGTTACTAAAGGAGTAAGTATAAGCAATGGCCTTTCTAAATACCAGTGCCCCGTGTTATCACTTTTAGAGAGAAACCCTGTCTGAAAAACATGTAGTCAACTGTCAGAAAATGAAGTTAGCTAGACAAGACTTACCTGAAGTTAGAAAAATTATTCTATTTTAGCTCTAACCAGAAAACATGTGTTTATAGCAAAACTGGCTGCATTATTCATTAAAATAATTTATTTGACTAAATTTGACATATTTCCTCAATATAATCTGACTGGATTTCTACCTACCCTGGAAATCAAATAGCAGTAAATGATTGAATGACATTAGACAAATTCTCTGAAGTATATTTTCCTTCAACTATTTCATCATTTGTCTACAGGTAAAATTTTGTTCATCTTCTATCACCTATCAACAGAATTATTGATCATTGAAACATTAATGAAAGCATATATGTTTCTATATGAAATATTTTATAAAATAACATATTATTTGGATTAATATTTGTCTTATTTTTGTGGGGAACTGGACTTTGAAAGCATTGAAACTGGTTCTCTTTGCTGAGCTTCATACTGTGAGATGTAATCAGGTACAAGTGAAGCAATGAAAAAGCAGATCTCCATGCAATTTCTGAACAGCATGGTTCTGTTCAATTACATGAGACAAGATCATTTGTCCATTAACTACATGTGAAATTAGACTCTTTCTACTTTACTGGCAAGTGTTATTCCCTGTCAGTTCCCACATTGCCTCCTAATATGGTGCCTCTATTTGGAGGTACGTAAATGACGGGAATTTGTACTATCCTGCTTCCAAGACCATCAAAACCATTATGATTCTCTCACAAAATATGACCTCTCTGCCAGGGATCAAAAGCCACTAAAGAGTTCTAGTCCTCTTCGGAAATTATTTTACTCACTTTCTTCTAAGTCTGTATTAACAATTCATTTTGCTGGATATGTGGCTCACTGGAATGTTCTGGAAACTCACCTGAAATACAATGAAAAAAACATGAATATGAATATATGTTAATTAAATATTATTTATAATATATGTTAACATTATATGTTAATTGTCCTTGTGTATTTATTTGTGTCTCCATGATATTTTAATTCCAACGGGTTAGTTGGAGCTTCATTAACAAGAATCCTGAATACCCGAGAACACTCAGACTCCTTTCCTGCAGCACAGGAAGGACATGGATCTATTAGAGACAGTCCAGAGGAGGGCCACAAAAATGTCCTCTCATATAAGGACGGGTTGAGAGAGTTGGTCTTGTTTAACCTAGAGAACAGAAGGCTTCAGGGAGACCTTATGGTCTCCAGTACTTGACAGGGTCTTAGAGGAAAGCTAGGAAGAGGGTCTTTATCAGAGACTGTAGTGATAAAACGAGAGGAAATGGCTTTAATCTGAATGAGGGCAGGTTTGTATTAGATATTAGTAAGAAATATTTTACTGTGAGGGTAGTGAGGCACAGGAACAGGTTGCCCAGAAAAGTCATGGATGCCCCATTCCTGGAGGTGTTCAAGGCCAGGTGAGCAACCTGATTTAGTGTAGGGTGTCCCTGCCCATGGCATGGGGGTTGGACTAGATGACTTTTGGGGTTCCTTCTCACCTAAACTTTTCTATGATTCTGTGAAAACAAAATTGCATCCAATTGCATGCAGCTGAGTCAATTGAAAGGTTCACATCAAGCTTTCATGTGATCCATATTTATTGGCATGACTGAAACTTCCTTTCTCTCTCTGCCTTTATTATAACAAAGAAAATTTCTCAAGTGATAAAATTTAATAAAAAATAGAAGCTTAAAATACTGTTTGGGTCATCACCCAGCTAGTAAAGGACAGGTAAGCAACCTTTAGGTGGACAGATTTCTTCAGTCACTGTCTTTTTTCTTTCATGTTTGTATGGCTTCAGCTTTGAGTTTCAGGGCTTGTGTCACAACTTTAAAGTTATTTACCTGAGATTCCTATATAATGATTTTTCGGTAACACTCCCTACAGAGAAATATTTTCAAGGTACCTGACAATATACTTGAAAGACAAATGGGCACTTAGGATGGTTAGAAGAAAGTGAAAGAGAATTATGCAAAATAGCTATTCACAAAGAATGAAGTGGTCGAATTTAAAACACTGAAGGCTATTGAATCATTATGGTGATGGATTGCCTTTGCTATCTACAAATAATACACTGATCTTCTGGTCTAAAACAGTGAGTTTACTACATTCAAGCTGAAATACTGAAGAACACTAATCATTACCTCAATCCAAATTAGATTTTAGAAAGTCTCTCTTTAAAAAAACCAATGTGCAAGAGGATAAAAATGACAAAATGACAACTTATATTTGATGCTTTATTCTTGAAAATCAGAACAGGTTAGTTGCTAACTGCTCTATCTATCCACAATACAGCATTGGTAGGACAGTCATGTTTTGAAATAGCCACTAGATAGCACAACAGAGGATTTTTGACATCTGAATAGTCCACACTAACAACAAAATAAAAAAAACCCTAGTGGTAACTGCTTTAAACATCAGGCATGAAAATTCTAAAGAGGAGCACGGGACAGAAAATGTGGGGCTTGTTCCCCACTGTTTTGAAGCAGTCAATTTCCACACTGAACTCCCCATGGCTCTCTGGCTGTGAAAGAGATACAGGGATGAACAAAACTAAGACATGACACTGAGAACTAACATCATTTTATCTCAAAAGGATTTTAAGTATTAAAAGTGGCACCCTGAACCAGTATGACCTCTTTTCAGTCTGCATCTTATGCCTCACAAATACAACATCCTTTAAAATATGAACTCCTAGCAGGATGCTCCAGCTGATTAGGGTTCTTAAGTATCTCCTTTCAGGTGGAGCAAATGTGAAAAATATGTCAAGAAAAGGCTAATCATTAAGATCACGAAAACTAGTAGGGTTGTCTGGAAGTTGCACACTACCACTAACACCATCTGAATTCCTAGACTTTGTACACTGTCATCCCCTTAGAAATACATTTTTCCCAGTTCTAATAAAGCCCGGGCCAGGCCTCCCACTTTGCATACACACAGAGTGAAATGGCTGGGCAGCACAACACCCCAGAAATCCCAAGAAGATGAAGTGCTTGGGAGTACACTGGAAATTAAGACTCCTGTACCTAGGTGAGACATTGGTCTACAATCTGTGCAACTATGATTCACTAACTCTACAATGGAAAAATGAAAAACTAGTTGCCTTGTTCCTGCATTATCATAAAAGCTATCTATTTGCTTGGAGTGTGGGTACTGATTGCTGGCAAGTCATTTAGTTACCCCAAAATCCAAACTATGTCTTTGGACTGTGCTACTGGATGGGTACAGATGTGAAGACCTGATTTGGGGGATCCTGAAAGCTCCCATTACAGAGAATCTGCATAGAGAAGCAAACCAGCCTGACTTCCCACAGCCCCTGGAAGCGCTGTAGCATAAGCTGTAACACTGCACATACACAAAAACATTCTACCCATCATCCACTATAGCTGTGTGATCTCTGTGTATTATAACTGGTAATTCCACACCTTTCACGTAGCAGTGCAATAGCTTTTTTAAGGTAAGTTTCTACCATGTCACACTTACACTGTGGAAAATCATATTCCTGTTGTAATGCAGTCACTGATAATTCAGTTTATGTTACTGAAGACACTAAAATCTAAATTATAAACAAGTGGCAAAACAAAAATAAAAATGTCACATTTATTGTTTCTTTAATTACTGTTCCTTAATTGTATTTCAAATAATATTATTTAGGCACATGATTCATGGCAAGTATACCCCAGCACTTACAATTAAATATGCTTTGCAAAATTAAATGTTTTGTAGAAATAGGATGGTTCTGTTTTATAAGAAATGAACGTGCTTATGAGTGCCATTATTTTTTTGTCTATATCCAAAGTAATTTTTCACTTTTTCAAAAAATGGCACCACTCAGAAATAGATTTTTTTTTTTACCTTCTAATAAATCATAGAATCATAGAATCAGTCATAGACTGATTTGGGTTGGAAGGGACCTTAAATATCTAATTCCAACCCCTATGCAGTGGCCAGGGACATCTCCCACTAGATCAAGCTGCTCAAGACCCCCTCCAACCTGGCCTTGAACACATACAAGGAGGGGACATCCACAGCTTCCCTGGGCAATGCGTTCCAGTGTCTTACTGCCCTCATGGTGAAGAATTTCTTCCTTATGCCTAATCTAAATTTATCTCTCTTCAATTTATAGCAATTCCCGCTCATCCTATCACTACAGGCCCTTGTAAAAAGTCCCTCCCCAGATTTCTTGTACATCCCTTTCAGGTACTGGAAGGTCTCTATAAGATCTTCCTCAGATTGAACAACTCCAGCTCTCTCAAGCTTATCTTCATAGCACAGGTGCTCCAGCCCTCCAAGCATCTTTGTGAACCTCACCTGGACCTGTTCCAACAGTTCCATATCCTTCTTACCCTGGGGATTCCAGAACTCAACACAATACTCCAAGTGGGATCTCATAACAGAGCAGGAGACAGGGACAATCACCTCCCTCAACCTGCTGGCAATGCTTCTTTTGATGCAGCCCAGGATATGGCTGTCCTTCTGGGCTGCAAATGCACACTGCCAACTCATTCTCATCAATTAGCACCCTCAAGTCCTTCTGCACAGGGTGGCTCTCAATCACATCATCCCACAGCCTGCGCTGAAACAGCAGATTGTCCTGACCCAGGTGTAGGACCTTGCACTTGTCCTTGTTGAACATCATGAGGTTCACACAGGCCCAATTATCCAGCTTGTCCAGGACCCTATGGATGATATCCTATCCTTCTGTTGTGACAACTGCACCACTCAGCGTGGTGTCATCTGCAGACTTGCTGAGGGTGCAGTCAATCTCACTGTCTATATCATCAATGAAGATATTAAACAGCACTGGTCCCAGTACAGACCCCTAAGGGACACCACTTGTCACGCATCTCCATCTGGACATTGAGCCACTGACGTCTACTCTCTGAATGTGACCATGCAATCAATTTCTTATCCACTGAATAGGCCACTCACCAAATCCATATGTGTTCAATTTAGAGACAACGATGTTGTTGGGGACCATGTCAAAGGCTTTATAGAAGTCCACATAGATTACACCCATTGCTTTTCCTGTGTTCACTGATGTAGTCACCACATCATAGGAAGCCACTAGGTTGGTGAGGCAGGACTTGGCCCTAATGAAGACATGCTGGCTGTCTTGAATAACCTCCTCATCCTCCACGAGCTTTAGTGTAGCTTCTAGGAGGATCTGTTCCATGATCTTTCCAGGCACAGATGTAAGGCTGACAGCTGATAGTTCCAAGGGTAATCCTTTCTACCATTTTTAAAATTGGGCACAATGTTGCCCTTCTTCCAGTCACCAGGGACTTCTCCTGACTGCCATGACTTTTCAGATATCATGGAGAGTGGCTTGGCAACCACTTCAGCCAAATCCTGCAGGACTCTGAGATGTATCTCATCAGGTCCCATAGACTTAAATATGTTCAGGTTGCTCAGGTGGTCACAAACTGGATCCTCCTCTACAGTGGGAGGTACTTTACTCCCTGTCCATTGACCCAGGAGGGGTGAGGAAAGCAGTTGCCGGTGAAGACTGAGGCAGAAAAGGCACAATGGACTTCAGCACCTTAGGTAACCTAACCTCTATTGACATATGTTACAGGCTTTGA
The DNA here is from genome assembly GCF_032191515.1 of Phaenicophaeus curvirostris. Taxonomy (NCBI): domain Eukaryota; kingdom Metazoa; phylum Chordata; class Aves; order Cuculiformes; family Cuculidae; genus Phaenicophaeus; species Phaenicophaeus curvirostris. The sequence goes on from NC_091397.1 coordinate 28,559,424, forward strand.
TGAGTGAAATGATGAGATCTTAAGTAACAGATGTGTTCTTTCTGAAGAGCAGTTTATATTATTTGGCCACCTTTGAAGTAAAAATCATATAGCATAGTTAACCCATGATACTGACATCTGACTCTCACAAAAAGCCAAGGGAATCTTGTAAAGGTCACAGTGCTAACAGGCAGGTTAACTGATTCAGACAAGCCTATTACATAGATACTGTATTGCACATAGCAGTATACTGAGTAAAAGGAAGGAAAAACAGAGTAATTTCCCATTCTGCTGTGTACACACAGATAGGAAGATTTCAGTAAGGACTGAATGTGAATCTGTGGCTGAACGTGAGTGCATTCAGTTATATTGACAAAATGAATTTTTAAATAAGCATTGCTGTTTTTTTCTAACATAATGTCTGGCAATGAAATGCAAAGTTCCATCACACTTAGATCAACTAATATTTAGGAAGTCTTTATTTATTTTTAGTTTTGTGTATTGATTAACATTTTTCTGCTTCAGATTTCTAGTGAATTGAAACTAAAAATCATAAATAAAGCTCATGGAGAACTAAACACGTAGGTGAGGAGTGGGCAAACTGAGACACAGAGACTCCCTACACTCTACAGCTATCTTTTCCTCTACTGCTTTATGCTAGCTTCATTTCTGTGGCATCACCTGTGTCTTACATTGGTACAGGTAAGAATAGATTTAGGTCACACAAATCTAAACAGAGTACTTCTTAAGCCACTAGCTGATCTATAGCAGAGCACCTAGAGGGAGATGATGAGTTGTAGTGAGGGTTTCATCCTGCCTGTGCTGAAACAGTATGGATGACTTGGTCTGCCCTTTTGCTACACAACTAGGAATACCCCACTGTTAAGTCTTGCACAAAGATAATGAACCTGAACATTCCTTTTCATCAGTGACTTAATCAGAGGAACAGAGCAACTCTTGAATCTCATCATCACATCAAGACATTTTTCTTGACAGCAAGAATGATATGATCTTTGACTTCTCTTCTGCCTGTAATCAACAGGTAATATCCAGAGGCTTAATGGGTGGCAGATACAGATTACTCTGTAGTATTTCCTACTATTCTTCCCACCCTTTCTACATCCTATCCTCAATGAACGAAAAGTTCATATCCTAGAACCAGTAGAAAGCACAATATTTTATTTTTAATATGAACACCCATTGTACAATTTACATTGGCTCAGTGGTAATGCTGAATTATAATAGCATGAAAAACTTGAATAAAATATTTATATCTTTTAATTTCCAAATATTTTATGTGTTTCTATGCTGTAAAGAAAGATAAAATAAAATACACGTGCAAGAAAAGCCTCTGAAGATGCATGTGCACTTATTTCTACTAACACTGAAAATTTATAAGTTGTTTATGTTACTGTAGTAGCAGATGTGTGGTACCCTCTGAAAAAGAGAAGAAACAACCCTGTCCCTAAGGACAATACTGTCTGAAAATAAATTGGCATTATGTACAGTACAAGCTCTTTTACAGAGAAGGAAAGGAGTTTGCATACTGAGAGAGATTTTTGGAAGAAGAGGGAAAGGTTGGCTTAATAAAGCCTAGAATGTGACATACTTTAATGTTATTTTTGTCAGTATGGGGCCTTTTCATATTAACTGCTTCAACTAAGCAAATATTGTTCTGCAGACACATATTTTTGTACCAGTTATTTTAATTATATAGTCTGTTAGAAATGTAGGCTGAGGCTGGCAGTTCCATGTGCCAACTTATTTGTTTTTATAATTCTGTATTTTATAAGAGAATAAGCAGAGATATGGGTTTCTAAGCATTAGTTTGCATGACTCACGAGGCACAGTGCAATGTGTAGTAGTCTGGGCTGCTTGACACTGTTAACAAGTGAGGTGGGTCAACCAGTAGGGAGCAAAAAACCATTTTGTCTTGAGAAAATCTCAGTACCATTTACAGGTTTGGGATTTTTTTTTAACATTGATTATCAACATTTTGCCATTACTTACTGATGGAAGGGCTGAGCAGAACTGAACCAGCAGAACACAAAAAGAAAGAAAAATACCTGCCCATTTTGCAGAAGTTACTGAGAGGAAAGCTGCATACCTCCAGTCCACCTACAACCATCTGCAAAGAAGTAACAATAACACAAAAATTTCAATCAATCTGCAACCAGATTATTTTAAAGTTCAAGATATTGGCTAGGAGAACAGCAGCATTTTCCCTGTTGCTTTCCTGTGACCGAGAAAATCAGCAATTATCTATCAACTTGCCCAAGTCCTCGGTGAGATGAAGAAAAGACAATACTATGGTGTTCTGCAGTCTTTTTAATCCATTCACTAGGTGACCGTGATAAACTCTAAGAAACAGATCTGTCTTTGAAGCACTGATGTCAGTTCCACTCCTTGGGCTGTATTATGTTAACACACTGTTTTAGTGTGTTGCACAATTTCTAGTAAAAGCTTACATGAACCCAAAGTCATGGACTTTTTCTGCTACTGCTCTTCACTTTCTTAAAAAAGTATGCAAAATGAATCGGAATTTGCTACTTTATAAGAATGTCAGTTGGATGAATTTTTAAAGAAACAATTGTGGATAAGTACAATATACAGCTTTCAGTAGGACCGAAGGCAAAAAGGTAGACTTGTAGTCTGAAAAATATTAAGCAAAGACTTCATTTACTTGCTAGTTTAGTCCTGCTTATTCTCTTTCAAGTCCCGAAGAATCCTCAGTTGGATTAGGTATTGAGACATACACTATGCAAATGAATAAGAAGAAATTTAAGTATATATGAAAGCAGGGGTCAACTGTAAGGTTTTTAAATAGTTCGGAATTAAAGATAAATATACTGAGCTGTAAAAAAATAGTACTGTTTGAATGAAGCTACAAATCTAACGTAGTTATATAATGTGCATTTTAAGGGTGTAATACTATATGCTGAATGAATGTACTAAAGATGTATGTTCTCTGCAACTCTATTATTTACGGCAAAAGCCATAATTCTGCATTTTTCAATAGGCCCATATTCTCTATGCACAGAAATGCCCCACTGATTTCAGTGGCACAGGAATTAGTAGAGCAAGATTGGTAAGCTATCAAAGTGAATTACACATACGTGGAAATGAAAACTAAAAAGTGGAATTTTAAATAAAGAAAAATGGTACATTCAGTGATTAAGGAAAATTAGCTAGAGATGTACTTTTCATTATTCAGTTTGGGCAAATAACTTTTCTTTGATGACTACAAAGGAGAATGTCCCTGTTTGGGGATTTAGATTTCCATCTTTTTTGGGTGGTTTGGTTTCCAGAATTTCACACATGAATTTCCATAGTGGGGAAGAATTAATCTCTAGTTTAAAAGGAGAAAATGACAGTTGGAAAATCCATAGAAAATAGTAGGTCCTCCAGCATTGCTCAGTCCTCAGTGATTAAGGAATACTTCTCCAAAAAATCACAAATGCAAGAGAAAGAACCATGAATAGATTTTGTCTGATCCACAAACAGCTTTTTTGCCTACTAAAGTCTTGAGGAAGCAAAAGTAATTAAATAAATAATAAAAACAGAAATTTGCCCTCATTTTTGGAATTATCAGAACTTTAAGGCAAAATCTTAAAGACTTCCTTAGGCATCTTGGAGCTGAGGAACATGCCCCTCGGTGACCCCATTTTGAAAATAAAGTGCAGTCCTACACACAGCGAGTATTCATTCTTCTCAGGTTTAAAGTTTATTGAACCAAAGTCATTCCTGTTTCTCTTTAAAAGACTGCTTGATCATAGAATCAAAGAATCACCAGGCTGGAAGAGACCCACCAGATCATCGAGTCCAACCATTCCTATCAAATACTAAAGCATGCCCCTCAGCACCTCATCCACCCGTCCCTTAAACACCTCCAGGGAAGGTGACTCAACCACCTCCCTGGGCAGCCTCTTCCAGTGCCCAATGACCCTTTCCGTGAAAATTTTTTTCCTAATGTTCAGCCTGAACCTCCCCTGGTGGAGCTTGAGGCCATTCCCTCTCATCCTGTCCCCTGTCACTTGGGAGAAGAGGCCAGCACCCTCCTCTCCACAACTTCCTTTTAGGTAGTTGTAGAGAGGAGTAAGGTATCCTCTCATCTTCAAACAGAATAACTTCAGAAATTTGCTGTCTCAAACAAGAGCACCTTCAAAACCCAAAACCTTTTAAAAAAACTCTAGGAATTCTAAGAATATACTATTTCTGAAAAGTCACGTACTATTTCTGAAATCACATAGGAGTCCCCAGTTCCAGAGATCTCCATATACTCTACTTGAGCAAGCAAGACCTAGTAAACAACACCAATCAGAAAACTTGTATTTGGTGGAAATTTCAGTTCCTGTCTCATAGTAGCAAGAAGCAACCTGCCATATGGATGCAAAATTCATAGAATCATAGAATGATTCAGATTGGAAGGGACCTTAAAGATCATCTAGATCCAACACCCCTGCCAGGGGCAGGGATACCTGCCACTAGATCAGGTTGTTCATCACCTCATCCAGCCTGGCCTTGAATACCTCCAGGGACAGGACATCCACAGCTTCCCTGGACAACCTCTTCCAGTGCCTCATTATCCTCACAGTAAAAAATGCCTTCCTAATATCTAACCTAAACCTACCCTCTTTCAGCTTAAAACTGTTACACCTCATCCTATCACAACACTCCCTGACAAAGAGCCCCTCCCCAGCATTCCTGTAGGCCCCCTTTAACTACTGGAAAGGTGCTATAAGATCTTCACTTCTCTTCTCCAGGCTTAACAAGCCCAACTCTCTCAGTGTGTCCTCATAGGATAGGTGCTCCAGCCCTTATTATCTTCATGGCCCTCTTCTGGAGTCGCACTACCAGAGAGAGGTTACTTGGTGAAGTACAAAAGCACCTGTTCTCCTGTGCCGAGGACTCCAAAACTGAACTCAGTATTCCAGGTGAGGTCTCACAAGAATAGAGGGGGAGAATCACATCCCTTCACTTCCTCGTCACATTCTTTTGATGTAGCTCAGGATAGGGCTGTCTTTCTGGGCTGCAAGCGCACATTTTTGGCTCATGTTGAGCTTCTCATCCACTAGCACCCCCAAGTCCTTCTTTTCAGGGATACTCTCAATCCATCCTCTACCCGTCCTCTATTTGTTCTTGGGATTGCTCTGACCCAGGTGAAGGACTTTGAACTTGGCCTTGATGAACTTCATGAGGTTTGTACAGGCCCATCTATCAAGCCTTTCAAGGTCACTCTGGATGGCATCCCTACCCTCTGTGGTTGATTGCACCACACAGCTTGGTGTCATTGGAAAACTTGCTGAGGGTACCCTCAATCCCACTGTCTATGTCAGTGACAAAGATGTTAAACAACACTGGTCCCAATACTAACCCCTGTGGAATGCCACTCATCACCAGTCCCCACTTAGATATTGAGCCTTAAATTATTTGAGTGCAACCATCCAGCCAGTTCCTTATCCACCGAGTGATCCATCCATCAAATCCACGTCTTTTCAATTTAGAGACAAGGATAACATGTAAGACAGTGTCAAATCTTTGCACAATTCCAGGCTGATGACGTCCATTACTCTTCCCTTATCCACCGACACTGTAGCCCCATCGTAGAAGGCCATCACATTTGTCAGGTACAATTTGCCCTTGGTCAAACCATGTTGGCTGTCACCAATCACTCCTTATTTTCCATGTGCCTCAGCAGAGTTTCCAGGAGGATCTGCTCCATGATCTTACTGGGCACAGAGATGAGACTGAACATTGTGTAGTTCCTCAGGTGTTCCTTTTTTCTTTATTTAAAAATGGGAGTTATGTTTCCCCTTTTCTAGTCAGTGGGAACTTTGTAAGACTGCTGCAGCTTCTCAAATATGATGAGTAATAGCTTAGCAACTTCATCTTCCAGTCCCCTCAAGCTCTGTGGATGCATTTAATCAGATTCCATGGACCCATGCACCTTCAGGTTCTACAGGTCCCACAGTGGACGGTTCTTTGATCCCCCTGTCCCTGCCTTTGCCTTCTGCGACTTGGACTCAAACCCTTGACAGTGAAGACTGAAGAAAAACATCATTGAGTACCTCAGCCTTCTCCATATCCTGGGCAACTAGCTCTCCTTTCCTTCTGCAGAGGGCTCACATTCTTGTTAATTTACCTTTTATCACTGATGTATCTATAGAAGCTTTTATTGTTGTCTCTAATGTCCCTGACCAGATTTAATTCTATTAGGGCTTTAGTTTTCCAAACCTAAGCCCTCGTTGCTCAGACAATTTCTCTGAATTCCTCCCTGGCTATTTGCCCTTGCTTCCACCCTCTACAGGCTTCCTCTTTGTGTTTAAGTTTGTCTAGGAGCAACTTGTCCCCCCATACAGGCCTCCTGGTGGTTTTGCCTGACTTCTTCTTTGTTGGATTCATAGAATAGTTAGGGTTGGAATGGACCTTAAAGATCATCTAGTTCCAACCTCCCTGCCATGGGCAGGGACATCCCACTAGATCAGGCTGCCCAAGGCCCATCCAACCTGGCCTTGAACATCCCCAGGAATGAGGCAGCCACAACCTTCCTTGGCAACATGTTCCAGTGTCTCACCACTCTCACGGTGAATAAATTCTTCCTAATGCCTAGTCTAAATCTGCCCCTCTCCAGTTTATAACCATTCCCCCTCATCCTATCACTACAAGCCTTTATGAATAGTCCCTCCCCAGCTTTCTTGTAGCCCCTTTCAGGTACTGGAAGGTTGCTATAAGATCTCCTCTGAGCCTTCTCTTCTCCAGGCTGAACAAACCCAACTCTCTGAGCCTGTCCTTGTATGGAAAGTGCTCCAACCCTCTGATCATCTTTGTAGCCCTCCTCTGGATCTTCTCCAACAGCTCCATGTCCTTCTTAAATTGAGGATTCCAGAACTGGACACAGTACTCCAGATGAGGAATGCATTGCTCCTGAGTTGGAGGAGCTGCTCCTTGAATACAAACCAGCTTTCCTTGCCTCCTCTCCTCTCCGGGGCTTTATCCCATGGTTGTTTACCAAGCAGATCCCTGAAGAGGCCAAAGTCTGCTCTCCTCAAGATCAGGGTAGCGAGCTTGATATGGCCCCTCCTTGCTCCCCTAAGGATCTTGAACTCCTCCATTTTGTGGTCACTGCAGCCAAGGCTTCCCTTGAGCTCCAGTTTCCTCACCAGCCCTTCCCTGTTGGTGAGAAGGTCTGGTAGAACACCTTTACTCATTAGCCCTTCTATTACTTGGAGAAGGAAATTACCATCAACACATTCCAGGAACCTGCTGCATTGCTTATGCCCTGTTGTGTTGTCCCTACAACAGATTGGGGGAGGGATGGAGGCAGCGGGGCTGAAGTCCCCCAGGAGGACCAGGGCTTATGAATGCGAAGCTGTGTATATACTCATTTCATCCAGGTACTGCGACAGGTCTCAAAACCCACAATGATCAACAGTTTCACTCCATTTGCCTTTAAATCTCGTGCTTTTGGCTTTGTTTTCTATAATGCACACTGAGAGTGTGACATCTCTTGCATCAAAGGCCAAAAGTATCAGCCTCCCTTGCTGTGAAGAAAAGTGCAATTAATTTAACTGAAGACTACTAGTTGGAAAGAAATTCCTTATTCTGAATACAGCATCTCTCCAGATCAGAACACGACAATTATGCTTGTGTGGCAAGGTGTTCCCAAAGTAAAAATCTTCCCTGAAAGCAAGATGATGATGATGAAAGATATGATGATGATGATGATGATGATGATGATGATGTCAGAAATTCTGCTTTATTTCAGAATGTCCTCTGACTAGAGAAAAGCATGAGCTTGACATTTTCCTTTTGAGATTCATTCTTTGTGCAAGCTATTCCTCGATATAAGTGGCTACAGAAATGTTGTTTTCCCCTGAAAACGTTGACAAACTGCAATGTTTAGAAACTATAAAAGTAAATAAAATAGATGAGATAAAATGTGATGAGAATAATGTACAGGCTGTCCAACTTTTTTTTTTCATTTATTTTCACAAAGTCTCAGAGTAAGATGACATAAGCATATATATGCACCTATTGTCTGCCAAAGAAGCTTCTCAAAGGGGTCTTATTTCTGTATGCATCAATTAGTTAAATGAAATCAAGGGGAAATCTTTTAATATAATAAATCCAGTCCTAGTACTAGAATGTCTGAGAAGACTTGCTTGACACAATTCATGATAGCTGAATTATCTGATCATAATTTATGAATTATATTGAAGCTAATAGTAGGAAGCTGTCAAGATTGAAAGGAGAAGTGCTGTCAGGTGATAAAACAGCATTGTTCACACACAAGACTACATCTTCTCTTCTTCAGCAGGTTTCTCTCCTCCTTTCAAATAACTGTAAAGCAAAAAATATAACACCAATGCACTGCACCTCTGTTTGACATAAATGAGAGAAAGCAGTTCTGTGCACAATATTTGGATGTAATTTCCTGATACAAATTCAGACTCCAGTTGTTGCCAGCTTGCAAGTGAAAATTCAGAACCAGAATATTGCTTATGGCATCTGCAAAGACATACAAATATGTTCTTTAGGACTGTTTTTATTTTTCTTTGTGCTTTTGTACTTCACCAAGTAATCACTCTCTAGTTTATTTCTTAAGGAAACTATTATTCACCTAACTAAAACAGTAGCAAAATAATTGCTTCTTCATGAACTTTAGTGATATAATAGCATGAGTCCCTGGTTTCTATGAAAGTGTTGACAGTAAGTAATCACATTAAACAAGTTTTTCTCTTGCATATGTTGGAACAATTAAAGTAAATTCTGATATGCATTATTTTAAACTTTAACATGGGGTTTTAATCTTAGCATAATTTCTATCGAAACCAAAAACCAGAATATGAGTTCTACATATATTCCACATACACATATATGTGTATGTAGAGATATGCAAATAACACGTGTATGTATGTAGAATATATGTATAGATCTATATAAGTATACATATGTATAGAGATATGTAGATATCTATACATGTATAGTCTACAAACTCAATTCTTTTAAGAAACATAATTTCATCTTGCACATGTGTGTAATTTACAAGGCAAAACTCTGGTGTTGAGTTTATGTAAGAGATTAATTTAGCGATGGAAATGGCATGTCTTAAATCAGTTGTTTTCAGTCTATGAAACAGCAGGAAGGAGGCAAGGCAGTGTTTCTGCGCCAACTTCCTTATCATGATGCCACTTGTATAATAAGAGAGGACTGCCACCCTGACGGTAGAGGAAGAAAAGGCAAAATGATCACCAGAAACATCAGACCAGTAAAGACCCCCAGATTCATTTCCAGAATCTTCCGGAAGAGGGACTGCACAAGTGCATCAAAACCTCCTCCCCTCAAGGGCCCTAATCTATAAATAACACTCTGGAAATAGGGCCAGTGTGCCCACCATTCTGGGATTCTGAAGACAATGCTGGAGTATGATCTTACACTTTTCTCTTTTTCCTTTTCTCCCTTGCTTTCTCTCTTTTTTCCCCTTACTCCAGATTTAACAAGCCAATGCCTATCTTATTCCTAAGGTCACCTATTCCTTTTAAACTGATCATTTGGTGTACCCTGACAGGAACCCACAAATTATACAGAGAAGCCCAGGGTCCAGCCAGTGACACCTGGATGGTCCAGTTTCAGTTGCAACAGTTTATCCCAGTGTCCTGAAAAAAATAACTTGTATAAACATTTATGGTTTTAATCAGATCTGCTTGGCTTCCAAATTAATGAATTAAGTAAAAAGAGCTAAATTACAAGCTTGTCCGAAAGGCTTCAGAACTGATACCTGAAAATGTCAAGAAATCTTGAGAAAATAACTTTCTCCATGTAAGTGTTACAGGTGCTGTATATTTTTAAACATAATTTACATTCTATAGTATAATGGATGTTCAGCCAGATGCTGTTGCAAAGAATAAACAAAGACTGCATTACTAATCACAATTTCTAGTGGCATAAAACATTCCAGCAGCTGTCACATTTTTATATCACTTTACCAGATGACTGTGATCTATGGTTTGCTCCCACGGCTTGAATATAAAACAAACTACAGGTTCCTCTTTCCTATTCAGGACAAATTTGTGTTTAGGTTTTGTCTTGATATTTCTCTGTGCAACTTTAATACATGCAGGCTTTCATTTTTAAATATATGGGCCTACACAATTGCCATGTCTTAGCATGTTTTGGCCCTGGTCTGGAATCCTCATCTACTAGAAGTGCTCCTGTTACCATTCCCAGTGGAAAGAGTTGCAGACCATAAGCACAAAGGTGGCAACTTTAGGGTATGAACAGGTTTGATTTTCACACTGATGAAAATCAAGGTTGAGATATTTGTAACTTACTGAAGTAAACTGTAAAAGTTACAGTAAAAAAACCAAACATTGAGGAAGAGGGAAATAAAATTTATTCAGAGGTGACATGGATGGTATGAACCCACACTCAAGTGTAAACTCCCTTAACTATATGTCTTATTGTTCTTTTTGTTAAATGTCACACAGTATAAACTTGTTAACTCTACCGCAGCCTGCCTATGTCCATTCATATTAATGTACACAAATTTTACTGGCATACCAGTAAAGAAAGGCATATTAGAAGCATTATAAGCTTGCATGCTTTTCTTTCAAAATATGCAATAAAGCTCTCTGGGGAAGGATGTTAAGTCTTTGGTGTTTTTCTCTACAGGTGATTCACAAAACATGTCATTTTATTACAGTTCTGAGATACAGAACTTGAAGATCAGTATAGGTTAGCAGACTATGGACTGGAAGTCACTTTTGGTTTTCTAACCAAGCTTATAGATGGCACACAAGATTTCAGAATTAATATTTTGACTTCAACAGCTACTTAGGGGAAAAAATCATTTGTCATGCCTCATAACTAGCCTGCTACAAGACAAATTCATGACTGCATCCTAACAAACGTTCACAAAAACTTTGTTGCATCATTCAAACAAATTCTATTCATACCACTTCACTCTCCAGACTGTAACATGAACTGCAAAATTAGCTCAATTTTTACTCTATTCAAAGCAGACACAGTAACTGGGAAAAGCTGCTAGAAGTAAAGAATTCACTTAATACCAAGAAAAGCATCTAGAAAAAGGTGGCTATATTTATGAGAAAACCTCAGTTCAGTAACATTAATACTAATTACAGTTAAAAGGTCTTTGCAAAAAATGCTGTCAAGACATCACTGGACCTTTAACCACATAAAGATAGGGGAAATATATGCAAAAAGACAGATTTTTTTTTTCTTCGATCATTTTTTTAATACTACCAGTAACTCATGCTCATGTTTTGTTTTGTCTTCTCATAAGCATTATAAATGACTTAAAAGTATCATATAAATATATCGTTAGAAAAAAGCCATTCTCATTTATTTGGATTTTCTTCTTTTATTTTTTTTTTCCTTTTCTTTTTCCTCTCCTCCCTGGAGATAGTGGTTCCAGACTTGCTCTTATCAAGTGACTTAGAGAGAAGAATTTGATTTTTTGCAATATTATTAATGCTGTGGTGTGAGAAGTCTTGTGGCCTTGCAGAACATGTTCCTTCTAACCGGTTTGAAATGAGGAAAAAAAAATTCTCTTTGCTTTGCCTCTTTTATTGTCTCACCACCCTCCCACTAACCAACTCACAGTACACGCAGTGGGAGTGCTAGTATGAAAGTGGCTATATGCAGCAGCTCCATCACATGCTTGCATTAGGCTACCAATGTTTGCATTTACTTTCTTTCCCAGTACAGAAATGAGGTGATATATTTTTTAATCTCTTTTCCCACTGTTATAGATGAATATACACTAGTGGGAGCTCAGGTGGAGCATTACAATCCTTTTTATTGGAGATTTCCTAGCTGTTTAGTCTAGGAATTTGCAGGAGTATATATTATCTCATTTTCTCCTGCATTTGGACTGTAGGAGTCCTGTCAGGAGCAATCCCCATGCCAACTCTGGATAGAGGCCAGGGCTCTTAACACAGCAGACACAGGGCTTTTTGTGCTTTTATTTTCTCACCCTTATTTTCGTGCCCTTATTTTCACGCCTTTGGCAGCACACCAAAGGCTGTGAAAAAAGCTGTGGCCCTCTGTAGTGGTGCAAATAAGGGAGATGGGATCCCTTGGTCAACAGACAGGGTCCCCAGCCAATGAAGTGCCTTGGCCCAGAGTATCCCCTGGACCTTGACCAATAGATAATCACATTTCAGATCTGAACATCCTACAAAATGGGGCCCTCAGCAGAGACCCGCTTTGAGTGCGGCTCCTTTGAGCAGTGGGTCTGTTACCAGAAGCTATTCTTTTGGGACTGAAATGCCACTCAAGGAAACTTCAGAGTATTGAGTACCCTCACCCTCCTTTTAGTGAATTATTATTTCTCCTGGATATATCCTTGAGTGAGCCCTTAACACCATTGGGTGACAGATTTTATCTACTGGGTACCCTGGAGTGAGAGATTTCCTTTTGTGAGTGAAAAAAATTTCAGAAACTGTCAGCCTCTGGCCTGGACAGGCACACACTCTACTGGGTGGGAAACTGGTTGGATGGCCGGGCCCAAAGAGTGGTGGTAAATGGAGTTAAATCCAGCTGGAGGCTAGTTACAAGTGGGGTGCCCCAGGGCTCACTGCTGGGTCCAGCCCTGTTCAATGACTTTATCAATGACCTGGATGAAGGTATTGAGTGCACCCTTAGCAAGTTTGTGGATGACACTAAGCTGGGTGGAAGTGTTGATCTGCTGGAGGGCAGGGAGGCTCTGCAAAGGGATCTGAACAGGCTGGACCACTGGGCTGAGTCCAATGGCATGAGGTTTAACAAGGCCAAATGCTGGTTCCTGCACCTGGGGCACAACAACGCTATGCAGTGCTACAGACTAGAAGACTGGCTAGAAAGCTGCCTGGGGGTGTTGATTGACAGCCGACTGAACATGAGCCAGCAGTGTGCCCAGGTGGCCAAGAAGGCCAATGGCATCTTGGCTTGTATCAGAAATGGCGTGACCAGCAGTTCCAGGGAGGTTATTTTCCCTCTGTACTTGGCACTGGTGAGACTGCTCCTCGAATACTGTGTTCATTTCTGGGCCCCTCACCACAAGAAGGATGTTGAGCCTCTGGAGCAAGTCCAGAGAAGAGCAACGAAGCTCATGAAGGGGCTGGAGAACAGGCTTTATGAGGAATGGCTGAGAGAGCTGGGGTTCTTTAGCCTGGAGAAGAGGAGGCTGAGGGGACACCTTATTGCTCTCTATAACCACTTGAAAGGAGGTTGCACAGAGGAGGGTGCTGTCCTTTTCTCCTGAGTGACAGGGGACAGGACAAGGGGAAATGGCCTCAAGTTGCGCCAGGGTAGGTTCAGACTGGATATCAGAAAAAAAAATTTTACAAAGGTTCATCAGGCACTGAAACAAACTGCCCAGGGAGGTGGTTGAGTCACTGTCCCTGGAGGAATTGAAAAGATTGGGTAGACAAGGTGCTCAGGGCATGGTTTAGTGGCAGATAAGAATGGTTTGAGTCAACGATCCATAGGTCTTTTCCAACCTGACAATTCTATGATTCTATGATTCATCATGCATAGCCTTTTTAGCTTATGGTACTTCCATGTGCTGGAGGTTGACAAGTCAAATTCTTTCAGTCTTTCAAAAACTCTGCAGTATCTTTGTTTTTACAGGTTTATGAGATTCTTTTATTTGGGTTCTGCAAAGGCTAAGACCAACAATTTTGAGAACATCGCTTAATAAAAAAAAAAAAATAACAGTTTTGTGATTGAGAGATTGTTTATATAAATGTGTTTCTTGGAGATAGTGTTTAATTTTAATAGTATACCAGCAGATATTGTCATGTGTCTTCAGTTTGTATGAACATAAAATATAAATACAAACTCATAAGATTAAGGTTTTGCTCAACAGTTTTGACATTGTTACACTATAGAGGTGAACCTCACAGCCGTATTTGTCAGTAGTCAGGCAGCGAGACACTTTAGAAACAGCAGAGAGCAAAAGACTACTTCACTACTCTGGAAAAGGAATCAAATTATTCTTCCTCAGAATCAGCACACACAAGTTTGAAGATAAGGCAATGAAAACATAAAACTCCATAATCAAGGCTTAAAACCGTTTTTTCTTTCTTTACTTCCTCCGTTTGAATTCTGCAGAACAGCATCTCTGAGAGGCCCCTGGGAACTAATGTGAATGGATGCATGTCTGTGCCTTTCTCTGTAGACTATTGTTGTACTGAAAGACCCCTAAGTGTGTTGTATAGAAGCATTGCTTCTTCTGTTTCTTCTTTGTTAAGTATTACAATATTGCAAAGAAAATATCTAGGCATGATCACTAGCATTGTCTTAAATGGACAAGTCACATTTAAAGAAGCAGAACTGTAAATGGCAAGATAAGGAAAGGAGATTAGAGTAGCTTTTCTAGCCATTTTAGAAGGATTGGGAAAGAAATATTCTGTCTTCAGAAACTCTTTCACAGCAAAGAGAATTCTATTTCGTCCAGGCTTCTGCAACATTCCCTCTCTGTCATATGCCACAATTAGCAAGCCGATCCAAGAAGGAAGGAATCACAATGACTAGCGATTAGGGGAAATATTGTTGAAATGGAGAAATCTAATGCAGGAACTAGAGTGCAAAGGTAAATACAGGAGGAAACGGCAGTTTGTAAGTTACATAATTTGTCTTTTACTGTTTAATTTTTTTTTTTAATTTTACATGCAGCTGTGTCTGTTTTCCTATTTTTATTCAAGCCTTTCAGTCACTCATAGTAGAGTCTTGAACAGACGTGCAGAGCAATAATATGATAGTAAAATTTTACAAGCATTTTTCTTTTTAGGTTTGCAATTTTTAGATGAACAAAAGTCTTGTGTATTTACCAAAAATAAGGCACACATCTTTCAAGCAGTATAAAAATGCATTCTGTGTTACCTGAAAAAGGATTATGCATGGACGTTACAATTTGCCTATCTCTGTTCACAACAGCTACAGTATTTGAGATCATTCTTATGGAACAACTTTTAATAAGAATATGAGATAAAGAAAGATATTATCAGGTCAAATTTGGCTGCTGGTTATTCCTCTGCAACATTATTTTCTCCTGGTACCTATTTGGAGCAGAAATTGAAAGTGAAATTGATATATGCCCTTAACAATAGAAACACTTAGAGCTGGCTGAATAGCAGAAATCTCATTTGTGAGTAAAAGGGCTGAGTTAGATTTCCTGTGACTTCTGTGGTCGTGCCCTGAATGATTTGAAAGATCAGAACTGTACATACTATACACTACTGAAAATGTTCATGGACCTCAAAGATGTCAATGGCATTACCAGGAAAACAGGAGGGCTGTGCTGGGTGATGCCAGGTTTGGTCTATCTCAATAGCCTTTCTTTAATCATAAGAATAAACATATCTAGGGAAGCATAAAAATGAACCAAATGAATATGATACTTTTCTCTACTGCTCTTTGAATTCCACCTATTTTCGGGTCAGACATTTTGTAAATTGTTTATTCCTTCTACGCATTTTAAGATCCTGAAAGACTCCAAGACCTTGTCTTTTCTCTCCTTGGACTTCCAGCATTTCACAGGGAATTTCACAAGTCAGCCTACAAAGATAATGAACCCCATTCTTCTGTTTCTCTTGGAACCTGATTACTACTACTTTCATTTGATCTTCCTAGGTCTTCTTGTGGAAAATAAAATAACCAGATGTGATTATTTTCCCCAAATTGGACAAATCCCATACAGTTCAGGTAGATAATCACACAACTCTAACAGACAGTGACCAGAGGACTAAGTGCCTCAAAACAATTAACTTAATATCTTGTAGGTAATCTTGAACAATTGATACTTTTGAAGAGGGATATAACTTCTTCACAAGTAGCTTGTGGAAGATGATGACTACACTGTGGCAATCCTCTGTAAAGAATATTTCAACTGGTCCAGATCAAGTTCATCATAAAAAGCATGACAAACCCTCCAACCAACTTCTTACCAGCCTCAGTATGGAAACAAGGAAAAAAGTGAAAAAAAAAAAAAGAGAGGCTTCTAGGCACACCCCTTCATATTCCTCAGTCTTGAACTTCTGTCTTACTTGTTGCTGCCTTACTGTTGTGTGAGCTTGTCACTAGCTAATATCAACTCAAATGGTCCTTTGTAAGGACCTAGAAGTTAAAAATTGAATGTGGATTAAATAATAACAAAATGGAACCAGTTAAAAACATTGTTGGTGCTTTATATCAGGCATTTGCCTCAAGCTGAAAATAATTCTAAGCAAATTATTTTCCAAAAAGTTATAAAACTAACCAGACCACTCAGAAATTTCTGAGGGCTTTAAAGCAAACCTTGTAACTTGAAAATAATGAACAGAATTTACAATTACTTTAAAATCAAAGAAAAAAATAGAGTATTTATATATCTTGTGTTTTGCTTTATTGAATAAAACTGTGTAACAAACTGGTAATAGGAATAATGACAATAATTTCTGTGATGTAGATATAAGAAAAAATAAATTGATCCATTTTGTCATGCCAGTGTGAATAGTTTTCTTTGAAAATACAACAGGAATCTAATCCTAGAGATCATGTGAGAGTGCAATGAATGTGTCAATTAAGGAATAGTTCAAGCACTGAATATTGGGGAGTATGAGCAACAATTTGCACCTGAGGATGTGCAAAAATTATGATAAATCATAGCCATAAAGGTGGACGGAAAATATAATCCCCAAATGATGTCATGAAACAATACCTGGCTGCTGCTATTTAAATAGTAGATCACAGTGTGAATAAATAAATGAAAAGCAGTTAATTAAAGACATTCCTGGATAATGGATGTGTTTGTCTAACCTTTTGTCATGTCACAGATTGTTAAAATGTTTTTCTCTTCAAGCAATAGTGGCATATAATTTTGGTGTCTATTTGGGGAGGAAGGAGTGACTCTTCCTGAAAACTGAGCAGGATGATCCCTTGATCTCTAGCTACCTCCTCATTTTTGTCTTGCGTCGCCAGCAAAATGCCAGCTGCAAAACCTATTTTGCATCTAGTTGTGGTTTCAGAATTAAATGCAATGCAATTAGTTCCTTTTATATATTTGGTAATCTTGTTAAGACAACTCATTAGGTATCTTGGCAATTGGAAATAACTAGGTTTCAGAACATGTGCATTTCCTTTGTGAATACCAATTATTGCTAAATGAGGCAATTGTTCTTTAAAGGAAATGGAAAAAGTGAGTCCCCAAAAGTTTTCTGAGTTTATATATTGCCTTGACCTTTAAAAACTTAATCTGGATCTTAATGCTTTCTCCATAAAACTCTTGATATATAAATACTGCAGTTCTATATTTTTCCTCTCTAATCATGTCAAAAGCATGGAAAAAGAATACTTATTTTTTATGAGAAGCATAAATTTTTATCATTCAAACATTATAACTGATTCAGATAAGTGAAGTAGGTAGAATTTTAAAATTCTATTATTTATGAACAGGAACATACTATTATATTCATTAATGATTAATATATGCTGTTGTAGGAGAATGCTATTACACAAATCAGTTAATAGGAAGCAGTTACAGCTGGAAAATTTAGACTGGATAATATTTTTAATATTCAAATAACTTAGTAATTTCCAAAATCTCAAAGAACATCAGTGCGTTGTTTCCAGACAGTTCATGTTTCAACCCTTTTCTTGTATCCAAGAAGCTAGTCACACCAGACCACAGATCAGTTTTCCTTTCAAAATAAAATCTTGCTGTGAATGTAGGCTAATTCAATAAAGCCTATATCATAAGTGATGAGAGACCTCAATCTAAAAGCCAACATTTGAGAAAATTGAAAGGTATTTTAAGAACATTGTTTTTGTAAAGACAATTTCAGAATTTTCTGGAATCCTATGTGAACCATGACCAACAAACTTCTAAAATGACTAAAATGTAAGACGGAAAAGATGCATAACCATAAAGGTGGTTAATTGTGAAACTGTTAAGACACAAAGTGAAGAATAAAATGCTTATGAAAAAAATGTTATATGGAAAGATGCTTTGGGAAAATTTTATTTTTGAGCTTAAAATACCCCATCAGTAATTTACCCATGATGCCTCCAAAATGTTTATTACAACACAAGTTCTGCTGTTGACTACTTACGTTTTTTTCAGCAGACCTTCTTTTTCAATGCTTATCACTCATGCTAACAGTTTATCACAAACATTTAAAATGGAAGGTTTTCTAAGAGATGCAGAAATGTTTCAACTACATACATTGTGTGAACAACAGAAAAATTTATGTGCCTCAGGTGAAGCACGCTGCTGTCCTATTTTCCCACTTTTGACATGCAACATCATCTTCTGAACAAGCCTCATCTCATTTGGCCTTCTGACTCTATCTCCTCCTTTTCAGCTCACAACATTACAAGCTTAAAAGCTGCCTTTGTTGCCATAGGCACACTGTATCAGCCTTGTAAAGTCAGACTACGTGTATCTATTTGCCTTAAACATTTTGTCTGAGGACTACCCACTTGTGGCACCAGCTTGTCTGCAGTGCCGAGGTTCAGCGCGGGGCAGTGCAGGAGCAGGCACAGCTCGCTTGGGTGAAGTCGGGCCCCAGAGCTGGCTTTGGCGGGGGGAGGGGATGCAGCCGATACTGCTACCCCCGCTACCTCCCCCCCAAACCTGCTACGCTTCCGGAGCCCTCCAAAAAGACACAGATAAAAGGACTCTCAAGGGAGCAGTCGGCCTCTCACCTCCATGCTCGCTCTCGTTCGCACACTTCGATCAGACCGGCCTGGGCCACGTGTTCCCGAGATCATCTGCTACCTTTGATGTGGTAATTTCTTTCTTTCTCTCTCTTTCTCTCTCTCTCCCCCTCCATTACCTCATGGTGTGCGTGTTGGATCGGATCCTAGGGACCTGGGTTGTTTTCGGAAATTAATTTCTGTAACTTTGGGTGGTTGCACACTCCCCCCCCCTCCCCCCCGTGTCTTTGTTGTGCGCCCCAGTATCTTGGTGTTTATGCTTGCCGCAGGCAGAAATAAATACTGTTTTGATATTCACCTTGGGAGTGACCTTATTGGCCTCCGGATCGCCACACAGACAAACGAATCCACCCCCCACCCCGTCAGGGCCAGACACGAGCGTGTGGCTCGTGGGTCCAGGTTGTGACAAGCCTGACTAGCGGTAGCCTAACCTGGGGTATCTGTAGCGTCTTTCTGGGCAACCCGTTCCAATGTTTCACCATCCTCGTAAAAAAAATTCTTAATTATATCTAGTCTGAATGTACTATCTTTTTGTTTAAAACCATTACCCTTTGTTCTGTTGCTGCAAGTCTCTTAGATAAGTTCAGAAGAGATGGACCCTAAAATCATCCATGTTGTGTCACCGCTGTTAATATAGTCACAGGGGAAACAAGGATGAGAAGAATGAGAAAGTCTAGAACAACTCCCCACCATACTACAGGCCTTGACTTTGACTATGCTTATTTGAGTGGCAAGTGGAGACTCACAAGATTAGCAAGGTTGAAGGCTTGTGACTTCCAGCAGGAGGTGAACGGCTCCTTCATTTGCAGAACTGCAATTCCAGAACAGGTGACAGAGTCATCAAGTTTGCAGATGACACCACACTGGAAAGAGTAGTCATAATACTTCAGCACAGGGCTGCCATCCAGACAGACCTACACAGGCTGGTGGAGTAGGTTGATAAGGGCCTCATGAAAACAATGAGAAATGCAAAGCCATACACCCAGGACAGAAGACCCTTGGAACAATATAGGCTGGGGGCTGCCTAGCTGAAGAACAGCTCTTCTGAAAGGGCGTGGCATGGGTGCCAGAGTGAGCTGAGCCTAAGACCACAGTGAGCCCTTGCAGCAAATCAGTCCAGCAGTTTCCTGGTTATCCTGGTTGTCCTGGCCAGAATTTTTTTCAGCAGTTCCTAGTGACAGGACAAGGGGTGCACAAACAGGAATGCAGAAAGTTCCAGCTGAACATGAGGGAAAAACCTCTTTACTGTGAGGGTGATGAAGCACTGGAACAGGCTGTCCAGAGAGGTTGTGAATCTCCTTTTCTGGAGATATTCAAAACCCACCTGCATGCATTCCTGTGCAACCTGCTCTAGGCAAACCTCCTTTGACAAGGAGGTTTGACTAGATGACCTCTAAAGGTCCCTTCCAACTCCTACATTCTGTGTGATTAGGCCACAACTGGATTCTGTGTCCAGCTTTCAGCTCTACAATACAAGAAAGACATCTATAAACAGGGGAGGTCCACCATGACAGTCAAGACCTGGAGCATTTGTTCTGTGAAGGAACACTGAGGGAGCTGGGCTTGTTCAGCCTGGAGAAAAAATAGCTTGGGAGGACCTGCAATATTTTATGATGCTAAGTGTTAATTAAGATTTTTTCTGAAGTTGTCAACAGACTAAATCTGGTTTAACCAAGTACGCCTAGTATTTATTTTCTATTTGTCTTCTAATTTACAATTAATAAGTTAGATTTGGGACTACAAAGGGAAATACTAATTTCAGAAGTACTTTTTAAGCAGTGAGAGTCAAATTGGCTCTTGAAAACAGCACTTTACTCTGGAATCCAAATGTCTCTATGCCGTTGGGGCTTTGATCTGTGGATTTAATAGTCTGTTCTTCAATTAACAGAGGAATCATGATCTCCAGTTCTTGGCTTTCTACCATCTAAGATTTGAGTCTGGTGAAATACCAATAGCAATGTGACTTCTCCTGAAGGTTGATGTATCAGTGCATTGACAATCTTGCTAAGAATAGAATCTAAAATACTCAAGAATTTATTTGTCAGTTTACCTGAGGCACTAGGCCTGATATTTTGCATTACTTTCAGTTGCCCTGCTATTCAAATTGATGTCTAATTTTCCTGTGCATCACTAAACTCGAGCACCTTAAAATTTTGTCTCTAGGGGTGTAACAATGAGATGGATAAGTTTTTATGTCTCTTACATGTTTGTTATTTTAAACTATCCAGTTTGAATTCATTGTGGCTGAAGTAGCACTGTTCTTGCCTTCATGGCAGAAGTAAGGAGTCTAATCCCTTTTTTGTTACAGAACAGGAAGTAGTATCCACAAAACCCTTTTTAAGATCAAAAGTAATCATGATTGACACTTAAGTATGCACTACTGAGAACACTGCAACACAGTACAAGCTTACAAAGTAAAAATCATATATGTGAACTCTGTTCTTCCATTCTCCTCTCTGCTCTCTATTTTTCCTTCACAGAGCTTTTGAGAAACACTACTAACCTATCCCAGTTGCATGGCCATTTTCACAATCATCTATAAAAGAAACAAAATATTTGAATTTGGGAAATATAGGAACCTATAAGAAAAACCTTTGTTGAATTTGAAAGTTGCTTAGAATTTAAGTTGGATGTAAATTGCATAATCTTAACTAAGCCAGATGAATCTTTTATCAAAGGTTATACTGACATTTTGAAATCAAGATGGATTTTTATATTTAAGTAAATACAGCACCAAAGGCGTTGCTAATTTCATCTAAAGGAGGTTCGTCTACATTATGGTACTTCCCACAAATGCTTAAATGGAAAACCATACATTCAGCTGGCCAGACACTATTATCGTATCGTCATACAGCTTTACGCCTTTAAATAAGGGCCGTTATGTAGTCTCTGCCTCTTACAGACAGTCAATAAATCTCAATAGATCATTGATGGTTCATAGATGCACAATATAAATGGTGCTGTGTGGCTTCTAAGTCTATCTTTGATTTTTTTCAAGTTTCTCTTTTTCCATAAAGCCTTTCTTTTTGTCATTGATTGAACAGCAGTAATATGTATTACTGCAGTGTGAGTAGTAGAAACAGTGGTACAGTGCTGCTCTAAAAAAACGCCAGTGGTTTTCATTCCTATGTGGGTGGCAGAAGACTATAATCTGTAAAAATGGCAATGTAATATGAAGTGTTTCACAAAAAAATAGACTATTAAAAAGCATGCTTTTAATTAAAAAATAGCATAAAATAAACTCAGCATTTTTCTTAAATCATTATAACTGGAATATAGCGTAAGGATGAATGAATATTTTGAACAAGGTTTTCTCAATTTTATTTTTCAAAGGTTCAGAAATAAAACTTTAATAGTTTTAAACAAAGTGAAACATTTCTGTTTGTAGTCATGCTGATGAAATTTTGCTTGGTCTCAAGCTGCATAGATCTGTAGGATACACAGCTTATGCTCACCCTGTTTGAAGACAGTCTTGAGGAAGAGGTAGACTTATCTTCCCTTTGTATTGCAGGCAAAGGCTCCTGCATCCTTTTACCTTCATGCGCCAAAACTCATCTCCAACACATTTGCTCAGATAGTACCGGAAATGACAAAATAAAAATTAAGGAGACAGATGATGGAAACTAGCTCTCACAGAACTGCTCTGAAAAGTAGTACACCTCTGTGCTACAGACATATCCAAAAATCTATGATGAGTCTGTGATGGCACTATCAAGTTCTGGCTGTGCTGCTGAAGTTAGAAATTAATTTATGATATATCATTTGGAATTGTCTGTGGTAACGACTGCTTTTATTCTCAAGTGTGCTTGCTTCTGCCAGAACAAGACTTACAGTAATAAAAACTAGACGCACACCTCCCAACAAGGTACTTATAAAGGCTGTAATTAAGTCGTTCCTACTCTGCCACTTTCACTAGGCTGTGGCTTGCTGTTTTAATATTGTAAGCTTTGTATTTGTTCATGATTCCTCCTGCAGCCATGAGCATCCATGTCTAAAAATGCAGTCTATCTCTCTCCAATGTCTTCTGTGAGGCTGGATCTGAGATAAACCATGAAACATTCTTGTAACAATCTAGTTGACCTGAATGCCTCATGCACCACCGAGTGGTTAAATCAGTACACGATGCTACTGGAGTTAATGTCTGAGAAAATCAGATATGTTTTAAATTTACTGATATTTTTTCAAGAATGATGGAAAGAGGTTGCATGCAGCTTTACCCACTATCCTCCATGGACTTTTAATATGCAATTACTTTTTTTTTTCCCTCAGGCAGAAAGTATGAGCTTTACCTGCAGTGAAATGATCTTTTCAGTGTACAATCAGATTAAATAAAATAATAAGTATGATGCTTATAAACTTTGTGCAGTTTAACTATTCTTAAAACGAATGTGCTAAAATTTGCATCCATACCTTGGAATATACATTATGTTATGAAATGTGCTCAGTAAGCTAAGCAAGTTTCTATATAATTAATAAATATTTAGTGGCATTGATTTTTATAGCTTGATTTTTGAACTCCTTATCGTTATTGAGCAGATGGGACATAACTATGAAAAAATTGTATTTTAAACATGATTACTATACTTGAATTATACTTGAAAAATTTTGTTCAGTGAAGCATTTACAAATACAATTTAACTTCCAGATGAAGCTTTAAAGTTATTTTCCTCTGTTTAGCACAACGATATTTAAATTATGTCTGTAGCACTTAAAAGGAAACAGAAAACAAAACCTAGATAAAATAATATATCTAGTGTTTTAGAAAAAGCTCTACTTAAGATGTCATTTTGCAAATCCTTTTTTAATACCCGCCTTAACAATATTGTACTAAGAATGATTTTTGATTGAAAATTTGGATTCCAGCACAGCAATACAATTTGTCCTTTGCAGTTAATGCATAATCTTTTCATAGGAAATGTCCTTCTGTAGTATTTGATACTAAGCTGGAGGAGGGGAAGATTCAGATTTTCTGCATTATCTAGTTTTCTGAAAATGTTATGTATTAGTAGGAAGTGGATCAAGAAGAATTAGACCAGAGGTTAAGGATGGGCATCTCTGGACATAAGCCCACTTAGGAGATGCCTGCATAGCTGTGATTAAGGTGCTATATTGTAATTAATTTCCAGTTATTTTTCCTTTAAGGAATTATTCTGTTTATTTGTGAATCTTTAGGGAAAAAGGTTCTTCACTGGAAAGGAAGTCAGGCCTTTGAACATGAGTATAAATAGTAAAATGAGATTACTAGGGCACCGGTGGTACGTTTTACAGCATAAACCTTATAGTCCCCCATCCTGAATCTCAAATTCACCCTATTGTTTTATGGCAAAACTATGAGTTGCTTTGTATTCCCTAGAATTCTTGTCTCGTGTTTGCTGAAGCAAGTGCACATACATAGATAGTTCTTGCTTTCTGAGAGACAAGTGCTATGTCACATATTTAGTTTCTCTCTCTTTGAGACTCTTTGGCAGTTTCTTGAAATGTAAAGCTAAGCTCTAAGGGTCCCATGCATCAATGTCTCTGAGTGCTGCTGCAGATCACACCTCTGTTTCACAGACAGAACCCTGACTAAATAATAATAATGTAATAATAATCATAATAATAATGTTTCACATTACATCAGTGTAAACGACGAGAAAGGGAAAGTTGAATTGTGCTTTGGCAGGTTGACAATTTTATAATATAATAATGAAGAGTGGAAGGGGAAAAGGGAAAGGAGAAAGAGGAAAGGGGAATGGTGAAAGGAGGGGAAACGGGGAAAAGAGGAAAAAACGGGAAAGGTGAAAGAGAGAAGGGGAGAGGGGGAAGGGGAAGGAGGGAAGGGGGGCAGAAGGGAGGGGAGGAAGAATTTCTATCTGAGAAGAAGGAACTACATTCTCAGATAATCAAATCCTGAAATCTCTACTTTGGCAATAATGGTAGTAGCTGATAGTGAGAGCTGTAGCAAATACGTGAGCTTGAGAGACTGAAAATTTCTCAAAAATACCAGAAGCAAATAAATCTGATGGAGGAGGAAAGAAATTAACCTCTTCCTTTATAAAGTGTAATTTATATCCCTAATTTATATTCTTTTTCTTGGAGAGTGTTGATGATAGCTCATGTTTGATAAAAGACCTCAGAGGACTGTGACAAGTGTGTATTTGTTTATATATTTATGTGTTTCTACATATATTTGAAGCAAATAGGTTACATAGACAGCTAGTTAACTCAAAGATACTTACTGCTGATGCATTCATCTGCTTCTGTCTAGTCTTTTTTTTTTTTTTTTTACCTTTCTGGTGGTTCTTTAGCATTCAAGGGTCCTAATCAAAAGATCCAGGTGAGAATGGAGAGTGACAAATCCCTACGTGTAAATGCATTGTCTATCTGCATGAGAAATGATACATTGATTTTCATGGGAAGAAAGATAGGAATGGTTTAGAGGTCAGCAGAAAGCTAACCAGTCTTCACCTGAACAGATACAGGTTTGTTGTCTTGAGGCCTTTAACTGTGTATAGAGTGGGAAAGGTCTGACATGCTTTTATTTGCATTATAGTATCACAATCATTTACTGAGAAGTTATTTCAATAAGTTACCAAGACTACCGATTACTTACATCAGAGTCGGATTAGTACCTGTTCCATTGTTCTTCATTCAAGGAGGGATTTCTGTGTCAGCATTTCAAACTGCACAACCAAACTGACAAATCATTTGTGTATTGCCTGACCCATGCACATTGCTGCTGAGGAGAGGGAAAATTCTGTTATGCTATAAGGTATTATATCTCAACAAAACAACAGTACAAAATATCTTCTAAAGGATTTCTATCTTTCCTGATGGGAAGACGTGTATTTTAGGACCCTCTGCAGATGTGGTTATTCGCCATAAACAAAGCCTCCAGTCTGCTGTGCTGAGGAAGGTTCTGAGCTGAGGGAAATGTATCTGAGTTACATAGGAATGTTGAAGTGTTTGAAAACATGGAAGCTATATACACGTGTGATCCTTTAGACAGCCAAACTATTTTTGCTAGGGCTGGTGGAGATAGTTGAGAAACAGTTTCTTTCACACTTCCTGGAAATAATTTCAACAGGTGTTATACAGGCTCAAACTCTGTAGTATATGGACTTCAAAAATAGTACCAAGACATAGAGTAGACATCTATTATCTTCAAAATAGTCTGAAGAGAAACAGGCAAGAAATAAGCAGTGTATTTTTGTTTAGCTTTAGGAAACTGGTACACAGTTGAAAAGATTAGCTGGTATGACCTGACAAAGCCAGCTGACTATTAGTAGCTTTTTCCTACAGATTCAGCAGTCTGGTGAGCCCCTATTCAGTGATAAACTGGCATCATGGGGATTTGCTAAGGTGACCATAGGCAAATTGATTTTATCCCCTCTTAGTAATTTTCAGATTAGAAGCTTGTAATTCACATATCAGTCAACAGATCTCAGTTGCCTTACAAAAGTTACAGCTCAAAACTAGCTAAAATACAATAAAAGAAAATCTAGTGAATAGTTGAAGTCCAGCTGCACATTCTGTGAGACATGCACATGGGCAAACAGCTTCTTACAGTCCTTTTGTCTCAGTGTCTTCCTAAAGTGTAAAGAGCTAGGCAATGTCAGAGTAGACAGAATCAGGGAATACTTCAGTCAGCAGCTTCTAAATCAACAACTAATCAAAGAATTTAGAATGCAGCTTATTTGCATGTGTACATTTCAGCTACTGCACACATGTTGAGGTTGTTCCAAAATCCTTTAAGGAGCAGTTACTGGGACTACAATGAGCAAAAAAATCTTCTATTATTACTATAGTAACTAAATATCTAAAATCTACAACTGAAAGTATCATGAAAAAATCTTAAATATGTTTTAAAAATCTTTCTCTTTAATGAAAGCCTATGAACAAAACTTTGCTTTACAATATTCTCCAATTTTTGAGAATTTTAAAGATATTAATGACTTCAAAATATATTTTGAAGATGATCAGAGGGCTGGAGCACCTCTGCTATGATGACAGGCTGAGAGAGTTGCGGTTGTTCCGCCTGGATAAGAGAAGGCCCCAGGGAGACCTTACAGCAACCTTCCAGTACCCGAAGGGGGCTACAATAAAGCAAGGCAGAGACTTTTTACAAGGGCATGTAGTGATAGAATGAGGAGGAATAGCTTTTAATTTGAGGGGGGGAAGATTTAGACTAGACATTAGGAAGAAATTCTTCATGATGAGGCACTGGAACAGATTGCCCATGGAAGTTGTAGATGCCCCATCCCTGGAGGTGTTCAAGGACAGGTTGGATGGGGCATCGGCCATCCTTGTTCCAGTGGGAGGTGTCCCTGCCCATGGAGTTGGAACTAGATGATCTTTAAGGTCCCTTCCAACCCAAACCAGTCTATGATTCTATGATTAATAGAATCAGTGCTGTTACTCTATAATACTGTGATAAAGCAAGACAATGAACTATTCTTTCCTTTCTGAAGTTCTGAAGTTCCCATAATCTTAGAATACTTTTTGTGATCTTTTTTCTGCATTTTACATCACAGGTTAGATGCGATTATACTTAATATCATTGAATTCAGTTAATCGAATTGCTGTTTTCTCAGTAGGCCTATAGAAAAAAAAAAAAAAGCTGCAGAGAACCTCATACTGATTTAATCACTGTCCATTGAATATCTCATCACTTCTTTTATTTCCTTGCTCTATCTGCCCATAATATTTTCTCTAGAAGTGGCATATACCTCTTCCTCCGGATATTCAAGAACTCACCTCCATCCTTCCACTTCCCACTCATTCTCACACAATTAGTTTCCTGAGGCAAGCATCCCTTGTCTCTAAGTCTATCCTTCTTCAGCAACAATTACCTCAAGTCCAATCCTTCCCTCTGCTACATCAGCCACTATAGGGAAAGATTTGTGTAGATTTTTGAGAAAGGAGAGTGAAAAAAAGAAAAAAATGTCTAGACAAGAACATCACTAAAAATCATCTAAAAAGAAGAGTCCTGTATATTTACATAACATGTTCCATTTCAGAAATCTCAGCTTTTCCATTTCAAAATACATTTTTCCATTTAATATCAACTTACGTTTTAAAAAAGGAATGAGTTTGTTTCCAAAGAATCAAATAAGTAGCTGTTCTAAATGAAGTTTACTATTTGTCACTCCTGTCACCCTTCTTAATGGCCAATTAAGCAACAAGCAAGCACCAAAGAACAATCTTTCTGACTTGCAGTCTTTTTCTAGCTCACATATTGGTATGACCCATGTGCTAAACTTGTCAGTCAGTGCTCACAATCAGACAATTTCTCAATGCAGTTTCCTTCAGAGTCTTTTCTTGTTAGACAGTCCTCTTCTTTAAATTATGGTATTTGATAGATTACGATCATATCCCAGATATATGCACAAACTGCACTGGTTTTGGCCAAATACAGAGGAAAAAACCTAAAGCTCAAGGTTGATTTCTTCAGAGTTTTTTCAAGTATCTGCTTTTATAATGCAAAACCATTATGTTCTTTCTATTTGTGAGAACAATGTAATAAATCCAATAGACTCAATCTATTTATTTACTAACACTTTCATGTTCCTACTTTAATAGCCTACAAGATACTTGACTGAACATACATTGTGCATTGTCAGCATTGGGTAAGACTTTTAAGACATAGTGATACTTAACATGCTTTCTTTTTTTATTTTTAGTGCTATTTAAAAGAAAAAAAAAAAACAAGTTCCTTTTCTAGTGTTTCCAAAGACATAACTTTCTGTGATGTTACAGCTAATATTGTTCTAATTAGCAAAGTCCTGAAACTTTGCCATAGAGCTGCTTTGTAATATCTCTTATGCTTTAACAAGGAGTAATTGATGTAGTTAAGTGGTAATACATAAAGCAATATTTTCTCAGCTATAAAGCAATAACTTCTCAATGTGAAAAGAAAATTTTCACATTCATGTTGTCAAAGTTGCAAACGGAACCCTCCTTCTAGATGCACTTTCCAGGAAAATATGCAGTCTCATGCACAGCCTTGCCTGCTCCAAAACAGATACTGCAATTCAAGCCAGACAACTTTTTCACGAGTATTTTATTTCCTAAAGACACAGTTGTAATAACTGCATAATGATTTATGGATTTTGGCTGAATATACCTGACAGTATCAAACAGTATTTCAAGGTTAGGTCCTCTCTTCAGATAGCTAGAGGAGAAGTCATTGCCTTTTGTTTAGCAATGATGCCATTATGATGCCCCACAGGGGCAGCAACTAGGGTCAAGCCTTCACTTGAGGGAGGGTGAACTCTTTCCACACTGCACAACAATGATTACCACATCCTAGGATAATGTAAGTCTTGGTGCTCTCAGTCTGTCCTACCAATGCTATGCCACTTTGCATAACTTATCAAATATTTACTGGAAAGCTTTTCCCACATGCGTGTCCTACATACCTTATTGCACATTAGAAAATTATTTGCTGGTTTACAGCTTTCTTTTGCTTTCCTTCCGACTCAGTGGATAAATAGTTTGAGAAACTGGAACAATGTTGAGGTGAGCAATTTTTTTTTTTATTAAATGGGAAAACAGAGTGGTTTTTTGAGCTTGCCAAGCTTCCACTGTTTTCATGTTTACTTAGAAAAAATGGTAAAATCTCCATCAGCAAGAAGCTGTTTCTGTTTCCTCAGAATATGTAGTGCCATATAGTACTCTGGCTGTGTAGGTTCAAATGCTTTCAAATGGGGAAAAAAATAAACTTTGAATGTAGATGACTTTCAGGTGGGTATACTAAACTTTGGATTTCCTATATAAAACAACATTACCTCCACCAAATTTGTGCATATTTACTCCTACCTTTGTTTTGCTTGTTGATCAAGTGCTCAAAAAAATATTTTATTCCTGTGGGATACTGTTTACTTTTAAATTTGTGTTTCTTTTGAATTTTATTCTCAGTTTCGGTGTCAGAAATCAAAATGTTTTATTTAGCTTTGATCAAAATCTCCTCTTTCTTTTGAATCATATTTTACAATACAGACTTCTTATTCTTCTTATTTTTGTTTTACAATATAGACTTCTTATTTTCCTTAGAAGCTGCAGACATCATCTGACTGTGCTTCTCTTCAGCCCATCAGTTTTGTCCATCCTTCCACCTTGATATTTTTTCAGTCCTTCATTCTGCACTAGGAGCGACTCTAATTCATATTTTTGGCTTTCTCTGGACACAGTAACTATCTCTGTTCCCCACACTTGACTTTAGCCTTGCTTTAATCATTGAACCTAGCCATCCACAACCTAGTCTTGTTTCCTCAAAGCTTTAGTTCCACCTCCAGCAAAGTGATAAAAAGATCAGTATCTCTGTCTGTTCTAAGGGAATGTGCACAGAATCAGAATTCAGTCTGGGTTCAGGTAAAAAGTGAACTCTTAAACTTTTAAAATTAAGGCCTGTAACTTCTTTCTTTTGTTTAATTCCTGATCCATTTTCCTTTAGGTTCCTAATGCAACTACTTACTGTGATAGCCAAATCTTGATAATAGTAACATATCTTTCCACATTCTCCTTCAAAGCCAGGGAATAGCAATACAGGTGATCTTTTTAAAATAAAAATGCTAGGATAGCTGAAAGTTGTCTTGATTTGCTGGAGTTTCAACTTTGGAAACCAAAGACAATAAATAATCAAAATTAGGGTCTTAATTTTTACATTCTGGCAGGTTTATTGCTTAACTTCTTGGTTACTAACGCCAACAAACACTAACTCTAACGGAACCCGAATTTAAACAGATTTAAATAAAGATTGATGGAAGAGAGATCTTACACAAAGAGTTAGAGTTAGCACTAGGGAAGAACAGTTGATGAGAATATTGCTTATTCAAAAGTGATCAAATGATTTGCCACATCAGGAGGTTCTGGTGAGTGGTAATTACACAACTCTGTCACAGAATTTTCAACAGAAAAAAATTAGAGATTCGAAGCAATGGTTGGCAATGAGATTTCAAGGTCTAAGTTGGAGAACAGCACTGAAAAGCAGTCAGTGGCTATGTAAAGAAGGAAGTCCTGCAATAGCACCATAGCACTTCTCGGAAGCATTTCCCATATACTTTCTCAGTCAGCCTCTTTTCCTTCTTTCTTATTTCAAGGTCCTGGCTGCTGCATGTCTGGTCCTACTGTGACAGCCAGTGTGCCTCTGGGATCTGTCGGATGTTCACAGCATCCTTGGCAAAAGGGCCTGGACAGCCACAGGTGCTGCGACGGGAACCTGAGTGTGCATTGAACATCTCAAAGGGACACACAAAACTCTTGAAGAGGAGGTTTGCCCAAAACTGGTCATGTTGAAGATGATGACCACCAACCATGTTAAACCTGGGAATTGCAAGGAGAATTTTTTTTAATAGAGTAAGAGTCAGCTTGAAAGAAGTATAAAAGAAGACCAAGTATTTGTAGCAGTGCAGAGAAACCATGGAGTGGAAAGAGCAGCAGTCAGTAACAGGTTTGTCTTTGCCTGAAATTGCTTTGAAGTATCACAACCATTCTCAAGGCTGGACAGAACAGCTTCCCTGTTGGACACTGTGAGCAGCCTGTGGAGTGGATGGCAAAATGAGGTGCAGTGCATAAGGACCTGCCACAGCTGTGCAGGTATGAACCTAGCAGTGTGTGGGTTAGCTGTTGATGGGAAGAGTACAGATGCACTTAACACTTCCTACAGGAGGGGCGTGGGGAGGTCGTGCTTGTGACCCACATTTACTTGAGAGGGACTGCATTTCATTTGGGTGGAGTGGGGGGAGATATGTGGATGCAATTAGAATTTTCTAGGATCACTAATAGAAAGCTTTTCAGAAATGTGCAGATGTATACTAACACTTAGCAAGTGTCTAGTATTGTGATTTATCTTTTGAATTCCTGGTATTGATCCTGAATGTATAGATTACTAATTGCTGGCTAATTGCATGTTGCTAACAAATCAAATCACTTTTATCCTGATATGGATTAACCTAGGTGAACTTAGCCTGCAAAAAGTTCTAGAAGAAATAATTTTTTTAATGATCTGCACAGAACTTACCAGAACTTCAGTGAGGATTTTTTTTGCTACATGTGGTCACTGATTGCCAAATGCTTGTAAAATATAATTAAAAAAATGAAAAACAACAAACCAGCAACAAAAAAAACGCCAAACAACCAACAACCAAATCACCGAAGTCCCCAAAAGCAATTAGACAAAACCTACAAAAAAAAAAGTCCTTGTTGGTCAAAAATGCAGCCAAATAAGAAGTTATGTAATGCATAAGGTAGACAAGAAAAAAATCCCATAGACAGTACTGATAAAAGGAAAAAAGGATAGAAAGTATAGGGGGAAGATTTCCATTAGATAGGCACTACTATAGATGTTCCTTTTTGTGTAGTATTTCTTAATTCATCTAACAGTTTCCTATAACAACTGCATAATTTCCTATTAATTTGGGGGATTGTGGCAGTGGAGACGTAACTTCACATCCAGGAAAAGTCACTCATATGAAGCTTGACAAATATGTTATTCCCAGCCTACCTAAATATGAATACAAAAAAAATACAATTACACCTTTATTTAGAAGTTACTGTGAAGAAACTCATCCAAAGGCTCTATTAATCATTATTCTCATTTTTTGTGAATTACAAACAATGCAAGAAATAGGAAGGAATATATGGGTACAGCAAAACATTTGAAAGTTTTGCCGTCATTGTCTAAAGATAACAGACATAAATATTACAGGTTTTTTGAGGGTATCAATTTTCTTACATTTTCTGCAATTTTTGTAAATCACAGGTGCAATCTTCTACAATTATTGGCACCCCAATTTAAGTCATTTAGATGTCTTTGAACCTGACACAATTGCTACTTAGACGTTTAATTTAGCTAAACTGAGCCTGAAGTTAATTACACTTGCTAATATTTTGCCCTCAAAAGGCCAGTTTGACAACGCAAGCACACATAATATTTGCATGTACATCTCTTTGAACAGTCATGATTCTTCCTAATATCTCCCTACAACGCATGCCTCCAACCTCATCATAGCTTCCAAATATGAGTATTAGAGATCATGTTGACTAGCCTTAATTATATATTTGTACTTTAGCCCTTTAAAAATTGAATCCCATGTCACCTTGCCCATTATTTTGCTCACAACTCACACCAGACCAATTTATCCAAATAATCCTGTTCATTCCTTTGTATAGTGGCATACTCTCAAACTTCTCTCAGCCTTCTGGAGTTTTCTTGCTGTTCCAAGATCTACTGGAAATTAATATACATAATTTCCAAGATAATTAATATACAACATCTTTCAAACTAATTATTTTACTGCTCTTGGATCAATACTGCAGATATTGATACAAAGTCTCCATTTCATCAAAGCAAAACATTACAATTAACATCTTACCTTTCACACTGCTATATAGTAACAGCAAAAATAATGTATTATTAAATCCAAGATAGGATGACATAATTTTGAAATACTAAAGTGTTATGCTGGTGAGGAAATGGTTAAAAGAGTACCCTGCTACATAGTGCACAAAGTAATATTTATTATCTTTTACGACAATGAAGTTTTGAAAAGCAATTTCCAATCTATGTATGAATGAACTTCAACAAATGAACATCCTTCTTAGAAAATGGTTTAATCAGATTCAGACATATTTCCATCACAATAATAATTCTTCAAGAAATCCAGGACTAAATTATGAAATCCAGTAACATGCTGCCAAAATTGTTATAAAAATGTTCATCTTTTTCCATTTTAATGTCCCTTTTACAGCTGCCCTATGGTCTTCTGGCAACACCTACCATATTGTTAAATATACAGTGAACAACTAGAGCTGTTGATTTTAAAAACTGTGTCAAGACAGAAGGGTCCAAAGATACTGAGTTTTCACTATGAAAAATTAAATTGATGCTGTTAAAGACTGATGACAGGCTGGTGATCTCAGAGTTTTGAGGATTTCATCTGGTTCTTCAGCTTTCCACTATGTAATTGATTATCCCAAGGCATGGGAAGACAGAATGACCCAGTTTAAAAAAATGAATTGTAATCACTAGGGTTTTGGGGTTTTTTTAGACATTTCAGCATATAGTCTGAAATCCTGATGGAAATAACAGTGACTAGCTCATCAGCCTCCAGGAGGATGAATCTGAAACATTTTCTGAGACAAATTAAAATTGGGTATGTGAAAACTTGCACTGAGCTCACATACCTGCTAGGCAAAATGTTTTTTATTGCTGACTGTAAAGTTTCAATTCTGAACTTCATATTCTTGATATAAGAGTTCAGGATTTTGAGATGTAAAATGGATTTCATGTTCCTGGTATCTTTAAGATTAGGAAATAGGTTGAAAAGACATATTGTTCAGATAGTGGTAATACAGAAATAGTGTGCTGTTTCCCACCACAGACTTGCTCCTGAAGAAACTCTCAGAAAGAATTGGTTGATACTGCTGCTGTCAAAGGAGAAACTAGAAATCTATAGCCAAGCTTATCTTGATATAGCTAGATAAACAAACTGTAAAGATGAACATAAACCCTTTCTTTGAATATCTGTTTACCTCCATGATTCCAACTGTAAAAAACTGTCATTTGTAATACTAGAAATCTCAAATGTTACATCTATATTTCTTTTCTAATTTTAAAGGAACTATTATATTACCTAATCTTTCTCTTTTTTTTTGAGATCAAAAAGAAATGTTGACAGTTTAAATGTGCTGCTTGGTCATCTTTATATTTTATGAAAATTACGAAAATTCAAAAAGCACAGATTTCCACTTCCCAACAGCACCTGATAACTGGGGAGAGCATCACAGTTTAATAGGCAGTTAAAAAATATTGTAAATAAGCAGAAAGGAAAACTACTTGTGCTTCAACCCAATTTCTAGTTTCCTGCAGTGAACCTGGGTATGTTCATTATGATAGCAGTGAAGAGGAATCTACTACATACTCCTGGATTTGTAACACCTACCAGATTTCTCATATAGGAACACAGTTAAGGCTGGTGCCTGATGTCATCAACAGAAAGCTCTGGAGGAGTCTCCAGACAACTAAGATATATTTTATGGGCCAGATAATCCTCTGCAGGGGTCTGTCTCTTTTCATTGTCTATCCAGGGAAGCTATGGACAGATAGAGTTCTGGCTTTGATGGCTCAAGGTATTTGACATGAGTCTCACTGACAGTGGGTATAACACAGGTTTTTCTGCAGTGAAGTCTTTCCTACACAGCGCAGTTTTGTGTTCTCCTTATCATGTTTCTTAGCATCTGCTATCCAAATAAGCTAAATCACACAAGCACTTTAGCCTTTACATAGTACTATATAAGCAATTGGACAAACAAACCTGTCTTTTTCCAGTCATGCAAATCCTTTCAAATTCCTTCCTTCCTTCCTTTCTACAAAAAGGACCTGACCCAAACAAACAGGGTAGCTGTGTTTTGTTTGTGAATTGTCTCATCAATTTCACTTTATATGGCTCTAGTCTATGAATATTGTCACATAATTAGCTGTCATTACATTTTTGTTACCCTTTTTCTTATGCATCTGTGCATTTTGAAGTGCAAGTTTCATGTTTCATTTATTTCTCTGTCTCCTCCTTTTTTTAAAATCACTGAGTTTTGAGAAAGCTGCTCTCATTTTTTACTACACACCTGATTCCACAATTAATGTTGCTTCCAGACTGGTTTAGCTTTCAAGTTGAACCACTTACATCTGAAATAACATAAAAAGTTCAGTCTTAAGTCAGTTAGCACAGTGACTTCTACTTGAAGTAACAGTTCTGGGTTTTTTTCACTTAGTCCTGAAACTACATTGTGACACGTTTTTTTTTTTTGTTGTTGTTGTGGGTCAATGCTATATTTTTTTCTTTTAACATTTGTAGTTCAACAAACTATAATTCATTTTTGCCTATGATCCCAATGCAGAATTCCTCTTTTATCCCATCTCTCATTTTATACTTCTAGCTTTGCGAATACATTTTCACAGAGCAACATCTAATAGAAGTACAACTCATGAAAGAGTAGGGAAAGACATAAGAAAGGCAGAAGAGTTTAGGGAGCTCTTGATAGAATTACACAGTCTTATAAAATTAACAGAGGAGCTAATTTAGGTAAGACATATTCTGGAAAAAAAAAAAAGTTCCTGAATCTGAATTTTGAGTTAGAACACAGCTCTACCCTCAAATATCTGCATTAGAGTGGTAACACAATAGGCTGGAGACAGCACTGCTTCAGCCTATAACTACCTGACCTTGAACCAAACAGGTGAATTTCAGTCTTTTCACAACATTGTATTTACACTACATAAACAAGACATAACCATAATCCTTACCCAAGGTAGCTTCCTCTTTACCACAAATGCAGGATCACACGGGGCTGTTCGCTGATACTGCTCATGTTTCAGGGTTTGTTTTTTTTCATTTTCATTTTATGGAAAGACTATCTCTTTGGAATTGATAGACAAAAGACACAACAGTAACAAGCTAACAGAGATCCACATAACCATCTTGGATACCTCTTAAAAAGCCTGTATCTCAAGGACTTGGGCTTGCTGATGTCAGCAGAGACAGAGAAACTACCACAACTACAACAATATGTGAATCCTTCAGCGTCTTTACCTGTATATTCAAGCCAGCCAGATTTGAATTGCAGCTGGATATTATTAGATTAAAATATATTCAGATATACTACAAAAAAAAAGTGTGTAATTTGCATAGAAACCTGGGTGTCCAGAAGAAAAGAGCATGCCTCTCATTTATTGTCCCCATATTGGAAAAATTTCAGAGGTTTCTTCTGTGCATTCTGCATAATCTTTCATGATTATTATTAATTATATCTTAGAAGGATAAATTAGAGAGGTTTCTTCCAGTACCTAAAAAAATAAATCCCTGTGTGGTTACTCCATTGTCAACATGTGATGAACCTGTTCTTTTCTTGAAGCTTGGTAGAATACTGCAGCCTTACTAGTCCTGTAATATGGAAATGCACTTCCCTTTCATCCAGCATCAATTTCTGACACTCTCCAAAATAGTGAGATCTGTTCAAGCCACAATATAAGTTTACGTGACGAGAAAATGCTTCTTAGAGCTGCTTGTGGCACTGAAATACTGCTAGGCTGTAAAGGTATAATGGATATATCAATAGAGGGAACAGTGGCATTTTGCCTGTCTCTGGTAAACTCCCATCTATTTCTATCCTCACAATATGGGGCAGGGGAAAAAGAGGGAGTAACAGGTTGTTGAAGTAGAAAGGATATCACAGCTACAGCTCCTTCCATCCCACGTGTGTGGTTTAATTGACTGGTACCAATAAAAGAAAAGGAGAGTAACTGATTCTTGGTACATTTATATCTTTTGGTTAAGGTGAAAATATAACCCCAAATTGTACTAAATTACTCCAAATACCACTGTGAGTAGGGAAAAAAAATAGCTGCCACAAAAGCTTGGCAATCATCTGGAAGATGGTAACAAAAAAATACATGCTGTTACACAAGCTTTGAAAAAGGCCTGGAGGGATACAAATTCTGAAGTCAAAGTTAGGGTGTTAAATACCTTTGATGAACACCGTAGTACAAAGCAGATAAAAATTGCAAAAAAAATCAGTGCATACTGGATCAAGGAGAATGAGTGGACACAACATCTAACATTTTCTAGTAAAGTCAAAAATTAGTAGTTCTTACTTGGCAATTATTCTTAATTCTTATGATAGTCTCAAGCAAACCATAAATGATGGCGTTCATTCCTACTGCTGGACATATTAGCAGAATGGCTACTTTCTTTTTTTTCTTTTTCTTCCCCTTCTCTTCTTTGAACAAAAAAATGCATGAGTGTTTCCATTTATATCTGATAAGTACTGTTTCACACAGAGCGTTTTTTCCCCCGCTTTGTAATTCACCCACATCAAACTACAAATACAATAAAGGCATGCTGTTCTTTTAAAGCACATTGTGACGCTAGGCTAAGTCCCACTGCCATTTTCTCTTTAACACAAGTAATTATACTCTTCAACTGCCCTTTGACTCTCTGTGGACCAAGGGCGTTCCTGCGTGGAAATGAACTTAATTAATTCTGTTCACTGGAATGGAGTCTCTTAACCATTGTTTCCCTAAGTTTATGCTGTTAGCTGTAAGCAGCTAGCTCTATTTTGCCTGTATAGGTTGCTCCTGTTAGCCCTGATATCCTATCTTTGCAACTTGCACATTCACTACAAAGAAGGAGCCCAAATCATGATACAGAACTGAATGTGACTCCGCAAGGCAGATTTTGCAGGAAAAAATCCTCAAATATTTTGAATCAACATATGCAAATGATAAGACTGGTGCCTGGGACACAGGTTTTAGCAAAGCACTGAAGCACATGCTTTAGGGCTAGCTATTTTTTTTCAGAGTATTTTACCAAAGAAAGCAATTGTATTTAACTAAATTGCTTGTGAGTGCCCAAAGATGCAAGTTATTTGCAACAAATCGTATTAGCTAAGAACAGAATTTAAAAAAAAACCCAAAACCCAAAATAAAACCAAATAGGTTTTTTTATTCTGACACATATAAATATTATAATATTCAAGCTAGCTCTACTGATATAATCTGATAGCATACATTTATGGTTATATTGTATTAATATGTTTTAATAATCCACCTTAAGAAAAGGATGGGGATAAACTGTCTCTTGTCTGTATATCCTTGATGGCTAGTTTCTGATTTTCTGATTGAAAACTGTAACTGAACCCCTGAATATACTTAAAACACAGATAAAATAAGGCATTCTTAAGTGAAGCTGTTATATTTTGCATTCCATTGTTCGATACTTGCCGTTGAGGCTTAAAATGGCTCAAAAGCATAAGACTCAAGTTCCAAACCCTGCTCCAGTGAATATTATGTATTTTATATACAGAAACAGTTTTTCAATAGAGAGCATAATGTACACACTGGTCACAGTATCCAGTATGTGGAGCAGTCTCATAAGATGTTTCTGGCCTTAACTTACATACTTGCCAACAATCAGAGAAAGTATTTAATTTAGTCTTCCTTTTGTATGCTTAGTGTCAAATAACAAACAGAGTTAACTCTGCTAAAAGATTTAGCTGTTTTTTATGGTTTTTTTCCCCTTTTTAATCACATTGTACTTTTTTTCCAGAAAAAAATGTTAGAGTTGGTACTACTACTAGGCATGGTAGTCTGAAAGTCCTCCAGAAATAAGATATTTTAAGGTACAAAATACATTGTCAAGTCTTTCAGTACTGTCTAAAATCATGAAATATTCTTAGAATCAGAATAAGTGGGGTCATTTTCACATTTCCTCATGCCTAGCTGCACTTTGGGATTCAGAGAGGAAGAGGAAACATAAATCCCAATTTAAAGCATGAGTGATTGCTCTCATAGTATTTCAAATCCAGACAGAACTAAAAAGTACTGGAGAACTTGGGGAAGGCTGTTCTCAGGAGTCTTCAGTCAAGTTTTGAGCCTGTACCAGCTGGGTATCTGTATTTTTTTTAGAATTACCTGAAAGGTATCAAACCTATTCAGGTCCCTTATCTAATACACAATTTCATTTAGGTAATAAATTTTTGATTTCTTCAGCTATACTCTGTGGGACTCTAAAGAATTAGGACTTACTCTGCTAGATTTTTCACTGCATATCCATATGCATGATATACATTTAGCTGGAAGGGCCATCATGTGGACTGTGACAGCTTAGTAGGCTGTATAACTCAGATATGTTAGGACAGGTAGTCCTCAGTTCCTATTATAATCAGGCTGCCATTCTATTGCGAAGTAATTAATGAAACAGAAAGGCACACAGACAAAAAATTCTACTAAATTAGTCATTTAAAAGAAAGCTTTCTTATGGATGCCAACTTTCAGTACTTTCCATTTAAGTCAAGGACAGTGAAAAGCAATCATTCAATATAGGAATTCAAGTTTCAAAGGGTTATCCTGAATTGGTTCACTGACAAGAGAATTATCCAAGCAAAGGTCAGGCACTCATTAAACCTTATCTGAAGCCAAAGTTATATGTTATGGTTTATTGCCTCAAGTACCAATTATTAAAGAATTAAAGAAATGAAAAACCAGTGATTCATACCTTTGCCGGGAGAACACTCATACTTCAGCATTATGCTAAAATATTAATAGTCATTTTAGTCATGTAGTATTTTATTAGGCACTTAACTCTGTAGGTTTTATCAAAAGATATATGACATTCATTTTTAACAAAATGCTGAGGAGATCTGGGGAACATTTACTCAAAATCTAATAAAGTAGATGTGAGAGAGATTTTCAAATGGTAGCCTTAAACAAAGGCTTTAATTATTAATGAAGAAGAAATGCTTAATAATAGGGGTCTAAGTAGAGGCCATAAAGATGTGTTGAAATATCACTGTGATATCAAGGGCAATTGTCTTCTAAAGAAGCTGCAACAGAAAACATTAAGTGCTATAGCAGTGTACAAGAGCACTAATGCATTTTGTTTGCGAGAGTATTTGTAGCAGGCTTATTGTTTTCATCACAGGCATTTCATTAGTTTGACATAGTCTAGATAATTTTTCTAGGTGTTCAGAGAGTTAAACGCTCCACACAAACTCGCCTGCAAAACTGTCTCCAAAATATTTCTTATTATTTTTATCAGCAACGTATGCTCCAAACCACCTTAGGCTCTGAACTGATGCCCTTTAGCATGCTAAACTGAAAATATGTTTGCACCTGCAGATGCCAACAAGGTTGCAGCTGTCACAGAGAGCTTTCCATTGTTCTTGTTATCTGTTATATTAAGAGCTGGAAAACAACAGTCTCTGAATGAAACAAAAGTGGCAAAACTAATGTCCAACCAGAGACAAGAACTTGCAAGTGCAGATAATCTTCTAGGTCAAGTAACAGTAACAATAAATGCTTGGTATCAGTAAAAACCGGTATGTGTAGAAAAATTAATTTTGGTAACTGACTCTTCAAGCCTGAGCATGAGTAACCTTGACTACTTAGTCTGGTAACAGGAGTCTCACACCTCTTCAAATTTTTCCTCTGTCTGCGAAAAAGAAAAGTTTTCCATCACTGTAGTGATAGCTGAATTCATCACAGAAAAGCTTATCATCTCTGATTCCATATGCTTAAATGCCTAACATATATTCAGCCACCATTCCCTATTTTTTCTCCTCCTCTGTGGATGCACATAGCCTTTTGCAGAATATTCTGCTCATTTCCATGAGCATTCATCTATTTCTTGCCAGGTCTTGTTATATGCCTTAGTCATTATCCAAAGAGATTTGAGTGATCATTCTCTGAAATGTCTTACGTTCTTTCCTCACCTGTTCCATACAGGAATTCTGCTACAGGAAAAGTTACACTAAATGCTGACAAATCAAATTATGCAAATCCAAAGTTCCTTGAAGTCAACATGGGAATTTTTATCCAGCTTTAAATCAGGTCCTGAATTTTTTTTAGACTGAACACATTGTTCTGCACAGTGTCATTGTCACACTGGGGAAAGCTAATTTTTATATAATAAATATAACAACATACTACCTAATTCCAACTTAGTATACTCTTTTGTAAGTAAGATCTTAAGAGTGTATTACAAAACATTGTGATTCTTCTTCTTTCCCTCAAACACCTGAATTGGTTCCTGTGCTTTTTGTGAATTTTTTGTGTAACTATTCTTCTGCAGGCACAACAGGTCTTCAGCAAGTCTGGAATCATATATCTAGCTGAATACTGATGAACTTCAGCTGCTCTGATATGGCGGTTCAGACTAATTAGCCACTGTATTATAGTAGCTTGCTTTATATTGCCTGAGGTACCGAGGTTTGACCCAAATTTTCACAACTCAGTTAAACTAAGAAATGGAAAGCATGCTGTCTCCTCACATGTAGTATTACAGTACTTAAAAGCCCAGTGAGATATGTGCCTGTTTCACATAACCACATACCAACACGCTGGCATACAACTTAGTGTTAATCCATTTCAGAGCTAAGATTCTAAGAGCACCTAGAAGAGAATGGGAGTGATCTTTGTCAGATGTATATACTAACCCTTGTGTTTAGCTGGTGAAAAGATTCACCAGACCAAGGACCCGATGAGATGGTTATATAAGCTCATCTGATCTGTAACAAAGGCCACGGGAATCCCTAAAACAATCCTGTACTAAGCCCTAAAGTCTCTTGCTGAGCTAGAAAACATTATTTCAAGAGATAAGCAGGCTTGGTTTAGAGATCAGTGGCATGGACCTCTGCATACCCCTGAATACCTGACAAATAACTGCCTTTTGCTATTAAAAACGTATGCTCTGTTTCCTGTTTGAGTCTGTCCAGCTCCAGTTGCTGAATCTTCCTCTGTTACATGCTGCTAGACAATGTCATTGATATCAGCTTAATAAATAATGTCTGTCTAACCTCAACAGCCTCTGCAGTCAATTCCATCAGCATCTTATATATTTGGGGGTAATAATTGGAATAAAACTTCTATTTTCAACAGTTCCCGCATGCTGGGGTTCAACTCTTAACATGTAGCTGATGTATTTCCATCTATGTTTTCCTGAGAAGGAAAAGGCTTAGAGATATGATGAAATTTTTCAGGCACTGAGTTCAGTCAGGTTTTTTTGTAAGAAAATAAGAAAGGTTTACTGGTCTCTTGTGGTTTGTATTTTTATAGATTTCAAGCAATAGGAAACAAATGTGCCTTTAAAGAGAGAAACTAATTGTTATAAATTAACCTCCAAAGTATGTTTAAATATTTCTCTTTCAATTTGTGCAATAAGGGAACAATTTAAAAGGTATAGCAGGGTGCCTGCCACTTCTGTCCTCTGTAGGAGGAAAATACATAGTAGCATATGCCAAGCCTTATTCTTTTCCAAATGCTAACATAAGCGGACGTCAAATCAAATCTCTCACAGAAACAGAAATGCAGCTGCAGGTATTATGTTTGTCAAAACCCTTCTGTTACTGATCTTTCAGTTTCTGTTTCTGTGTTTACTTTATTTCTACAAAATAATTTGCAACCCAAGATGTAGTATGGCCATATGCATGTATATCTACGCATGAATGCCTGTGTGCATACATCTTTTAATCCCTTAATTATCCCCTTTGACTACTTTGCCAGAAGTGTCTCCATGAAAGTAAGAAAAAAAAACTAGAAAAAAAATCATATGCTCCTTGATATTTTTTTAAATGTGTTTGTCTTCTTTGTGCATATGCAAGCATTCCTATGAAAGGAGAAAAAGAAGCTAGTATTGTTGTAACCTGGACTCTGCAATAGGTCTTACTTCTTACTATTTTCTGATTTTATACCATTCAGTATTCTATAGTGTAACTTCCAGGGCAGCGCATATCAGATTTTGTATTTTTTTTCATTCTCTTTCTTTTCTGGCTTCTAGTTACTAAAGCCCTAGGTTTTATTCCATGATTGTTTACAGAAACCTATTGAATAAATACTTTTTTCCCTCAGACTATTCTGCTAATGTAAAAAGGAATGCATTTTATCTGATTTACAAAACAGAAACCTGCAGAGCTCAAATCACTGAATACAGATCCATTTACCTTCTGGACTTCTCTTATTAAATCCCAAAGGAGGAACTAGGAAGTGCTGTACTGTTTCAGAGTTCCCCTCTGAAGACAAAGGCATCCCAAACTGACAATTCAAACTTGGATA
This sequence comes from Phaenicophaeus curvirostris, assembly GCF_032191515.1. NCBI lineage: Eukaryota > Metazoa > Chordata > Aves > Cuculiformes > Cuculidae > Phaenicophaeus > Phaenicophaeus curvirostris. Next base: position 28,602,688 of record NC_091397.1, read on the forward strand.
TTCAGCACCAGGCATTTGCAACAGCGACAACTGGATTTTTGTTCTTATTCCTCATTCGTATATAATTCCCTGCACATTCAGAGGATTACACACTGTTTATGCATCATGCAATCTCACTGAGTCCTATTTCTTTACAGTACTTATTCCTGCTGCTAAAAGGAAAATAGGCTCTAACCATCCTCTTTTGGTACCAAAGCTGCTGCTGCTGAATGAACACATCCTGCCTGCAGTAGATTGATTGATCCCTGCGATCCCTGTATCCAACAAGAGTTCAAAAGAATTCTGCTGCTCAAAGGACTAAAATTGGTATTCGTTTAAGATTTACTGGCAAACTAAACCTCCTTCATGTAACAGCAGATGCTGTTCAGCCTTTCAACTCCACAGAACACCAAAATGACACTGAACAAGTTCAAACTTTGGATGGCGTTGACAGCACACTACACCTTAAAACTGGCATATCCTAGCTGAAAATCCTCCTTAGCTCATAAGCAATAGCTAATGTCAGTGAACTTAGCCACAGCTTGCAGCTCTGCTCTGAAGCAGGACACGTATACCTGGGACACATTCAAAATAATAAAATCCAAATAATCAAGCGCAAGTAGCTCTTTGCATAGTTACAGTTAAGACCACCTTTGCAGCTTGTCAAACCCCATTGCTTTTAAAAGCTGTCCTGCTGCTATGAAGTACAATTCATACATCTATATAACCCCTTGCAGTGCTTGGAAGGCTTTAAAAGATGTGCTTTAAAAGATTGCTTTGAAGAGTAGAGAATGGAAAGGTTTTCCCCTAACAAAGATTTTTGCAGGTGATATATGAAGCCTGGGATTATGTTCAGCCTTAAGACAAATAGATGTTTAGTCTAAAGCAACATCATTTTTATAGCTTATTTTATAAAAGAATCTCATGTTCCACCCCCACACTCAAATGCTTCACCTTCTTTTAATTGTCTGTCTTCTAGAGACATAAAGGACTACAAAATTTACTATCTGTTATAATGGTCAAAAATACTTCAAGGCTGCTAAGATGGGTGAATTCACCCATATCTCTAAGTAAGATCTTTTGGCCCTGTATTGGTCATATTTCTGGTCTTATGCAACAACCTTCTACAGATATATATAGCTGGTATAATAGCTGGAATCTAGTGTTGTTCTTCCAGTATAATCAAGATTTTATTTCAAACGGAGTGCTACATCATTAACTGAACACTCCACAAGTAATACATGCATGCATATCTGTCCACATATAACACACTGAACTGAATCAGCATAAATGTAGACCTCACCAGCATATTAGTTAGTTCTACCCATATGCTTTTAAGTGAATTTTGAACCTTTAGAAGCCCAAGCAGATTGCAAAGATTATTAGTGGCATGAAGTTTTCTCCACAGAGAATATTTCATTGTCATTTAAGCAGAAGGCCTACTTCAGGATCTTCAGGCTAATTTAGAACAGAAGTGAAAAACTGTGTAGGAAAGTGTCATTTTTTCATTCATAGAAAGGTAAAATATTATTTCTGTCCTTCCGTGATTACACTCCAGGCAATACCAAAAAGCTCACTGCTTTCCTTGATTATTTACTATGCAGTCATGGATTCACTTGTCCCATGCTCCATACAGCTCAGATGTGATAATACTGTATTACTTTCTCATTACATGTAAGAAAGCTGATAATCATAATGCCCCTTGAGGTGCAGATTTACATAGTTTCTAACTAAATGGTATGTGTTACTCAACAGACTCATTTTGGAAGTCTGTTACTTTTTAAAATACCTTTCAGATTCATAAATTATGTCTTTTCAAATTCTTCCACAACTCTAATGAAGGATTTTGCTAGATTGATTGATGCCTAGTGAATTTTACTGAGAATTAATCACTGTCCCTTTTGGGGAAGTGTTTTCATCTAGTCCCTAATTCTCAACAAGACATGCTGGGCCAAGGTCATCAATGTCTTTGGATTTATATTAGTAGGGAAAAAAAAGCAAAGTCTAGTTTCTGTATCTTCTGCTACTATCATGCTGACTATTTCTATTTATTGAGGGAAAGAATAGAAATTTGCCTTCATTCTAGTGGAAGCTATCCCTGTTTTAGAAGCTGTTAAAATAATTTCACTGTGATGACTTACAATAAATACTCTTCATTTATTAGAAAACAAAGTAATGAAAAGGGTGTTCAGAAGCACTGGACTCAGTTATCCAAGGAAAAAACCTGAGGCACAAAGAAGATAAAAGAACCATTTAAAGCCAGTGGCAGAGCTGGGAATAAATCACAAGCTTCAGATCCTACTAGCCAAGCGGGTCCTGTGTATTAAGACTGAGGAACTGTAGGCCAAAGTCTTGAATCTGCCAGTGATTTCTGTAGAATGTGGAATATTGTGTTTCTCTTGTGATTGCCTCAAAATTTTGTAAAATAATTTTGAATCTGTGAAATAGCTGAAAAAGCAAAAGTTTGTATTTTGGCCAAGAGTCACAGAAAAATTAAGGGTCCTGGCCCGCGTCAAACCATTGTTTCTACTGCTTTGAACTTTTATTTTAAAATTTGAGTCTCCAAATCAAAACTCCAGGCAAAACTTTATCTTTTTAGAGATATTTGATTTTCTCCATGGAGGCTACATTTAGACAAGCATAGGAGCCTGTGTAGGATGGCTGGCTTCCCTGTTGATTTCTAAGTTTAGTCCTTATAATTGACAATAGTTTACTATTTGCAACCTTTTGCCCCAACCATGCTGGAAGTATCAGTGTATGAGTACAGAGGAGCTATGCAAAAGGAGTAGTCCCTCACTGAACATGAGCATAAGGAGTCAGATAATATACAAAAAGGTACTTCGTGGCAACATAAAGGCAGTACTTAGGAAAATTTTTTTCCAGTCTATCAATTAGGTCATAGAGTATTTTATAGCACACAATAAAACCGTATTCCAGCAAAATACAGTTACCCTACTCTTCCAAGACTGGTATAAAAGACTTCAGTCCAGTTCCACCTTCATAAATTACTGCAGTATCATGAAAGCCCTGTACATCAACCCAGTAAAAATACATTTGGTCTTGCAAACTTCTGGAGAAAAAAAGCTGAAGAATGTTAGTTCACTTTTCAAAAAAATATCTGTGCATTTCTGATTTCAAAAGAAGCCACAAACTAATTGGGAAGCGGTCACTGTCAGATGTACTTCAGGCTCCCCACCTCCTAACTGGAACTCTGAAAGCGTCCCCAGATAAGGACAAGCTCGGACATGCTGAACAGGTCAGAAGGACTCAGACTTTATCTGCAGTCTGACTTGCATTTGCAGGTGCGGCAGCAGGGGGGGGCAACACTCTGCACGCACAGCGCTCCCGCTTTCCCTCCCAATCCTCATCTTCCGAAGAGACTGGCAAGTTCGTTGTGGGAATGGGCCGATGTTTCCCCTGCCCGAAACATCCCAGGAGGTAAGCAGACTCCTTGGCAAGCCGCCGACGCTCGGGCTGCGGAGCTGGAAAGAGTCGAGCGTCTCGTCCCGGCGTGGGGAGCCGCGTTACCTCCGCTCTCTGCTTCGAACCCGCCGGCGCGGCGGCTGCAGCGGGGCAGGGCTCGGAGCCCGACGCCCCGGGGCGGTCCCCAGCCCAGTCCCGCCGCCCGGATTGCTCAGAAATGCTGCCATCGCGCGGGGGAACGGGGACATAACAAAGGGGAGAGGGGAAACACGGCCAGCGGCCATCCCCTCCTCCCGCCCGGCGGCTGCGGGGTCAGCGGCGGCGGCTCCTCCATCAGCCCCGCGCGGCAGGTGTCAGGGGGTCCCATTTACAGATGAATAACCCTTACTATACGAGGTTATTTCATAGAATCATGGAATCATAGAATCGTAGAATGGTTTGGGTTGGAAGGGACCTTAAAGATCATCCAGTCCCAACCCCGCTGCCGTGGGCAGGGACACCTCCCACGGGATCAGGCTGATCTGCCCCTCTCCAGTTTATACGCATTCCCCCTCATCCTATCACTACAAGACTTCGTGAACAGTCCCTCCCTAGCTCTCCTGTAGGCTCCTTTCAGGTACTAGAAGGTCGCTATAAGATCTAGTCAGAACCTTCTCCAAGTTGAACAACTCAAACTCACTCAGCCTGGCCTCGTATGGGAGGTGCTCCAACCCTCTGATCATCTTTGTAGCCCTCCTCTGGACCTGTTCCAACAGCATCATATTCTTCTTATGTTGAAGATTCCAGAATTGGACACAATACTCCAGATGAGGTCTCACAAGAGAGGAATAGAGGGGCAGAATCTCCTCCCTCACCCCGCTGGCCACACTTCTTTTGATGCAGCCCAGGATAGGGTTGGCCTTCTGGGCTGCGAGTGCACACTGCCAGCTCATGTTGAGCTTCTCATCAACCAGCACCCCGAGTCCTTCTCCACAGGGCAGCTCTCAATCACGTCATCCCCCAGCCTGTATTGAAATGGTGGATCACCCCAACCCAGGTGTAGGACCTTGCACTTTGCCTTGTTAAACCTCATGAGGTTCTCACAGGCCCGCTTCTCAAGCCTGTCCAGGCCCCTCTGGATGACATCCCATCCTTCTGGTGTAGGAACTGTACCATTCAGCTTAGTGTCATCTGCAGTATCTGATTTCCATTGCATATTGTCACTCAGTTCATTTTATCCATGCGAATTTCCAAATACTCCCCATTACTATTTGGAGCAGCTGACAAACATACTAGGCACAGGGCCACCTACATCCAGGCCCATTACTAAGTGTTCACAGATGGGTTCTAATCTGAGCAAGAAAATAAGTTTTGAATCTTGATTTTCAAGTCACTTATTTCTGAAACACGAAAGTGCTTATGCAGTCTATATATACACAGACTTGCAATGGTTTAATATGTGCAGTGTAGGAACTCTGGTTAGTAACTGGTCTAACTAGGAGAATCAGGTAAAGTGTTAAAGTAGGACTGTCAGTATAAATTAACTCTAGGAAGCAGTGTTCACAAGAAGGCAGCAGAGGTTTTACTCAGCTCTACAAAATAATTTGCTAGTCTTCTGTTAAGATGCACATCTGTTCCTTGTGTTATCCACTGGAATTTTTCCATAGAATAAGGAACAGCTCTCATAGGACTGTCCATGCTTGTGCTTCTCTCACCTGTGCCTATGCCCTGTATATCAACTCATGGTACTTCCTCCCTTCAAGCAAGACTAGGAATGTATTTGAACAAGGGATCTGAAATACTTTCATTCCATTTTTGGTGCTCCCATACCAAAAAGCTTACAAATTTAAGCTTCACAGGCACTAATGACTGATTTTGCTGCGTGCTTTTAAGTTACTTCATTTTGTTATGACTTTCTTTCCCTTTCTGCTGAACAGATCTAATGAAATGTACCTCACTTGTAAAAAGTTCTTAGTGTTACTTAAGATAACTGTAAGAATATGGGTAGGACCCAATCTGAATAACACGTACCTGGGATGCAATCTGACCCCACCTAATTCAAAGCAAGCTCTAACTGAATAAAGGATCAAGGCTCTGTTGTGCCTGTGCCAAACAGCTCGTGTAATTAGTCTTTCCTTGTTTAATGCTTTGAAAATGAAAAGCACTTCTATTGCTTAGCGTTGTTACAGTAAGTGTTTTTCAAACACAAGGAAAATAAGATTGGGGAAGGAAAAAAATCCCTAAAATATTCAAGCTCACATTTTTATTCAGAAGCAATATAGGATAATGGTGAAGGCAACTAAAATAATGACTAATATCTATACTTTTCCTCACACAGGTGAAGTTCTACACTTGTACACAGTGAAGTACTATTACACCAAATATTATGTCAAGAAAAAAGTGAAATACAGGTGAATATGTTCAGATAAAATTTCCATGGAACAGGTCACTTTTAAATAGCTCAGTGGGTCACATTAGCGAAGATACAGCACAGGTAGCTAACTTTTCTCTGCCTCAAGTGAGTTGCCAGTAAGCCTCTAACAGTATCTATTTTCCCTTGTATCTTTCATTGTCTCAAATCAAATATATTTGTGGAAAAGCCATGAGAGAAGAGCCAAGTATGAAGTACTGGTCTCGCATAGAGTTAGTTGAATCACTTCAGTAAGCAAAGCAAAAATTTGCTTTTACTCAGCACACATAATATTTAGCCAATTTTCTAACAAAACCCATTTGGAAATCCAGTAGGCTCTGATTAACCTGATTCTGCAGGTCAAATCCTGTGATTGTTTAAACAGCTCCTGACTGGTCTCCTCAATGTAATTTCAACTACTTACCCCAGAAGTGAGTCTGAGCTCACCAGTTGCATTCATCCTATCAGGAAACAAAACAAATTATATTCCAGCATGCAAAATGAATCAAAACAACCTTGGATTTTCAGTATCAACAATGTTCATACAAACAGACTGGAAATCAGAGATCTTACTTTTATATATTTCTCGGGGTGGGGGGGTAATAAAAAAATCAAAGGTTGAATAAACACCAAAATAACCCAGAAAAAAATCAGGAGGTGCAGAGAAATATGTTGAATTCCCTGGAAGCAGATTGAACACCTGTATGTCATGTCAGCTGCAATCAGCTGAAAATTATATCCATTGTCATCCACCTTTTCTAGCACTGGAGCATAGTTTTACTCTCCTGAATGATCAGTGTCAGTGTTGTTTCACAATTTATCATGTTGCATGGCATAAACAGCAATAAGTGACGCTGGTAGACACTCCAAATCTCAACAGTCACCAGAGGAGATTAACTCAGGGAAATACTATCAAAGGTTCAAGAATTTTTTACTTTTTTTAATGTCTGCTAATCTGAGGTAAAATACACTAATCCCCCAAAAGATTCCATTGGCCCCAGTAATAGCCTCTCTTCGCCTGTAAGAAAGCAGCCACATTTATGTGTTGGATTATGATTTAGTAAAGAAAGAACAGTTTTTAAGCCCTTTCTTTGAACAAGCAACCTGTAAACCTGATCAGAGGGGGAAGGTGGTAAAGGAGACAGAAAAGAAAAGGGATTGCTATTCCATTGATGGAGGAAACAAAGTGTGACTTCCTCCTCCTTGGAGAAGAATTCATTGTACATCAAGACATTGGGCTGAGCATCTTCTGCAGTACTGTCACTCCAGTCAGTGTAGCAGAACATTGATTTCTGTACGGGGAGCTGAGTAGGGGAAAAAAAACCAACAAGCTGATATCCTGTTAGAAAAGTCACTGAAGGAGCTCCAGCAACCTTAGCCACCTGGTGGATTTGAGAGAGTGCGTGTGTGTGTGTGTTAAGGGGGGGGGCAGCTATTCATTGACTTTCATTTGAAAGCATAAGGAAACCTGGAACTAGAGGAGAGGGAGAATGAGAGATAGGCATGGAAAAGAATAATAAAACCCAAGATATTAGAAGGAAACACACAGCAAACAGCGACTGGCAAGTAGCAGAAGAATGCAGAAAATGGAATCCGAGAGGAGAAATAGGAAGGGAATTTGAAACCCATCAGTAGAAAAGAAAGAACACTCTTTTTTAAAAAAAAACGTTTAAAACCAAGTTTGAGTTAGTCAGCAAAATGTACCTAGCAGTAAGGACTTTTAAAATTCAGACTATTTACTTCCCTGTTCGGAATGAAGCATGCCATTTTTTTTTTCTCCCATTTCTCAGTATTAGCAAATCAAGAAATATCATGAAAATATACACATTTCTAACATTTATATCAGAGGCATAGAACTGTTTTTTTTAAAAAAAATCACCATAAATAACTTCCAATTTCAGCTTTTTCTCACATTATTAACTTTTTTTCCCATGGTCTACAAACACATTCAGTTTCTCTAATCCATGAAAAGAGACCTGAAAGCAATTCTTTTCAAGAGTTACAGGACTTATGTTTAGTAGACTTGGCTTCCCCAAAACCATTGGTTCGTACTTCTGCATTTGTTTATCAGAGTGAAGCGGGTCCTGCAGCAGAACTTTGTCTTAATGATTCAGCATAAGCAATTGTCTCTGGAAGGAAGCAGTTCCATTTCATGCAGATTGGCTTTAAGAAGAGCTCTCCATCAGGTGTAAGTTCTCAGGACAAAGTGTATTCACCTGCATCGGCTTAAGGCTTTGCAAGCTGTACAGCAGCTGTCAGAGCTGCTTGCAGTTATCAAATTTACGTTCAAAGCAGCTAAATTGTTTTGAAAGTGCATCACAGTGTGAAGTCCTTTCCAGCTCTGCTTGCTATTCAGAAACACAAAGTAGGAAAAATATATAAATTTGTGGCAATTGGTAAAGCACAAAACAAGAAAAAATATTTCTCTAAATAAGACATATGTAGTCGTGGCAAAAGAAAAAATGTACTAGATATGCAGATACACATATAGATATACTTCTTAACTTAAAGGTGATTATTACAGAAGATATGTTAACAATAGAGGTAGAAGATATATTTAATACTAGAGAAACTAGAAGTAAAAAACTGCATGGTTAGGGCTGCATGCCAAGTCCACATAGCAATATTTTGGCGATTCATCTCTGCTGGATTTCTCTAGTGCAGTACTTGCAGTACTCTGAAATCTCTGAAGGGAGCTGTTACAACTCAACTTGAATGCATCAGGTTAGGTGCCTAAATATCTGTCAAAGAGGCAATGATATAAACTGCAGTTTGTTATCCATGTAAAAAAGCTTGTAATAGAAATTGTAGGAAAGTCTCCTTGGGTTTGATCTTTCCTACAAAGATGTTTATGCATGCCCTAGTGGATTTGTGCAAACTTTCCTCCTCATTCACTTTGCCAGCCAAGAGCATAAGGGCAGCCTCAGTGATTCCATTAATTCCCATGTGTCCACCTGTTTTCTGACACTGGCCAATAGTAGGTGCCTTGGAAAGTGGGTGAGAACAGGTTTGATGTATTATTAGCAAGCAGAGATAAGTGACTCATGTTCATCTTGAAACAGAATATCCATTTGCATGCATAAAATAAAATAAAATAAAATATAACACTTAATCTGTAGAACATAGCTTTCCAAGTCTGTAGGATATTGATTCATGATGATTACTAGTTGGAATACCTTCTGGAAAGTGGGGCTCTCCTGGGAGGGAGGGCTGTGAAAACAGAAAAATGAAATTACTATGAGGTTCTATAGCGAAATTTTAGTACTGATATTTTAAAATCTGAGAGTTCATCTGTTGCCAGTCTAGGGAAGACTCACGCACCAAATGGTGGGTATTTGGAGTCTGTTCGTATTTCACTATTCAATAATGAAACTTTATCTCACCTATTGGAGGCACAGTACCAAAATCTTCCTTAATACAGCAAGTCAGCCTAATATATGTGTCCTGTCATCCAGGCTTGCCTGGAAAATAGAGTCAGGGGATGTGCATCCTTATAAAAATCTCTGTTAAGTTGAAAATACAAATTCTAATTTAAACAAAAAAAACCACATCCCCAAAAAAGCTTGGCTTTTCCTTTTACTAGTCCTAACCACAATGATTTATACTAGCTAAAAATATACCTTCATTTACTCTTTATTTTTTTGTTCCTATATTTTTAGAGGTTCCAATATCTCAAGCTCTTTTTCACCCGTAGAGTCAATTGATGTCAGCTAGAACAGCAGCTGCTCAACAAACAGGCCATATACTTCAGAGTCTAACTGAGGATTTAGATGTCTAATATTGGAAATGTCAAACATAAGAATCTTTTTCCGTGCCCTTGCTGCTAAATCCTGCATCATATGCAAACTCTAAGCAATTTACAGCTCTCATCTCAAAACTGGAGCAATTTAGCTGTAGAACTGTAAGCATTACAGAAGAACAAATCAAGTCTGTTAAATACTAGGGGATCTCTGCTTCCATTGATACAGGAAAGGACGGATCATGGGAAGTGGAGAAGAGACAAGAGAAATACATAAGCAGTGTGTTACAGATTGTTGTATAAGTCAAGTACAAGAAAAAATTGTAAATGTGGGTCCTATTGAGAAACCTCAGAAATTTCAGTTCATTTCCTGAAGAGTTTTCTCTCACAGTGTCCATTAGCCCCTGGATTATTAATGTCAACAGGCTCCAGTGCTCCAGAACAGTGTAATGAAATGCCTTGTTACACCAGATCTGAAATCCTTATGTAATGTTTACTGAAAGATGCTGCAGGTAGAATAATTCTGGAGATCACCAAATTTCTCTGAAAAAAGAAAACAGCAGAGAGGATGAAAAATATTAACAGAGAACGTGGAATGAGGCTATGAAGAGAAACAGCTCACTGAATGACCCAGATTTAATTGAGCTTTACTTAACTTCACAGATTGTTTGTCAGAGAGTAATCAAATGCTTGTTAAAATACAAATAAATTGTTTTAAAGTTATTTCTATTTATCCATTAAACAAATAATTCTTCCTGCAGAATTCTGAGACCTTCTCAGATATTTTAGTGATTGACTTCATTATAGAAACATATATCAACATGAACAATTAGTGCATGGTTGCACCATCATATTGTACTCTTTATATTAAGATTAATTCTGTAACATATTTGTTTTATTACTGAAGGTAGTTTTGTTTGGGTTGTTAGTTAGATATATATATATCCATCTGTATCTTCAGCAAAGATTGGTCAAAGCTGAAATGGCCTTAGTTTTGAAATTCTATTATACTGAGATATTGCACCATTTACTTAATGTCTAGGTAAGTGGCCCACAGCTTGAAATTTAGTTCCTATAATGGGAACCAGTATCCCCTCTGATCTGCTGGCAGGTTATCTCAGCCTTGTTTCAGAATTTCCAGATATAATTACAGCACATTTACTAGGAATGAATACATGTCAGTTTAGTTTAATTCACACATTTTAAGTCCTTAAATCTTGGAATGCATTTTGCTCAGCACGCTTTCTCTACCCCATTATCCTGTTTAAACTGTTAAAAACCTTGGCCACTCTTATAACATAAATCAGCGTGACAAAAGCCTATTCAAATCAACTAAACCTATTGTTGAAATTCTGTGTAACCTTTAGAGTGGTGAAGTCCTTTGTTCATGGATTTTTATAAGGAAAAACACACAAATATTAAAAGTTTGTGTTCACACTATGTTCCTAGGAGAAGATAAAAACACTCCACGCTTTTACATTTAATGTTATTTAGGGGAGACAAAAGAAATCAGCTTGACCTGGTAATTCCATGGCTTCTGTTCAAATGAATCCCTGTGTTTACTGTGTTAATCTTTCTGTCTTCCTATAACAAAACCTGCAGTTCTACTCTTCTGACAATTCTGTTGTGGTTCTTATCCATTTTCTTCTTGGAAATATCAGCATAACTTCCCCTGATTCTGTTATGGTAACTATAGGTATCCAACAACATGATATCTGAGGGTACAAAAGATACTAAAAATAACAAAAGATACTGACTATCATGTCTTAAAAATTTACTGCTTGACTGTTGTGCTTCTTTGATGTGCACATTGGGAATATGCTGTAAATTTAACTTCTAGCAGATGTTCGTGGTGAAAAGAAAGTACTAACTACAGCTATCTTTACAATTTAAAACACATTTTATTGGGTTTCCTGTCAAAGATATTTTTCAGGCATCTTGGATGTATAGCTTTGAATTAGGTATGAGGCTATCCGTGTGGAATCCAAATCAACTATGATTTCAGAATACAAAATTAACTAAAAAACTATGACTACCATCTAGTTTTGAGACAATTAAACTAGACTATCTAGGTGGAGCAGGAAAACACAGTATGGATGAAATGAAAATACCTCGTGATAAAGCTTTTCAGAATTTTGGCTTTAACTAATTCAACCTTGATGTACAAAAATGTCTGTTTGGGAGGAAATTCAACATAAAGCATCGGAGATCTCAATGAAAATGCTTTGGGGTTTGTTTACAACTCTTTCTTTTTCTTTCCTCTGGTAAGTTTATATTTTCACTGGAAAAAACAAACTGGGCAATCTCTATTAAATTCAAGCGTTCTCTCACATATTGCATACAGTGAGGAAAAATATTTATTTATCAATTAAAAAAAAAATCTTTCTTCATCATGCTTTTTTTTCAGATGACATGAACTTCATTAGCTGTCATCTAACATCACAAAATGTGACCTGAGAGATGGCAGGATTAAGTGCTTGGAATGCTTCCATGAGAAGAAAGAATAAACACTCTTTATTTTCTCTTTATTTTCACAAAACTTCAGATTTTGCCATTGATATCTTCTTAGCGCATAGTTCTTTTTAATTTTCAAAACATAGGTTTACACACACTTTCATTTTCAAGAAAACCATTCATAAATACCACTGGCTTTAAATTTTTGTTTTGTAATGAAAGAAACGTGGAAGCTTGAACTTTTTAAGAAAATATGGCAGTTTCAACCTGCCACAACTAATCCAGTATTTGAAATAATAGAAATCAGTGCAAGTTGATTGAGGAAGAATTGCCTTGAAAATCTGAATGATTATTTATGCTTGCAATAAATAATGAAACACTCTTAACACAGTACAGATCTGTTTCTTTTTCTGCCCACCTTCTTTTCTGTCTCCCCAGAAAAGCTCTAATCGGCTATGCAGCCAAGTTTTCAATACCACCATATGCGCTCCCTGAACTCACTCTTTGAAGCTTCTGCTGGGACCTTCCCTGTCCCTCCCTTATTTCACACTTATGGGGAAAAGAATGACTGGAAGATTGTGTGGACTGACATTTTTTTCATTGGGAAGAGATCTGTTATTTCCAAAACAAAGGGTTGCAGGGCTTTTGTTGACATTTTACTGCAGGGGGCTGTCAACACTTCAAAACAAGAAAAGGAAGATGAGTTGACATTGGATAACTCTAGGTTAGTATAATGTCCTCAAGAGGAATAAGCTAGAGAAAATATTCCTGTAGTCTGTTGTCTGAGCACTGGAGGGGTGGCTGCAATGGGACAGGAGATGTGGCAGCTGGGTTTGACTCTGGAAAGAATTGGACTAGGTGGCTCAGATTACAAGTACTAGGAGCCAGCTATCAGTAAGTTAGCAAAGTGTTCAAGTTTCAACAATATTAGTAAAGGGTAGTTCACACATTGCAGGGCACAGAGTGGTCTATGAGCACTATTAACCACAAGAGTTACTTCATTGGAAACTGCAGCACTGAGTTCTTGCTGAGGAATGTGTGTGTGTGGCTTGCAGTACACTGTTTTGCCAAGGTAATTGAAAGCCTTGTGTCAGCCTTAAGCCCATTACTTTGTGATGCGTGCTTATTCTATAAGTACTTAATAACATGGGCTAAGCCTACATGGTAGGAAGCTGCAAATCACTGTTTTTCAGATCACATGCACAATTTATGGTATATAAATGTCTTTTCAAAGGGACATATAGCTCATAGAAACTGGTCCCTGTGCTTGTGTCTAACTGACGTGTGGGAAGAATTTAAACATTTGCAGTTCAAATGTGAACAGTATTTAGACTCCATAGCAGGAAAAGCATGCATTTGCTCTAGTGTGTTATTCTCTGCTGTGGATAGACAACTAAACTTGGGAACACAGGTGCTAAATGCAGATTATCAGAGAGTAAATATCCTCAGTGTGTAGCCCGCAGACCAAAACATAACCATATAAACCAAAAGCCATCTACTGCAAACCTTTGCAGAGACTGGAATGTAAATTAATCGAATGGGTGTTCTTCAAAAGCAATCATAGTGGCTACACCAGTGATGCATGCAGCTATGCTCAGTTATATCTACAAGGCTCTGGATTGAAAAGAAGCCAAAGATAGGAAAAAATGTATTATTACTGAAAAAATAAAGATATTTATTTTCCCTGATCACAGAGCATATTTGCTTCACACTATCAGTGTCTAATCTTTCAGAGAATGCATTATTTTGATTTCCTATATTACAATGCTATAAGTTTTTCATTTTCCTGTTTTGTTTTAATAAACTCTTGCCTCCTATCATTGCACATATCCTGAGAACCTATATATCAGGTGAAGAGAGAAAAAACTACATTAGTTACGTCTCCTACCTGATCTGAAATTGCTTGCTCCTTTTTGGAACACTCCTGCAATGAGAAACAGCCAAGTAGTGGTACCTAAGGCATAAGTTCACTGTCAACTTTCATGTAACCTACCCTGCTTGGGAGCAGTGGGGCGCATCCTCTTCTGATGATGCCCTGATGAGAGTCCTAACAGAAGGAAAAATTAGTTTATTCATAGAAGAAAAATCTTATTTAAATCATATTAGGTATAGGTGTTTTGAAGAAATATAAAATGCAAAAACTCTGTTCTAATTTCTGCTTGATTAAAGAATAGGAATTCTACTGAGCATTTAAACTAGTATGTTGGGTGGAAATTTTGTAGTTGTTTTCTGGAGTTCTGTCATGTTTATGCTTGCAATTCTTGTTTCTTCACATATATACTATCATAATCAATTGGTCTGGGGACTGAAGTTCTCACTTCAGGTTATTTTCTCAGGAACTCAACCTGTTGTTTCATGTTTAATTCCTTATGCAAAACTAGTGATAATAATATATCTCTGTGTCTCATAAACATGAATTTATGTTTTCAACACTTCACTAAGAGAATATTTCATTTTAGAAACATGAGATTTAGAACCACAAGTTCATTTTCTTAATGCAAATATGTATTGCTTCATTCAGTACTGCAAATCTAGTAATTCCTTAAGCTCTTAAGAATTTCTTAATATTTAAAAATTAAGACTGATGTCTAGTGGGATTTCCAAAGTCTTCCCAAGATCAAGAATAATTACAAACAGACAGCAGTGCTACCAAAATGAAAATATATTTTCCATTCCTAATGGTCAGAAATCTCATGCCAAAAGATTTATGTAAACAAACCCTGTTTCCAGATTTAAAGCCTCAGAGGCACACTGAAAGTTTATGATTGCCTGTCTGCACAAAGCAGGTGTGGACCTTTCTGCCATATGGACTTCTGTCACTGATAAAAGGAATCCTTCCTCCTTCCCTGTGTGCCTTCAGTTTATCCCTAAGCAACTAATACGCATTGTATATTAAAACAACATATATCCATATATGCGTGTATAGATATGTACACACATATATGTATGTTTCTTCTTTTGATCTGCTAGGATACTTTTCAACCACTGGCTATATAACAGAATGCACATTTAAGATAAGAATAAGTTGCTCAAATAATGTGGTCTTCTGCTTGACTACAAACCATAACATTTCAGTCAATTAGTACTATATCAGCTGCCAAAACCTGTGATTGAGGTAAGAGTTATAATTTGAGCAGTCATAAATGTGTTATTCAGATGTGAAGTTCAAGATGAACATTTACAGAGAAGACAGGGAGTACACAGAATCTACTAGATACAGATTTAAGTCTGTATCTCTACAGCTTTCTGAAATGACCACTAATTCAGGATCATCATTTGCATAAGATTTAACTCCTTTGAAGAAACACAAATAACTAAATAATCTGTTTTGTTTAAAGTCACGTAAAATATATTAATGAAAATGCTGGAGATTATAAACATGAGGTATAGACACTGAAAAAGCTCTCCATGGAACCACACTTCACTCAGATACAGTACAAGTCCCTTTCTTACCTCCTGCCTTCCTTCTCCCTTTTCTGTTCTTAGGCACACGCAGAGAACAGGACCATGCTCCAGCCACTCCATTCTGCTCTTAGGAAAAATACTGTGAACCTCCTCTGGATCCATGGTGTGCTATAATATTATTGAGAAATATTGAAGAGAACTGTAGTAGAATCTCTTCACTGTAGAAGAATAGTGACAGCATAAAGACAGACTGCTCGTCCTGAAGTTAGGCTTGGCATAGTCAGCCTAAGCAGGTTCGGACAGTCAGGGGAGGGAGTGGTGGAAGGAAACTGCTGTTGCTGTTGGTATCACTGTGTCTTTCTGATTCTTAACAAGCACAGTAAGTTCCAAGAGGAAGTGGTTAGAGACTTGCTTGGCCAATTAGACATTCACAGGTCTATGGAGCCGGATGGGATCCACCCAAGAGTATTGAGGGAGCTGGTGGACATGCTTGCCAAACCCCTTTTCATCATCTTCCAGCAGTCCTGGATGACTGGGGAAGTTCTACTTGACTGAAGGCGGAATGACGTTATACCTATCTACAAGAAGGGTCTGAGGGAGAATCCAGAAAACTACAGGCCTGTCAGTCTGACCTCAGTGCGGGGAAGGTCATGGAACAGTTGATCTTGAGTGCTATCATCCACCACATGCAAGAGAACTGGGTGATCAGGCCCGGACAACATGGGTTCATGAAAGGCAGGTCCTGCCAAACTAATGTGATCGCCTTCTATGACATTGTGACCCGCTTACCGGATGAGGGAAAGGCCGCGGATATAGTCTTCTAGGACTTCAGTAAAGACTTTGACACAGTTTCTCTCAGAACTCTTCTTAGGAAACTGTCAGCCTCTGGCCTGGACAGGCACACACTCTACTGGGTGGGAAACTGGTTGGATGGCCGGGCCCAAAGAGTGGTGATAAATGGAGTTAACTCCAGCTGGAGGCTGGTCACAAGTGGGGTTCCCCAGAGGTCAATGCTGGGTCCAGCCCTGTTCAATGACTTTATCAATGACCTGGATGAAGGCATTGAGTGCACCCTTAGCAAGTTTGCAGATGACACTAAGCTGGGAGGTAGTGTCGATCTGCTGGAGGGTAGGGAGGCTCTGCAAAGGGATCTGAACAGGCTGGACCACTGGGCAGAGTCCAATGGGATGAGGTTTAACAAGGCCAAATGCTGGTTCCTGCACCTGGGGCACAACAACCCTATGCAGTGCTACAGAATAGGGGAAGAGTGGCTAGAAAGCTGCCTGGAGGAGAGGGACCTGGGGGTGTTGATTGACCGCCAACTGAGCATGAGCCAGCAGTGTGCCCAGGTGGCCAAGAAGGCCAATGGCATCTTGGCTTGTATCAGAAATGGTGTGGCCAGCAGGTCCAGGGAGGTTATTCAGCCCTTGTACTCGGCACTGGCTAGACTGCACCTCAAATACTGTGTTCATTGCTGGGTCTCTCACTACAAGAATGATGTTGAGGCTCTCAACATCCATCTCAAAGCTGGTGAAGGTACTGGAGAACAAGTCTTTTGAGGAGTGGCTGAGGGAGCTGGGATTGTTTAGCCTGGAGAAGAGGAGGCTGAGTGGAGACCTTATTGCGCTCTACAACTACCTGAAAGGAGGTTGTAGAGAGCAGGGAGCTGGCCTATTCTCCCAAGTGGCAGGGGACAGGACAAGGGGGAATGGCCTCAAGCTGCGCCAGGGGAGGTTTAGGCTGGACATTAGGAAAAAATGTTTCACAGGAAGGGTCATTGGGCACTGGAACAGGCTGCCCAAGGAGGTGGTTGAGTTAACATCCCTGGAGGTGTTTAGAAGACGGGTAGATGAGTTGCTCAGGAACATGGTTTAGTGTTTGATAGGAATGGTTGGGCTCGATGATCCAAGAGGTCTTTTCCAACCATGTAGATCTTCTCATTGACCAGCACCCCTAAGTCTTTCTCTGCAGGGCAGCTCTCAATCATGTCATTCCCCATTGTGTACTGAAATCAGGGATTGCCCCACCCCAGGTGTAGGACCTTGCACTTGGCCTTGTTGAACCTCATGAGATTCTCACAGCTTTAAAGCTGTTGCTAGCTTCTAAAGACTAAGGTAGTAGAAAAAGGTTGTAACACTTTTCATAAGCCAGGTCTATATGGCTTTTGACAATATGTTCTTTACTGAAAGCTATTTTTTATTCTTTATAGATATCTTCTGGTTTGTAATGGAATATTTTAGGATTAATACTTGTTAAGTAAAATATGTGTTTTATTTAGTAATAGACTGTGTCTTCCAAAAATACTTTTTCTCAGATTTGTTTGATTTGGGTTTTTGTTTGGTTTTGTTTTGCTTCATTTTTTTTCTCAGCATTTAAAAATTTGGGGGAAAAAGCAGCTATGTAACATTTCTGATATTATTCACCAAGACACATTTTAGACCTTATTTCCACTTTTGCCTTGTCACATCTATGTAGTACATCAGCTTCCCATGTCCAGGAAAAGAAACCAAACTCTACACCAAAATAAACTTTATTTTACACCACATTTACATTTAAAGTACATTTTTCACTGATGAAGTTCTGGGTAATTTACAAGAAATCATTCCTTCACAACCCTTTTCTACACTGACAGAACTATACTCTTGATCAAGTTTTATGTTCCTAAGGAGTGGATTTAAACATGTCAGATATCTATTATACACATATTTTTTTTTACCCTAATCACTCTGGCCTCAGTTTGAGGCAGATCATCCTTCTAAAAGAAAATTGAGAAAGGATATTAACTAGAGATAAAAACTGCTGTCTTGTGCTCCAGCAAAAGAGAAGTCCTGTGACTGCCAACCAGGGAAAGAGCTCAGACTTCCAGCATAATTTCAGAATTACCTAATACAAAATATATGTTTGAGTGATTACTGGCACTGAATACCTAATGATCAGTAATTTCATAATGTGGCAGTATTCGTGTACAGTACATTGCTGCTTAAAATGTGTATTCTGATCATGTTTTCTTGTTATTTAAACCCTCCTATGCTTTAAAAAATCAGAAGTCTCAGCTTTGTAATAGATGCTTTTCTTCACTAGCTTTTTGCTTAATTTGCAAACCATTTGGTTTACTCTTTAGTATTACTACAATAAATATATGTACATTTATTTTTCCCCAGTGATGACGTCAGTACTAGAGGGTACAAAGAAGTAAAGCCTATCCATGTGATTTACAAGTTTTCCATAATTTATATGCCATTTTCACTCCAGAGTTATCACTGAGAATGGTGGTCCCATTCTCCAGGCACTCTACAAATTCAAAGTTCCCAGAACTTATCCAGGACGTAGTCTGAATAATTCAGTATTATCCTTTCCAATTCTGCCAGAACTAACTTAACTTCTTAACTGGGTTATTTTGTTCAATGAGAGTTATATAGCTCAGTAGTTCTGCAAATTGACTTATCTTCTGGAACATACAACCTAGTTGAAATTAAGTATAGGAAGTGTAAGTTTAGCTCCATTGTTTATTAAATACATCCAGGTCTTAGTCAACATTTTAATCCAATAACTAAACACTAAGTATGTTCTCAGAACCATACATAATGCCTACATGGCAGTAACAGTGAGGCTGCAACGTCTAATGACATAATAGACTATTGGGATTAATGATGGTGATTTATTCTTCTTTTTTCTTTTTTCCTAGATCCTGCAAGAGCTAGATAACATAGAATAGTACATCTTTTTCAAAGTAATACAAACTCCTTCTGTGTTCATTTCATGCCACTAAGGTGTTTACAGGAATTCAAGACTGGTAAGAGTCTTGTGGAATTTTCTGGTCCCCACTAAATCTATTGATATTCTTTTTAAAAAAACCCCACACCTCTTATGGTTCAAAATCTTCCAATTCTTAGCTTAAAATTATCCACAGTTACTTCTCAGACATTTAGGGTCAAGTATTTCAGACGCTCTTTGAACTTAAAAGGTAGAATTTTTTTCTTTCGTTTCCCTGACACTCTTCCTTATTCAAATTTTTTAGAAGTCCAGAACAGCAGCTGATATTAGAATGTCTCACATATTGGATCTCAGTTTCTTACCAGCTACATGGCCACGCGTCTTGTCTAGTTCACAGTTATATGCAAGGTAGAAGAGTATTGAGTGCAGATTTCAAGCTGATAGATACGTCGTCTCTCTCATGTGGCCAGATGTACGTGCCCTAATCCTATGGTCGGATACAGACTTCACACCCCAGCAGTCTTCCCTATAATCTGACATGATGTATCTTATCCACCCATATGCCTATATCCAGGAAGCAGCATGCAGCAGGAAGTTAAATCTGGATTTGCTCAATACCCATATACGCTGCAACCTGTTCTGCACCCCTCAAGTCAACAATGTGCTAGTTTCTACGCTTTGCAGGCTGGTCCTGGCTGACCAGCATGTCATTAACTGATAGCTTCTGCTATAAGGCTGGAGGAGTGCTGATAGACTATTGAAGCTTTGAGCCGATGCACACAACACAATACAGTCAGTACGCTTGTAAATCTATGTCCATCCACACAAAACCAGAGAAGAGGAGTAACTGCCTGTCTCTTCTTTTTGTTCATTCATTTCCTGATTACATATAATGCTTATACACAATGTGAAAGACTGCAGCTATAAGAATCCTCTTCTACCTGCAGTAATTTGCACCATAATTTATCAGTTCTCAGAAAAATAACTTAATTATCGAATAACACTGTTTTTTTCTAGAAAGGAAATCTTGAAACCTTTTCATGAAATCACTGATTTGTTTTGCACAGAATAACTCACTATTCACTGAACAGAAGAAAGAGTGTATAGGCTAACTGCACACTCAGGTGAGATATAAGAAAACCTTGATTTCAAGCCATGCTTCAAAGAGTATTAAAGTATTTTATATAATTATTGTTTTGAAGCAGAGACTGGAATTCAGATCTCCTTTGCCCTTAATGGTCAGAGTTCAATAACATGATATCTTTTAAAGTGAAAAGTGACAGCTTAATCTGGGAGATGTCCAGGACATATGCAGGACATGTTTCTCCTTCCCGTGTCTTATACATTTCCTTGTCTTCCACTCATTTTATTTAGTCAGTATTTTAATTTTCATTGAAAGGGAATACAGCTTAACAATCAAATTAGCTGATAACACACAGACGTACAGACCCCCACACAAAATCCCAAGCTACCCCTGTGCAAGCCAGCCTGCCTTTGTATGCAGTACACCTGTGTTTATGGGGCACATCATAGTTTGTCACTAGTCCAGACTCGCAGAATCCTATAATCAATCATCCTCTTCAACAAAGTTGTGGTTTGTATTACTGTGTTTTGTTCCATCTCTCCATTATGCTAAATAATTACATTTGAGTGCAAGTGATGGACACTGACACCACTGGGATGAGTGATCCATCTATGTCTTAAAAATACACTGAAAGGCATGACTTTGAATTTCCATTTCCCCAAGTACTGTTCGTTTCTGTCACACTTTTTATGCCATTTAAAATAATAGCAAAGTAATGAACTGTTAGGTTTATACAGTGAATTTACAATACTGAGAATGTATCCCTCACAGAATTATACAGAAAATAATCCACCAGAGCATGACATAACCTTTAGAACAGTAACGATCTGCTGTATACTTTTGATTATTTTCATAAGTATTTAGAAAAATTTAAAATAACTTGGTAGACAAATAGCTTCTCTGAAACAATTATGTCTTGCTTTCTATGGGTCTGTTTAAACTTGTTCTAGCATACCAGCTGGCACTACATTTTTTTAAAATAGTTTCTTTCATGCAGTGCTCTGGATTTTTGGCATCGGTCTTTGGAATCAAGGATAATTCTTACTTAACCGACTCAGCAGGGAATAAATATATGGAATTTTTATTGGCTGTGTGTTTATTTGTATATCCAGTATATATGGATAGATGTGAGATACATTTTGGGTTGCCTGTTTTAATAGAGAAATGTCTTCTGCTGTCATCTTCCATTGACACAACCTATGCAGGAGAACCTTCTTAGTGATAAATTAGTCCTTTTTTTTTTTTATATGACCACTTTTAGTACAGTTTCTCCAGTCATGTAGCAGCAGCAAATCAGAACTTGTTTTCTACTCTCTCCAGAGATATTCCTTCTTCTTTTGGCCTATTGTTGTCCCTGAAATCATTGCCATTGCACTGATCAGTTTATTAGGGTTTTTTTAATGTGGGTAAATGACATAGAACTCTCTCAATTCATTGTTCTTACTGTTGTCTGGCCATCTTTTATTTTCTGTTTTGTCAGTCCAGTCTTATTCATCACTTTAAAGGAATCACTAGATTTTGTTGCCACTGCAAACAATCTTTCCTGTAATTTCTAACTGTGGAATCAATGCTACTTAAGACCAGATTTACTTTCAGCTTGTTTTCTAACATTTCCTAGTAACTATATGTTAACTAGAGATTTTTTTGGTTTGGTTTTTTTTTTCAGGCAATCTGTGGCCCTACATGCACATCAAATACCTAAACTGGTATAGCTGAGCCTTCAGGATTACTGTCTTATTTTCAAGCATATTATTTCAGACTTATGGAATGTGAAGTTACTTTCTTTGTTTGTGTGACTTCATTTTCAGCCTCATTGTTGTGAGACAGCAGGCTGCTGAGGTAGTAAAATTTGCTTATAGATTTAAACGTATCATCATTAATGCATACCAACTCAACACATTACCCACAGGGGAAAGGTGAAATGCAGTCTGTTTTCTTCATGTTGATTTTTCTGGCTGACGCATAATCAAAACTGTCAGTTGTAATGTGCTGATTTTCTTCTGATACACTTGCGTCCAACATGCATTTAAGTTGTCAAAAACAAGGTAGGGACCACTTACTGTGTGGCTTGAGATTTAGAACAAAGTCTAGGCTGATTTAGAATTCTGCTGTTTATATTATATATGAGAATGAGTTTATACATATTGTATAGCACCCGTGTTAAACTGCCACGAATCACATATATTGCATTATCTGACAAAAATACAAGGCAAAGGAACAATGAAGTATACAGGAAATCCAAACTTTAAGAACTTAATTTCAGGCCTTTAATATAATCTTGCTTTTAACATTATTTTGTGATTTAAATAATTTAATTGCAAAAAGAAATAGTAAAGTATTTTTGAGAAAAATAATAATGTCATTAACATTTTTAGAAGTGAGAAAGTTCTCCTAAAGTCACATTTGTGAAAATGTACCAATTTTCTAATTGTTTTAGCTGAATGTTTGCTTCAAGAATATATTCATGAAATAAATCTTGGTGTTAACACTTTTTAAATGTTGCCATGTTGAGCATGTTGAGCAAACTTCAGATTAAATATTTCAAAGGTATCTAACCAACAGTTAAAATCACTTGAGAATTTACCCATCAGAAGATAAAACACAGTAAGACCTAAAATCTATAGGATCCTTCTGAAAAATAGTCCAAATTAATAAGAGATATTTGTTGCTAGCAAAAATAAAAACCAATACCTGGAATGTATCCATTTACTATCCATTTCAATGAATATCTATTAAACTATCTATGGGAGAGGTAAAAAAATATAATATACATTGAACATTTTTCTTCCCAAAATCAGAGCCTAAGTGTACTGGAAAATTTTCCACGACATCTTCTGTATTCTTTCATTCATATGGATTGATTCTTTGCTGCCTCTATAAAGACAGCAAATAGTTTATTTAAACTATCTGTTATTCAGAAAATTAGAAAGAGTGTTTCTTTTCAAAATCACAAGCTGGACATACTTGCAGTGATATTTAAACAGTAAAATGGCTATTTCCAAAACAATGACTGACAAGGTTTGCCATCTGAGCCATGATATATATTGCTGTCTTAAAATGAAGGTCTCCTTAATTGGGAGACAAGTATCTCCTTTAAAGAAAAGAGCCTGTGATAGCTGTGTTGAATCAATAGTTCATATTCTACACAAAACTGAGATTTTCTTCACTTGAAACTACTTACAGAATGCTTTTTCCACTGGACAGCATATTTGGAATAAACACAAAAGCAAATGTTTTTTAGCTAGAGTACTTAAAAGCTGTGGTGGATGAAATCAAAATAAAATTTTCTGATTTCTCAGAGGAGGAACTAGAGTATGACATTAGGAGCTTGGACCCTTCAAGTGCCAATGGGACAGCATGGTCCTTTTAACATATCCTTTTAACAACTTTGGAAGAAATGCCTGAAAGGGATGAATTATTTATAGAGAAATATCTTTTTTATGTAAAAGTTGACAGAGCCATTCGTGTACTGCCAGGAAGGTGCTGCACCATTTGTCACTGGGTAGGTCATTGCAGAAAGAAGGCAGAACATGAATTTCCTTGTTAAGAGAGAGGCTGTTGGGCTGTTCTGGTACCTCGAGAGCTTTTTATGTTAGAGTGAAATACAATAGTGTGATCACTTATATAGATAAAAAATTACTTTCCATGAGTCATTTCCCATTGGTGTTGGTACACTCGTTCCCATTTGTACTGAGCAGTGTAAATGATCAGTTCAAAGGACAAGAATTCAAATATTTTCTTTAGTTTTTTTCCACTCTGCTGCTTGATAGAAAAGACATTCACATCCTTCTGAGCTGCCACTCAGCAGCACATAAAGAATGTTACAGCTTGTGTAAGTGTCAATTAGAGATAATTACAACCTCAGTGACCTGTCTTGCCACCAAAACACTTAACAGATTTTATTCTCTCTTTACAACATGAAGACAGGGGGGACAGTCCTGATCCCACTGACACTATTATAAATCAGAAGATGCTGCATTGAAGCCACCAGAATAACCTCCTTATAAATACAATGTAAGGCAGAAAGGGAAATCAGATCCTTTGTTTATACATTGGCTGTGATTTTGGAAATTTTTTCATTTTGTATCTTGAGAGCATTCAAATGCAATGATAACCAGAGATAAGTCAGCTAATAGATGTAATGAGATTCGGTTGTTCTTCATGCTAGAAAACCTAACACAAGATAGTCCTGTGGGAAATACTTGCAATTTCCAAGCATAACAACTTTAAAGAAATACTTCTACTTCTGTCATCTGAATTTGTCCTGAGGTCTTGGTCGTGCTTGAGCTTTCAGCAGTGCCACAGTGCACACCTTCTGTTGTTCCGTGGCCTCAGGAGTCAGAACTTTCTATGAAAGCAACAACCTAAATTTTCACTTAGTTTGTATCCTGCACTTCAGTGGAAGAGTTCAGTACCCAGTTCAGATATCTACAATCAAAAAATGTGTTCTAGTTTCGTTCTTTATTCTCTGCAAGTCTGTCACAAATTTCTAATTCTCCCCCAGTCCTACTATCAATGCCTCATGGTTTAAAATTTTCTGTGCAGCAGACAGTCCTTTAACCAAGTCAGCAAGCAACTATTATCCCTACCATTCTTATTTTCAGGCAGTTCATTTGGTATTTCTTTGCTTGAAACCCACAAGGTGTTTTTTTTACTATATGGTATAGTCCTGCAAATGCTAACTGCCTGCCATTATTAGCGTGCTCATTATATCAAACACTTCATTTCTTGTCATTTACATTTCAGGCAGGAATAAATTCCTTAACTGGAAGTATAATGCAGAGAAGATTATTTTTGAGGAGCAGTTTAGACTTCCTTTGCATTTAACATGTGTATCTGCTGAAATTGCCCTTTTATTACTAAAAAATAAATAAAATAAAATTAAGGACAACACCAGATTCACATAGTCTTTTATATGTATTTGCATCTTCCACCACCAATTTACTATTATATTTTACTATTATATTTTGGAAACCAGCATGCAGGGAACCTAATTTACTAAGTTGTGTCAAAGAAGCATGCAGGTATCTTTGGCAAATGGCTCTGAGCATTTTCATACTTCCATTGATCTCACTTTTCTGCAAGCCCAAGCTCTGGATAATGAAAAGGCCCCACAACTAGAAGACACCATACAGGGCAGCCAAAGATCCATTGTATAATGTTGTTCAATTTTAGAATTAGTAATAGAGAAGTGTACACTGAAAGCTAAAATCTAAGGACTGGAGATCCTCAATTCTTGAATCTCCCTTTTGGTTTTGGTAATGTCATTTTAAGATCTGGTTGCTTAGTTTCCTCCTATCCAGGAGCCTTTATATTCTTGCGACCTCATTTTCACACATTGTAATTGACTTCCCATTGACTTTGATCTGAGTTACAGGTGATTAGTACCACAGAAAAATCAGGAACCAGGCATTTAGAAGTGTGCACTGTGAGCAACATTTCTGAAGTCAGTGAACATTCAGCTATTAACCTTTCTGAGCTCCTGCAACAGTTTCTTTGGGTAGAAGAAGGATATGATCTACCTTACATGAATATTACACAGATTAATTAATGTTGTAGGCACTTGGAAGATTATAAGGACTCAGTTATGTCTATCAAGTTATTGTTCCCTCGGAGTAATACCAAAGCAAGTTAAAACGGATTTATAAAACTTTCTCTTGCAGAGTGCAGTAGACCTTCAGTTCAAGTACCCTTCAGATTCGCTATCATAACTTGCTGCTCATCATTTTCAGCAATATAGAAAGTCATACCTTAATACCTTAGCCCTCTTAAACAAGTGTTTATATTTATGACTACAACATGAAAATGAGATTATTTTTTTTTATGTACAGGTAATGGACAATTCTTGATGCTGATTTGTCAGCCTAGATAGTTGTATATGTGACAGGAGCATAAAAGTAAACAAAGCCAGGCAAAACTGCTGTTAAAACAGTCTGGCTATGGTTTTCTAAAGTGAGGCAGCCAGGATTCATATCTAATCTGTATTTTAGGCTAAGGGTTTCTTGTGTTCTTCCTAATTCTGACATTGAATCATTCTATGGCTAAGCATTTCACTTTCTGCATCTCTCTTTCAGCTCCATAACTGGTCATAGGAGTTGAGTCACTGAGATGTAATTCACTACATTTGGGACATTTCAGTGAAAGATACCTGAGAAAGACAGAAAATTAATATGACGTATCATCCACATGTTCTACATAACGCTAAGCTGAAACTCTAAAATTTTGGCTCAGACTTCAGTCAGAGCATCAAATTTGACTACAGAAAGATTGTGGGAGGAAGGTCACAACCGTTAGATACAGAAAAGCAACTGAAGAGAAAAAAATCTTTCAAAATTCTCTTTTCATTGTATCTCTGGTTGACAGTGACTATCATGATTTTTCTTAATTCCTCTCCTTCCATCGCCTCTTTCCAACCTTTTCATTTGAAGTGACCTCTACTAAATAATATCAACATACCATATGATTTCACCTTACATAAAATCATGAGAAGATGTGTCTTTTCTGCTGGGTAGGTCTGAAAAAAGAGTCCCCAGCCATGATGAACAGTTGTTTGTTGCATTCAATCCCATTTTACAACCTCTCAGCTAACAACATACAACCCTCGGCTAACTGCATTTTATATACTTCTTATTGAAATTGAAGAATAAAATGTAGCTGCCTTAACAAGCATGCTGAAGAAAAAGACTTAAATACCATCCTGGATGAAAACAGTTGACAGGAAAAAAAGAAGTTCGATCATCTCAGTGCAAGCAGGGTCCTTTTCTTTCCAAAATTAAAATATTTTATAATTTTACAAGTTAACTTCTATGACACACACACTGAACACATATACTTGCACCAAAACAGGCAAGTTGTCCTAACAGGAGTGAGCAGGTGGCAGGTGACATCATGGGAAAAGTGGTAACCATACAGGTTTCCTTCAGATGAAGGACACAGTGGACATTAAAAAGGCTCTGATTAAATAAAAGCACATATGGGATCTTATCATAGGAACCTTATAAAGAGCAGGTAGTTATTGAGTAGAGACGAACTGCCCCTTCCCAGGTTGGAGTTCCAAGAACTTGTTCTTGTTATTTGTGAGGTGCTCTTATTTATGATTTTATTGTAAATTATCTAAGACTGCTCAGACAGACCTAAAACATTTGAGTATACAGTAGCTTATTTGGATCATAAAACAATTCCAGTATAAATTTTAAACTTAAGCTGAATTTGTGTTTTTTCAGAGTCATCATTGCTTAAATGATTTTAAAATATAGTCTCCCTAAAATGTTTTCAGTCATCTGCTGGTTTTGGAACAAGAAAAGTTGCAAGGTAAAGAATACTCTTTTGTAACTTCCAGCCCTCTTAACACCAGAAAGGAAAAATAAGGCTGATATGTAGATAGGAATTTCTAGAGATGTCAGTACATTGAACACCCCTTACAGTAATGATTGCTAACAAAAAACAAGACACAAGTAAACAAAAGAGTTAAGAACCTTCAATGACAAAAAGAAAGTGTTCATTAAGGAAGCCATTATAAAATGGCTTGTCCAGAATTGTCACAGTTCCCAGCTGCACTCTTTAAAAAGCTAGTTATTTTTAATTCTCTCCCTACTTTCCAAGGCATGCTGTCTGAGGTCCCTGCAAATAGGCAGCCCTTCACTGGATGCAAATTAACAGGTTATAGCTTGTGTCAGAAAAGCTGATATGGTTAAGTACTGCTTCATATCAACTGGCTGCTTTTCTAGGTACTGAAATGAGGGCATCAAGAATCAAATTAAGGTTTTATACAGAATGCAATAGTGGAGAAGAAGATGAAGAAAAAAGCTGAAAACAAACATTCGAGAGATCCAAAACAGTTGCCAAAAGTGCTGCAGAACTTTTAATAAGTATAAATTCAGCCATATTGTTAAACCAAAGCTCTTAGGATTATGGTTTCTAGTTTGAACAGTTTCAAAAAGCATATAGGGTTTACAAGTTCGGGACCATGTGATTTTGGATCAATCTGTGATACATCTTCATCTGTTTTCTTTCGTTCCTTTTATTTTGATAGAAGATACCACAAAAATCCAAATAAATCAGATTAAGTGTGGTTTCAAAACCTCAGAAAATTTGGAGGTATGATTATCAGTGATTATTCTCAAGGAATAAGCTTGACTCAACCTTGATGCATCTAGACATTTCTTTCAGGGTCTTCTGCAGTAAGTTCACAATATTTGCCACATTGCCCTGAATTTTGAGAGATGATGATGATGATAATATGAATTGTAGAGAGACAGAGTGAAATCAAATACATGTATTAATTTACAATGGATGTGTGAATTTTAACTGATGAAAAAGACATTTTTATTCATGCTTTGGGGATTTTTCAGAAAAATATGTTGAAGAATTTTCTTTTAAAAGACTTGATTTGGGTTGATAGGAAAGAAGCAGCTCTACATCATGGATATTCTTCTTTCTAAATCTCATTTCTATTTATTTCAGTTAGGTTACTAATTTTCTCAATTATCTGTTACTGAGTAACCACATAAACCTTCCATGATATTTTTTCTGCTCACATTTATTACTTGTGGTGTTAGCAGTGAGATAGTGTTGAATGCAATACAACCTTAAAAAGCGAAGTTTCTCTTCTGCTTTTTACAAAAAATAAAGAGGAGTGACATTTAATATTATTAACAATAATAGATAATCATGGTGTGTAGGAAAATATCTCATAAGAAACAAAATGTTCTTAGTCTAGAAGAAGCAATACTGTAGGCAAATTTTCCTGAAATGCTGGCAGTCTTTTAGAGTTAGCATCTGGGTGAATGCTTTCAAACACTGCCTAAACACTTTCAAATATATTAGCTACTTGAAGGAATTCATCATTTAGCTGGTCAAACTTTGCTTGCAAAATTAAGTTGCTGCTCGTAGTAAAAGTCACATTGAATCAGATGGGCATAAAAATAGTGGAATGTTAGGCAACATAGTATGAAACTAAGCTGAATTTGGTTGAGACAAACTGACATAGTCAGCTTGAATACATACAGACATAAGTACTTTAAACTTTTCATTTCTTTGGCTGACTCTTAATGTGTGTGGTCTTCTGAGAATTTTGTCAGTGAACACTATAGGGATGGGTGGCAAGACCAAAAAGGCATATGTTGAAGTCTCAAGAAAGAGACTAGCTAGAAAGACGTTGGTTCAACCATGCAAATCCTCTGAATTTAAGAAGACTGATCTTGGCAAAGCTGATAATCAGGAACAGAACGTCAGTGAAGTAAGAGGAAAATTAGAAGGGTAAAAATGGATTTTGAAGAAAAAAAGGAAATAATTTTAAAACCAACATCCAGAGACTGTGAAAATACATTTGGAAGAACACAACTGCAATAGAACCAACAGATCTTCTAAATCCCCACAAAGCATTGAGGGAAGATAAGAATACTGCTGAGCAGCTAAATGACTTTTTAAATTAATTTTCACTCAAGAATTTTTGGAAGATCACTATGAAACCTGTTGTTTTCTCATATATAACAACATGATGCTCCTAAATCCCTAGATGCTACCAAACCTTCCCTGTAACTTCATGCATAACAAACAAGATGTACAAAAACTCAAAATTTTCCCTATAAATATTCACTATTCCATAGAAAAGAGGAAAAAGAAGCAGTACTTCATGTACTTAAAGAAATTAAACTAACATTTAGGTTTTTTCTATTTTTAAAAACTTATCTGAAGTGGATCATTATAACAAGTAAGAAATTTCATAGAATCATAGAATCACCAGGTTGGAAAAGACCCATCGGATC
Organism: Phaenicophaeus curvirostris; assembly: GCF_032191515.1. Taxonomy (NCBI): domain Eukaryota; kingdom Metazoa; phylum Chordata; class Aves; order Cuculiformes; family Cuculidae; genus Phaenicophaeus; species Phaenicophaeus curvirostris. The sequence goes on from NC_091397.1 coordinate 28,632,642, forward strand.
ATCGACTCCAACCACTCCTATTATTCACAACATACAAGTTCCCAGACTGTTGTATTTTAAAAGAAAAAAAAAAAAAAGCTTAATATGTCAGTCACATGCTAAAATGGTTAATAAAACAAAAAAAAAAGTTATAATAAACCAACATCATTTCTTTAGATTTTTATAAGTTCTGATTGCTCAGGAAAGAGAAATTATTTCCTACAGGTATGGGGCAGGCAGTATCAAAAAATGACCTAACAGAAAAAAATAAAAAGCAAAACCAAATCAAAGTAAGTTTAGGATAGTACATGAGATTCATTATGGAAAAACGTATAAAATGATTGACTGAACATTTCATTATGCCTTCACTTAACTTATTCACTTATTAGTGACCTGGAAGGGACAGCAATGAAACTGAAATCTGAAAAGTACAAGAAAACAGTTCTGTTATTCGGGAGGACCATGAAGAATTCAGAGAGATAACATGAACTAGATGAATGAGTAGCACAACAGCAAAATTCATCAATGCTGATCATGCTGGAGGGAACTACCTGAAAAATGCAATGCACAGTGTGGCTTCCTAAATTAACCATATCTAAATTAACCAATGGAACACTAAACATCCTACAGATTTCTTGACAGAAGGTCACATTGTTAATGTGCTGCTACAATCATAAAAAGTAATATGTTACATTGCAATATGTTACGACAACTTGAATGATGATGGGAATGGACAATATAACACCTTTATTTAAATCAGTAGACTTTCCCAGGATACTATCCAAGGTGACACAAAGGCCATTGGTATCTAGAGAGGCTTTCAGTCACACTTTTTCTATGTAAATCAAGACCATCCCAGAGCTGATAGTAGATGGGGCCACACCTGCTGGGAGGAGTAAACAGGACAGGTAGCTGGCCCAATGAAGTATTCCGTGCCATACATGTCATAGTATAAAAGCTTAGAGATCACCAAGAGTCTCTTCTTTGATGACCAACACTCAGGGAGGACCTCATCTGTCTGTCTGCCATTGAACCTGTCCATGTGTTCCTAAATCCAGTTTCTGCATTACTTCCAGTGTAAGTGATGTTTCAGTTGGTTTTGTATCCTTGTATATATTGTATTATTTTCTTATTCATACTTTTATTTTCCTTTTTATTATTATTGTTCTGTTAAAGCTGTTTAAGTTTTAGTTTCCAATCCTCAAGCCTTTCCTCTATTTCCCTTTCTCTTTCCCTGTGGGAGTGGGAACTGAGGCTACAGCTGCCCACGTTTAGGTACGGACTGGGGGGGGGCAGTTTCAAGCAAAACTGGACACTGATATAATCCAAGAATAAAGAGGCACTCAGTTTCTAAGTGAAAGAATCTGAACTTAAAAAAATAAACACTTCTTTATATACTATTCTTTTCCCTCAAATGGGGTTCATTACCTGGTGTGCAATAAGCCAATCTTACACACAGAACGTACATATTGTTTATTTCTTATTTGTGCAAAGATGGGTGCTAAGAGGAACAACATTTCTTCACTACTGTGCATGTTCATTGGGGTAAGGATCTTCACTTAGTGGGCAGGGGTCTTTGCTTGGAGGCAGTAGCTTAAGGCCCAAAGATATGGTTTTCACATTATAATTAGGATAGGTCAGTTCAGGGACGTTTCAGAGGAATTTGCTGAACTTCATAAACAGTGTGGACAATATGGCAATATCCTAATTTGTTCAAGGATGTGTATCCTCATGTTATGCTGACCTTTAGTTGTCTTTTTCCTTTAAAATCTTCCTGTTATTCATTATCTCTACCACCCTTAATTCTAAAGTAAACAGTGTCAACCTAACCTAGTCGGTACCTCAAAATATGTATTTGATCAGTCTACACCATAAGCAAAGCCATAAGCTATAGAATGTTTTGCCAATGAAAATCAATAACAAAAAAAAATTAAAATATAGGAAACGTGCTAATCAAGACTACGTAATGTTGTTAGCAATTTTTTAAGGGATATTTATTGTTTGCTTCATGTTTTAACTGTGACTGTAATTCTTAAAGATCAATGAGAACAGGTTTTTTCACACTAGTCTACCTCAGGATTATTTTAAATATCTCTCAGTTATCTTGATCCAGCCACATTCAGAGATCTGTATGACCTTTCACAGTCATTCCTGTGTTCTGATGTTTTATTGTAGCATATAAATAAAAACTAATGGACAGCAAAAAACTGAGAGAGGATATTGGAAGTACAGCAGAACTATATTTATATTGAACATATATATTGTAGTATCTTTCATTTAACTGAAGAAAAGCTAGTTCCTATTTTACAGAGCATCATGAAAGTTAATGCGTTTCATCATGAATGGCAGAGGACTTGAAGTGCCACAGATCAAGTATGAGAATAGAAGCTTATGATGTTCATAAGGAAAGAAATCAATTTTATTTAGTTGATAATTAAATGTGGTACACTTTTAATACTACATTTTTGTGCATGTTAATGTTTTTTTTACATAGCATTCAAACCCAGACAAATTAAAAAGTAAACATTCATATCTAAAGTCCTAATCCAAACCTACCTAACATTCACTGCCATCCTCCCATTGCATTAGCAAAATAGTTTTTGTATCTAAGAGCATGTGATCAAAAGGAATTTTTCTTTCCAGATAAGGGCTTTGAAAGTACAAATCCTTGCTTAAAGTTCATCCAGTTCCAACCCCCTGCCATGGGCATGGACAACTCCCACTAGATCAGCCCATCCAACCTGGCCTTGAACACCTCCACGGATGGGCTATCCATAACTTCCCTGGGCAACCCATTCCAGTGCCTCACCACCCTCATCATGAAAAAATTCTTCCTTATGTCTAGTCTAAATCTGCCCCTCTCCAGTTCATACCCATTCCCCATTGTCCAATCACTACAAGCCTTTGTCCCTCCCCAGCTTTCTTGTAGGCATTGTAGATATTAGAGTTGTAAAGCTTAACTATAAGTATATAATAATTTTTTTCTTCAAAAATACTAAGCTGAATTCATTTAAAAGCTTTCTTTTTTTCTGTTTCACTAATGATTTGTCTAAGTTTTGTTAATAAATCAGCTCAATCTTACTAAGGTAAGTAGAGGGGAGCTACTACTTCTACACTGTAGGTGTACAAACAAATTATGTGCAGTGAAACAGGAAATAGAAGTCTGGTCAAGAGCTTATTGCAGATATTTTATTTTGGGTCAAAAATCATCTTTGTTCTGCCTAAACAACAAATGTTCTAAGTATTGAAGTAAATATGCTGTTCTGTAATCACTTACAGAATTTCTCAAGCATAGAGGACAAAAAAGGAGATTTTTCTTTTTAATCAGGGTCTGCAATTTACATCTGGTGGTGTGAAGTGAATCTATAGTTTCTCAACCAAAGGACTGGACTCAGAAGAAGTTGAAAGTATAATCTGAAGTTTTATCTCTAATTCTCACTTTCAATTTTTCAATATAAACATTCTACTTAGTGTACATAAGATTACCAAGTCTTCTCTACTGACATAGAAATGCATGTGCTCACACTCCTCAGCCCTCTTTTTTGTTGTTGAGTGGGAACTATGAATAGTTAAGTATTTTCTGTGATTTAGATAATGTCCTTTCAGGACATAAAATGTAATCCAATTCATTATGTGTGTGCTTGTAAAGGACAGAGACATAAATGATTTGGTACTAAGCCTTTTTTCTTAATTTCATATTGTTAAAACTGTCTCTGGAGAAATAAAGAGGCTTTTTCTCTTATTTTTTATAATGGGAATCTAATGAGAAGTTTAATTAGTATCATGAATTTTTCCCTTACTTTCTAGATTTTAAAGTAATCATTCAGTATTTCTCAGTCATGATTTTATATTGTGGATCTGTTATGTTATTTCCTTAAAATAATTTACACAATGCTGTCTTATTTTAGTTAACCCATTTTATTGCCATAATAACTGGAATCAAAATAGCCAAGAATGATCAGATTCTTGTTAGTAGCTAGATCAGTCACTGAGTGGAATATTTTCTCAGTTCAAAACACGTGTAAAGATGGTAGTACAGAGGTCTTGTCTCTATTCAATGTACACTTGACAAGGCCATAGTAAGACAGCGTATTCCTGCTCTCTTGTGTTATGTCTTGATTTTTAATTCTGAAATAGCTGGTTTGGAAAAGATGGTTTTAACTTTCTCTTTGCATTTTTTTTTAATAGCATGTTGCCTTTCTTTTCAGCTTAGAATAAAACCTTTTTATGAGAAAATGTAAGATCCCGATGCAGATCTTTCTGATGCAGACCTTGCTCAGGTTAACTTCTTGATATTTATAAAACTCAATATTTGATGGGCCTAGTCCTGTAGATACTGCACACTTTTCTGACAGTCTGGAATATCTTTCCATTTGTCCTGGGAGATATAAGCCACAGCCAGTATTCTTATATTTTGTGCTGTGAATTTCACAATGCTTTTGCAACTATTGTATTGCATAACACAGCCCTTATTTTCCCTGAAGATGCTATTACTAATCTGGCTTGTTTGTTTTGTTGGTTTTATTATTAACTTCCTGGTACAGGATGTCACTGAGTAAGAAACTTCAGTATGGAAATGCTCTGCAAAGTGTGTATGTCTATGCATGTGTGTTAATGAGTAAGATTCAAATAGACCATGACTCTCACCATGGTTTCTAGCTCTGATATTTGCTTTCTGAAAGACTTTAATTCATGTTCTCTGCTCCCCTAGCTGCAAAATGAAGGCGAGCATATTGATTTCTTATGCTGAGCACTTGAGATATACTTAAGAAAAATCACCATTCAAAAGGTCCTTGATGATGATGGTGTTAATCTCTGTATGAAAAGTGCAAGCATATTGGCGATCACACACCTGACAAATAAGCTCTGTAGTTCTGGTGTAACTTTTCTGGAATATATGTTTCAAAGTCTCTACAAAATGAGAAGCTGTTAGTAACTCCATGAAAAACAGTACAGAGAAGAAGATTTTCCGGTGTTTTATTGCAATTTTAAAATGCTGTGTAGTGTTTTTCCACAGGGAGGCTAGCAAATAAAAAATAAACTAAAGCTAACAATTAGAGAAATTTAGCTGAAACTTGTTCAGCTTATTAAGTATTTAATTTTGTGTATAAAGCGAGAAAACATTAACACTTTTATTTTCCGGAATGTAAAAAGAAAGAAAAAGCTTCTGGACAGGAGGCTGTACATCTGTTTGAAAAAGATGTGATATAAAAGGTACTTTCCTGAAATATTTATATAGCTTGACTAAATCTGTAGTTTGACTTCATAATCAGACTACCAGTTGGTGAGAGCAATTGCATAAGTGGCTTAAAAAACCTAAGTTGTTCCTCAGTGACAAGGAAACAGGGCTTCTGTTTCTATTTCAGAGGTTGGACTGATTCTGCTGTAAAAGGTTTTCTGGTAAAACTTTGCTTAATGAAAGAGCAGAGAGGACCAAATCAACCGTCACCCTCCAGCGAGGAGGACTTGCACTTCTCAAATGATGTTGTCAACCTCACTGCTCCCTTGGCCTCCCTAGAGACTTGCTTTGCCTTCGTGCACACAACAGGTCGATCTGATCTGAGAACCACTGAGCCAGGGTAGCTGCCACATCAAGGTGAGAATGTAGGGTGTCTGCCCAACTATGCATTGGTCATGGAGACAACTCAGTCACAAAGCAATAATCAGGAAATCAAATTATTTTTTAAACCACGCTAGAACATCCAAATCAAAGTCAAAATATTTTTAGTCTGAATAAACACATTGCAAGTTTAAATTTAAGTTTAAATTTAAGTTATAGGTTAAGCTGTTTCAAGTAGATATATGTTTTAAGAGCAAAAGAAATCTATTATAAAGACTGGAATTTCTTCTCTTGCTAAAAGGTGTTCATCATTTGAACTGCAGAAAGGAGCAAGCTTGTTGTTAAGCGTGTGTATTTCTCACCATTACTCTGCAACTCCCAAAGTCACAGAGCAAATCAATTGCTTAGATAGAAATAGCTCCCATATATCCTGATGCAGTCTGCTGTCCTATCCTAACCCCCCACAAAACATCTGTTAATAAGGCAGTTTATTCCTTCAGGTCAGAATTTTGAACCTAGCCCAAATACTAATACTCTGAAGTTACTAAATCTGACTGCATAAATCAGTTCTATTCAAGAATAACTTCTATTTCTCAGCAGAGTAAATGATAAAGAAAATTGGATGAGTTGCTATTTCCAAAATATACTAAACTAAGCATACCTTGGAGGAATGGGTTAAAAGTAGTACCATAGGTAACACTAACTCTTTTAGATATGTCAGCAAAAAGAAACAAACGGTCAGATATCCATAGCTGGTTTTTGGAGGTAAGTTTAGGCAAATAATGGTTGTCTTAGTGAAGATGTGTGTATCTTCAACACTGTGCAGAGTTCTTCTTACCTAAAACTGTAGTGGACACATCTCCAGTTAGCACACAATTCTCTCTAAAGGAGAAAATTAAACAATTCTGAAAGCTTTTATTCCAGGTATTTTACTCTGTTGTTTAGAAGCAACAGCTCAGAAGCTGATATCTGCAGCTTCAGCAGATTACAGAATCACAGAATCACTAGGTTGGAAAAGACCCACAGGGTCATCAAGTCCAACCATTCCTATCAAACACTAAAACATGTCCCTCAGCACCTCATCCACCTATCCTTTAAACACCTCCAGGGATGGTGACTCAACCACCTCTCTGGGAAGCCTCTGCCAGTGCCCAATGACCCTTTCCGTGAAACATTTTTTCCTGATGTCCAGCCTGAACCTCTCCTGGTGGAACTTGAGGCCATTCCCTCTTGTCCTGTCACCTGTCACTTGGGAGAAGAGGCCAGCTCCCTCCTCTCTACAACCTTTCAGGTAGCTGTAGAGAGCAATAAGATCTCCTCTTAGCCTTCTCTTCTCTAGGCTAAACAACCGGTTTTGGTAGTCACATAAAAATGTATCTGCACTTGATAGCCACACATGAATCTGTGCTTGTCACCAGGACAACACTTGAAAGCATTACTGGCACATGGAGAAAGGAACTTAAGAGCACAGTATATACTGACGGTGAAATTGTGACAAGACCATCTTCCTACCAGTTTACACTTATTTCCCCTAATGAGTTTGCTGTTAATTGTTAAGTCAGTTTCACTGTGCATGGGCCTCCAACTCCCCTTGTAAGGAGGTTTTTTGAGCACTGAACATACTTTGCAGTCAGAATGTCATCCTACTTTTCCTCCTTTTAATCAGAATTTTTTTTCCATGACTGACTTTTTTTTATTAAACAGCTATATTTTTGTAATCAAATTACATAAATCCATGCTTAGTGCCACTGTAGTTCAACATGGGAGTTTTTCCTCAACTCATGTGCAGCATATCATATCTTTCTGATAACAGGTGGCCTATAACAGGGTAAAAAGTCATTCATAGATCTCAGGAGTCATTGTCTGGGCTGTTATTGATTTCAGAGAATTTTATGTGGATTAGGCCCTTAGAAAAGTTGATCCTTTTCTTACAGAAGTCAGCAGCAAGACTGATGTGTGACAGGTCAAGCCAAGAAGCAGATTATTTTGCTGCTCCACAGGCCAATTCCTTTGCAGAAAAATATGGATTAATATTATTTTTTTTCATACTACATTACGATATCATATCTAATCTGTGATCCATCCAACCTCTAAATCTCTCCCACTACATCTGCCTGCTAGAAATCTCTCCTATATATGTTTGGATTTTCTTCCTGTGGATGTACTACACTGAATCAGTACAAGCTACATTTTATTTTCCTTTTTTTCCCCTGCTCTAAATCCTTCTTGGCAGTTCCCTTCCTCCATTGCTGCTCACGACCTTTCACAATGATCAGGAGGACTATATTGTGGTATTGCTTTACAGACTATTCAACTAAAATCACAACCAATTATTATACAAGAAAGTATTTTAATTTATTAGCCTTTAGGAACAATTTTTAGGCTTTGTGTGCTTTATGATGTTCCATAATTCACTGACTTTTAACATTTCCCTCTTGAAGGAATCTGGTCTACTCGATAGGAAGCTTTAATTGGAGAAGAATCTGCAGAGCTAAATAAGCTGGTTCTAATAGGAGTCAGATTTTACCATGAGAAGGTTGAAATGTTGCAGGGAAAAAGCTGCTCATTACCAGAAAAATATCTGAATCCCAAAGGGTATGTATTTCACTGAGAAAAATGAATGTTGCCAGAGAAGAAAACTCATAATTTATTAGCTACTAATTGCAAATTAACAGCTAATAGTAATTTTCCTGTGAAAGGGTTACTGGGAACGTAGAAAAACATATTTACTTTCCATAATGTTGCTAAGAAATTCTCAGACTGCAGATAAAATTATTATAATTTGAAAAGGTTAAATTAGTATAATTCAAAAAGTTTTGCAAATGCTTAATTTTATGCATTGTTATGTATTTGTGTAACTACAAAAACATTGAATAAGACCACTAACTTCCCTGGCACTAGTGGTGTTGTATGAGGTTCAGAGACAATGTAATGTTTTCCAGGACTGCCAGCTTTAGATTGCTATTTGGATGCCCGAAGACTGAATTTGATTTCATTTATTTTGTGTAATTTAAATGTAACGTGCCACGTAGTCTAAATATTCATTATAACAACAGAAACTCCTGCCATATTGATTGCAGATTATTACAGTATCTTCAGAACATCTGTTTGAAGAGAAATAGCATGGTAATTTATTCAAGTCTTATTTTTGGTGGTTATTAGAAAATACTAGCATTCAAGGATGTACTGGACTAATGGTAATATCTTGCCTATCCCAGAAGCCTAAGTTTTCCAGAGGGATTTTTTTATGTATCCTACAGGATATTTTTTATTAGAGCATCTTAGTCAGGAGTATTCATTTATTACACCAAAGAATCCATTTAGTTCAATTGTAAAGAATAAAATGCAATTCCTGTTACCAAGGATGTTTACCACAGCGGGAAAGAAGGAATATGAGTGTTTCTTGTCTATATATTTTCTGACCTTCCCTCTCATTCTAGTTTCCAAGCAACAGCATCTTTGACGCTGGAACTGTTATTCACTATAGGCATTGTCCAACATACTGGGGTCTTCACTTATTTTAGTCTCTTGGCACTTCAAGAAATAAGTACCATATGGTGAAAAGGCTGGAATTTCAAAGTATCTAAATAAGTGTACAAGAATCAGGAGCTGAGATAGGTACTGGATGGAGAGGAAGAATATTTTTACCAAGGTGAGGTCATGAGCATCCAGACAGCATTTCTCAGAAACCAAGGAAATTTTCTCTATGAAAAAAGATTTTTTTTTTAACCAGAGTTTTTGGTGGCTCTTAACTCCTATCAGGCACTGCTTCCAATTTACCTACTGTAGATATTTTGTCATACTTCATTCCTACTCTGAAGTAGAATAGAAATTTAACTAGACAGATGGACTGGTTAAACTAAGAAACATTCATCATTCATCATTCGTGTTTATTCTCAAGGCTGAGTAAATTTGATTATTATTAGAAGAGACATCCTATGTAGATTTGCGCAATGCTTACATATGAGGGCAATTTCTTATAATGTGTGGAAGATCTGTTCTTTCATTTGCACATCTCCTCTCTCAGGGCAATAAGACCTAAAATCCGCTGCTTCTAATGTTATAAATCCATCTTTTGAGTGTACTGATACTGCTACAAAATATTGTCAACATAAATCCAATAACAACATTTCTAAAGAAAGTTATTAATCTCATTTAGAAGGAAGTTATATGCTAATTCTTAGCAATTTTTCTATCTTTATTGAAATCCAGATAAGAACATTTTCCAGGATTCATCCAAAGCTAAACTCTTCCACCCTCTTCCTGCAAAGGAAACAAGAGAATAGGAATAATTTCATAGAATCATAGAATCTCCGGGTTGGAAAAGATCTCTTGGATCATCAAGTCCAACCATTCCTATCTGCCACTAAAACATGTCCCTGAACACCTTGTCTACCAGCAGGTCCAGGGATGTTATTCTCCCTCTGTACTCGGCACTGGTGAGACTGCTCCTCGAGTACTGTGTTCAGTTCTGGGCCCCTCACCACAAGAAGGATGTTGAGGCTCTGGAGCCAGTCCAGAGAAGACCAACAAAGCTGGTGAAGGGACTGGAGAACAGGCCTTATGAGGAGCAGCTGAGAGAGCTGGGGTTGTTTATCCTGGAGAAGAGGAGGCTGAGGGGAGACCTCATTGCTCTCTACAACTACCTGAAAGGAGGTGGTGGAGAGGCGGGAGCTGGCCTCTTCTCCCAGGTGACAGGGGACAGGACAAGAGGGAATGGCCTCAAGCTCCGCCAGGGGAGATTTAGGCTGGACATTAGGAAAAAATTCTTCACAGAAAGGGTCATTGGGCACTGGAACAGGCTGCCCAGGGAGGTGGTTGATTCACCTTCCCTGGAGGTGTTTAAGGCACGGGTGGACGAGGTGCTAAGGGGAATGGCTTAGTGTTTGATAGGAATGGTTGGACTCGATGATCCGGTGGGTCTCTTCCAACCTGGTTATTCTATGATTCTATGATTCTATACCCATCTTTAAATACCTCCAGGGTTGGTGACTAAACCACTTCCCTGGGCAGCCTCTGCCAGTGCCCAATGACCCTTCCTGTGAACAATTTTTTTGTGATATCTAGTCTGAACCTCCCCTGGTGCAGCTTGAGGCCATTCCTCCTTGTCCTGTCCCCTGTCACTTGGGAGATGAGGCCAGCTCCCTCCTCTCTACAACCTCCTTTCAGGTAGTTATAGAGAGCAATGAGGGCTCCCCTCAGCCTTCTCTTCTGAAGACTAAACAACCCCAGTTCCCTCAGCAGCTCCTCGTAAAACTTGTTCTCCAGCCCCTTCACCAGCTTTGCTGCTCATCTCTGGACACGCTCCAGAGTCTCAACATTATGTAGGTTTCCATTTAAGAGGAACCAGTAAATTAGTTCTGATTTATTGGTAGATGATTTTGCCAACCTCCAGAGCAAAGCCCATAAATGTTTTCAAAAGGAAGGAAAGAGTTAAGAGATGGGCAGTAACATCTAAAAGTAATAATGGACTGAAGAAGCATTTTATTAAAATACTTAACTAAATAAAATTACCATGATCTGGTGGATCTCTTCCAACCTGGTGATTCTATGATTCTATGAGATACAGCTTTTCTCCTTCTGGGATGATACTCATATTGCACACAAAAGTTGTCCATTCATGAGGTTACCTTTTTCTCCCCAGCCACTGCTAAATGTATGTTACAAAGCACATTCATTGAGACTAGGACCAGAATTCCCAACCTTCCCATTTGTCAGCCCTAAGCACTGCAATGCAGCCTTCTATAACAGCTGCTCTTCCTACTCCAGCCAGTTCAGAACCTGGCTTGTGAAACAGGGCATTTCCTGGGAATTGACAAGATCTGCATCTGTATTCCTCAAAACAGACGGATTATATGGAAACAAGTCTCTTTCTTTGTTGATAATTGCTTTTATGTAGAGTTATCACGATTTTATCTTCCTTCTTTAAAAAAAAAAAAATTGTCTGTAATTTCTTATACCTCAAAATGCAGAACATCATCCCTGTATGCCTGTTTGTGGTGGGTTGACCTTGGCTAACCACCAAGTTGCCAAGAAGCCACTTATCATTCTTCCTTCTCAGCAGGACAGGATCTCACCCCTCCCTTCTTCCCAAGCTCGACTTCACTCCCAAACTCTCTACCTCCTCCATCCCAGATAGTGCAAGGGGATAAGGAACAGAGGTCGCCATCAGTTCATTACCTGCTGTCTCCGCTGCTCCGCCCTCCTCATGCTCCCATGTAGAGTCCTTCCCACAGGCTGCAGTTCTTCAAAAGAAGTTCCAAAGTGGGTCTTTTCTACGGAGCACAGTTCTTCAGGAGCAGACTGCTCCAGTGTGGGTTCCCCACAGGGTCAGATGTCCTGCCAGAGAACCTACTCCTGTGTGGGCTTCTCTCCACATGCTGCAGTTCCTGCCAGGAATGGTCTCCATGGAGTCACAGCTTCCTTTATGGTATATCCGTGTGCACTGACTTGGTGTCCTCCACTGATTGCAGGGTGGATATCTGCTCTCACATGATCCTCCATGGGCTGCAATCAATGGAACATGAAACTGAAGGAGAAAGAAAATGGTAAGAGAACATCATTTTCTTACTTATGTCTTTTCTTCTCTTTCTTTACCCTTCATTTTCAGGCTTTCTCCCTCTTCTCTCTCCTCTTTAACTCTAGTTCTGATCTCCTTCTTGGTTTGGTTTTGGTTTGGTTTTTTTTCTGACAGTATTTCTGTTTGTGTTAGAGCCTCTGTAAACATTAAGTTTTTCTTCACATTCAACTCTTTTCCAACCCACCAATAATGCTCTGCAAAATGTCTTAAGCTTGAGGGACAGAAACAAACATTTACAAATCTCCCCTCTAGTAACTTCATCACAGGAGCAGAGCTCAGTGTCCTCTTCATGCTTCTCAGCAGCACCATATTTATTAAAAAAAAAAATTCATCTTGAAGACTTGAATATATTTTCTGTGTCATATAGAGAGAAAAAGAGAGATGAGCTTGACATAAAGATGACTAAAAAGTACCCAAGGTGATTAAGGCTCAGTAGTGCTTGAATGTTTCCAGGCAGCTCTGACCCATAAAGGAGAGTTGGCCCTTCACAAAACTTCAGGGAAGAAATATAACTTCAATACTGGGTGAAATCGAAAAAATACAGTACATGCTTAATTAGGCTGCTACTGATTTCAATAGCTACTTGGATTTAAAAGGAAATTATAAAATTATGTAAAGATAGACTCTGAAAACAAAGATGTTCTTAATCTCAGAGACCGTTGGCTCATAATAGTTATATAGGAACTTACCAAAACAAAATTTGTACAGCTCAGTAAAGTATGAATAGAAGCTTGGAGGGGAAAGCAAATACAGAAACGGATAACAAAATATGCTAGAGGAAATAATATAATTTCAATCCTGGTTAGAAAAGACAGTTACTGATCCATCTATTTCCCTTTAAATACATTACCATCATCACAAACAACATTGAAAGAGCAAAGGTTAGACACAGTTATTAAACAGACACTTGATTTTCATGGTGCACTTCATTATCACCTCATTACTAACAGAACTTGATTTTTGTTTTTAATTATCCTTTTAACTGAATGAGAATTTAGGAAGTGCTAAAATAGCAGGATTTGTTGTACTAAGAACCACAAAGGGAAACTGTGTACTATTTCCAGTATTTTTTTTTCTGTTGTGTTGCTTTGTATTTCTTTCTAATGTTTCTTTGTTTTGAATAGTTTTCTCATTATAAAGAACTACTTTCATCTTAACCAGTCTTTTTCAGAAAAATATGAGATACAGCACTGTACCTAGGATACTAGGAACCCAGAATATGGTTTTCACAAAGTTTATTAAATAAGTAATATCCTTTAGTTACATCAAAAATATTAGAAACATGAAAAAATCTGAGTCTCACTGTCTGCAGAAGACACACAGCCTACCTTATCTGTGGGGATGATGAAATACATTTCAGAAAATTCTGACTGTCAAGTGACTAGATGATACCTGAGAGATTCCTTGAATGCCATGGAATGCATTTGTAATGGAGATGATTCCAGCCTGGGGGTTTCACCTCAAAACCATGATTATGTATGGACAAGTCTATTTACAAGTATAATCGAGGGGAAAAAAAAAGTAGCTCTGGCTAATGCGGTCTGGCTAATGCAGTCTGGCTAATGCTGTCCAAGTTTTCTTGCTGACCAGTTTATTACCATTGTTTTCTCTGGCGCTAAATTTAAATCATCAGGAGGTAGCTGGTATGGAAAGAAGCCTCAACTTATCTTCTGTTCTTAAAGCAAGTTACTATTCTGATCCAAGAAAAGCTTGATTTACTTGCTAGAGTTTCCACAGTAGATTCTGCAGCACCTATAATACACTTGCTTTTCTACTGCAAAATTGTAGTGTTAAATTTGTCTTCCCCGGGTGGTCACAACTACTGTGGCATACATTGTATTGGCTATTTTTTATTTCAAATGCCTCTTAATCTGATTGACACCATACTCCAAGGACATGGGAAACGAACATTTTCTCTGCTGCTTCAAAACAAAATCACTGGGGAAAAAAATGCTGTTAATATTATAATACTTAAAACTTAACTTTTCCTTTCTTAAGTGAGAAGAAAGCAGGTGAAGGGACTGCACATGTTTTCCAAGCAGTATAGTTTGAGCTTGAGTAAAGTTGCATAATAGACTTTTAACATGAGTCGGAAACAAAGCTATTGCAAATTCCCTTCAGATTCTCTTACTATGGCAACCCAGCAAGATAAAGATGAAAATAATTCACTATCTTCTGCTGTAGCTTTACAAGTCTGTATGCAGTTGGGTTTTAAATGCTTTCAATTAAATCATCTTGACAGGTATGTGAAAACTTGGTGCAAAAGACCCCAGAAAGTGAGATTGTGAAGATTACTGTTGATGGAGTTAAAAAAAGCCAAACAGGTTTTAGGTCTCCTTTCTTTCCCCTGTCAGTCTCTTTCACTCCTGCTCTCCTGTTTAACATTTTGGTCTTCAGCAGGTCACAGTAACTAAGTGTTAATTTGTTCTTTGGCATGTTACATGGAGATGAACCTGATTAATTAAAACAGGAAGCACCATCCCTGAAGCACCATGACTGGTGCATTGGTGTTGATGCCTCGGGTTCAGTACATAATGAGACTTCTAGCTGCAGGCAAAGGAAGACCACATGCTTTGCCATCTCTGGCATGGAACAGAATTAAGCATTAACTCTGTAGCAGACCTGTGCTTATCTGCAACCTTGCTATTACTAAACCAACCCTGATGTGCATAAGCAATATTTTCATCCACTTCCCAAGAGATTTATCTAGCTGTTGAAGTAGAAGATGAATATTTTGCAGTTCACTTGTCTGATCAATTACCTACAAGCTGCTGCAGTATGTTATAGCCAATGGGAGAGCTGTGTAGGTGATGATAGAGAAATCTGGAGGGAATCTGTTAGCCAACTACAAAAAGAGGACTAAAACTGTGAATGAGCCATCAATAACAGTCCTTTTGTTCATAAGGGTCTAGCCAGAAATTACAGTGTAACCAATTAAAGTACATAAATGATAATCAGCAGAATGTGAATTCCAGAGGTGAAGAAATTTGATTGCTTGATTGGAGGATAATGAAGTGCAGAGACGATTCAAAGCCAACCTCTTCTTAGTGAAACATCTCCCTCAGTACTTTATCTGCCATTTTTGTCTTTTAGATAATTGGAAGAAACTCTTTCCTGGAGACACTTTGGAAATTAAATGAACTCAAAGTTAAATTGTGTACACTTTCTAGACAAGGCATTGCTGATCATAATACAAAAATATCACACCCTAAGTTCCCAGAGGTTTATTTTAATAGAAAAAGTTTGTGTCAGCAATTCATTTTAAGAATGTTATACATAACATCTTGAATAAGTTAGTGAAAATTCTCTTAACTGATTGCATATGAATTATATTTTTCTCTCTAAAAACTATAAAGGATATCGCTCTGTTATTTACAGAATGAACAGTGACAAATTCAAATACTTACTTAAAAATGTTGAAAGCATAAAGAAGCAACCTGCAAGATTCACAAGGTAATTTGTGTTTGCCTGTTTAAAATTCCTCCAGTTTGGCCCAAGAGCTTTAAATGTATCTTAGTTCTTTAATTTACAGACAACCTCACGAGAAAGTTAAGTTTGTATTTGTAACAAGAAAATTAAATCTGATTTGTTTAGCGATAACAACAAATAACACTTAGATTAAAATGAGGTTCAGGCCTTCAAGACTGAAGTAGAAATAAATCTGAGCTCAGTTAAAATTCAGATACAGCATTAAGTGTCTGGTCTTTTTTTACTTATTCTACAGCATTATCAAGAAGCAAACACTGTAAATATATATTGCTGCCTGAGTATAGAGTATTGGTCTCATATTACACACTTGATTAACTGCAGTTAATTTTAGGTTATACCATGCTTTTATGAGCATGGGTTAGAAGACTGTGTCTTCCCCACTGCAAGCTTTTGATAAATCTCTTCTTTACTGTGCCTTTATCAGTGCTTATTAAATATGGAAGAACAGACTGAGGAATGAATTTGATTTTTCTGTAACAAGCTCCTTGTTTAACTAGCCTTAGAACTGGAAGAATTCGAAACACAAAACCCATAATTACTTGTTATATATATTAAAGAATGTAATGTGTGAAGAGATACATTTATTAATACTACCTTTATTTTTTATTCTTAAATATTTACTAACATTACTTCAATGACAATTAATCTCTTAACATTTTACTTGTATTTACTGTTTTAGTATTTCTAATACCAATAATGATCAAAGAGGAGCAATCATTTAAACCATCGTTAACATTTTGTCACGATACTATATTTTAATGCAAATTATTTGTATCTTTAATTGCTTCATTGTTATAACCATTAATTATCTTGATAGAGGCTTGCAATAGTAAAGAGAAATCATAGAACCACCAGGTTGGAAGAGATCCACCGGATCATCATCATCGACTCCAACCATTCCTATCAAACACTAAGCTATTCCCCTTAGCACCTCATCCACCCGTGCCTTAAACACCTCCAGGGAAGGTGAATCAACCACCTCCCTGGGCAGCCTGTTCCAGTGTCCAATGACCCTTTCTGTGAAAAATTTTTTCCTAATGTCCAGCCTAAATCTCCCCTGGCAGAGCTTGAGGCCATTCCCTCTTGTCCTGTCCCCTGTCACTTGGGAGAAGAAGCCAGTACCCTCCTCTCCACCACCTCCTTTCAGGTAGTTATAGAGAGCAATGAGGTCTCCCCTCAGCCTCCTCTTCTCCAGGATAAACAACCCCAGCTCTCTCAGCCACTCCTCATAAGGCCTGCTCACCAGCTTTGTTGGTCTTCTCTGGACTGGCTCCAGAGCCTCAACATCCTTCTTGTGGTGAGGGGCCCAGAACTGAACACAGTACTCGAGGAGCGGTCTCACCAGTGCCGAGTACAGAGGGAGAATAACCTCCCTGGACCTGCTGGTCACGTAGTTTCTGATACAAGCCAAGATGCCATTGGCCTTCTTGGCCACCTGGGCACACTGCTGGCTCATATTCAGTCAGTTGTCAACCAACACTCCCAGGTCCCTCTCCTCCAGGCAGCTTTCTAGACAGACTTCTCCTAGTCTGTAGCACTGCATAGGGTTGTTGTGCCCCAAGTGCAGGACCCGGCATTTGGCCTTGTTAAACCTCATGCCATTGGACTCTGCCCAGCGGTCCAGCCTGTTCAGATCCCTTTGCAGGGCCTCCCTACCCTCCAGCAGATCAACACTTCCACCCAGCTTAGTGTCATCCGCCAACTTGCTAAGGGTGCACTCGATGCCTTCATCCAGGTCATTGATAAAGACATTGACCAGGGCTGAACCCAGCAGTGAGCCCTGGGGAACCCCACTTGTCACTGGCCTCCAGCTGGATTTCACACCATTCAGCACCACTCTCTGGGCCCAGCCATCCAACCAGTTTTCCACCCAGGAGAGTGTGCACCTGTCCAGGCCAGAGGCTGACAGTTTCTCAGGCAGAATGCTGTGAGAAACTGTGTCAAAGGCTTTACTGAAGTCCAGGAAGACCACATCCACAGCCTTTCCCTCATCCAGCAGCCGAGTCACTTTGTCATAGAAGGCGATCAGGTTAGTCTGGCAAGACCTGCCTTTTGTGAACCCATGTTGACTGGGCCTGATCACCTGGTTCTCTTGCATGTGCTTCATGATAGCACTCAAGATCACTTGTTCCATGACTTTCCCTGGCACTGAGGTCAGACTGACAGGCCTGTAGTTCCCTGGATCCTCCCTGCGACCCTTCTTGTAGATGGGCACAACATTAGCCAGCCTCCAGTCCAGTGGGACATCCCCAGTCTTCCAAGACGGTTGGAAGGTGATGGAAAGGGGAAAAAAGGCGAGCACACGATCTCTTGCACTTGTCCTGCTGCAGCCCCTGCCTGTCGCTCTTCCGCCACCACGGATTCTTTGCCAGTTCCACCCGCTCCGGCCATGAATCTACGCTACGTGGTGCTGCTGCCTCGCCAGGTCGGTCAGCCAATACCGGCGACCAGCGCGCGCCCTGCAGTCTCAAGCCCGTGAGAAGCAATCCGGCTGGCTCTGCCTCCCTCCGCCTGGCTGGGATTACAGGCGTGCGCCACCGCTCCCGCCCGTTGCCTTGTTAAATTTTTAACATTGTATTCTTTTACCACAGCTCTGTTCTGTGGCTGTCTTTGCTGACTTTGTATAAATGAACTTTCCTATGGGATTTAGCCTATCTAACTCACCCTTCAGCTGTAAGGTGGACACCTGTGGCGGGTTGACCCTGTCTGGATGCCAGGTGCCCATCAAAGCTCCTTTAGCACTGCCCCCCTCAACTGAACAGGAGAGAAAAAATATAACAAGGGCTCATGGATTGAGATAAGGACTGGGGAACACCATTCACCAATTAACATCATAAGGAAAACAGACTTGACTTGAGGAAAATTAAGTTTAGTTTATCAAATAAGAGTAGGATAAAGAGAAATAAAAACTAAACTTTTAAATGACCTCCTCTCACCCTTCCCTTCTTCCAGGACTTAATTTCACTCCTAATTTTCTCCACCTCCTCCACTCCAGCAGCACAGGGGGATAGGAAATGGGGCTTCTGGTCAGCTCATCACATGTTGTTTCTGCTGCTTCTTCCTCCTCAGAAGAACTACTCACACTCTTCCCCTGCTCCAGTGTGGGGTCCCTCTCATGGAAGACAGTTCTCCACAAACTTCTCCGATGTGAGTCCCTCCTAGGGGCTACAGTTCTTCATGAACTGCTCTGGCACCTGAAGATCCTCTCCCCCCTCCTTCTTCACTCAAGTTGATGTCTGCATTTATAGAAAACCATGCCTTAAGAGCTTGAATGAGTTAGTCATGGTGCCTGGAAAACATCACTTTTCTCTGACATGGTAGACAAGTGTTTTGTCATAGTAGTAGAGCAGAATAGATTGGAAGTTGGTGTGATGCTACATCACCAAGAGATATGGTTCCAAATGGCAATGAAGAAAGAGTGAGGAAATGCATGCTCCACACTCCTCATCCACTTGACCCAGGTGGACTGTGGGCCAGAGGGACCATTGTTCCATCCTGCTGCTTGGAGCAGACCACTAACAGGTAGATAGCAGGAGGCTTAAATTTATTACCCCTCTCACCAAGCCTGTTTCTACTTTTTTTTGCAGTGAGATTTGTATGTGCAATGCAAAGAAAATCCAGCAAGGAGCATAAGGCCAGTCCTGTTTGGATAACTAATTCCAGATAAACTAGAAGCCTAAATTGAGGACCTGGATTCTAGTCCCAGATTTTAACTTTTCTTGGTCTAGCCACAGTGTTTTAGGAAGTACCATACTACCCGAAAACGAGTTAACACTATCCTAAAGGGCCAAAATAAGAGAAGCCTTATGCCTTCTACATTTCAGAAAGAAACACACTATATACTTACTTTTAGGCGTAAATTTTACTTCTTATGTAGATAGTAAAGTGTTTCCAAACTAGATTCCTTTGAAGTCTTAGCCATCTAGGAAACACCAAGATGGAAGGGCATTCTGTGATGTAGAGTACTCAACATCACAGAGGAAGTCAGTGGAATAAGACAATAAACTATTTTTTTTTTAAAGAAAGAACAGATGGAGGTATTTCTTAAAACCAGACAACTGTATTTCCTACCTGATAGGTAAAAATAAAATAGGTAAAAATAGTTTCTTTCAGGATTGTATGGAGACTGAAAGTAGCAATCTTTACTCAAGTTTTAGGAGTCCTCTGCTATATTTACTTTAATGGTTCAGTTCAATGAATAACTGAAACCATTTTTTTTGCTCCTGGAAAAAGTTTGAATTTGAGGTGTAGCACATTATAGATCTGGACTATGTCGTTATTGTGCTGCTACGTGATATTGCTACTTTATGTTAATATTTTATAATAACTATAGTCTAGACTAGTAGTTAAACCACATCATGAAACTGGGGAGTTCTATGAACAGAGTGTACACTGCAAATTGAGATGATTCTGTTGTTCCCAGGGTTTGCCCTCCTGGTTTCTTTACGTGTAATTTTCAAAAGCATCTGTGATTCTATGATTCTATGATCTGCTTCTGGATTGTATATTACAAATGGAAACAATAGCAAAAGTCCTAACTTTGCAATTTCTCCCACTTTTGAAATAATGTGGGGCTTAGAGTTTCAAAGAATACAACTTCTCCTGGCAACAAATCTGCATCCTAACACACAGTAAAGGAAAAGTCTGTTTCATTTCTTTACAAGAAATTTTACTTTATCTGAGGAAATGGTTGTTGCGGTAGTTGTGTGTATCCACCATATAACATCCATCCTGGTAAGTTCAGATAAAGAAAAACAGAATACCTTTACCTGTCCTCAGCCTATGATATTCAGAGAATAATACAAACATAGAAGAGTCACAAGGAAAGCAATACCACAATACCAAGGTTAGTCCAGCATCCTGTCTACAGCAATACCAAATTCTTGAGAAATAAAAAAATAAATGTTAATGGGAGATAATTTGTTCTATTTTCTGATAATTCATTATTTTGCTTATACCATGTCACAACCCGGACCCACGAGCCACACGCTTGTGTCCGGCCCTGACAGGGGGGAAAGTGGATTCGTTTGTCTGTGTGGCGATCCAGAGGCCAATAAGGTCACTCCCAGGGTGAATATCAAAAGCAGTATTTATTTCTGGCTCCGGCAAGCCTAAACACACCAAGGTACCGGGGCGCACAACAAAGACACGGATCCGATCCAACATGCGCACCGTAAGGTAATAGGGGAGAGAGAGAGAAAGAAAGAGAAGGAAAGAAATCACCACCTTGAAGGCAGCAGATGATCTCGGGAACACGCGTTCGCAGCAGCAGCTTTTTCCAGGCCGCGTGGTCCAGGCTGGTCTGATCGAAGTGTTTGAGTGAGAGCGAGCATGGAGGTGAGAGCCCGACTCCTCCCTTGAGAGTCCTTTTATAAGGCCAGCCTGACCCCCATCAGCCTGTGTCTTTTTGGCGGCCTCGGAAGCAGGCTGGGGGGTAGCGGGGGCAACAGCAACGGCTGCATCCCCTGCCCCCACCGAAGCCAGCTCTGGGGCCCGACTTCACCCCAGCGAGGGAGAGCTGTGCCTGCTCCTGCGCTGCCCCCGCTGAACCTCAGCACTGCAGACAAGCTGGTGCCACAAGTGGGTAGTCCTCAGACAAAGTGTTTAAGGCAAATAGATAAACATAGTCTGACTTTATATACCATAACAGAAGAAAATTACTAAAAATAAAATAAAATCTGAACCAAAAAGACAGTAAACCTGTATTTTTCTTTGTGTTTGTGGATTCATTGAATGGTGAGCTTTTGATATACTAGTAGCTAGATCTTCATTGGAATCTTATTTGAAAGCACAGGTGCAATTTGGAATCAAATAATCTCAGCATGCCTACTGTTTAAGCTTTTGTTTGCTGAGTGGTTTTAATGAGCACAAACCAATGTTTCTGTTTGTGGGGAGTTAACTGGAAGCTTGAATCTAGATTTCTACCAGTGCACTCCAAATGAGGAAAAACCGTCAGGGAGGCAAAGGTGAAAAAAGTGACTGGCCATTTGAATGGCTTCAAAACAGAAGTGCAATTCAGTAAATCAGGCATTAATTTAGTACAAATTCATCTTTTTTTCCACAAAATGCATGTAACAGAAGGGTCTGTGCAACCACTGGTGTAATGATTTGCTTCTCATGCGTAGCTATTGTAGTCTACTTATTTAAGGTTATTTTATTGATGTCGTAGAGTCATACGCTTTCATAATCACTGTCATTTTTACAAGTACAATACGAAAATATTGTTGCAATCAGCATAGTATTATTACTGAAAGTCTTATGCTATAGTACTGAACAGTATATCTCTGATTTCATAAATGCAATATTCTCTCCCACTTTTGTTTAAGCTCTAGCATAAAAAATTTTCCACCTGAGTGTCCCAGACATATGCAGATATGTATTCTCAGGGACATCAAGTTTTGAGTATCAGGTGAAAATCTTCAGTTTGAGCAGAATTTCAGCTTGCTGACAAATATGAAACCAGGGATTTTGCTTTCATTTGCGAAGAGTTACATCACATAGAGCAAGTATGTTTAAACATTGACTTTTTGAGCTGAGGCATTCTGGCTTTGAGTCTGTCTTTAGGCTGGGACAGCATGACACATAAAACAGACAGCATCTTCCTGAAAAGAAAATAATGAATGGGGAATGTTATAGAAGTCTATAAAAATCACAGCAGTTACAGAAAGGGGACACAAGGAATGATTGTTCAGTGTTTCAGGAACTAGACAGCATAAGATGGCAAGTGGCAAGTTTAAATCAAAAAGGAAGACTTTCACAGAAGAAAAGCTTTTCACAGTTTCAGTTAGACTTTGACATCTCCCACTACAGAACAATATGAATGTTAAATTGAACAGAAGTGTTCTGAAAACAACCAAATTCATGCTATAAAAATCTACAAAGAGTATCTAAAAAATTAGTAAATAAACTCAATACTTAGCAAAGTTGTGGAGGTTGGGAGAGTTGCATGATATAGCATGTTTAACCTGCTTGTACACCTTTTCTAAAACGTTATTTCTGTGTCCCTTTTAGAGACATAACTCTTAACTACATAAACCTTTGATGTATGAGACTGTACCCACTTTTAGGTAAAGAATTATAACTTTTAGGAACCTCACAAAGCTGACCTCCTGTCACTCAGCACCTGCAGAGCAAGAACTCCATTTTTGCCATTACTTCAAAGCACAGGACAGTTTGTGACAGATCAGGTGTAAAGGTAATGACTCAGGGCTGGACTGCTAGTACATCCTATAACCCTTCCACTTTGCTCCTGGTATTTGCTTCTGCTATCATAGGTTGTCAGATAGATCAGAAAAGTGAAGAAGGGAGTTTCAAAAAATGCCGTATGCTTTGTGAGCCTATGATATTCAGAGAATAATACAAACATAGAAGATTATTGGGTTGGTCAAGCATGACTTCCCCTTGGTGAATCCGTGCTGACTACTCCCGTTCACCTTCCTGTCTTTCATGTGCCTGGAAATTATTTCCAGCATAGGTGCTTCCATTATCTTCTCATGGACTGAGGTGAGTCTGACCAACCTGTAATTCTCTGAGTCTTCCTTCTCGCCCTTTTTAAAGATATGAGTGACATTTTCTCTCTTCCAGTCCTGAGGCATCTATCCCAGTCACTATGATTGTTCAAAGATTATTGAGTGAGACCACAAAATGACCTCAGCCAGCTCCCTCAGTACTCTTGAATTACCTTTGTTCGTGCTTTTCCATGAAGGACATGCAAACCACCTCCCCTTACAGTAACTTGTTCATGCAGCCTTTCAGGTAGCCATCTTTTACACTTATGAAAATAATAAAAATCATTCATAATCCTTAGTTATCCTAACAACATAGAGTGAAGTAACTGGAGCTATAAATGTTCTGAAACTGCATAAACTAATTCACTGTGACTTAGGAGCTTGTTGAAAAGCTTGAGATTCTTGATCAATATTTGCTGGTGAGTTTTAGGAAAGGTGACATTTACTTAGCAACAGTAGAGACTTTATACAATATATTTTACCTGTTGAAAGTACCTGTAACTGTACAATGGTGTTCGCCCTTAAAATAATTTTGATATAATGTTGATCATAGAAAATGAGAGAAGCAAGTAGGAATATAGCCATACAGTCATAATTCACTCACAGTATTACACTCACAGTATAAGAGTGAAGACAGACTAATATTTCTGTAGCATCCTTTGTTAACTTATTAGTCTGTTCCCTGTGTTTGTACTGTTTCATTTCTTTCACAGTCTGATGATCTATGGATTTTATTTAAAAGTGTAAAAGAACACAGGTTTAAAAAAGCAAATTTCTGTAGTATATGGTCTTTATAATAATTACTTTATTTGTAACTTCTACTATCATAAATGGGAATTCCAGAACAAAGTGTAAAATATATAAACCTCTTTCTCTATATAATCTTTGATACATATGAATGTGATTTTAAATTTTGTACCAGCTTTGAAATGCTTCTCAAATACCAAATGAATTCTCAAACTGTGAATGAGAATAAAAATGGAGATTCTTCACCCAGTTATTTTTTTTTTTTCTTTAACAAAGCTTTTGGACCAGAAATTTAATAAACTTAGCACTCCTATAACAGCAATATTCTTGAAGGAAGATTCCTTTCCCTGTGAAAACTCTTTACACGATCATATTCCTCCTGTAGAGTTGTGAACCTTTTGGAGAAAAGACTGCTGTGTATCAGGGCATAACTCATATGTCTGTTGGTGGTCCTTGTTTTTCAAAAGCTTATTGATCTTTAATATATTTTTCTTTAAAAGAAGAATTTGTGGCATAGAGAAGCAATAACATCCCATGTTATCAGGGATGTTCAACCACAAAGAAATTAAGTTCCTGACCTAGAAAAGGGATTAATCTAATATGTAGATTATTTAGACACTGCAGTATCTAACTATTCCAAGTCTACATTTAGAGTTTGTCAGTAGTTGAAACGCCTATTTTTCCAACAGAAAATGGGGAAGAAGTTATATCTTTATCTGAAGGAAAACTGAGTATCCTCTAGAGTTGCCTTGCTCTCTGTCTTCAGTACATCATAGAGCAACGTATTTGACCATGTGTCCAATGTAAAGCTTAACACCAACAGCCACTTTCTAAGTAAAAAATGCTGTTCTGAAAGACAGTGCTGAAGAAAGAAGAAAGCAGAGTGTGTTTTACACAGTCATCTTGTGGTTCAGGTATTCAGTCAAGATAAGAGAGACCGGAGCTAACTTCCTTTTCTTTGGGATATTTCAAACACACTGCCCTTCGTCTCAGAAGTCAGCCCTCATCAAGCATCATTATAATTTATTGTGAAGTTTAAAGGTATCACATAGAACAGCTCAGGTTGGAAGGAGCCTCAAAAGATCATCTGGGTCAACCTTTTTGTGGGAAAGGAAGCCTAGATGAGATTGTCCAGCACTTTGTCCAGTCACGTCTTAAAAATCTCCACTGATGAGGAGTCTATCACATACCTTGGGAAAGTTGTTCCAGTGATTGATTGTTCTCACTGTAAAAAATTTCTTTTTTATATCATCATGAATGTTATCTGAGTGCTATTTGTACCTGTTGCCCCTTGTCCTCTCCAAGCAGCTTCTTGTGAGGAGAGAGCTTCTGTCTTCATAGCGGGACTGTTAGTGCTGGAAAACTGTGATGAGGTTCACCCTGAGCTTTCTCTTCTCCAGGGTAAAATGACCTAACTTCTTCATTCTTCCCTCATAGGGAAGGTTGTGTGTGCTTTGATAATCTTCATGATCTTCCCTTGGACCCTTTCTAGTCTGTCTGTGTCTTTTTCAAACTGTGGAGACTAGAACTGACAATGTACTCCGGGTGCATCCTTATATTCCCATCTCCATCTGTTCAAATAATTGATTTTCACAAAAAAAAACAAAACCCAAAAAACATTAGCTGTCTAGTCAAGTGATTAGGTCTCCCGTTTGAAAGGCAGAGATGGGAAACAGTTGTCCCTGTTTCCTAGTGAAGGTTGTGATCAGTAGACAATGTTCTTACTAGCAGGCCAACAAGGAATATTTTTCTTTTTCCTTTATTTGATGCAATGACTTCAAGAGACATTAAAAGCATTTTTCTCTTTCATACCCACTCTTTGTTGAATGAGATGAGATAAGTCAAAAGAATGCACTATGTGGGTATGAGTGCCTTCAGCAGATGAGACACTGAACTAGAATCTCCTCCTCCTTGTACAAAGTGTAAAGTGGAAAGGGTGAAAGCAATCTTTCAACAGAAAGGAGAATTTTTTTATCCTTTCATAAAAACGTTAAAGAAAATGATGAAGACAGCATATCTCAAGCACAGATCAAGACCACTTTCCAAAT
Source organism: Phaenicophaeus curvirostris (assembly GCF_032191515.1). Lineage (NCBI taxonomy): Eukaryota > Metazoa > Chordata > Aves > Cuculiformes > Cuculidae > Phaenicophaeus > Phaenicophaeus curvirostris. The sequence goes on from NC_091397.1 coordinate 28,658,553, forward strand.
AGAGTGGTCATTTTTTTGCCTGGAAGATGTGGCATTTAAAATCAGTCCATTTCTTCCCTGTTGCGTCCCTCAATTAATCCATATGTAGGTATGACTCTCATTTTGGAGTAACTGATTTGCCTATAGCATTAAAGTGGGGTGCAGGATGTTTGTTACACTCTCTGGGCTGTAGACCTGAGACATAAGTGTTGGAAAACATGCAGCAACTGCTAAATACCTTCATGAATGTAGTCTTAGGAGACAAAAATAGCTGTCAGAATTCTTGTATTCCATTCTGAATCCAACAGAGTGGCATGCATACACTAACTTTGGAGTAAGAAACTGAACTGAAGTCTCCATTATCCAAAACTATTGATCTAGACAAAATAGTTTTCCACAGAATTTGTTCTCTTGTTTTGTCAAACCTCATTTTGAAAACCTGAAAAGTAAGAAAACCAAACTCTTTTTAGGAGGAATATATTTATAACATTATGTTTTGAACATCAAGACTGTTGGTTCTGATAGTTAGTAGTTTTTTTATGGCCTTCCAGAACAGATTTGATTCACTCATTCTTGATACACACTTATACATAATGTAGTCCTTACAAAATGTACCTTTTATCTATAATAAACTCACTGCTATTACAGATGATTAGTGTGATTCTTTTGAGGAATAAATAAGTTTATGATCAGTCAACAAACATTTTTAAACTGTACTTCCACCAGATCCAAATTAACTTGGGACTTTTTTGGTGGGTTTTGGGATGTTTTTTCCTAGCCACCTCTAGCTATAATTAGTCACTGAAAATTGTCTCTCTCTATGCCTGGAAAATGTTTTATGCTACAGCCATAGTTATTTTCCTTGCTTGAGAAAATCCTTCAGCTAGTGAAATCTCAGTAACCTAATGACCAGAAACCTAGTCTGGATCATCTATGATCACTATTCCTCTTAAAAATGCCCATAACTGAGGCACAGAAGCCAAATCATTAATGAGGATTTTTTAATGAAGAAAAGTATCTTCAAAAGTAAAGAATAACTAGCAAGTATGAAAAAATGTGTGTTCATGCAATTTTACTAACAGCTCAGTTGCCATAAATAGACTGTAATAATTTATTTTAATAAGTACTTCTAGCTCATATGCAGATGTAGAACTAGCAAGCTACAAAGCATGATAAAATCAAAGATAGCAATCTGAAAAACTTTTACAGTTACATTACTGTTGATTACCAGCAACTGGTACAGTTAATCTGGTAATGCTTGGTCATTCAAATTTAAGAGAAAATGCTGACCCAGTTTTGCATCATTTCAAAAGAACATAATTTATTTTGCTAATGCGAAGCCATAAAATGGCTAAATGTGAAAGCCATAAAAATAAAATTGTTCAAATCATGTTCTTGCCTATGATTGTGATGTTTTCTTGTGACTAGAACAGGCTGGACTTTATTAACTGTAAAACCCTCACTGAACTCGAGAAAGGCCGCAGCAAATCCATATTTTGTTTCTCTTTGCTGAAGTGCTTTGCCAGAAGGCCATAACGCAGAAAACAGTGACAAAGCTGATGGAGTATAAGTTGCACAAGGTGATACAATATACAATGGGAAAGTCAAGAAAAAAAATCACATAATTCCTGCTTTATTTACCAATATTTGGGTTTTTTCCTGATGTTAATTTTCTAAATCACTTTCTAGAAATTTGACTTTACTTATTGTTCTTCTAATACTTTATAAAAAAATTGCTGAATATTTAGGAAGTCAAAGCAAGTATGGTCGTAGTGGCTGATAGGAATGGTTGGACTCGATGATCCTGGGGGTCTTTTCCAACCTAATGTTTCTGTGATTTCTGTGATTTTATTTTAGGCATGAATAAATATCAAGAAGAAGGTTCAAATGTCCGGTATCTCGACTCTTTCTGTTACTACCTTGTTAAAATTTAGGACTGCAATTTTAATTGGAAATCAAAGAGCAAGGAGAATGGAATCCCAAGTTCTCAAGAGCTTCTACAATAATTGTTTTGTAAATATTTTATAGATAGCCTTTATTGTAATCATTTACAGTACAGTTTCCAGGAGGCTTTATGGGACAGAGTTAGAATACATCTAGGCAAAGGCTGGTAAAATAAGTGTTAAAAAATATGATTACACTTGCCTTGAAACTGCATCTGCTCACATCACTAATTAGCCAATTACAAAAACGAGTAAGGGTAAGGAAAGAGAAAGGTAGGGAACTGGAAAAAAAGTTTAGGGAAGATAGAGGTGGATTTTCTTCCTGTAGTTATGAACTGAATCCTAATTTTACAAAATTGGTAGAAAACCTGGGTTAGCTTGTGTGGCTGCCTGACACAGCACTGTTGAGCAGCAATTCCAGTTACAGTAGCTGTATTGCTGCAGTAACTGAGAATCGTAGTGCTTTACTAAGCTGTCTTATTTCTACTTTTCAACCCAGCTCAGGGAGAGCTAGTTCATCTGGGTTCACCCAGCCTCATTTCTCTGATGGACAGTTCTCAGAAGTTAAGATAATTAACTGGGGACAAGGTTTGTGCTAGTGCAAGTGTGTGAAAAGTCATCAAATATTAGCAAATCTGTTTGGACTTCTTCAGCATCTCAACTGGAGAGCCACAGAAGATGCATGTCCTTTAAAAGTAAAGCTGGAGAAGAGACAATCAATGCAGAGTGAATGGAATGAATTACCCAGAGCACATTATTATCATCCAGTATCAGTGCTTTCCTAGTCCTAACAGCACAACATCCAACATCACAGGAATCAATCCAAACAGCCCCGCAACAGACACTCAAAAGCGTTTCTCCCTATGATGGAGGCATTTGAGTGACAAGTCTAGATAGCCAGCTTCTTGCCTAAGCACCTTTTCAGGACTCAAATATCCCATGAATTTAAATCATTTCAGTTTAAAGGCTATAAAGTTTTGTTGTCATGTTGGTTAATTATTGCTGTTTATACCATCAAGGACAGAGGAGAACAAAACTTTATCACATGAATTCTGCTGAGGAAGACACTTAACATGGATATTAAAGGCCACATATTGGTTTGGCAAAGTAAAAGGAGAAACCTAGGCAAGAGTCACCTTGATATATCTTTAGCTGCACATAACATGCTGGGTTGTTAAGTGCTTTAATTGCATGAATGTTTGAAAAGGTAGGAGCAACAGCCTATTTGCTTATGTGTTTTGGAGAGTTAAGTTTGCTATATTGAAAGGACAAATATTGCAACAGTAGAGATATGCAGAGATTACTACAGGAGTGATTCAGAACGGTTAAATAACAAAAAAACTCTGGATAAAACAAAAGACAAACCTAGGAAGTATACTGAGAGTGAACAGCAAACAGAAAAACAGCTAAAACTATTCTGATAATCCAAAAGAAGTGGGAGAGTGGCTGGTGTATTTACAGGAAGAAATGTGGAGCAGTATAGAGCAGAGAGAAGCTAACTTAGCTGATCAGGTAGAACACCCTCATGTAGCCTGAGTCAGAGCTGCTCACCTTCAGCCCCAGTCTGGCAAAGAAAGTGTAGTTAATCCTCATATCAGCAAAGGCAAGGTCTATTCGTATGTTTCCTGTTGTGTTTCCCCATTGCTGCTGTGCTTCATTTAAACATGCAGAGCTTATACAGGGTAAAAATCCTGCTGCAGAATATATCATTATTATGTACCATGGTGTCACACCCCAGAAGGCCAACAGAGTAGGACCCAGAATTGTATTTAAACATTCAGTTTATTACCTATAATGTTACGATTCTAAGTAAAGAATATAAGTTTAAGTCTGGACCAAAATTAGCATCCTATAAGGGTTTGGAAAAGACCATACAACCTGTAGAGTTCAGTGATAGAGTCTTTAGATGTTTCCTCAAAGCTGCTACGAGTGAAGTTTCTGCAAACACTCCATGTCCGTGGGTTGCAAATGACGTTGGGGGGGTGGGGGGAAATGGGGTGTCTCAGGCCAGCTGAGAGGGAGCTCTGATTTCTGCTTGCTCCTGTCAGTCTTTTATAGTTCGTTCTGAACATCTGGGGTCGCAGTTGGCCCAATCTTATCAGTAGTGCCAGTGGTCTGAGAAACAATGGATTGCCGAGCAGCCCCCACCAGTGTGTATGAATCCAGACAATTCCAGGGTCATAGATCAGGATATTCCCATCGCGAGGAACTCATAAATCTTATTAATACTTTTGAGGACCACTTCTGAGTCTTGTTTTGTTTCACAGTTAGGATGTATATCCACACACCTGTGTTGGTATGTGGGAGAGGGGGGTGACCATGGGCCAGTTTGGTCATTCTAATAGGCAAAACGAGTGGTGGAGACATAATCGCCCATTCTCCCAGACTTATTTTTGCTGCACAGATGGGCTTTGAGATGGCTGCTGATATGGAGCGGCCACAGACCTTCATCTGGTTCCGTTCCGCATTGCTGACTCGGTAAAGCAGGAGCCTGCTTCAGCAGCTTCTGGGTCACACGGGACTCTGGAAATCCATGTACCTATCTACTTAATACATAGTTGTTAAATTCAACTTTTAGAAAAACCTTCAATACTTCCTACCCCATACCAGTTTTGCAAAACTAGCTATGTAACTGTTGATTTTTCTTGATAATGTACTATTTCTTCTTTTCTGACAAGCATAAAAAGAGGATAATTCAGTATTCTGCATAAGAAAAATAAGAGCATGTAAAAAGCAAAATATTCCTTTCTTCAAGTTTGATTCCAGCAGCAAAACACAGGCTTTTCTGACAAGTACAGCTTACTGGTGAAGTTATTAGTACACATGGCAATTTTTACATTGAGTTTGATAAGATGGCACAGGGTTGCACAGAACTGATGAGATATTTAATCTGTGCCAAGACATCTTTTTGGTGAAGATATATGTTAAATGGTCAGACATGGCCCAGCAGCTAAGACTGTACAAAAAGTTATTTTAAAGTTTGTTATTGGCACTTTGGTCCTGTCATAGATTTTATTTAATCTCCACATAGCACTAATATAGCAACATACTTGATCTAACAATGTAAAAATAGAATAAATAAGTTTTAATCACAGTTTATTCAACCATTCTTCAGAACCTTGTTTTACTGGGGACACAGTTTATGCATAATTGTAAGTTCAGATTTCTGTTCCTTATTTAAGAGAATATTATCCTTTGGAGTGTAGACAGGAAAAATAAATATTATCACAAATATGGATCTATATCTCTGAGATGTTATGCACTTTTTAGTTCGATTGTTAATGCCTTGTAACAACAAGCCCTTTGTGTACAACAACTAAGGGAAACAAACATGACTTCTTGTGGTTCTGATGGGTCTTTGGCACTGTACCTGCTCAGCTAGCTGTCACCTCCCACAGATTGCTGTGCCATTGGAGAACAGCAGGAGCTGGCAGGAAGATGAGGTCTCTGAAATCCTTAAGCTATTTCCCTGAAGCTGAAAAGACAGACGCTTCTGTTCAGAAAGCAATTTAGAGGTGATGTTACACAACCACTAATTAGAATACCCTTCAGACACCCTAGGGAACAGAAACTGACCTGTTCATCATCTAGCATTTGCCTTCCTCCTACTTGTAAACTAAGAGTCAGGTTGTCAGATGAGTGTCAAAAGATTATCTTCAGCCTCTTTCATCTTTTAATCCCGTTCTGAATGATGCCTATTGCTTCACTGAACACTAATTCCTATCTCTCTTCTAGAGGCTATTAATCTGCCTCTGTATTACTTTGCTCCACCCAGTCCATAGCCTGATATATAACTTCCTTCTCAGAAATGTCAAATAGATTATAAAGTTACATTTAAAGACTGATATTCTCTTGCTGTTCAGGAATGTCCAGATTTGGAATAAAACATCAAGCCTGTATGCACAAAAATATATATTTTTTGGTTCTCTGAAGTTACCAATCTCCAGAAAACCAGCACATACTCTATAAAAGAAACAGTTGCACTTCGTTGAAATAATTAAGGATTGTGCCCATAGGGTTCCTTCTTGCCAGTGATACTTAAAGTCTTACGAAACAGAAGGATTTGGACACTGAGTGACATGATTTCTTATTGATGACTTATTTTTGTGCTATTGTCTTTTAATCTCTTCTGAACTGTACAGGACAAAATAAAAAGCTGATATGCAGGTTAGAAAACTTGTACTTTGTTTCATATGTGGTTAATTTCCTATTAGTACATGATTTTCATAGAATCATTCAATTGTAGAATAATAGAATGACCTGAGTTGGAATGGACGCACAAGGGTCATCTAGTCCAACTCCTGTCCCTGCACAGGACAACCCCAATATTCATACCATGTGTCTGAGAGCATTGTCCAAATGCTTCACGAGACTTGGTGCCGTGACTGGGCCTGCTCCATTTACCTGGTGGTAGAAGGAGGGTGGGGAGTCCTTTGTGTCTTGTAGCATGGCTGGCTGGTGCAACTCTCTTGGGCATTGCAGCGTATGATTTCCCCAGTCAGTCTCCTTCTCTGGCTCCATGATACTCCTCAGCCTGGACACCTCGTCCCAAAGCTCTGTCACCAGGCTAAGCAGTTCCTTTACTTGAGTGTATCTCCCACAAATTACCTCACTGCTGCTATCTGATACTGACCCAAAACTCAGACTCACCTTGCAGCCTGGGAACTGGAAAGCTGCATGTTCCCTAGAGAGTTCTATTTGAGTGGCTGCATACATCCTTGCAGCTGGATGGGCTCTGAAAGACACTGAGGGCACAGATTTTTGCCAGGTGGATACTATAGCTCCTGCTGTTCTCAGCTCCTTGAAACAGAGCCCTGTCTGCTTGCCTTGCCTGCACAAACTGATGCAAGGCACCATGCCCTCAAGAAACACCACCCTCTGTTAGCCTGCATCTGTCCGCTGTGCTCATGTTCACAGTGCTCCCTAAGGGCTGTTTAAATCTCCCATGGTTCCTTCTGGGAACACCCCCACCACATCACCTGCATTCACAGGATCTGCCAGCTCCCAGCTGGTCTCAGCCTATCCATGGGTTTACCTGGATCCGGGACTCCCCCACTTTCCTTGTCAACAGGTGCTCAGCTGTGGAGCTTACTGGTGTTGCTGCTGTGCTCCTGGTTAACTGAGTCACACTGTTAGGTAGCTCTTTACCTATGAATTGTGTTGGGACTGTCTACTTCTGCATCTGCTGGAGCGACATTTTGAATCTCATTTGGGAGATGGCTTGCTCATTTCCACTGTGCTACATCATACTCTTACAATGTGTATTTAGGGTTTTTAGTAACCACTTTTTTCCTAAAAGCCATGAAATTACACCTTAGTTCTAAAGTATGCACCTGCTAGCGTCATATAAAATGTTTCCTGTAAGAAGATCTAGCAAGGCCAGAAAGCTATACTCTTACTATATTTTGATCATAAAATATTCAGATTCAATAAAAAGGCAACACTGATCAAGGTGGAAAGGAGGATCTCTGTGTTACTACAATTCAAGGGTAAGGATAATTGTCGCCCATTAAATTATAAAGTGTAGCACAGGGATATTTCATATTAAAAATATTGTCATTGCTACAACAGTCTTTGTGACATTCAGATTCACTTCACTTTTGTATTATTTTCTTTCACTCAAATGTAGAACAGCTGTTCTAAAAAGCTCACACCAGTATGTCAGATGAAGATTTATAGAATTGCAATGTTTAAAAAGGAAAAGTGTTTTGCAATAAAATGACACATCTGCCTACTGTCAATATTTACTTACAGGCAGATTTTGATGTCTTATAGAAAAATAGATTATTCTTCTTCCTCTGCTTTCTTTTTGACTGAGATCAATAATAAAAAAAATAAAAAGGAAAAAATAAATAGGAGCCAAAAAAATAAAAAGGAGCCAAATTACATTTGGCTGTTCTCTTTCAAGACATTGTTGCATTAGTTCTACTTAAAGGTAAAGGAAAATGATGACCTTTTGCTATTTACTTCAATATTGATGTATCTATGCTTTATCTGTTCTTTCTATGGTCACTTTTTAGTTGTCAATGAGGCACTGTCCACATAGCTGCATTTGATTGCAGTGTATATACAGCTGTGTTTGTTTAAACATGATGGCATGCATTACGTATCTGTAGAAATTTGATTTTGCCTTTAAATTAACCAGGAAAGCTGTTCTGCCTCTCATTCTATAATCTTTGTTTTCAATGGATACAGCCATTTATTTTGGCACAAATATAGAAACCTCCTTTATCACAAACTGCATGAGCAATGACATTACTTTAGATTTTAGGAAGGAGGGGAAAAAAAATTGTCTACCTCAGCTTTTATTTTGTCTTCTTCCTTTCCTGTAAAAAATGGACCAGGTTAAAATAAAAGCAGACTGGGCAATGATAATAACATTCCTTGGAAGAACATCTGTGAATATTTTGCATTTGAAAGATGGGTTTGGGAATTTTTTGCTTTCTCAGAATGGGATATTTTTTCAAGTGAAACATACACATATGTTATTGGGTATCTCATGTTCAAGAATTGTATAGATTGGATACTTAAATGTCCCGAATTAGTTTAAAATCTACAGTGATGTCCGTTCAAGTTGTCCCTACTGGGGACCTCCCAAATGGAGTGTTCACGAGTGGAATGTACAGAATGCTTGAAAAGCAGGATTGCTGTTTACTCACCTTCCAGTTAGACCTTCAGAGAAAATGTTATTAAAAAAAAATAGTCAAGGGGAAACATTCAGTAACTTCGATATGAAGAATAAAAATACATTTAATAATTTAATTGAAATAAATGTGTATAGAACTTGCTAAAGATCACAATATGTAAGCCGGGTTTTGACCCTGTCATAATTTTGTGCACCACATAATAAGCCTTTCAAACTTCCCTAAAGATGCAACTCCAAAATATTTTGTCTCTCTGAGTGGGAATATGGACATTGGATGATGTTGAGGCTGTTGATATGGACATCGAGGCTCTGGAGCGTGTCCAGAGAAGAGCGACGAAGCTGGTGAAGGTGCTGGAGAACAAGTCTTATGAGGAGCGCCTGAGGGAGATCAGGTTGTTTAGCATAGAGAAGAGAAGGCTGAGGGAAGACCTTATTGCTTCCTACAGCTACCTGAAAAGAGGTTGTGGAGAGGAGGGTGCTGTCCTCTACTCCCAAGTGACAGGGGACAGGACAAGGGGGAATGGCCTTAAGCTCTGCCAGGGGAGGTTCAGACTGGACATTAGGAAAAAATGTTTCACGGAAAGGGTCATTGGGCACTGGAACAAGGTGCCCAGGGAGGTGGTTGAGTCACCTCCCCTGGGGGTGTTTAAAAGATGGGTAGATGAGGTGCTGAGGGGCATGGTTTAGTGATTGATAGGAATGGTTAGACTCAGTGATCCCAGGGGTCTTTTCCAACCTTGTGATTCTATGATATCTCTCACCTGTATGCACTTGGCTTTTTTCATAAAATTTGTAGTAAGATTATCTTGGGAATTTTTACATCTCTTGTTCAGCTGAGGAAGTTGTCCAATGGATTAAAGACAAGAGAACAAACAGAAGCGAACTGACCGATACAGTGACGAACAGTATGATGGGACATATTTTCTTTCTGCATCAAATTAGGTAAAGGATGCAGTTTGTTTACCAGAAATACAATTAAGATACTCAGCAGAGGAAACAGTGCTACAAGACATCTAATCCTTGAAACATCAGAGAGGAATTTAGATGTGAACTTATTAAGAAAAGTGTAGGTAGCACATGGAGAAGAAAAAGCAGAAGAAAAATGTGCACAAATGTAATGAACGTACTTATAATGTTTCCAGGCAGAGAATTGCTGTAAATCCCACTTTAAAGGATTAAAACTATTGGCTTACTTGAGAACATCCAATTTAGACTAAGGAAAAACAGGTCAGAGATTACTGCTTTTCCAGGAATGACTTTGTAGAATATTACTGTAATAGTAGACATGAGAGGACAGAGTAGGTACCATACTATGTCTTTAAGTTTTGAAGTTGCTGGAAAGATCAGATAGTTAGTATAAGAAAATCTGAGAAATCTTAATGCACTGAGTACTGTTGCTGTAGTAAAAAAAGGGTGAGGAGAACATTGGATTGTATTGCTAGAGGGCATATAGTATAAATCAAAGTACCTGATATTGTATCCATGTAAGCTATAAATAGAACATTACTCAGAAAGGTGTATATAGTTCTGTTGCCGTATTTCAGCAAAGGTATAACTGCCCCACGAGGGGCTGTGTATTATATTAACATGTAGACTAAAATCATGTGCTAAAGATTTTTTTAATAATTAAAATTGCAGAAATAAACTTTACTCAACTTCTTTAATTAAAGTTTATTCTTTTATAGGCTATACAAATGAGCTGTTGGCAGCTACTGTGAAATCTACTGCAAATAAAACTTGCACTTCTGTTAAATATGAGGACTCAAAGTCTACTATTTACCAGACCATACTGAAAGGCAAGAACTCAGACTCTCAGCAGCCTTCAGTTTTATGACGCAGGTCTTGGAGAAGGTAGCCGCACCCAATAAAAAATAGCGTAATAATCCAGGCAGTGACTATGATCATAGGTCCAAAGCAGCATCCAAAACTAACTGACAGCATAGACTTATGCCAAGATTCCTCACAGGGTATCTGCGGATAGAATACAACAGATACAGGGGGCTCTTCTGAATAATTTTACAATATTTGCACCTATTCTTCCTAAGGAAATCAAATTAGATGAGGTTTGTTTTATTTTAAAGGTGAAAATCAGTGTTAGCCTGGCTTCATACTTGGAAAGAAAGTCTTCAAGGGTGTCAGGCAATACTGATTTTTTGAGAAAAAGCTTCTATATATATGAGAAAAAAGAAGGGGCTAAAAATAAAGAACTGTCATTTAGACTCTCCCTTGCCAATGAATGTCAAGCTGTTTTGATGTCTTCTGTTTATTAAGGGTTTACCTTGAGAATTTGAAACTGAAATCCACCAATATTATCTTCTTTTGTGAAATAATTTTTTCATTCCCCCATCCATCAAGTAAAGCACATGGAATTTGATTAATTTAGATTAAGGGAATCAAAAAGGAAAAGAAAAGACAAAGAGAAAACTTTAATGAGACGATGCTCCAAGTGCCTTTTCTGTAGAAGTGATAGCATTTTTTCCAATCAAAATAGCCTGAGAACTCTATCTGGAAGGGAAGCTCTGTAATTTAAGGGTGGAATAGATAAGCAAATGAGTGTCTTTTTACAATGTGAACTGCACATTTACACATATCGTTCTGTTCTTATAGGCTTGAGTGAACTGTTTTCCATTACCCACCTTTGTATTTCCCTTTTCTCTTGAAAATAATTCATAGAATCATAGAATAAGCAGGTTGGAAGAGACACACTGGATCATCGAGTCCAACCATTCCTATCAAACCCTAAACCATGCCCCTTAGCACCTTGTCCACCCGTCCCTTAAACACCTCCAGGGAAGGAGAATCAACCATCTCCCTGGGTAGCCTGTTCCAGTGCCCAATGATCCTTTCTGTGAAGAATTTTTTCCTAATGTCCAGCCTAAACTTCCCTTGGTGGAGCTTGAGGCCATTCCCTCTTGTCCTGTCCCCTGTCACTTGGGAGAAGAGGCCAGCACCCTCCTCTCCACCACTTCCTTTCAGGTAGTTGTAGAGAGCAATGAGGTCTCCCCTCAGCCTCCTCTTCTCCAGGATAAACAACCCCAGCTTTCTCAGACGCTCCTCATAAGGCCTGTTCTCCAGCCCCTTCACCAGCTTTGTTGGTCTTCTCTGGACTGGCTCCAGAGCCTCAACATCCTTCTTGTGGTGAGGGGCCCAGAACTGAACACAGTACTCGAGGAGCGGTCTCACCAGTGCTGAGTACAGAGGGAGAATAACCTCCCTGGACCTGCTGGTCACGTAGTTTCTGATACAAGCCAAGATGCCATTTGGCCTTCTTGGCCACCTGGACACACTGCTGGCTCATGTTCAGTCGGCTGTCAACCAACACCCCCAGGTCCCACTCCTCCAGGCAGCTTTCTAGACAGACTTCTCCTGCTCTGTAGCACTGCATAGGGTTGTTGTGCCCCAAGTGCAGAGGCCGGCACTCGGCCTTGTTAAACCTCATCCCATTGGTCTCAGCCCAGTGGCCCAGCCTGTTCAGATCCCTTTGCAGAGCCTATATTCAACTATACATGTAGTAGGAGAACTACATAGATGTATAGAACTTGTAAGGAGATTTAGAAAAAGGGATGGAAGCTTATCTTGCATCCCAGCAATGTCAACACTGACCTTTTTTTTTGCTTAAATCTGTCTCTGCCCCAATCTATTTGCTGTTTACAGTTTAACACATGACTTTCTCACAGTGAATCTTCTACTTTTAAGTACAAGGTCATTCTGAAGTATCTCATGTCTTCCTTTTGTCTTGGTATGACACGGAAAATAATTGTTTCTGCTTGTCATTTGAGCCATATATAAATACCTGATATGAAAGAAAGTGATATAGTTAACATTAGAATCATATGCTAAACAGAAAAAAACACTCACTGTAGAGTTATTTTTTTTCTTTTTCTGTGGGTTCTTTCACCAGGATATAGTTCTATTAAGCTCCTATACTATTATCGTTACTCTCAAATGACATAAAATCCATACTCACAGGAACTTGACAAATACTGTATCAAAAGACAAGTTCCTATGGCACAAATATCTTAAAATATGTGTACTAAATGATGATTTTACACAAAGGGCTTTCTGCAGCCTTCCAAAGGACGTTGGTCTAACACAATCTTTTCAGTGTGATATTTTAGATGATTGAAATATTCATGTAAGCCATTATAAAGGGTCCCACAGCTGGGAGTGCCATGCTTTTCTGATCAGCAACTTGAATTTATTCATTCCTATTTTGCCTGAGACTGATGTTGCAGAGCAGATATTTTCCTAGCATAGGTTAATGCTTAAAAGAAATAAAGTTGACAGCGGATATATAACAAATACATTGTTTACTTGCTGCGAAATTCACGTACTGCAGTGATGAGGAAAATAGTCTGATACAAAAGCAGAAACCCTGAATAACTTAAAAATAATTATTTCACTAAAAATAAAACTCCATTTGTCATATCAATGACAAATGTGCTTTTGATTTCCCCTTAACATTGGTGATTATGAATTGCCAGCATATAGCACTAATAATTTCACTTCTCTGTGTTCTTGGTGAGTTTTTATTGGGCTTAAAACCAGCATGATTTTGTGCAACACGATACAGATAGTGTGTGAAAAATGCATAAATGTACTGTAGTCTGTTTTTTCCACAAGTCTCACTTTCTTTCAATACTTAAACTGTTTTGCAACGCTGTAGTGAAGGTCATTGCAACTCAGTTTATCCTACCATTGGTCTACTTCATGCTCTATTTCTAACCAAGAATTTACTATATAGATATCTATCTATATATATACACACACACATATTCTGAATGTATGCAAATCCTTTAGCAACCTTATATGTCACAGAAGCAAAACAAACTAGGAAAAAAGCAGTGCTCGGTGTACTGTCCAGAAAAACAAGACTTGCATCTAAGGAAGGAACAGAAATGATCTTGTGTAATGATCAAGTCCATTTGAGAATGAATACATCTACCTTATTAAAAGCATTTAAGAGAAAATTCTAACATATGAATTTTCACTGTGTCACATTCAAATGCAAAAAGGAAGATGGGAATAGAGGAGGAAAACATGCGTGTCTTTTCTGTCATGAATGTTTTCTTAGCTGTTGGTCTGGTTGTTCAGATATTGCTGTCCTTTGTTTTCCACCAATGGAGGTAAAAAGAGTTTGGCAAAGAGAGATGAACAGGAAAACTTACACAGCCAGTCTTGCATTTTCCGTCATCCAGGAGTTAAGTTTCATTCATAATCAGGCAGAAATGAGAAGGAAAAATTAAACTTAGAAAGTCCTAGTAGGGCTGACAGAAAGTAAGTCAGTAAATCTCAGAACTAGACTCAATACACTTGCAGCATAACCAGGAAGCAAATAACATGACTTTATTTTTTAGGGATATTTTGAAATAAATTCCTCTTTTTTGGCTCTCGTTGATATCTCCTTTTGTAACCATGGCCTACAGTATTCACCACTGAACTGAGATCAATGTTTAACAAGTAAGCATATACAGCTTGAGCCCTCTGTCTTGATAGTTGCAGCATATAAACCATTCATGATGCTTTGCTATACACTGCATAACCTGGCATTCACCTTTAACAAGCAGCATCTGTTATTAAGTATTTTCTTCTTTTTTCTTTTTTTAATAAAGGTAAAGGAATTCAGTTTTCACTGTGGAACAAACACATATCAAAATCAGAATTTCAAATATTTTTAAATTACTATAGCTTTGCAATGATGAAATGTGTCTTATCCTTATTTTTTTTTAGAAAAAAGCTTGTAGACATTTCTCTTTCATTTTAGGGAAAATTACGAAACTTGAAACTGAAATAAAGCATGAGCAGCTTTGTTTCCACTGCAAGCTAATAGAGATAGATATTTCGTGACCAAAATGATATGTCCATTGTAGGTCTAAATTAATTTAATATCATAATCACCATATTAAAGTTATTGTGAAGCCGAAAATGGTCTGTGCTTCATCCTACATATTGGATGAAAAAGCTTTTATAGTCAAGATGAGCATGATGTTAGCCTAGGAGATTCTATGGCTTGTATCACATAGATATTTAGATTAGGTTATGTTAATATGACTTGACAAAATTATCACACATTGTCTCAGAAAAATTATCACACATTGTCTCAGAAATGTTGTTTTGAAATTATCTTTAGAAAACTATCTTTTCATAAAATCAGCTTATAGCAGAAGTATAATACCTTACTGTCGAATCACAAAATACTGTGCAGCAGCTTGTGAATATTTACACATCATTTCACATAATTCAAAGGACAGAAGTATTATACTATGATTCAAGTTTATACTTTGTGAGGAATTACTATATTTCTTCTCTGAATGCTGGATGGCACTTCTTCATTGCCTCTTCTTAAAAGACTCCCTTTATGGCTTTTTCTATTGCATGTGTGGTCTTCAATTCTTGACTCTTATTACCACATTTATTGAAAGAAATCAAATCCAACCAAACAATTAGAAAGAGAAGGCGTCTGATAGATTACTGCTGTATCTGTGGATTTCAGTTCCCCAATTGTCATTCAAACTTGTAAGATTTTCTTGGATCCAAATTCTAACAACTGGCCCTTCAAATCTAACAACTGGCCCTTCAAATCTAACAACGCATTTGGGATGTATTAATTTTTGTGAAAGCTTGTTTTCCTGTCTTATAAAAAGCATCTGAGAAACATAAAAGGCATCTGAGAACATCTATACACATGATTACCCAAGACAGTCAGGTACTTTTAGCATATATATAACGAAATACCTGTCTCTCTTGGGTAATTATGTGTATACCAAAATGTTCACTGGTAATTGGGAAATCTGACCCACCATCTACTTAAAGTGTTGGGTTTTTGTTTGGTACATGAGGAATTACCTGGAAAAAAAATTATTGCCACGGGTTACACAGAACGTTCTCTCATCATCATTCATTGCAGAAATTGCAGGATGGAGGAAAAAACACAGAAACATAAGGAGATGAGATGAAAGGAGGATTGCAAGGAAGCTAGGCTTCTAAACTGAGCTCTATGATCTCTATGTCTTTCTCTCTAATGGGTGTCCTCCTTGACTAGCCCAATGTTATGTTAAGTAAAAGGCATGTGGAATTTTTTGCAATGAGAATGCAGAGAAAGGCAAATAAAGCACTGTACTATCCATTAAGATGAATCAGCTCATTAAATAAATATCACTTCAAACTTTCATCTACAATCTGAAGCAAACCATGCTTTTTTGAGGGCTGTATATATCTAGATGTGTACGCATTGTATAGTCATCTAGCGTCAGAACTAGTGAGCATTATACAAACTGCTGGATTACCTAGGGATTTACTGTTGTGTAGGCCTTAAATGATTGGCCAGTGTTGATAAAAACTTTCTGAATTTCATTTTTTGAAGAAAATTCACAAAGGAAGAAGCTGAAAATTCAAAGTAGAAGAAGCTCCAGCAAATGCAAGTCAACAAAAACGTCTCAGTCTTTTTTTTTGTCTTGATTTTTTTCCTTTTTTCTAAGAGAGTATGCATAAAACAGGAAAAGAAGATATAAAATGAGGCCACAGAATCCTTCAGCTTGCAAATACAGAAGCAGTGGGTGTGATTTTTAATTTTTTTTTTTATTCTGTTAGAGGGAAGCTCAAAGCCTGAGTTTCCATGCTATATTTTATAGCGATGTGCCTTCTACTTATCAGAATGCAGAATAAACTCTGTTGGCTTTATTGGCTTTAATTTGAGTTTCTTTTTTTTCACAGCTGTGATAATCTCACTATCTCTTCCCCATAGATCTGGCAGTAATTTCTTCTTACTTAGTGAATAAAATTGGTGCTTTGATGAAACGAGTATTCCTTTTTCTTGCAGTCTCAGCAGCGCTGCCTTTGCAGTTACAGCAATGGTAAATCTTTCAGAGCATCAGCAGTCACATTAGATTGTATTCAAATATAGTTGAAGCAAATCTCCAATCTTTGTGACTTCAAGTCCAGTTTTAACTTTTTGCCAGAAAAATGTATATGCTGTATTCATAAAGCATTGAGTTAATTCGTGGCAAAGAGGAGCATGGCAAAGAGGAGCATGGCAAAAAGGTGCGGGGCAGTTTGAGTGCAGTTTGAGCAGCAGTTCGAGTGGGCAGGGTGAGAAGGCAGGGCACAGAGAGGGGCTAGAGACTAGACAGAAGACACTGAAGACCATGATGGCCACTTGGCAGAAGATTAAAGCTGCTCTGTGTGCTGCAGCAAGCAGGATGGATGGTGCCACCCAGACAGAGCCACAGTGGGTGCATGCAGCTACCCAGACCCTGGGCTGCAGGCAGTGCCCCCCTCCCACACCAGCTCGTGCTTCTGTTACTGGCTCCACTTGTGAAAGCTGCGCTCGAGTGGGGAAACTCCTTCATATGGTGGAGGAGTTAAAGGAGGAGGTAAAGAGGCTGAGGACCATCAGGGAACGTGAGAGGGAGATAGACTAGTGGAGCAGTGCCCTCTCACTAACTCAGCTGCCTGCTGGAGCTGGTGTGTCTGAACACCATCCACCTGCAAACTGCAAGGTTGGGGGAACAAGTGATGGGGAATGGCAGCGAGTTCCTGCCAGACGAAGGAAACCTGCTCCCCTCACCCAGACACCCAAATCCCAGATCTCCCTGATGAACAAATATCATGTGCTGCAGGTGGAATCCAATCCTGAGGATGAGGATGATGGCTCCCACAGCCTAGAATCTTTCCCTAGGCTGCACCATCCTCAGAAAAAAGATAAAAACATCCTCCATTAAGAAGAAGAGGAGGGTGGTTGTTGTAGGGGACTCCCTCCTAAAAGGAATGGAGGGACCCATTTGCAGACTGGACCTGCTCCACAGAGAGGTCTGCTGCTTACCGGCGGCATCAGTGATGGAGGTAGCTAGAAAACTTCCTTCCCTGGTCCATGAGACAGACCACTATCTTCTGATAGTGTTCCAAACTGGTAGTGATGATCTAGAGAACAGAAAGACCAAAGCCATCAAGAGAGACTTCAGGGCCCTTGGGAAAATGATGGAGGGCTCTGGGGCTCAAATAGTATTCTGCTCCATTCCAAGGCTAAATAGAGAGGAGCAGGAAGTCAGGAAGAAGAATTTGATTAATGACTGGCTCCGAGCCTGGTGCGAGGAAAGGGGCTTCAGTTTCTTTGATCATGGGGTGGCTCACGCACCCCCAGGTTTTCTTACTAAGCATGGAACACATACGTCTCCTAGGGGGGCAAAATCCCTTGCTAAAAACCTAGCTAAACTCATAAACTGAGCTTTAAACTAGATGTGAAGGGGGAGCGGGGTGAGACCAGGCTAGACAGGACTGAGCCTGGACATGGGGCACTTCCCCCATTAAGGGGAAGGGAGCCTATGAGGGCTGGGAGCTCTTCAAAAAGGAAATCCTAGCAGCTCAGGAGAAAGCCATCCCCATGTTCTGGAAAAAAAGCCGGCAGGGAAAAAACCAGCTTGGTTGAACAGAGAGATCTTGAGAGGCATCAAGAAGAAGAGAAATGTTTATGGGCTCTGGAAGAGGGGACAGGCCTCTTGGGTGGACTACAGGAGGGAAGTGAGATCGTGCAGAGAAAAAATCAGAAGGGCTAAGGCCCAACTAGAAATCAGATTGGCAAAGTCTGTGAAAGATAACAAAAAATCTTTCTATAAATATATTAACAATAAAAGGAGGACTAGGGAGACCATACAGTCCCTATTGGACGCAGAAGGAACAACAGTGACAGGGGATGAGGAAAAGGCTGAGGTACTTAATGCCTTCTTTGCCTCAGTCTTTAATTGTAAAGAAAGTTGTTCCATCTGTGTACAAACCCAGGAGTTAGACAAGCAGAATGAGTCTCCCATGATCCAAGAGGAGGTGGTCAGAGCCTTGCTAGCCCGACTAGACACCCACAAGTCTATGGGGCCAGATGGGATTCCTCCAAGGGTATTGAATTTGCTGGCGGATGTACTGGCCAAACCCCTTTCCATCATCTTCCAGCTGTCCTGGAAGACTGGGGAACTTCCACTGGACTAGAGGCTGACTGATGTTGTGCCCATTTACAAGAAGGGTCGCAGGGAGGATCCAGGGAACTACAGGCCTGTCAGTCTGACCTCAGTGCCAGGGAAAGTCATGGAACAAGTGATCTTGAGTGCTATCATGAAGCACATGCAAGAGAACCAGGTGATCAGGCCCAGTCAACATGGGTTCACAAAAGGCAGGTCTTGCCAAACTAACCTGATCACCTTCTGTGATAAAGTGACTCGGCTACTGGATGAGGGAAAGGTTGTGGATGTAGTCTTCCTGGACTTCAGTAAAGCCTTTGACACAGTTTCTCACAGCATTCTGCTTGAGAAACTGTCAGCCTCTGGCCTGGACAGGTGCACACTCTCCTGGGTGGAAAACTGGTTGGACGGCCGGGCCCAGAGAGTGGTGCTAAATGGTGTGAAATCCAGCTGGAGGCTAGTTACAAGTGGGGTTCCCCAGGGCTCACTGCTGGGTCCAGCCCTGTTCAATGTCTTTATCAATGACCTGGATGAAGGCATTGAGTGCACCCTTAGCAAGTTTGCAGATGACACTAAGCTGAGTGGAAGTGTTGATCTGCTGGAGGGTAGTGAGGCTCTGCAAAGGGATCTGAACAGGCTGGACCACTGGGCTGAGACCAACGGGATGAGGTTTAACAAGGGTCCTGCACTTGGGGCACAACAACCCTATGCAGTGCTACAGAGCAGGAGAAGTCTGGCTGGAAAGCTGCCTGGAGGAGTGGGACCTGGAGGTGTTGGTTGACAGCCGACTGAACATGAGCCAGCAGTGTGCCCAGGTGGCCAAGAAGGCCAATGGCATCTTGGCTTGTATCAGAAACTACGTGACCAGCAGGTCCAGGGAGGTTATTCTCCCTCTGTACTCGGCACTGGTGAGACCGCTCCTCGAATACTGTGTTCATTTCTGGGCCTTTCACCACATGAAGTATGTTGAGGCTCTGGAGCCAGTCCAGAGAAGAGCAACAAAGCTCGTGAAGGGGCTGGAGAACAGGCCTTATGAGGAACAGCTGAGAGAGCTGGGGTTGTTTAGCCTGGAGAAGAGGAGGCTGAGGGGAGACCTCATTGCTCTCTATAACTACCTGAAAGGAGGTGGTGGAGAGGAGGGTGATGGCGTCTTCTCCCAAGTGACAGGGGACAGGACAAGAAGGAATGGCCTCAAGCTCCACCAGGGGAGGTTTAGGCTGGACATTAGGAAAAATTTTTTCACAGAAAGGGTCATTGGACACTGGAACAGGCTGCCCAGGGAGGTGGTTGATTCACCTTCCCTGGAGGTGTTTAAGGCAAGGGTAGCTGAGTTGCTGAGGGACGTGGTTTAGTACTTGATAGGAATGGTTGGACTCGATGATCCAGTGTGTCTCTTCCAACCTGGTTATTCTATGATTCTATGGTTCTATGAAATTAAACTAGCTGAAACGAACAGCTTGGAAAAATATTAACAGCTACTTATTTCGTATATATTCTGTCATATTATTGAAGTATATCTTCATAATTCCCTTACTTCCATTCATTGATGGGACAGTCTATGGAAGATATTGTCATAGCTTCACTGATAGGACAGAGCTGTGTTTATGACACTTAGGTACTACTGTGATAAGTGTTTTAGCAGCTACCTGTAAGGAATGTGGATAAGCACAAAAAAAGAGATTTCTTTTTCAAGTCCATATTTTTTTTTCAGTTCATGTGTTATTTGTGGGTTTGGTTTGGGGGGTTCTTTAGCAGGGGCGGGATTTTCAGGGATATTTTTTTAAGGCAAATGACACAAAGAAATGACTTCTTCCAAATCCCAGCAATCAGCTGTACTTAAAGGGTGGGCAGCCCACAGATCTGTAGCACTCTCTTCAGTGCTGTATCAATTCTTCCACTAGACAAAACAATTGAGTAGGGAGAAGTGAAAGAAGGCTGTGCAGCCACAAACACTTTCCTGTGTTTAGCATCAATGTTAAGAGTTTTCTATACTTACAGTGATTAGTAACACAACCATCAGTGGAAAAATGAAGTATTATTGACAAGACACAGCCCCATGCAGGACAATCAGTATTGAGAGAGGAGACATCGCCTCCAATAGGAAACAGTTCCTAGGGTTTAGAGTAATTTCCCAGCTGCTATAGCATGTCAGTGAGGCTGACAGAAAGATGGCCTGGATCCGAGATCCTTAAGGGTAAAAGCATCAGGCATGGTATCACTTGACAGCACAAAAAGAAAACAAAGGTGCCACTGTAAGGAAAAGCAAAGAGGATCTGGATTTGTGTAGATCAAAATTTGACACTGTAGCACTTAAGCAGAAAATTTTCAGAACAAGATCCTCTGGCTGCAGACCATGTGTGACTTTGGTTAATAAATATTCCTCCTTTCTCCTTGGTAGATCAGGAACTCCAGTTTTCGTAAATGTCAATGTGCTGCTCTTGGACAGCAGCTGGAAGCATGCGACCAGTTTTTACTGATTGCAACACATCCCAACCAAGGATTTTAAGTTCCACAGGTTCCTCTGTCACCAGAGTCCCAAATTATTGGGAAATGCTTGCAAAAGTATTTTTGAAAGTATTTCCCATAATGTATATGATTTTTTTGTGTTGCTGTAAATGTAACAGTTCCATTCCAGACCAAAAATAACTTCCAAAACATCAAAAACTCCCACAAACTGGAAATCTTATTTTCTTGCTATGTCTATTCACAGTAGCATTTGGGTTTTGTCCACTTCTAAGGTCTTTTTTTTAATTAATTCAAAACATGCACTGAAATAATCCCCTATAAAATACTGAAATTACATCTTACAGGCTAAAAAACCGTTTCTTTATCCTTATAGTTTATTTTCCATGAATATTTATCACTTTCTCTAGAGCCACTAAATTTCCCATATGTCATTTTCATATCATGCTTTTATCTCAGAGAAGATGTAAGGTCTCAAGTTTTTCATTCAGTAGATAAGAAATAGATTTGCTTTCCTGACTGCAGTCTAACATAGCATCTATTTCTTCTGTCCTGAATTTCCATTGGTACAATTAGCCCCCTGTAGTGTATGTAAAGTGTGCAAAATTGAGTGAGTCCAAAATCTCTAAAACTTTTAATGGCACCCATTAAGTTGCCCTTAGAGAAACTGCTACATTGGTGGATATTCCTCATCAAAGGCATATAAAAAAAAATTAGTTCCTCTTTATTCAAGTCATTTGGACATCACTACCTGTTTCTGCTTCTATTTCTGCCTATGTGTTATCAATCTCCATAATCTAATGCGCTCACTAAAATTTAGTTGTAGGCAGTAGAAAGATCAGAGAATAACCTTTGCTAAAAATAAAATGTTTGTGTAGGCACAACTCATGAATCCACGTTTGTAGACTTAATAAGCCACGTGGAACTGAATTCTGGGTTTCTTACTTGAAAAGAAAAACCTGTCCAAGTGATGACAAAATAAAGCAGATATTCCATTAACTTTTACTTCCTATTGCCTTTTCTGGAGTCAGAATTTTGCCTTGCTGCCTAACATATCTTTTATCTGATCAGCTAATTGCTGAGTGCTTCAGGTATATTGGTATTCTGTTACATGACAAAGCACTTGGTATTCCACTGGGTTGGTATGTGCAAAACAGTGTCAAATTCTGTATCTGCAATTCACTGTGGACTCCATAGTTTGTATACATATATTTAACTATTGCTTTACAGCAATTGGTGAGAAATATGGAAGCTGTCATTTTCATTCATAACTAATTAAACTGGCCCTTCTCACTTAAAATTCACATTGTGCATAAAACTGCAGATAAAATAGAATTTTTGAAAGTTTTATTTTTAATTATTCTAACCTATACATTCTGTGCACACACCCTATAATAGGAAATGAAGATCCATGGTTTATCATATTTACTTTTAGTGTATATCATTGAAATATAATAAGAAAACAGAGTGCCAACAGTGTTTGGGAGATTTTCAGGTGATCCAGGCTTTAAGGTGATGTTATATAAATACTGTTCGTTAAGCACTGAAAAAGCAGCAAGTAAATTTCAGGTGATAATGAGAATATGGATGTTCCTCTTTTTATACCTCTTTTGTGTCAAGGATACTTATGACAAAGAAACTAATCTAAGTGTTTTCCTTTCTGCTACACAATCTTGGATTGCCCCAGTATTTCCTATTGCTACAGATCATTGCCTGCTTTCTTTTAAAAGTATTCTGTATGTATCTGATTCTGATATCGAAATATATTATGATGTTGAAACCTGTTCTGATGTTCAAACCTACCACTTCAGTTACTTCTATAAATTTAGAAACTAACTGTACACAGGTCTGTAATCAGAAATAACTTCTGTAATTTTTAGGGGTTTGGGGCATCTTTGTGTCAGTTAGTTTTTAAAAAAAAAACTGAGACAACATCTTTATTTTATAAGTAACTCATTTCATGCAGTCCTGTATGAAACATCAAGGAAATTTGCTTCATACTGACAGTCATTAAACATTTGGCCTTGCTGGTTGTCTGCATTTTCTTACAGAGTCAAGCATCTCCAGATGGTAAATCACCCTCAATATCTCAGACATGTTTTAGAATTGAACTAATTGCTCTCTGAAATCCATGACCTTAATGGTATTCACATGCCATTCACAAATAAGTCAATGAGAGCCAGGAACTTAGATGCCTTTCAGGATCTAGATCTGGAGAGCCTTTGACTCCTAAGAAGCTGATAAGATCTTAACATTTTATTTAGGTGCTTTGAGAACATAATCATAGGTCGTGAAATTAAAGCATGCCGAACTCTAAACAATAACTGAAGTATCTAGAAATAGAACATTTATATTGACAGACACCCACATACAGCTGCCTTAGAATTTCTATTTCCTTCATGTTCTGTACAATCTTAGAAGAATTAGTAAGACAGTTTACCTATATGTGGTTTTAGAGGTATAATAACCCTCTAAAATCATTACATAAAAATCCATCTCTTTAAAACCCTTCCTCTTAACTGTTGTTTTTGAAAGCATTTGGAGGGCATATTTTTACACTGAAACAGATTTGGGTAACAGAATGTTTGCCAGACTTCATACAGGAAAAATATAAATGCAAAGAATAAAACTCTTGAAAAAGTTACTTACAGCAACTATTGAGACAATTACTTAAGTAGCTTTTAAGCAGTGGGAAAGTATATACTGACATGCCTCATGTCTATACATGCATACTCATCTTTTGAGTACTCTTGGGTGTAATGCCCTTTCAGTGTATACACTGGAGTAAATGTTTATATGCAGACAACCTTTCTCCATGTTTTGGTCACCTTGGACACCTGCCTAAATAAACCTTATCTACCATTTGCTTTGTAGGGGCAATTCAGAGTCTGTAAAGGAAAGATAAACTTAATGGGGTAAGTCCTCACCTAAAGAGAAAAAGGTCACTTTTTGGGATGTTAACTCGGGTGGCTCATTTACCGCACCTCTACCATCCTTGGTAAAATTAGATATGAAGTAAGGAAAACATCTCCGTCACAAACAGATGTAAAAGGACTCTCCTGTAGGCAAAGAAAAACTGTACTCACAGAATTAATGATGTGATCAATACAAAACCAGTCTAATTTGGATTTGACTATTTCATCTTATTTCTGACATAATTGTGTGCGTCATACACAGCTTGTAGACACACTCACCACAAAGACTTGCAGTATTTTGAGGGTTTTTGGCCTAAGTTTGCTGTATATGGTTAGTAAACACTTCTAGAAGAAACCTAAATTAAGTAAATACTGATTGCAATGTTTTATATTTTCTTTTTACACTATGAAAACATTTATTTTAAGTCTTTTAGCAACTTGTAGGGCTCATATTCATGTCAATAGAAGTTCTAAATGCATAACAAAAAGGAAGAATAAGCTTCAAATTGGATATATGAATTGCCTGAAAATGCTGGTCTGATGTATTTTAAAGCTATTCTTGTGAGAGAGCTTGCATTGAATTTGGCCGTAATCTCTTATCTGAGGCATCTTTGAGCAGGAGAAAACTTATCTAGATACTAAAAGCACACACCCATCCCACACTCCAGTTAAGGACATTAAATATTAATTGAAAACCA
The DNA here is from genome assembly GCF_032191515.1 of Phaenicophaeus curvirostris. Classification (NCBI taxonomy): domain Eukaryota; kingdom Metazoa; phylum Chordata; class Aves; order Cuculiformes; family Cuculidae; genus Phaenicophaeus; species Phaenicophaeus curvirostris. The sequence goes on from NC_091397.1 coordinate 28,683,141, forward strand.
CTTTAAGCATTCACAAAATAGTAATAGAAAGTGAAAGATTGCTTCTGTGACTGTTATTGCAAATACTTTCTTACCCATATGTTCATAGTTATGGCAGTATCATTCTGTATATTTGTATCATTCCATGCCACTCTCATATGCTAGAAATGCAGATACAAACACTCGTCCAAAATCTGCCTTGTGGTATGCTATGGAAATGCATGAATGGGAAATTGTTTAAATCTCCTTTCAGAAGGCAATGCAAAAAACATACTAAAAAAAGAAAAGCCTTGTCTTTCTCTACAAGTTTTTGATTAGTAGTCCCTCTAACGCTGGAAAAATTTACTTGGAAAAATGATTTTTACCTGTAATACCACCAGCTTTGCTTGTCATAATACTACCACAGCCTCTGTGAGATGGAGGAGGAGGGCACTAGAATTTAATTTTAGAATTTAAATGTAACTATTTAACAAGTACCTAAGTTTGCTAGTGTTTGGGAACAACTGAACACAGACATAATAAATAACTTGTTATACAAGATGAGTATGCCTGTCTTTGCCTGTGCTATGGCAGCAGGACATTCTCTGGCAGATGAACCATATTTGTATCTGCCAGTCTGTTTAGACATGAGCTTTAGTCTGTGCTACCCCCTCAGCTGAGCACCAGTTTCTGGGTTTAGGTTTTTGCTTTTAATTCAGGCCTATCTGCTAACAACATGGGAGAGGACAGTTTTTTCTTTTAAGCAAGCTTTTGCATGTGCTGTGAGAATCTATAGTACAGGAGGTGGGCAACAGTTTAAACACACACACAGAGCATATAAAGAGAGAAAACTTCCTTTAAACATTATTAGCTCTGAGTTCTGGTAGACCAGAAAGCTTTTATTAGGTCCTGGATGACAATTAATTCCAAGAAAGGAAGACTTAGAATACGCCTCATTCTAGATGGCAGAAAATGTGGTTGCTACACAGTTGTCTGAAAAATGAGAGGCATACTGAGTCCCTATTTTAATTCAGGCTGATAATGAATAGAGTGTGAAGCAGTATCCTGCTTGAATGTCTGATCATTTAGCTATTGACTATTATGTCATGTCCTTACTGCACTCTTCCTGAATTTTCTGGTGAAATTCAGTTCCCCTCTACCTGATGAGCACAGCACTGAGTTATAGTCCTCAAAAAGATTTTCTAGGCACACCACAACTCCTTCCATCTTTCCTGGATTAAGTTTCAGACAGATCCTTTTTATTTAGGTATTAAACCTGCTGAAGAGCCCACAGAGCTGGATGAGGGTGCTGTCTGCAGACAGTGGAAAAATAAAGCTGGGTGTTATCTTTATAGAGCTGAAACTGGAGTCCATGTTAATTTTATAATCTTCCCAATTTCAATATATATAGGACTCTACAGGTAAGTAAGATCAAAGTAAAGTATTAACTGCCTGGTTGGTCCTTTGAGATTCGTCCGAGGAGAGACACCAGTATTTATTCAAATCCTTCCACTCTGGAAACATTTGAGTACCTTTCTATTAAATATATATATTTGGGATCTTCTCTATACATGCAGTCTCACATTTGATTCACCTAGTGAACGCTCTGTTGATGTGAAAAATTATATCATTGCCTAAAATATAAAGAAAAGGATCTACCACTAGTCCCTATGTCCAGTATTTCAAATATTCAAGAAATACCAAAGTAGAGCATCGTAGACTTCCATCCATTAAAAACAAAGCAGGGAAAAAATGTTCATAAATCAAATAATTTTTATTTCAAAGATAAAATTTCCTTGCTAGGATACCTTAATACCATTGCTACGATCCATTCACAAGGTCAGGTTTATTTCTGGCTACTTATCTCTATTCATGTAAAATATGAACATTTCTTACTATGGTGCTACAAAACACTCATTTTGCCTCTCCCATCAGGAACTTCAGCAGACCCTAATTAACCCTCTGGAGAAAATATTTATAAAAATAACAAGGAATTATTAGCAATGAAGCAGATTATTTTTTTTCCCCCTAAGAAAACATCAGACTGAGTGTATTGTTGCTAAATTGCTAAGCCAATTCATTGGTCAAAACTTTTAATGAGCTGAAGTACATCACTGGAAAGCTTTTTGGAAGAGGCATTATGTGTGTGTATATGTGTTCCCAGAAGGGAATCTCTCACTTCTGCCTCGCAGTATCAGACCATTATTGAACAGTGTAAGAAATGTACACATTTGTTAAGATATTTTGAACTTCGGCATTTATGAAGAATAATATGATTGCTAAAAGTGGCAAGTCTTTTCAATTTTTATTCCTAAAATTATAGATAGACATGTATCAATCTTACCCAGGATGCTTCTGTAACATGGAGAATTAGACGGTTTAAGCTGTACACAGACACCACCACCCCAGTGATAGTTCCCACTCAATACAGTTTTATGATGGTTTAAATATTTTTTGAAAAATCTATGCCTTAATTTTTCTGTCAAAAAGAAATACTTATATCTGGATTATTCTCGTTAATATCTATTTTTTCTTTACCTGGAAATTTCTTTGTATATAAACTGCTTATAACGCTTCTGTGCATGAGATTTTTTCATATTAAGTTTCAAGACTGAGTATTTAAAAAATTTTTTCAGTTCTATAACATGGCAAATATTTAAACTATAAAGCTTTTCAGATTTGTTTTGTGCTACATCAAATCAAATGGATCAGCTTTTAAGTTTCCCCTCAGTACTTCTCAATTTCCTGATGTTTTCTTATAATGCTTACCTTTTCCTGCTGTCTCCTTACAAGAAAAAAGAAATAATTGAATAACGTGGAATCTCCAGGTAACAAAAATTAAGGAGAAGACATGATTTTTGACAGGTAGGTGAATTAAACATGTTTTAGCATTTCAATTCATCACAGATAGTAAGTATTCTTTTGCCCGAAGTGATAAAATTTCAATTTGAGTTTATTATTTAGCACTAAATAACAAGAAATCAATTCACACAAGCCATAGATCTTTTGCAGTATTTTTAAAAAAATGTGCTACACTTAACTCCAGTGTTTACTTTGGTTCACTTTAATGGATAATGACCATCTGCAAATTGGATTCCTGTGCTTTTGAACTCTGTGAGAATTTGGTTCCTAGAATATGATGGATAGTTTACTCTAAGCAATCTAAATATTTCATCCCACTGCAGGGATGTGTATACAATGAGGGATATACAAATCATTTACTGAATGTTTAGATTATAAATATTAATTGCTTCTTCTTACAGCCCTTGCATTCTGTTTCTTTTAAGATCAACTAGAAATTATTACAGTGCTTTGTAACATCTAAACTGCCTAGCTGTATTAGTGGTTTTTATGGAAGGCAATGGGAAAACATTACTTGTATAAAATCCAAGTATCATTTTATGTATCCAAAGAGAAGAACTCACTGTTTATTTAGTGCTAGGCATTTGTACCACATGCTAATGGTTTTCTGAAGACTGTATGGAAAAGACTTGATTGAAAGAAGAAAAATCTTTCTTTGAAAGATTTTCTGTAAACAAAATCAAACAGAAAATTATGAGCAAAACAAACTGTATATGTTATTTCTCTGAGATCTGCATTTTTGTTTGACCAGTTAAATGTTACTTTATTTCTTCTACAACCTAGCAAGATCACAGGGTTTGGGAAAGGAACTCTTTTGCTTCTATTCTATACTGCATCTGGTAGGAAGGTATCATGCAGAGCATTAAGTCCCTCATTCCCAAAATGTTATGTCAATTTAGTTGAACCACAATGGAATAAAACATGTGCTGCTGCTGACTGATGAAAATCACTTATAATGTTCTTCTTAGCACAAGAAGCATGACTGAGATTCCAGTCTTGTCGCTGTAGATACCTAAAAGTTAGAGCTTAAGCTCTCAAGGCAGTCAAGAGGCATCTAGGCAGACAGCTACTAATTCTAAAACAGTTTGGACAGCCTTAGTTACTGATTTGACACCTTTGTATCTAGCTGGTCATCCCAGTTATCACACCTGAAAGGCTGCATGGGTACTCAATACAACTGCAATATATCTATATCATCTCAGTCCTATTGCCCCAGGAAAAGGAAACCAGATATAATCCCCATTTGGGAACTATTGCATATAGTTTCCTAGTTTCATATTATATTGCATATATAATTCATATTATATTGCATATATTCATATTACATTGCATATAGTTCCCTAGTTTCCAGCATGGACATTTAGGAGATGAGTACACAAAGGAGTTAATTCCACATCCAGGCTAAATTGTTAGGAATTAATCTAATTCTAGAAAAAATTATTCCACCATATGAAATTACTAAGAAGACAACAGAAGTAAGACATAGGAAGTAGAATTATGCATGTCCACATGTGATATGAATCTCAGATTCTACGGATAGCATCTCATCTCTAACTGTTTGGTTACTTCCAGTTTATTAGGAAACAGTAGACTTCAAAGAGTGCAAAAATCATAAGAATTACCTGTGATGTTATTTGTACATTAGAAACCATTTCATTTTGCTGCTATTTCTCTGCATTGAGCTAATAACTTGTATTTGACTAAATGATAATATCTACAAGGATACCTAAATTAGAAATTAAAACAACATAGGACGATGAGGCCGTGACTTACAGCTAAATGACTGCCTACTTTCTTTCAGTTGTCTGGGTTAAATGGATACCCAGTGGCTTTCTGACCACCGAAGTTTCTACATAAGGATTAGGGAATACTTTGGAATGTTCTGCCTGTTGCCAAATCTTCAGTATATAGATAATTACTGTTTTTTCAAGACAGATAAATTCTGCAATTACTGTCATTGAAAAACATTTTCTAAAATATTATGAATTTATTCACCTTTTCACCCAAATTTTCAAACTCTTTTAAATGGCACAGGTCACTGTGCAGGTTTCCACTGTCAATTCCCATCAAAAATGCATATGAATAGAAACCACCACTAGTTGTTTGTTTATACATTTATGGTCATAGCATGACATCTGGTGCATCAAACTCAGGATCTGAGCTAGAGGAGAGCTGTCAGTTTGGGAGCCTTGCTTTTAAATTTTTGTTTTGAAGCTCATGAGTTTATTCACCTACCTACACAGAGGTAGAGCAGAAAATGAGCCTTAGTATCAGGACATGAACTACTTTATGTTTCCCTATTCTTGTTTTTCTGCTATTTTCCTTTACAAATATTTCAAAACTCTTTACAATTTTCCAAGAAGGAATAATACCTTTACTTAAAACATTAAGTTCCTCCAAAACTCACAATTGCTGTGAATGAAACAAATACTGAAGGGAGGAAAAATACAGTCTAAGTAAAAGAATGCTCATGGAATTTTATTGAAGCCACACACATTTTTTTAAATATGTTGTTTTATTTTTACTTAATTATACATAGTTATTCATTTTCCTTACATGTTGTAAAGCAAGCCACACTTTCTTTATAGCAAAAGACAGAAATAATAGTTTCCTAAAATATTTGGAAAGTGCACTATCCTGAAGGCCATAGAAATTATTACTCACAATCTGTGATTTTATGCACTCACTGTAATGCCTGAGCTTTAAGTAGATGTTACAAAGAGCATTCAAAGATATGAAATTAGACTATTTATTGTGTCTATAAGATACAGCAGGCAGTAGATTTGCATACTAACATAGAAATCTGATTTATTTAATAATTTCTTTTTCAAAAGGCTGTATATATTTGCATGTGAATGAGTAAATAGTCTGACAGGAACAAGGAAGGAAAAGAACTAATACCAAAAACTCCCAAAGAAATGGAGCTGAAGAAAGAATAGATTAAATACCTTTTTTAAAACTCCTTGAATAGCTATTAAAACAGTGGGATTTGGTGCTGAGGAAGTCCCAAAGGACTTATGTTGGGGGGCGGGGGGGCTGTTTGGGGAGATGTTTCTAAGTGTTATGAACAAAAGCTAATTGAGGGACTGGAGAACAAGTCCTATGAGGAGTGGCTGAGGGAGCCTAGAGAAGAGGAGGCTGAGGGGAGATCTTACCACTGTCTACAACTACCTGAAAGTAGGTTGTAGAGAGGAGTGTCTCGATCTCTTCTCTGAAGTGATAGATGATAGGACAAGAGGGAAGGGCCTCAAGCTGAGCCAAGGGAGGTTCCAAGTGAACCGTAGGAAAAATTTCTTCACCAAAAGGGTTATTGAGCACTAGAAAAGGCTGCCCATGGAGGCGGTTGAGTCACCATCCCTGAAGGTATGATGATCTAATACGTATGTTTATAGGCAAGTTGAGAAAGTGTGGGAGAAAAACAAAATCCTTCATCTTATCTTTGCAGCATTGTGGGAAATCTGTGTGAAGAAATGTTCATGGCAAGATCAAAAGGAAGTCAAATGTCATAGCTCATGTAGAAGATAGATGTTTCCTTTGATAAAATACTGTCTATAAAAAAGGAAATGTGCTACACAGGTCTAATGGGAAAAGGAGGTGGGGAGCTACAGAAATTAATATTCAAAGAATTAGATACACAAATTAAGCAAGTTATTTTCTCTGGTTATTTTTCTGCCAATTCTATTGACTTTCTTGAAAAATCCTTAAGATTGAGTGCTTGGCATTTCAGAAAATGTTTTTTGAAATACAGTGCTACAGAGATATATAATAGGCAGAACTGTGCTGGTGTTTTACCTACTAAAAGGTCAGCACTTCTTTTTCAAGCTTCTAATCTATTTTATGTCATTTTTCAATTGGTGGTGTGGACTGATTGCATAAAGATATCCAGTTTTCTAGTAGTTTTACTAGTGTACAGTGCTTCTGTCAGCTCAGAAGTTCAAGGAGGCTAGCAATCTAGTCGACTCTAGTAACCCTAAAGGAACAACTTGATTTCATTTGAGAAGTGTGGCTAAAGAAAAAAGTATTCAATCTATTATGAAATTCAAGTTGAAATACAAGCAATTAATATCAGACAAATAATGCTTGAATAAAAAATATATACCATGGTGCAATAAGAATAAACAAGCTCAAAAATCTTCAATTCATGTTTCTATTTGTTTATTCTGAATAATAGAGAGTCACAAAGGAAACTAAGGAGGTGCTAACACAAGCAGATTATGAATGGGACAGAGAAATCTGCTCTAACTCACCAAGTGAATTGTGTACAACAGTTTCTGGGTTTATATGCATTCATTCATTCACAGAGATTATACAAGTTATTTAAATAACTGTTGATTCCATCAAGCCAACTACAGTAAAGATCTACCAAAACGATTTAATTAATTAATTAGAATACCTTTTCTTGACTTTATATGTTTTGTTTGTCAAGAGTGGCAGAGGGCTGCAGAAAAATAAAGAGACCTAGCTTATTAATAGTGTACATACAGGATGACAGTATAAAAGTAGGCATTCTGTTCAAGAATATAACCCGCATTTACAGAAGTTCTGTGTTATAAGTGAGTGTCTGTAAAAATACAGGTTCAGAATTATGTGACAGATAAGTGGAAGAGGAAGATGGGACCAAGGTAAAAAGATTTAGGATCTGGGGGTTCAAGGTCTTGACTTTGAAATATATAGAAACAGTTCTACTGATTACATTCATGTGTAGAGCTAAATTCTTATTCATGTCCACTTCTGAATATCTACAAATGCCATTTCTCATGTATGGCCTTACTCCGTCAGCTTGTAGTAATGTGTCTACTGAAGATCTAAGCAATATGTAGATATAAACCCAGAAGAACCCAATATTTTCTTCAAGATACATTTGCTTGCTCACCAGTAACTCCCTTCAAGTGCCCAATAAGTATTTATTGATTAAACTAGTGTCTTCATTCCTAAACAATAATTTCTGTCCTACTAAATTAAGTCTAGCTGCAGCAAATATGGTTGTATTGCTTTAGCAGAGGGCAGAAATTAGCCCAGTGTTATTTTAAGAATATTTTTCTAAAACATGCTTTGAAGGTAAAATTACCACCTCTGTATTCTAATTTAGGAAATGACCTAGTAATAGTCTTCTGCTTTGTGAAGACACTTTGATTGTTGATTTTCAGGAAAGCCTATTATGCACTGAACTGAAGTACTTTCATGGTTCTTTGTCCCTTTTATTGCTATTGTCCTTGAGGATTTTATAAGCACCTCTAATATTGTGTACAGATAGGACATTTTTATATACTCACTGATTTGTATTATAATCACAATATCCAGGTTTACAAGCTTTGACACAGAAAACCCCAAGGTGAACCCTATAGCTCAGGAATGAAGATTGTGAGAGGAGAGACAAAGAGATGGTTACAGAACATGTTCTAACATGTTAACAATGCTTTGTTTGTGAAGCAGTTTTTAGCTAATAACATTACTGTGCTTGAGTACCCACCCTGTTCACCAGACCTGGCTCTCTGCAATTTCTATCTCTTCCCAGAGATCAAGTCACTGCTCAAAGAAACCCATTTTTTATAAGTAGAAGATGTGAAAGCAAAAATAATGGAGATCCTCAACAGCCTTTCAGATAATGATCTGCAGAATTGCTTTGAATGTTGGCGGCATCATGTGCAGCTGTGTGTAACTCAAAAGGGAACTATTTTGAAGGTGATCATAGCTGATTTTCTGAATTTGTTCAATGAAAAGGATGACAGGCACTATCTCGGGTCTTTTTGTATACAGACCTTGTATACACATATTCTATAATAAGCATGGATAATTTTTACATAAATATTTGAATCTATTTCAGGAAAACAAATCTGAAAAGAATGAAAGATGGTCATTGTTATACAAAGATTCACCTACAAAGACAACCACTAAACTGAGCTCTAACACAGAAGATGGCTTGGTGGGTTGGAATGTCAATCTCTACTTCTTTGGATGAGATCACCAAGAAGGACTCAAGAGTTGCACAAAAGATGCTGATACTGACTTAAGTGTGCAAAGAGTTATTTGTGAGTCCATATGTGGTGTCATATGTCAACTCTAAAGGTAAAGAAAAAAACAAGAAAAGAAAAAAAAAAAAAAAGAAGTGGAAACTGTCTCCAGTGTCCAGCTGGGGAAAAAAAAGGAATGGGTGTTTTTCCTCAGTGTGTATTTCTGGACATCCTCTCCACTGCAGTAGGTGATTCCCTGATTCTTCTTAACATAAACACGATGCTTCACCAGGACCTGCTTGGTTGCCTGTGGGATATTCATGCTCATTTCATGAGTATTGCTGACTGGAAAACCCTTTAATCAGGTGCAGATGATGCACATGATAATTGGCTATTAAGCTTTGCAAATGTTTATTATTAGGTAATGCTTATTGGTTATTTAAATTACTTTCGTTGCCAAACATTGTCTACTAAATTCTGGTTTTCCCTAGCATAAAGTTATAAACTAAATTCTACAAAGGAAAGGATGAAAAGTTAGGAGGAGTTGGGGAAGAAATGGCAATTCTCACATCACAGACAATTGTGGTAGCAATTGTCTCCCACAAGAAACTCCAAGCAATAGGCATAATAATGATCCACATAGTCTAAAAGTTTGCCTGTGACAGCATAGGTAGCAGTGCTTTGGATTACAAATCCAAGATAACCTGTGTAGAGAAAGCATACAGGAGAAGTGTGTACATACTCTTCCAGTGTTAGCAAACCAATGCGTGAGACAAATTGGGAGTAAATGGGAAGCAATATCCAGGCATGCTACAGAAACAATCTGTGTACGTGTGGCAAACCAGGTTTCACAGTAAAGCAAAAAGCTTTTCCTTCATGCTTCATGGTTCTTCTGTCTAGAAAAGTCTCATTTCAGTGGACTTTCCTGCCCATTTTCTCTTTGCCTGTATATCCTCTCTCTTTATTTCTGTTACAGTCTGTGCTACTTTAAACTATTTCTTCACCCTCCTCCTCTCTGCTTCAACTGCTTCAGTGTTCCAGCTCTTCTCCCTTTTCCTCCTTCTCATTTCCTTTGAATTCTTCCCTTTCCCTCACACTTTATGCATGTCTCCACGTTTTGATCCTCCGATCTTTGTCCTGTGCTTTGATTTTTTCCTCTGAAATGCCAAGAATTCTTGTTCCCTTTGCAGTTATAAAATCTTGTCTTCGTCTGTTCCCACCTCCCTGTATGGTCTTTGGCCTCTCAACCATTTTAATGTTCATTTCTCTTGAATAACCCTGCCCTCAGCTGTCCCAGCCTTCTTCCCTTTTAGTCATTCCCTTCTCAAACATACCCACATATCTAAGAATGAGGCAACTCAGTTTTTTAAGTAAATTGTGGGTGTTCATTTCAGAGGAGTAGAAGTCAAGTACATTTAAACTTCAATGAGGTGAAAGAGCAAGTAGCATAGAAAGGCTGAGAATGTATCTGGAAGAATAAAGTTACATTTCTTCAGTCTACTTCATAGACAAGATAGGAACACAGTAACAATTTTCAGCTAACTTTTATTTTAAAGAGGGAGGGGTAACCTTCAGAATGTTTACAAATGACACCAAGTTGGACAGGCATGTTGATCTGCTTGAGGATAGGAAGGCTCTACAGAGGGATCTGGAAAGGTTGGATTGATGAGCTGAGGCCAGTTGTAAGAGGTTCAACAGGGTTAAGTGCTGGGTCATGCACTTGGGTTACAACAAGCTCATGCAATGCTACAGGCTTGGAGATAAATGGCTGGAAAGCTTCCCAGTGGAAAAGGATTTGAGGGTCTTGGTTGACACCTGGCTGAATATGAGCTGGCAGTGTGCCCAGGTGGCCACAAAGGGGGTTGTTTAGTGTGGATAAAGGGAGGCTAAGGGGAGGCCTTATTGCTTTCTACAACTATTGAAAAGGAGGCTGTAATGAGGTGGGTGTTGATCTCTTTTCCTAAGCAACAAGTGATAAGATGAGACGAAATGGTCTCAAGTTGTACCAGGGAAGGCTTAGATTGGATATTAGGAAAATTTTCTTCTCCTAATGGGTAATAAAGCAATAGTACAAGCTGCCCAGGGAAGTGGTTGAGTCATCATCTGTGGAGGTATTTAAAAGATGTGTAGATGTTGTGCTTAGGTACATGATTTAGTGGTGAACTTGGCAGTGTTGGGTATATGCTTGGACTCAAAAATATTAAAGAACTTTTCCAACCTAAATGATTCTGTGATTCTATGTTTGCTTATTTAATAGATCAGATTTTGAAAGCTGAATGTTTTTAAAAGTGTGTCCCAATGACCAGCTCCCTGAGCCTTTGATAACATTATTAGGTGAAGATAGAGAAAAAAAACTGGAGGAATGTATGAAAGACGTACTAAGGATGGTCTCTCAAGCAGTTGGCTTGGCTTGTCTAGAGTATCACTCTGCAATATGGGTTACAAAACAGCAGAGTTGCCAGAATGAAAGCTGAAAGTGCATTCATGTAGGGACAGGTCACTCTACCTAAAGCGATTCATTAGTGCCCCTGGCACTTAAACAAGTGCTAGGAAATGGCTGTATTATCCACACAGCCTTTTATGCTCTTCTCTTATGCACTAAGAGCCAAAGAATCAGGAAGAGTAGCATGCAAGATCTGTGCTGCTGCACAGTATTGCAGATTTTCCTAATGCTGTACCTCTCAGGGGAAAAAAAAAACAAAAACCAAACAAAAAGCCAAACCCAAACAGATGTAGGACTGCTACCCTCATTGTTTTTTAGTGGTTTGGGTTTTTTTAAATTCCCTTTCAACAACCCTAGTAACCTAGTATTCCACTGCAATTTCACTGGCCATAGAATCCATCTCTTCGTAGAATTATGTGTGTAGCCTCCATGAAGTTCACTCAGTATCATGCACCTAACAGAGGAGGCACTTTTTTTCTTCCTGTAGGTTTATGAAAACAAGTATCAGGTTGATTCTCATTCAGATGCAAATATGAAACCAATCAAAATGGACTGAAACGCCTGTAGGCTTCGGTTGTTTTCAAACTGAGAAGGAGGTGAAAAGCAGCCCCTTGTTGCCAGCTGTAAAGCAAAGGAAATGGCTAAAATATGGTGAGGCAGACAGTGTTGCAATGTTTCTCATTACAAAATGTCATTGCTCTGCTAGTTCATCACCATTTTTTGGAGAGAACTGCAGAAGGTAGTGTCAGAGAAAGAAAGGTATACAGGAGACAAGAAATACTGCAAAGCATTAGGGAGGCAAAGAAAGCACTTACTGACTTCAGAGGAGCGGTGTGGATATTACCTGGGGCAGAGTCTGGCTTTGACTGCTGCCATCTGCATAAGCCCTTCACAGTATCCAGTGCACTAAGTGGTCTTACTTACAAGGTTGTAAATCCAGAGTATCTCCACTGAAGACAATGGTCCTGAAACCAATAGAGACAATTCAGATTGATGCTGGTGTAAATGACATCACACTCTAACCTTAAGCACTTGCTCAGGTAATATTTTAAGTCTTCCTGATAGTTAATCTTCTTTTGCAAAATCCAGCTTCACTGATTTGGTGGACTCACAGTGGTATGGTCTGACACTATTTTATTTCTTTTGGTCTCCTTGTTTTAAAAGAAAAAGACAGTCAAAGCATTTTTAGGCATTTGTATAGTAGCAAGGTGTCGTGCTAAAAAGAGGGCAAATTTATCTTCTCTCCTTTCTGTGCATTTCATTAGGGAATCATTCATCTTTTGCTGATACTGTTCACATATTTAAAGCCTTTTTGACATGCATTTGTCTTTAAAAAGCTGACCCATTTCTCACACTTCTCACTCAAAATGACCCCCCAGATAACCTTTCAGGAATCCATCTCATTCCAATGGATACTCTCTCTAACTATCATAATTACATTGCTTGTTGGTCAAGGAAGTTAATGGAGGCAGCAGATGCAGCACTGCAAAATGTACTGCTGCTTTTAATAGCACCCAAAGAGCTAGCAAACAAGAAGCAAAATAAAATGTAACCTTTTACTCCTTAAATATAATTTTTGAAACCAAGTCTCAGGTCACTTAAATTCTGTCACTCTCAGCAAAAATTATTGACCTATTTGCTAAAGATGGTGGCAAGTTAGAGAAAACCAGCTCTTATTTTGGCAGGAGTAGTAACAGTTAGATACATCAAGTCGTTCCAGGAAACAAGTCAGTGGTAAGGATAACTTCACACACCTGCTGCTTCCATTTCTAATGGTCTCAAATGGTTTCGCCAGCTTTCAGTGCTGCCACAGCTGCTGCCTCATGTGCTGAATGTTTTACCTCCTTGGCAGCAAGAAACCACCTGACACTACTTATGAAATTTTGCGACATACACAGTAAAAGACAGGCCTTCATTCTTCCTCATTACTTTTGTTGCTCTGAAGGACTACTCCAAATCTGAGGACCTGTTTATTGTTATTTATCAGAATTGCAGTTGCTTTCTGATAGGTCAGTCAGAATCCTGTTGTGTGAAGTATTTCACATAGGTAAATTGATCCCTTTCAGAGATTAAACATGATCCTTTGGTTTGAATCCTTTGATCCTCTGGTTTCCTGGGTGGAAAACTGGTTGGATGGCCGGGCCCAGAGAGTGGTGGTAAATGGTGTGAAATCCAGCTGGAGGCCAGTGACAAGTGGGGTTCCCCAGGGCTCAGTGCTGGGTCCAGCCCTGTTCAATGTCTTCATCAATGATCTGGATGAAGGCATCGAGTGCACCCTGAGCAAGTTTGCGGACGGCACTAAGCTGGGTGGAAGTGTTGATCTGCTGGAGGGTAGGGAGGCTCTGCAAAGGGATCTGAACAGGCTGGACCGCTGGGCTGAGTCCAATGGCATGAGGTTTAACAAGGCCAAATGCCGGGTCCTGCACTTGGGGCACAACAACCCTATGCAGTGCTACAGACTAGGAGAAGTCTGTATAGAAAGCTGCCTGGAGGAGAGGGACCTGGGGGTGTTGGTTGACAACCGACTGAATATGAGCCAGCAGTGTGCCCAGGTGGCCAAGAAGGCCAATGGCATCTTGGCTTGTATCAGAAACGGTGTGACCAGCAGGTCCAGGGAGGTTATCCTCCCTCTGTACTCGGCACTGGTGAGACCGCTCCTCGAATACTGTGTTCATTTCTGGGCCCCTCACCACAAGAAGGATGTTGAGGCTCTGGAGAGAGTCCAGAGAAGAGCAACAAAGCTGGTGAAAGGGCTGGAGAACAGGCCTTATGAGGAGCGGCTGAGAGAGCTGGGGTTGTTTATCCTGGAGAAGAGGAGGCTGAGGGGAGACCTCATTGCTCTCTACAACTACCTGAAAGGACGTTGTAGAGAGGAGGGTGCTGGCCTCTTCTCCCAAGTGACAGGGGACAGGACAAGAGGGAATGGCCTCAAGCTCCGTCAGGGGAGGTTTAGGCTAGACGTTAGGAGAAAATTCTTTACAGAAAGGGTCATTGGGCACTGGAACAGGCTGCCCAGGGAGGTGGTTGAGTCACCTCCCCTGGAGGTGTTTAAGGCACGGGTGGATGAGGTGCTGAGGGATATGGTTTAGTGTTTGATGGGAACGGTTGGACTCGATGATCCGGTGGGTCTCTTCCAACCTGGTTATTCTGTGATTCTGTGATTCTGTGATTCTGTGAATCTCTTTTTAATGTAACTCTTATTTTTACACACATTCTCTCAGCTTTGTCTTCTACATGCCAGTCATTACCAACTTCACCACAGTTTACCTTCACTCACTAAATTGCCTTCAGTGAAAAAGCTGCTAGATTAATACACTTTGGAAAAGCAGACTTATTTTTCCTCTCTGTTTAAAAAAGCATCATGCATGTGTGATGTTTGAGGCTATATAGATTACCACTGCGAAACATAATTTTATGTTGCTGCATAACTGATGAATACAGCTCACTACCCTCCTCTCCACTTCTCTGCTTTGCATACACATGAGTAGAAAATGAGACAAAGGGGTTTTTTGGTATGGTCCCTATTTCACAGATGCAAATATTTTTGTTCTGTTATGATTATATGCTTTTCTGAACCACTTAAATGTATATTTTTTCCTCAAAAACACGGTGTTGCTAATTCCATTTTTAATACCCCAGTACATTTGGAGTCCAGTCCATTAAATCCAGTGAAGTTAATCCTGAGTCACTAGGAAAGTGAGTGGTCTGTCTTAACTCTTCTTTTATTAGTACCCTTAATTATCACTTAAGAACAATTTAATTCTTCTCTCTGGATACAGTATTCTTTTATTGACAACTAGAATAGCTTTATGACCATAGGGAAGGCAGATAGCTTCAAAATAAGACACTGTCTTTCCCAAAGACTAGGTTGGATCCTTAATTATCTGGGAAATATTTTCATTTTTGAATTAACAAACCTGCAGCAGACCATTTCAGTGGCAGATGCACAGACAAAGTATGTACATAGTAAAGTGGTTTCAAGAAAGAGGCACTTACAAAGAACTGTCTCCCCATTTTCTCAGTGAGTAAGGAAAAACGCAGGGTATTATCTAAGGCCTGTAAAAAAATAGGCTAAAATTCAAAGTTTCTTTACATAAGAAGTTAACAACTCAAAATCATAATATATTTGTCAACTAGCAACAAGATACTTCATATCAAAAAACTTGGATGATAGGACTGTCAACATGAGATATTCATGAAGACAAAGTGGGTTTTTGTGATATGATTTTACTAGAAAAGTTGGTCTACAAACACAGACTCTGCCACAGAACATGCGAAAACTGAAGTACTGACATACAGAGCATGATTGGGAATCTCACTAATCTTAGAATAAACAGGAATGTAAAATACTATGTTATGTATTTCATTAAAAATCACATATGTATTACATCTGCTTGACCTTTGAAATATGAATCTTATCTATGCAAATGAAAATAGTTTCCCTTGTGTTCATTATATCAATGTGCAGCATCCTTTCTTAGTACCTTTTATGTGTTAAATATTGAAACTCACATACTGAGGGCTTGAAAATTAAATCAGATAAGATTTTTAATGTTTTTCTGTTTCTACCATCCACAGTATTAGAGAAACGTATTAAATGTCCTTGAGTTAACTTACCTTTTTATATAGTTAATCTTTTTTACAGCCTTAGCAAGCTTCTGGTTGGTACAGTAGCAGGCAGCAAGACAGATACTTTCTTACAATATTTTTTCAACTAAAAACCCCATCGAGACTATTTCACTATGTAGCAGTTGACATAAACTGCAAACAGACATCCTACTTTTATTGTAATTATAATTTATTTTTTAAAATCAATTTTTAATTTATTTTCTCTGTAATCTTTGAAGTCTATTTCCTTAATATTCAGATTGCCTAACACACTACCTTAATATCTGATCCAAATCTGTATACAACTTCAAAGCAGAATTTATTCTTGCTGTAATTTGAATGTGACAAACAGGAATTATATATAATTTATTTGTACCAATCAGATCACTCAATATAACTTCATAAGTTCAGTTGAACTGAGAGTCTAATTTTACTATTATATATAAATGTTTTTAAGATTTTCCATTATTTTCTTTATCACTGAGTGAAAATGGGAGATGAGGCTCGCTAAACAGGATACTGAAATTACAATTTATTAAATAAGACTTAAGGAGTCTAGATACTATACAAGATCATTACAGGTAAACAAGAAATTCTAATTTGAAATTTTATTAATTCTCCTTATAAACAGTTAGACAGCTAAGACAAAGCTCGATCAGCTCAACGTAGGTTTAGATTACGGGTGGCAATTGGCCTGCAGTACAGATCCCACCTTCCACCGTAGCTAAATTGCTGAATTTGGGACTGACATTTTTCCCATATTTCCATTAATCCATCCTTTGAAAATCATTTCACCAATCAGTTCCTCCTATTACAGGGTTTATACACTGTACATACAGCGTATATTTAGAAGCTAAAACTAGCATTTCATGAGTGAATGATACAATTCAAAAGGCTTCAATGACCAACCTTGATACAGTGTGATTTACATTAGGTATGCATCTCATCACACTGATACCAGAATATGTATAGAATGACTTTCTGCTGACAAAAGATAAAGACTTTAATTTGTATCACATATTATCCTATGACATATCAAATAGTCAAGAAAGCTGGGCATTCCCTGAAATTCCCAGAGCTTCTTCTGATTTTCTTTTTTCAGCTGTTCCACTTGGAGTGATAAGACAAGGTAAAGCACAAACAAAACTTTTCTTTCAGCTTTGGAAATTTATTCTGTGAGACAATAGTTTCTTTTTCTTTATTATTTTAACTTCTGTTCTTTCCAGATCTTTTATATTCTGAAGGTATATCATGTAAAAATTGGCACAATTACATTTGATCACAGGACCAACATTATTCCTTAAAATCTCATAGTAATGTATGTATATGGATAAGATTTTTAAACATTCATCAGTGTGTGTCAGAATATAACTTCTGCTCTGATAGTTACAATGCTAGCTCAGTGACTATAATTTTTGTCTCTGTTAAGCAGCTCATTTAAAACCTGAATTTCCATCACTGTATTCAGACTTTATATGTTTAAGAATGTCTT
Organism: Phaenicophaeus curvirostris; assembly: GCF_032191515.1. Classification (NCBI taxonomy): domain Eukaryota; kingdom Metazoa; phylum Chordata; class Aves; order Cuculiformes; family Cuculidae; genus Phaenicophaeus; species Phaenicophaeus curvirostris. The sequence continues at coordinate 28,700,455 of NC_091397.1, forward strand.
TTTAAATTAAATTTCTTCATAACTGGTCTTGAAGACTAAAAATAAATTTTTTCATATCTTCCCCATCCACAACTTTCTTCTTAAAGAAAGTCTCTTAATGATGTATTAACTCAATTGGCCTCTGCCACACAAGTAGCTCCACAAGCAGATCCTTGCAGCCACAGTAAATGTGTGGAAGTCCTACATTGCTGGACAGGGTTTCCAGATCCTAGTTCAGATACCAGCTGCTTATTTAAGATTTAATATGCTGGATTTTGTTTGGTGTAGTCAATTTGCACAATGTCAAAACCCATGTTTTCATTTATCAGCATTTTCCTGATGCTGACCTCTTCCCCAGCCCCCAAACAGTAACAGTATCAGCACCTACTTTCTTACAGCTAGATTGTCTGCAGCCTAGGTTGTTTATTATGCATGCTGTATACCTTGCTAGCTCTGAAATGGGAATCCTAATTTCAATATGAGTGCGTGGAGGCTTGAAATAAGAGTATGAAAACAGAACATGAGTAAAAGGAATTGTTATGATGAAAATATCTGTTTACACCCTTAAGCAAACTTGATAATTTTTACTCCATTGGAATCCCACTTTGGTTTTGTGTATATATATATTTGATATTTTTAATAAGTGCTAACATTGGTAAAATGATATAAAATTTAAAATTGTGAAAACAAATTTGAGAATAAAAGTAATTGGGTTTTTAATTAGTAAAACAGATAATTCAAACACTAATTTGTGCATCATACAAATGCATATTTTTGCTGCAGAGGAGGCCATATGTGTACATGTGAAGCTATGTATGTGCTTAATTTTTAAGCCAGAAACATGCAATGATCCAAAAGCATTTAAAACTTGGGGAAGTCTTTAAAGATTGAGGATAAACAATTGAAATTAATGAAATAAACACATCCAAGCCACAGCAATGCCCCAGCACAAGACTTTCATACACTCTGAATATGCTACACCTTTTTGAAAATCAGATTTTATTATGACTTTAGGAACAGACACACAAATGACATTTGCAGCACATTGCTGCCAACTGGTGTCCTGTTTTCACAAGTAATCTGATAGTAATTTCAGCACGAAGAAAGCAGTGATTTATAGAATCACACTACCAAGCTTCCTGATATAGGTATATGTGAGGGTCAAATTTGTAAAATTACTTGAGCCACCAATTCTTTTTCCCGTAATTTATTGTAATTGCAAGCGATCACAGAAAAGAAACTTTGACTCTTGGTTGAAGGTCACATAAATTCAGTCTTCCCCAAATCATGAGCTCTACAAACTCTCCAGGATCAATCCTTCACTGTGCAGTTGGTTGTCTTCAGAGTAAACTGCTAGTTATTCCCTAACAGTCTTTGGAAAGGCTTCTCCCATCTTCCCTTGCAGTAGGTGTAATCGATAATTATTAAAATGTGGGTGCTAGCAACAAAGTGTCACAAGGTTCATAGTTCCTGTCAAAGGCAGATAGCTATTTGTTCTGAGGGTCTACAAGCTAGAGCAGATGTAAAATAAGAAAAATAAAATAAAATTAAAATAAAATATTTGTACCAATAAGCTTTTACTTGCTTCCACAGAGAACTGTACTAGGTAGAGGCTGAAAAAATTTAATTTACCTATAATGATTCATTTCTAAATATTGCTACTGGATTTTACCCTGTTGCATCTCCAGGCTTATGAACCAGTACATATTGAAATAATCATAAAATCATAAAAGTTGGAAAAGTCCTCTAAGATCATCAAGTCCAGCCACCAATCCAACACCACCATGTCTACTAAACCATGTCCTGAAGTGCCACATGTACTCAATTTTTTAACACCTCCAAGGATGTTGACTCCATTGCTTCCTTAGGCAGCCTGTTCCAACATTTTACCACTCTTTTACTAAAGAATGTTTTTCCTAATATCTAACCTAAGCTTCACCTGGTGCAACTTGAGTCCATTTCATCTCACCCTCTTGCAGGTTACTTGTAAGAAGAGGCCAACACCCACCTCGCTACAACCTCCTTTCAGGTAGTTGCAGAGAGCAATGAGGTCTCCCCTCAGCTTCTTTCTCTCCAGACTAAACAACCCAAATTCTCTCAGCCATTCCTCATAAGACTTGTGCTGCAGACCCTTCACCAGCTTTGTCACCCCTCTCGGGACATGCTTCAGCAACTCAATGTTATTCTTGTATTGAGTGGCCCAAAACTGAACACACTAGTAAAGGTGTGGCTTCACATCTCAAGCAAGGCCTGACCTGTATTTCCTTTTGCCATCTCAGCACAGACTTGAGTCCTTGCTCAGATCATTTAATAAAGGATAACAAACATATATTCAGTGTTATTGGACAAAACGACTACATCATAAGGTTCAGTGTAACAAAAGGTCTCTCAAAAAAGAGAAGACAAAACAAGATACAGCTTTGGGTGAGAAAAAAACTAAATAAACAATCTAACTAAGCAAAGAACAAATCTGAAAGGTATTGAATTATGTAAACTAACTGGTTGATCCTGAACTTTGATTCTTCCCCAAAAAAGACTACAATAAGTCATGAGTATCATACTCAAATTTAGACTGCTAAAAGCACAAAGTCATTGAGCTTTTAAAAGCACTGCAATTATTTGAACTTCTACATAAACCAAGACGTTTCCACTTCCAGAGTGATTATTGGCATGAACAGCACAAAAAAATGAAGGAGACTTGAGGGAAGAAGAAATGAAGAAATTAATAGTGGAAATAACTGGTGTAAAAAGCATCTGTGGAAAACATTTTACATCTATTGTAATATTTTTTGAAGCAGAATTCAAGGGAGTGCATGCAGGTAAGAAGGGGTAGCTGATAGCGAGGGAGAGATTTATGCATATAAATACGTGATAGATATTACAGTGGCAAAATCAAATACTTCCAAGTACAAAATTAAAGCACTCAACAGTCTTTGCAACCCTAGTTCTTTTCCCTTGAGGATATGCATTATGACACAGGCTTTTAATACATAATTGCACACTGTGTTTTTTCTGCATAGGACCCCTACCCCATTGAGTCAATAAGAATGGATGGTGATCAATTAAAAAAGAACAGCTATTCAATGTTTTGTTTTAGCCTCATTGTTCATTTTGTGGACTTAAGCCTTATCTACTGCACACTATTCAGAGACTGCAATGAAGACAGAATTATTAATTTCCTCATGGGGTTTTCTCCGACACTCAGCACTGTGATACTCCACAAGTATTAATCTATCTTTACAAAGTGCAATGTGATGTGAGAGGTTACTGTTATCCCCACACTGCAGATAGCAAGTTGAACCAGAGACACAGTGGGCACAAAAGTACCTGCTTGTTTACAGTATGCAATGTAGGACTCGGCAACTGATTTCTCACATTACATAAAGCAGCACTTAGCATGCTCAAGGTAATACACTCACAGGCTTCAGTGGTCTCTGAGAATAGCCAGAGCAACTCAGGCCAACAGAAAAGAGAAAAGGGAGAGCAGTGATTAGCTACTTTTACTGTAACACCAAACTGGATCTCTGCTGCAGAGACAAAATCAAAATCTCTCTTTCATTCACATATCAACTTTGGCAGTAAAAAGATAGGTCATATGAAAAGCACCCCAGATTCACACCCCCAGCAGGTCCAGACAGTGCTCTTAACAAAGCATAGGCTGCCATGGAAGATTACCAAGTGGTCATTTAAGCAAAGTGACCATGTATATGCAAGAAAATCTGGAACTGAAGAAGGTAATCTGTCATTCTGTAACTTTATAATGCTTGGTTTTGCAACCACAGCAATCTTTTGTAAAGTAGGACATGTAGCTGTTTCTATGTTATTTTCTGCACCTTCAAGATTAAAAGGGAAAAAAACCAGAACTTATTTTATGTGATGCTATTTAATTGTCCTCTTTGAGAGGTCTTCAACTTCCATTCACAGTATATATGCTAGCAATGGTAGGATATTGATGAAGTTGGCATTGGGTGAATGCAATAAACTTACACTGCTTGTCTCAGACCTATGTCTGACAATCTTACTGCCTTAGCCACACCAATAACAGGTAAGTGACCACATACCCTCATAATTTTATTGAATTTTCTTTGCATTGAATCAATGATTTCTTTCTTTGTGTTGGGCCACACAGTAGAGACCTGAAATTCATACAAGAGGCAGGGCAGACTTCAGCTCTGTGTTCAGCCTTCACTCAGGCTTCCTTGGAGAAGCTGTCAGCCTTCACTAAAAGTCTCGCTTCACTCCTTCAGCTTTAGATATTCGGAGGGGTTCAACCAAATGCATTAAGAGCAGAATCTTCTTAGACTTAGCAGCTTAAACTTTCTTATTTATTTGAGGACTGTTTGCCAGTTTGTAAACCAGAGTCTCGGTTTCTAAAAATTAATGGCCCTATCAAATTTCATGTGAACTGGGAACAATCAACAGGGAAAATTTAATTTAAATTAGCATGATCTCATGAAAAACTAAAGCTTAAAAGATCTTTTTATGAGAAAATCATATATCCTTTATATTAGAGAGTGCTCTCCATTTTGATTTTAATACACTGTCAAGACTAAAAAGAGAAAAGAGAGAAACATTACAGTCAGTAATGAAATATAAGATAAAATAAACAAAAGTGAGATTGTAGTTCTAGACGATTTCCAAAATACATTTTTCAAATGCTTTCTGTCATATAGCAGATCAAATGCTTTCTGTCAGATAGCAGATCAATAATGTAGTGGTAAATTTGTGTCTTCTTTGTCCTTATCTCATGTTTAAATTAAGGGTCTCTCTACTCCTTGTGAACGAAGGAGTATCAGCCAGATCTGTAGAGAAACATTTTTATAAGGGGCCATTGATGACGAGGATACAGGAGTATTGCATGAGTTCATTTTCAGCTCTCCACTTCCAGGACACAAAGCAACAAAGGAAGCAGCAAAATGCATACTCAGAAGTGGAGTTCTAGAATCAAGATCACAGAAAATGTAGTGAAAATCACAGATAAGAGTTGAAAATAAGCTAACTACTATTGATAACTACAAAACACATCCAGTCTCAGACATATAGAATACTGAGATATATATAATACTCTTAGGTAGTTCCTTTTCCATTCTCCTGTCTAAGAATGCAGATTGTCCAATCCCTACATTTTTAAGAATCAGTACTTCCAAGAGCATATTAGTTGGTATAATGATTACATATTTGAAGTTCGGATAATATACAATCTTGAATTTACTGCACTTGTGAAACATACTCAACCTGAGCCACATCTCACATTAATTAGTGTGCAGGTGGATAATGTGGGCATTATTTCATTCTGTCTTCCCCTCTGCAAAATTGTTTTAAATGTGAATATTACAGAACTTCAAGTATGTATGGGAGCAAAAGATACTAGTAAGAAGAATCTTCTAAAAAACAAGTAAGAACCTACATTGTTGTCAAGATGCAAAAGAAATACAAACAACAACCTTGCAATATCTTTGCAATTATTTAAAGACAGGGAATGATTATAGTACATGCATTAGGTGTTTTCAAACTAGATCAGTAACAAGGTACAAATTATAATTCTATACTGTATTTCTCCAATAATCACTAGTACTTGAATTGCATTGTGTAAGACCATGAATCCATGTGCTTCTCGTATTGCCTGCCTTGCTACTTTGAATAACAACAAAGCTGAGTATCAGTGTATTTCTAATCATATCTCAAAACCAACAGAGGAATGGCCAGAGTGTATCTTATCTTGAAAATGTATGAGTGCAATCTAGTATAAAAGGTAGACTATGACAATCAGTATAGATACAGTAGATTTTCTTTGGATGAGATACTTTCAGATGAATGCATCTCGTATTTGTGGCTTTCACTGGCTTCCTTGTATATATGAGTGAGATTAGAAGACTTCAAAAAACTTTCTGTTTTAATCTCACAAGTACATTGCAATGATAAGAAGGCAATATCATAGTCAGCTCGGATGTAAACAGAAGAAATTTTTGGATGTAAAACTGTCAGTGAGAAGGTAGAGATTAACTGCAGGACTCAGCTCTGCTGGTGCTAATGGACATCCTAGATCAGGAGTCTTGTTTTATCAGCAAATTTCAATGTGGGGTCAAAAGTAACAGAGTAACTAACTCACTTAAAATCTCTTAATTCTGAATATAGAGACCATTAATCTTCAAAATTTACAGGGACAAATCCTCACACATAATCCAGTCTTTAAAATAACTGCTTCTCATAGAAAGAAGATGAACACCCAGAAACACTGTGTAAGTGATTTACTTCATCAAAGAAAACACTTAACAGAATCCTCCAGCCATCTGTCCACTGACTTAGCAACTGAAGATTGAAGGCCTTATTTCCAGTAGGTGCTCCAGAAGAGCCCTGATAACTACTTAACAACTGCTGGTGAAAACCTAAAACACCCTCACAGCTCTCCTATTCTTCCAGCTCTCTGCTGAACACTCCATACTTGAAGAAACAAAGAGACTAGCTGAGAAGATGAATGAATATATACTCCTTACACGAGATCACTTCAAATACATTGCATCATTTTGTCATTTTTTATTGAGATAAACTCCTATTGAAGTCAAAAGTAAAAATTATTTTGGACATCAAGATCTGTATGTCCTCACCAAACAATGAACAGCCTCAAACTTCTTTTCTGTCCTCATCTGGACAGCAGCTCCATGACTTTCTTGCGCTAAGGGCCTCAAAGCTGGACACAGTACTCCAGGTGAGGTTTTACCAGACTTAAGTAGTGTGGCAGAAATGCCTCCCTCAACCTGCAGGCCATACTTCTTTTGATGCAGGCCAGGATACATCTGGCCTGGGCTGTGAGTGCACAGTGTTGGCTCATGTTGAGCTTTTCATCTGTCAGTACCCCCCATTCCGTGTCTTTAGGAATGCTCTGAAACACACTATCCCCCAGCATGAACTGAAAGCTAAGATTGCCCTGAGCCAGGTGGAGGACCTTGCACTTGGCCTTATTGGAGCTCATGATGTTCACATAGGCCCACTTAATCAAAGTCATGCTTAAGTCAAATTGGATTAGGACATGTCTATTTCTTGTATGAAATTTTTATAAGTGTTTTTTTTATTTGCTGAAGTAAAAAAAAAAAAAAAATGGATTGTCCAGTTTCCTTTATATAGAAAACCAGCTCTCTGATAAGCTGGATGTATTTAGCTCGATCTGTGAAATTTGTGTAAACCATATTGCATTTTATTCCAGTTTTCCCTTCCCTATTTGTGTTTTGCAACACAAAATGTTGCAAAAAAAGATTAACATTTGAGAACAAAGTAAAGAGTATTTAATTTCCAGATTGTTTCAATCCTTCTTTAAAAAATAAGTACTGAATTCGCTGTCCCAGTCATGTAGCAAATGGATTTTTGAAAATTTCATTCTTAATAGACACATAATGTAATCAGTTTTTTCAGAGATGTACAGTAAATATTAGTTTTATTTTCCTAACTAAAGCAAGATACTTTGAATTTTGATTTGGTATCGAAAGGAGTAATTGCCATGCAGTCATTCCCCTTTGCCAATAAAAACAACATTGTTTTGATCAGCTTCACCTTTTTAGCAATATAGAGACAAATATCTATCTAGCTGAAAATCACACTCAGATTCCCAGTAATCTCAGTAGCATCATTATTATGGCATTTATATCTTTCTTTGGACTAATTTTATTTGTGAGACTGCAGCATCTTTGAATATTTCTTTACTCTCTTGCAATGCTTAGTTCTGTTTCACTTTGGCAATTCTGCAAGTTTTGACCTTCAAGATGTAATTTTCTTGCTGATTATTACATTTTTGTAGAATCTTGAGTCACTTTTAATAGTCTCTTCAAGAAGTTTATTATACTGAAAGACTCCTATAAAGGCTTTTTTCCTCCCTTTTATTAAGATACAGTTCTAGACAGCTTTATATACTGTTTATCTGAGGAAACTTCAGCAGTCCTCTACATTCAGACACTCTCATTTCAACTGGCCTAATAAAAAAAAAAATTAGAACAGAGTAGGCTTTTTGGCCAAAATGTGCCTTGCTGGGTGAAAATCAGATCAGGTATTGGTCATTTTCTTCTCATCATTCACTTTAGTTTAATTTCTCCTTGCTCATTTGTTTCATTCTGTTTGCCAGATCTGGAGGTCTGAAGTTCCTGTACCTTTTGGTTTAGTGATTATTTGGTGGTGGATTTGTTTGTGTTACAGACAAGTCTTCATGGAAAAAACTTCCATGGAAAAGCATAGGTATCTGCCTATTTAGTATGTTAGGGTTTTCGTATTTTTCTTATGTACTGGATTGCTAATCTAGGCTCTTTGTAGTACTACAATACATAGCAGTATGACACCCGAGCCTCTTTGTGCACTCAGTTCTTAACCATTAAGTTATATATTGCTTGAATGCGTGAAATGTGCCCACTAACATTAAGCTGATCTTTTGATTACTTCCCTGTCACTACAGAACCACTGCAGACTTATAAGGTATAATCATCAACTGATTTCAGTGGACTTACGTCTGTCTGTAGTAGCTGAAAATCAGCCTATAACTCCCAAGTAAAATTATTAAAATACTTCCAATGAACATTTTCTTCTCAAAGAAGTGCTATAGGAAGTTTCGCTCTTAGAAATAAAGAATAAAAGAATATAAATGAATAAAGAATAAAATGATAAAATATGAACAGAATAAGTTAGTCAAAACCCTATGACAGTTACCTTTGTGGGGTATCTCTCACTAAGAACTCTGTTCCTTCATGGCATCCATTGTCTTTATTCCATGTTATTAGTATCTAGCACAAATTCAGTGTATCTTCATGGCTTTGTCATAATGCAAACAAGAAGACTAAAATAGACGCTAAACTAATAGAACGTGTACTTCAAACAAGCAGGGTTTTGTCTTAAGAAGCCACTTTAAAATATTCCCAAGGGCTGCCAAACATCTTTATGTGGCATTTAGTTAAAGTCCAAATCCACTAAATTACTTATTTTTTCTCAGCAGTTATTATTAAAGGTATGTTTGCCTACATCATTCCCCGAGATATAAATAACCTTAAAGAATTTAAATAAATGGCTTTATTGTGGTTATTTGGCTATATAATTTCATGCTAAAGAGGGGCAAGACAAGAACATTTCCCAATTCTATGGTATCATTTTAGAAGTGTCTGCACTTATACAACTTTATCAACAGCCTTGATGAAGGGATTGAATGTACCCTTAGTAAGTTTGCAGATAACACTAAGCTGGGAGGAAGTGTTGATCTGCTTGTCTAGTAGGGAGGCTCTACAAAGGGATCTGAACAGGATGGATTGATGGGCTGAGGCCAAGGGGCTGAGGTTCAACAAGGCCAAGTACAGAGTCCTGCACTTGGGACGTAACAACCCCGTGCAGCGCTACAGAGTTGGGGAAGAGTGGCTGAAAAGCTGCCTGGAGGAGAAGGACCTGGGCATGTTGGTTGACAGCCACCTGAACATGAGCCAGCCGTGTGCCCAGGTGGCCAAGAAGGCCAATGGCATCTTGGCTTGTATCAGAAAACACATTCATACAGAGGCTGGGCAAGTTCTGATTAATACTTCTATGTGCCGCATAAAGTTTAACAAAAATTTACCACAGCTTTGAACTGAAAAATATGTGTCTTTTCTTAATTGTAATATAAAACTCAGCGGTTTTTTTTTTCATAACTCCTCTTCCTTACCAAGCTTTGCATACCAAGTTATTGCTTTTTTATGTGACTTCAAGTTGCAAGTGCCTTGCTAATACATGTTTTTTTCTGCATATCAACACGCCATTTCTAAAAGAAAATGCTGATAGTCTTGTCAATCTCAAACATTCTGTCTCTCTGCAGTGGTTGAGATAATACACATCACTCCAAATCAATCTGCTTTGCATCAGTTCTTCATCACTGAATTGATATGACACAAGTAACAACAGACATGTACTGAGGTACAACTAGAAGAAAATATTGGGTAATTATACTAAATGCTTAAATCTAGGATACAGTTGAATGTTTTGTGGGGGGGTATTTTTGCTTTCTCTTTGTGGGACTATTAGCATACCATCTTTTGGTAATGAATTATCTTAGTACCCTGCAACTGGTACTGTCTCATAATCGTATGTTAATCTTAATAATTTCTTCTGTCTCCCTGCCTTCAAAAGTATGAATGCGGCCTTCTCTAAATCTCAGTAGTACTCTTTACAGAAGAAGTTATGGAGAAAGGTCGAAATTCTGCCACTACTAACACTACTAACATGACTAACATGAATGTGAGCAAAAGGCCAGATCTATATCTTTCACATACATCATCATACTGGCTCCTTTCACCAAGAACTACACAAGTTTTGATTTTGACCAGAAATTCCATCTTGAGTGTAAGAAAAATTTTGCAATTAACCTTTTGTTAAAACTTATTTATCAAATCAAATACTCAAGCAAAAGTTTAATATCAATAAATTAAAAGCCATAATGAAACATGTAGTCATAGATTTCCAAACTAGATGTACTCTTGTGAGCATCTTTAAAGCACAGGAGGATCATGTCAACTCTTTCAGTAATTCATGCTATGGCACAGCTCTGTATTTCTTTCCAGAAGAATAGTTTACGGTTTGAAAAACCTTTTCCTTCACAGAATGAACAAGGACACAAGAAGTTTAATACATCTCTAATTGAAAAACAGAATTTATATTAACAAGGAAAGTGGTGTCATTTTCAAAAATTGATCCATATTTCTCCAGTGAAAAAATATTTAGTCCTTCAGAAGGAAGTAAGGGGCAGGTTTACTAGCAGAATTCGTCCTTCCTGTCTTAAGTTTTTACTACTCTTTTCTCTGCTGAGTTCCTAGCTGTTTTAAGTTTCTGTAGCTGATGCCAAGAGAGAGTAAGGCGTGAGCTGTTCCAAAGTCAACAGGATAATTTAAAGCACCAGAAAAACCGGAAAAGTACATGTAACAAGCATGTTGTTCTGCACTTCACATGACAAACGTGCTGCTGCATAGAGAAGCCAGGAAACTTGGCAGAGCTAATAAAGGTTGATTGTATTAAGGAGCTTTTCAAAGTCAGCTTAGAAAGATTACAAGTCAAAGTTAATTCATGCCTAACAAAACCATTGCCAGATATATGGCTTTTAAGAAGTGAAGAAACTTCCCAAAATCTCAAGTAAATTCTGATATCATTTTCTTTCCTATCAAATTTTTTGGTTTAATATTTATTATTGTGGTATTTTTCTGTCAAGCCATTAATGGAGACATTTTAGGAATAGGTATGTCCAAATAAAAAGGACACATGCTTAATCAACACAAAAAGAATTAATGAAAAAAACACCCCAAACACAATTCACTTATTATGGATTAGTGTTATGAGAGTTACATAACTGTGGCTTTGTTATCAAATAAAGCATGATAGAAAATATTAATTAGTCTAACTGCAAACAGATGAGGTCACGATCTGTCTGTAAAATTTCTGGCAAGTTGCTGAAACAATGCATTTCTCAAAAGATAGTGTTTTTTAGCACTTTGATATTTCATCTGTCCTTCTTTCTCCCATTATTTTGTGATGAATATAGACAATTATGGTCATCTTGTTTATATTTGCTCCTTTTCCTTGTTGCAGATCAAGATGATTGTGTAGAGCCAAATTTAAAGTGTATTCCTGAGAAAATGTCTGCTGTTACTTAGATGATACCTTGATAAGAATCTAAGACTATTCCCGTGTTCTCTTAGAAATAAATGTCATGTGTTTTGTGATACTTCCCTTGATTGCTTTCATGTGTATTTAAGCTGCAAAGCATTATTCATGTCTGCTTTGGGCCTCCCAACAAAAAGAAAGTCCTAAAATATGTATTTCCCCACAAATGCAAATGGATCACCTCTCTTCATGTGTACAACTTAGGAATATTCTCCTGCAGTCATCATAAGTCATATGTACATAGTCTTGAGGCAACTCGTGTAGGTCTATAGCAGTATTTTCCTGCCATCCTTTTGAAGCACTACTACACAACTCGATCTCATTCATTTTGTAATGAATTGTTGATGTTATTGGTAAACACATCAAATGCTGTAATCTCATTTTCTTCTTTTGCCATGGCTATTACTTTTCTTTTAGGAAGATATTTCTTAGAAGAAATGTATGAACTATGTGGCATAAACAGAGACATAAAGAGGGAAAATCTGGGATATGCATATCTTGGGATATGCAAGGAGCAGTGAACGAAACCTGCACATTTTTATGTGTTTGTTATTTACAAGTTTGTGCACAAATGTTTGCCTGTAGCTAAGAATAGTTTGGAATTTATCTGATCTTCTTTCACCATAAGCATCCTAAGCAATGGCTAAGAAGTAATTCAAACGCTTGAAACTATTATAAGAATATAGAAAACAAAACATAACTAATAGCTATGCCACTGTGTAAATGTTTACAATGCAAAATGTCACATCTATTTTCCACCACCTCATCCCAGAGGAGATAAAGTAGAAACATTCCTTAAAAAATAAAGTTAGAAGGAATCTCTGGGGATTGTCTAATCAATGTCCATTTCAAAACAGAGCCAGCTTCAGTGTTAGATTAGGCTGTTCAAAGCTCTGTCCACTCAAGTTTTACAAATCTCCAAGGATGGATATAGATAAGTTCTCTCCAGTGCTTATTCACTTTCACTGTGACTTTTTTTCCTTAGATATACATGTAACTGTAGCCTCTGCCATTTCATGATACACATTGGAAATGAGTATTCTTTGTGCACCATCACCCTTTGATATTGAAAGACTGCAATTAGATCCTTCTTTGGCCTTCAGTCCTCCATCCCATTCACTCAACTTGTCCTCAGATGTCCAAGCTGTCTTAGTGGCTCTCCGCTGGACTGATTCCAGTTTGCATATTTCTGTTTTGCACTAGAAGCTCCAAACTGAACACCATACTCCAGATGAAGCCGTTTAAGTGCCAAGTAGAATGGAATAATTGGTTTAATTTATTTGATTACATTTTCTTGCTAATGCAGCCCAATACGTGGTTAACCTTCATCAGCGTAAGGTCAAACAAGTGATTTTTTAATTTATTGCCCACCATGACCTTCGGGATTTTTTCTACTGACATTTATTCTACCCAGTCATTTACACCTGTGTATTACTATAAGGGATTTATGTTATCCCAGGAGCTCGCCCTTGTTGAAAATTGTAAGATTCCTGCAATTTTGGAATTCCTTTATCTGGTCAAGGGCCATAGAGAGACTCAATGTCTCCCCTCAGTGTGGCGCATCTGCAGACATGCTGTATTCCCTTATGTAGTCCAGGTCACTTCTGAAGGTGTTAAATGTTAATGGCCTTGTACCATCGCCTGAGAAACATTACTCATAATCAGCCATCAGTCAGACTTTGAAATGCTGATCACTATTTTCTGAGTCCAATGATGCAGGAAGCTTTTTTAGGCATCTACCAGATGCATGGTACTACAGCAGACTACATCAAAACCCTTGTCAAAGGTGTAATTGTCTAAAGGGGTAAAGGACTTCCCATGATATGCAGGGAGAGGAGTATTCTGAGATTGTGTAAAATTTATTATGGGATGTTTTAAGGAGGCTGTGATGATGTGTAAGACTCATTACGTGAGATTTCCCATAGGTGGGGAGAGGGAGGAATGAAGTGGATTGAGGAGGAACAGACTAGAGAAAATGGGACAAAGAGCCCAGTCAAGTACAAACAGGCAGCTGATCAGTATGCTTTTCTCTCTAAATTCAATTCAAGAATGCAGTCTGCCTGATTTTATCATCAAATCCTGTTGCTAACTTTTATGTTGTATGATCGTACTTACTATTCTGAGTGAGTAAGCATGAATGCTAGCAAACTTCTAGCTAGGTGGGCAGAAAAATTAGATAAGTGGCCTGACTCCCTGTAACTGAAATCGGAGCATAAACCTTAAAGGCTCATAAACCCAAGCGCCAGCAACCAGACCAGACCAGGGATCTAGGAGCCACCCACTGTATAAACTGGATGTCTCAGATCAGCTGCTGGAGCGATCCAAGTTGGGTAATTTTGTGTGAAACTGAATGGCATCTGGGTACCAGCACGTAGAGTGAGACTACAAACGTCAGGGTCTCATAGGTCCCAGTGCCAGCAGCAAGAGGAGATCAGGAGAGATGGGAGTCAGTATACCTTCAGTGTTTAAGACTATCTACAGAGGTCATACTTAGTGTACATGTATATATTCCATTACTGACTTCAATGTTAATCAGTCAGAGTGGTGGAGAGGATCAGGCCACCCATGGTCTTCATGTTTGCTTGAGTCCTATGTGCACTTATGTGTGTGATGATGAAGGTACTGTTTACAGGCTGCACTGTTTCTTACAGCTGCTGCATGCATAAAGTGTTGTGTGTCTATGCATACGTACATACATTTGGATTATATATGTTCAGCCTGCTACTAGATGGACCTGGTGACACAGAACTGCTGCAGCCTCACATCTTCAGGCTACACAATTCAGCAGTCTTCAACATGGCTGGAGTTAGGTTGACCAGTCTGTACTTCCCTAGATCTTCCTCCTTGCCTTTTTTAAAGAATGATATGTAACTTGCCTTTTTCCAATTATCTAGAACCTTTACAAATTTGCATGATTCTTCAAAGGTATTAGAGTGGCCTAACAATAATGTCTACCAGGTGCATGCTGTTTGACCACATCAGCTTGTAAACATGCACCTCTAAATCCCTGACTCCTTCCACCTCTACTGAAAGTAGTATGTCTCCCTCAAACTCTACAACTAGAAGCAGAGGCTTAGAAGGCCTGAAAGGAGACCTTGTCATAAAGACCAAGATAAAGAAGGTACCAGGTATTTCAGGTGTCTTTTGCTGCTAGGTCACCCAACGCATGCAGGAACAGGTCCACGCCTTCTTTAACTTTTCCCCTGGTGCACTGCAAGTGTAGAAGTGCTTCTAGCTACCCCCCACACTCCACACCTCAGTTTTAACTCCACCCATGCAGTGTTTTTTTTCTATTTCTACTAACTGGTACTCAATTTCTAATGCTAGGAAATCTTCAGAGAAGGCCAATAAAAATATTTAAGAATATTTAAGTCGAATAAGACTCTTCAGAAGGGCATAGAAGTAACTTATCCAGACATAAAACAGAGAATAAACCTGCAGCAATCCTTGCCAAGTTATGATACTGTTCAAGGGGAGAACTGGACTAGTACTTGGAAGGCTGGTATTTTGGAAGTTGCTACAAACTCTAATGACTCAAGGCTTAGGAAATCCTGCATGCTGAGAACAGTTAGAAAATGTCACGTTTACTTGATCTCTTCTTACTTACCACCAGTTTCTATTCATGATTACTGTTGGGACAGTATTGGACTGGACAGATCCTGGATCTGAACCAGTATGTGCTTTCTTATGTACCAGCCCTGTATAATCCATCCCTAAAATTTCTTTCAATTATTATGCTGACATACTGGAAGCAACAAGTAGTATCTTCAGAGCATTAACCCATACAAAACTTCAGTCCCCCAGTTCTGATTTATGAACAGAATGTGACTCATCCTCTTTTAACCACCTTGACTGTATAGGACTGAATGCAAAAGATGAAAGAAGGAAAAATAGCAGTCTGATTCTGAATATGTGCAAAAATCAGATGTTTCAAGTAAAAATATGCAGATTTTTGATAATGTTTTTGTATGTTCAGATTTAGAAGATAGTATTTCTTAGAATAAAGCTGTGCCAAAAAGACATTAAGCCTATTATAAATGTTAATAGAAGAATCTGATTATTTAACAGATTATTCATGAAATGCTTTTAAAGAAGGCTGTCCTTCTCTTTATGCAAATGCTTAGTTTGGTATTCTCTTCTAATTAATTTCATGAAATATTTGTTAAATAGTTGGTTAACAGAGATTATTTGAGAAAATAAAACAAATGTTAACATATTCTTTATAAAGAGACAGTTTTTCAATATTCAGCAGTTTCTCAATAAAAATGCTAAATAATTCATAAAGTATTCAATCTAATGTTTGCAAATGTATTAGTAATGAGCTCTGTCATAATGCACTCTCAGATTTCCAGTTAAGCAAATCTAGAATTCTTCGCAGTGATCTTAGTTTACCATTGGATTACAAGAGATTTTGGACAGTGACTCTTTGAATCTGTTACGTACTAATACTAATTTATCTTTGGCTATTAAAACAGAAGAGCTGAAATAAGAGAAGAATGTGTCTCTCAGCAGTTTTGAATGCCATAAGCACCTCTCTACATGTGAGGTTAAGCTGTTGAGTTCTAAGGGATTTGTAGGTGAACTTTCCTTAAGCAGTAGATAAAGAAAATTAAAGTAATCTATGTGTAAATGAGAAAAATATTCTGTGAACACATGTAGATAAAGTTGATTCAATATACAGTCTGTACTAAAATTAGATCATGGAAAGTACTTATTTTTTTCTTTTTTTCCCCAATAGCTGTTCTCGTTCAGGAAACAATTGTTGGCTTCTTGCAGCTTCTTTTTCTTATAATGAATAGCCACATCTTCTAGGTTTTCAGAAAACTATATCCACACTTCTAAGGCTTCTACATGAGCAATAAAACAAATAAATTCAAAATTCTAACATTTTCATGTTAGAAAAAAAAAAAAATATCCCAAATTCACAAACCTTGGACCTATCAAGTCATGGCAGTTGTAGCAATAAATTTGTAGAAAAACTACACAAATGCTGTCTTACAAGGAACCTATGGGCATTTATCTTAGCTTTGAATGAGAATTAAATGCCACTTCCTGTAATCTAATACACCTCAGAAAAAAATAGCTCTTAGGTATTGTCTTCATGAGCCAGAGGTAAAAGTTATCATTAGATGTACACTGTATCAACCTTCAGTTAAAAGAATAGGCTTTTCCAGAAGCAGATTACTTTCCCTTCACCCCTTTCAAAAATTCTTATCGTGGTTCAGCATATATCAGAATAATCAAGAAATCTCTTCCATAGAGTGAAGGATGTATTGAGGAAATAGGAGACTGCAAAATTTTACATATTTCAGTCTTACAAAGTTTATTTAAAGTCTGCATTTGTCTAGTTTTCAAAAAATAACAGCAACAAAACATTTCTATCTCAATAACAGCTTCCAATTGATCAAGACCTGTATCTTTAAGTTCACATGATTTTGAAACAGGAAGTGCAAAGAGTGAGCTCATTATTCAGTACGAAAAAAAAAAAGAAAAGAAAAAAATTGTCAATGCTGGATCAGTCTTGCACTGAACATATTGCTATAGAATTTAATTTTCCTTAGATCAATATCTTCCTTTAAACTTCCTCAAAGACTGCAGCTCTTTGGGCTCTGCATTTTATTGTGTACCTGTTTCCAAATTAATTGTACAGAACATTTGGCCAGAATCCTAAAATAAGATCTCTTAGAGTCAACACCAGGATCTGAGTGTAGTCTGATTGCTGTTAACTTTGTCATTGTACAAGCAAGCTAGTATGATTACGATTTATTTTTATCTTACAGGAAACTTACTAAAAAGGATATGGTAAATGTGTAAGAAATGCCTGCTGTGGTAATTCTGGTTTATTCGGTTGCATCTATGAATAAATAAACAGCTGAGCTGGTACCACCTTTTATAGCTATTCTTTTTCTCAGCTGGATGTTAATAGATTATCTCTTTTCTCTGAGGTTTTTCTTTTTATGTGCTCTGGACCAGAATTAACAGATCATTATTTCATAATTTTTTTTCAAGTTGATGGCACAATACAATAATTGCACAGGCCACTGTGCACATTTTTAAGGCTTTTGTTTTGGATGTTTTCAGTGAGAAACAGACCTGACTGTGATGTGTCATTAGCATAATATTACTATAAATAAAAGTGCAGAGCCATTACCAACAAATGAACCAATATGGGTCATGCAGATTTTAAAAAGAGATGGAAAATTCCTTAACTGCAAAGTAACTATTGTTCATTTTTCCATCAGAATGCACTCTAATCTGAGTTTAACAACAGAGGATTCAGTAGACACCAATAACTGTGGCTTCTACTTACCTTTCACATTTATAAGTGATAACTGAACTTGATCAAAACAGTTGTAATTTGTCAGGAATTCTTGTACAAAACACAAATTGGAACAAAAAAAGCAAGACAGAGAATATGAGAATACTAAGCCTTGAGGGCAATACATGTTTCTTATTTTTAATTATGTTTCTACATGTAATTATTTGTGTTAAGATGATCTGCTTATCAATAAACCAAAATCAGTAATTTTCACTAGAGACGATTATTTCACAACTTTAAATGTTGAATCAGGTTATTTCCTTTAAAATTAAGAGTGAGGAAATGTGAAGCATGAAACCAGAATCAATACAATCTTTGACCTCCAAACGGAAGTGCAAGTAGGCCTAAGTAAACCAGAACCATTCATATTAGATTTCTCCCTACAAGCTTCCTTCGGATTCAGGATTCAGCAAGATTTTATCCCATTATAGTTTCTGCTCAATAAACCAGCGGGATGTTTCTGGGGAAGCTGGAAGCATGCTGGTCTTTTTTTTTTTCCTTTTCTTTTCTTTTTGTGTGAGCAGGGGCAATACTGGCTGGGAGAGAGATATGAAGAACAGCTTTAGGACAGTAACATTTCAACCATTCCTTCTATTTCTACTACAGAGGTGGAAGGACTATATATCTTTGATGTAACAGGAGGAAGCTGTAAGCCTTCTTTAGGAATGATAACTAGTTGAGGAAAACTGAAAATTGAAGAGGTGGGAAGATGGCAGTATGCGAGTTAGCTAAAGTGAGAATATTTTATTCAGTGTCCATAAGTTTTCTGATAATCTCTTTCTCCTGGTTTGCACATGTACCAGCTCCACACTGGAAGAATGACATTTACTGAAGGTAGTATTAAATCTTCATATTTACATTGATTTAATACTTCTTGCAAGTAATAATTAATAAAATTATCCCTGGTTGGTTCAGGAGGGGGGTATTGTTTTTTCATTGCACAGTTTTTGGGTTTTTTTAACATGGATTCTATACAGTGTTGATTAAAACAGCCCTATTACAAACAAGGTGAAAGTGCCTGGATACTCTTGGATTTTTTCAGCTCACTTACAGGTAGTAAGTGAGTCATTCCACCCAAAATATTGTGGGTTAGGTTTTAGTTAATCATAGGGTTGCATTACTTTTCCAAATGTCCCTTATAAAAATGAATTTCAAGTACTAGAGGGTTGTTTGTGACACTTTGTGTGGCACACTGTCAGAAAACAGTGCTATGCATTAACCCACCTACAGTCACCTTGCATGTTAGCACAGTGGAAATCAAGAATTAGCATGAAAAATAGTTCTTAATGATCTATTAACAAATATGAAAAGTAATGAAAAGCACAAAAATATAGAAGTAATGTGCATGAAAGTGACAAAAATAATGTTTTCAGGAATCAAAAATAACATTAGTACTAGACTTCTAAAAGAAAAACTGTATTTTGTTCATTATAGTAAACTTAGAGATCCCATAATTTTATTTTTCTCTGCCTAAAGGTGAGACTAAATTTGTGTTAAGACATAATTAAAATTACTTTGGTCTGTTGAGGAACATCTTCAATTGCATGGAGTCTTATTGAAGAAAACAGGGCGGCAGAGGAAACATGTTACTTTCACTAACACTATATGCTAAGATGTAGGTTACCGAAAACTTGTTGGGATGAATCCCTTGACAGGAGTGTGAGTGTTGATGGCTACAGTCTGTTCAGAAGTGACAGATGGGGAAGGAGGGCTTGGGGTTTGCCCTATATATCAGGAAACAGACAGAGAGTGGAGAGTTGTCCTTGAAGAATAGCCACGAACCGGTCAAAAGATTATGGGTGAGAATAAGAGACCAGGGCAATAAAGGGAACCTTGTGATTGGTGTCTACTACAGCACACCTGATCAATAGGAGCCTCCTGATGAAGCCTTCTTCCTCCAGCTACAAAAGGCTTCACACTTGCAAGATCGCCTCTCATCTTACTGGGGGACTTCACCCACCCTGATATGTACTGGAAAAGTAGCGTGGCAAGTTGTAGATAATGCAGGAGACTCCTAGAGCACATCGAAGATAGCTTCTTAACCCAGGTAATAGGCAATCCTACGCAAGGGGATTCAATACTGGACCTGATGGTCACCAATGCAAGTGAGCTTGTCAGTGATGTCAAGATCAGAGGCAGCCTAGTGAACACGCATTGATGGAGTTCAAGGTCCTGAGGGATGTGTAACAGGAGTACAGTCAGGACTCTAAATTTTAGGAAAGCAAAATTCCAGCTCTTCAAGGAGTGATTCAGTAAAACCCCCTGGGAAATGGTCTTCAGGGATGAGGGAGCAGAACAGGGCTGGCAAATATTTAATGACGCTTTCCACACAGAACAAGAGCACACGGTCCCCAGACCTAGGAAGTCAGGCAGGGAAGGGAAGAGACCAGTGTGGCTGAGGCAAGACCTGTTGGCCAAACCAAAAAGCTGGAGGGAACTGCATGGACAGTGCAAGCAGGGACAGGGAACCTGGGAAGAGAATAGGGATGCTGCCTGGTTGTGTAGGGCTGAGGTCAGGAAGGCCAAGGTGCAGCTTGAGCTGAACCTGGCAAGGGTTACTGGTTGATGAGAGGCTGGTTGATGAGAAGCTACACATGAGCTGCCAGTGCACATTCACAGCCCACAAAGCCAGCTGTATCCTGAGCTGCATCAAAAGAAGCGTGTCCAGCAGTTTGAGGGAGGTTTTTCTCCTCAGCTACTCTGCTGTCATGGAACCCCACCTGGAGTACTGTGTTCAGTTCTGGAATCCTTATCATAGGAAGGACATGGAACTGCTGAAATGGGTCCAGAGGAGGGCCACGAAGATGATTAGAGGGCTGGAGCATCTCTGCTATGAGGACAAGCTGAGAGAGTTGGGTTTGTTCAGTCTGCAAAAGAGAACGCCCTGGGGAGACCTTATAGTGACCTTATAGTGACCTTCCAGTACCTGAAGGGGGCTACAAGAAAGCTGGGGAGGGACTTTTTACAAGGGCATGTAGTGATAAGACAAGAGATACTGGAACAGGTTGCCCAGGGAAGTTGTGGGTGTCCTGTCCCTGGAAGTGTTCAGAGCCAGGTTGGATGGGGCCTTGGGCAGCCTGATCTAGTGGGAAATGTCCCTGCCCATGGCAGCAGGGTTGAAAGTAAGGTCCTTTCCAATCCAAACCATTCCATGATTCTATGATTTTGTGCTGAACTATGCTAGGATTGTTATGAATCCTTTTCATTTCTAGGTAGGAAAAAAGTAAAGCCAAATTATATCTTTTTAAGCTGTTGAGAATGCACTGGGACTTCTCAAAATGTCATTGTCCTGCTGCCTGCTTACCCTGGAGACTACTTAGCACTGCAAGGAGGAGGCAGTAATACAAGATTGCATTAATTGTTCTTGCTGTTACTCAATAAGGATGAGGTGTGAAACATCTGAAAAGAGAGGGCTCATCCTAGTTGGATAGTACTGTAGCTTGGCCAGTACAAGCTAAGGCAAGGAGCCAAAAAAGATATGAGTTTTCTCAAATCAGAAACATATACAAAAGAAATAAAAAGAAAGAAGAAAAGAAGAAAAAAGAAATGGCTGGCAGCCAGAAGGACACCCAAAACTGCTAATAGTATCTTGTACTATCAATTAGATCTCTGCAAACGGTGCTTTTATTTAATCTCAACAATCTCGCTATGCTAAAACAACCCTGTTGAAAAATAATTAAACTGAAATATAAACCCTTGCTTCCTACTCTATTAAGGTTTTGTCAGTCTTGCTTGAAACAAAGCACTCATTTATTTACCTGTCAAACTGCAAGAGCTAGTTTGCAATAAGAGAAACTGCTGAACCAGACAAAATGTTTGATGAAGGAAAAAGGTCAGTTTCTAAATAAGTATTGTCAACAGAGAAAAGCATATACAAAGAAATGAAAATGAAGCTTGTGTGACATTGCAAATAAAACTGTAAGTGAACATTTTAATATAAAGCTAGCAAAAATGATGTATTAAGATGTGTTTAACTATATTTTCTGTGTTATTATTTTTAAGGCACAGCAGCAATACTATACAATTATATTTGAGATACAGGCCTACAACATTTGACCACACTTAAAGTACAAGTGTAAAATCAATTTTCTGTACATCCATTTATCTCAGCACTGATGTTAGCTGGCTCTCTAACAGAATGACTCTACTGGAGAGGTTATTTTACTTCAGAGTGGCATTTCAGAAGCCTTAAACAGTCTGAAGAGACAGCATGTGACATTCAGGAATATTTTAGCCATGCTTTCCTCTAAAGAATTATTTACCCTGTGTGGTTATACCACTATAAGACCCTCACCGTTCTCTTTGTGCACCTAAAAGTATATACAGCATTGGTTTGTTTCAGTATAATTGATTGTTGACCATTCTAATTTTTTTAATGGAAGCTGGGGATAGAAAACTATATTAAATATACTCATCTGCTTTGGGTTTTTTGTTAACATTTTGAGAATATTAACTTATTTCATTTATAATTTTGTAAGTCACATCTCTAGATTTTCAAGCTTTATGATACTTTTATCACTGTTTCAAAGACAGTGTTGGTGCTTGTTCTAATGAACATATAACAGAGGTCTTGTATTGCAGAGATTAGTAATTAGTAACTATTACTGGTTAATAACATTGTATTTCAGAACATAAAGGTAGAAATCAGGTATTCTTAAATACACATCAATCAGAACAATTACCAGTCCTTTAAAATACCTACCCAGACAAACAAAAGACTCAAAAATTAATTCAGATAATGAACAATGTCTTGAAGCACCTGATGACAATAAAGATCAATAACTAATTAACCTTGAGCAATGCACTATTAAAAAATTGGCTACGTAGCAAAATATAATGGGTAGGAAAGAAAAAAAAACTATAAGCATGTACCTGAAGCACATGAATTGAAAGAAATCTAAAAGGAACAAAATATGTCATCACACACAGTTTCTTCATACTAACTAGGTTAACAATACACAAGAGATTTGAGAAAAGAAGAGTTAAAGATTCAAAAGCAGTGCAAAACCTGCCCACAGTTATGGGAAAATCAGTAAGAATTCCTTGAAGAATTACAGCTATGCCTTTTCATCTAGAAGAAACGCAAACTCTATTACTCATAGGATAGCCAAAGAAGTTAAAATTCTTTGTCTTTTCCAGCAGTTTCACTGTAGAACTAATAGTTTCAAGTATAAATAGCACCCAGTTGAATTCTCAGTGTTATCAAACTACAGCAAACTGCATAGATCAACTCTGATGTGATAAAACATTAAGAAATGAAATTGTGCCATGGCTCATGCAGTTTAGAAGCTTTGTGGTCTAGTCTTCACTTAATGTTATAAAATTTCTAAACTAAAACCTGGGAAAGCAATTCAGACTTCAGATTTTTACAGATCTAATATGGGCCCTGAAGTAGGAAGTTCAACTCCATCCATAGCCACTGCAAAAGAAAGGCTCCTCCAGGGGCTAACTCAGGAGTTTAGCTTTGATGTGCTGAATTGTTCTCTAGAGTATCCCCTAGATAACTGAGCATAAGATAGGTATCATAAGAGAGACAGCTAAGTTGTATGCCAGTAGCTATGCCATACAACTATCTTTCCCCTTTTTTATTAAAGCCTGAATTGAACTATCTCAGAGCAGCTTTGTAAGGCGATTCATTATTTTAAAGTTTCTTTCTTATGCCATAGAACACAAATCTCCATTTTTCTAAAGTGAGAGAAATTTCCAGTCATAACTATTGCTAGGACAGACTCCCACATACAGGAATTTACTATAATTGGTGTAGTAATTTCAGCCTTAGGTGTTACGTTCATAAGACTAGTTGTGTAAGGAAAGTCTCCTTTAGGGAAACTACATAGCACACGATTGATATTACTCCCATACTAATGGCTTTCAGAATACAATCAAGTCCTGCATTAATATCATTAGACTTAATGTCCTCTCATAGAATTGTTGTCACAAAGAGAGAAAAACAGTCTGACTTTGCAATTGTAAAATCATAGAATGGTTTGGGTTGGAAGGGTCCTTAAAGATATTCTAGATTTAACCTCCCTGCTACGGTAAGGAAAACCTTTCACTAGATCAGGTTGCTCAAAGCCTCACCCAACCTGGCCTTGAAATCTTCCAGTGAGAGGGCATCCACAGCTTCTCTGGGTAACTTGTTCCAGTGCCTCACCATCCTCACAGTATAAAATGTCTTCCTAATATCTTACCTAAATATACCCTCTTTCAGCTCAAAACTGCTACCCCTCATGCTATCATTGCGCTCCCTGACAAAGAGTCCCTTCACAGCTTTCCTGTAGGCTCTAGTTAAGTACGGGAAGTCTGCCATAAGGTCTCTCTGGAGCCTTCTCTTCTCTAGGCTAAACATGCCCAACTCTCTCAGCCTGGGTAGGTGTTCCAGCCCTTTGATCATCTTTGTGGCTCTCCTCTAGACTTGCTCTAACAGATCCATGTCCTTCCTGTAACGAGTACTCCAGAACTGAATGCAGTACTCCAGTTGAGGTCTCATGAGAATGGAGTAGAGAGGGAGAATCGCCTCCCTTGACTTGCTGGTCGCACTTCTTTTGATGCAGCCCAGGATATGGTTGACTTTCTGGGCTGCAAGCACGCATTGCTATGTCATGTTGAGCTTCTCATGCACCAACACACCCAAATCCTTCTCTTCGGGGCTTTTCTTAATCCATTTTTCATTCAGCCTCTATTTGTGCTTGGGATTCCCCTAACCCACTTGGCCTCATTGAAATTCATAAAGTTTGCACAGTCCCACCTCTCAAGCCTGTCAAATTCCCTCTGGATGGCATCTTTTCCCTCCAGAGTGTCAACTGTGCCACACAGCATGCTGCCATCATCAAACTTGCTGAGTGAGGTACACTCAATACCACTGTCCATGTCTTCAACAAACATGTTGAACAATACGGGTTTCAATACCAACCCCTGTGAAATGCCACTCATCACCAGTCTCCACTTGGACATTGAGTCATTTATCTCAATTCTTGGAGTGCAACCATCCAGGCAGTTCCTAATCCACTGAGTAATCCATCCGTCAAATCCATCTCTCTTTGATTTAGAGACAAGAATGTCATCTAAGACAGTGTCAAATACTTTGCATAAGTCCAGGTTGATAATGTCAGTTACTCTTCCTTTATCCACCAATGCTGTAGCCCTGTTGTAGAAGGCCACCAAATTTTCAGGCAGAATTTGTCCTTAGTGAAGCCATGCTCACAGTCACCAATCATCTCCTTGATTTCCATACGCCTCAGCAGAGTTTCCAGGAGGATCTGCTCCATAATCTTGCTGGGCACAGAGATGAAACTGACCGATGTGTAGTTCCCTGGGTCTTCCTTTTTTCCTTATTTAAAAATGGGAGTCATGTTTCCCCTTTTCTAGTCAGTGGGAACTTTGCCAGACTGCTACAACTTCTCAAATATGATAAATAATAGCTTAGCAACTTCATCTTCCAGTTCCCTCAAGACCTGTGGGATGCGTTTCATCAGGTTGCTTGGACCCATGTAACTTCAGGTTCCTTAGACGGTCTCCCACCTGATCCTTTCCTACAGTGGGTGGCTCCTTGATCTCACTGTCCCTGCCTTTGCCTTCTGTGACTTGGAGAGTGCTGCTTGAGCCTTTGCCATTGAAGACCAAGGCAAAAAAGTTGTTGAGTACATCAGCCTTCTCCATATCCTGGGTAACCAGCTCTCCCATTTCCTTCTGAAGGGGATTCACATCCTCCCTATTCTTTCTTTTATCACTGATGTACCTATAGAAGCTTTTATTGTTGCCCCTGATGTTCCTGGCCAGAGTTAATCTTGTCAGGGCTTTATCTTTCCTAACCTGATCCCTTGATGCTTGGACAATTCCTCTGTATTTCTCCCGAACTACCTGCCCTTGCTTTCACTCTCTGTAGGCTTCCTTTTTGTGTTTAAGTTTTTCCAGGATTTTTTTGTTCATCCATGCAGGCCTCCTGGTGGTTTTGCCTAACTTCTTCTCCGTTGGGATATATTGCTACTGAGCTTGGAGGAGGTGATCCTTGAATTTTAATCAACCTTCTTGAGCCCCTCTCCAGGGCTTTATCCCTGTCTTGTTTTAACTAGAGTAAGGGAACATGGAAATCTTACAAGTCTGTCCAGACAGCGTTGACAGTGACACAAGGACAAGCCTGCAAGGGCCGCATTAGCAACATCACTGACCACTCTGCCTGGACTATGCCAGTGGTATCACAAGGGCAATTTAAGTTGTCCAGCCTGCTAAGTCCATATAGGCAGCACTAGGAAACCCCTCTAATCCCTTATAATCAATTAGCAAAATATCTAGAGACTTATATATATGCAGACAAATCAATTTTATTTTAAAAAGTCATGACAGGATAAGGGTGGTGGCTAGTGAAAAGACAGAATACACCTTAAGTTATATACTTTAAAAGGTGACACGAAGCTAAACAAAAAGAATGGACAGACACTAACAGTTAGTGAAAAATTAGTATATATCATGCACAACACAGAACCCTTACTCAATAGTCGTGTCCATGGGGGGACAAAATAAGGTCCAACACATCAGCTGATGCCAGAAACTTTCAATGAAGTCTTCTCCAAATGTTGCCCTTTGTGTTTCATTTTTATAAGGTTTCAGGTGGAGCTTGAGTGACTTTAGTCATACATCCTTTTATTCCTTATTGGTGTAAAAATCTCTTGATTATGCAATTTTACCATGGTTGTTGAGGCAGCAGTTGTGATCTGTCTTCTTTGATCAGCTAAAGGCACAGTTCCATGCCCATCCTGGTAATGGAGACTAGCTGTGCTACCCCATAGTATCACCTCATTCTCCATTTCAGTGAGATGGAACGTTCTGAGCAGGCCTCTTCCATGACAACCACATTCTTTTCTTAGCAGTGACAACTGCAGACAATGTCTCTCTCACTAAAACTGTTCTAATATTAAACTCTGGGGAACTTTAAGGAAATGAGGTCCTCATTCCCCCCATTTTCTGTCATTTTCCTACACTATGATAGTCTACCAAACAGATCCCTGAAGGGGCAAAAGTCCATGGTAGTGAGCTTGCTGCATGCTCTTCTTGCTGCCCTAAGGATCTTGAACTCCATAATTTCATGGTTACTTCAGCCAGAGCTTCCCTTGAGCTTCACATTCCCCATCAGCCTTTCCTTCTTGGTGAGAACAAGGTCTAGCATAACACTTCTTCTTGTTGGCTCCTTTATCACTTGGAGAAGGAAATTATCATCAACAAATTCCACGAACCTGCTGGATTGCCTTTGCCCTGCTGTGTTGTCTCTCCAACAGATATGAGGGGGTTGAAGTTCCCCATAAGGACCAGGGCTTGTGAATGTAAAGCTTTGTCTGTTTGTCTGCAGCAGGCCTCATCCGCTCAGTCTTCCTAGTCCAGTGACCTACTGGAGACCCCCACTATAATATCATCTGTCTCTGCCCTCCTTTTAATCCTCACTCATAGGCTCTCTGTTGGCTCCTCTTCCATCTCCAGATGGATTTCCATGCACTCTAGCTGGTCATTGACATAGAGTGTAACACCACCTTATCACCTTCCCTGCTTGTCCTTCCTAATCAGCCTGTATCCCTCCTTTCCAACACTCCAATCATAGGAACCTTCCCACCACATCTTCGTGATGTCAGTGAGATCATAGCCCTGCAGGCATGCACACATCTCTAACTCCTCTTTTTTACTCCCCATGTTATGTGCATTTGCATAGAGGCACTTAAGTTGGGACCTGAATCTGACTAACTGGCTGGAAATCTTTTGTATTGTTCTTCAGGTGCTCTCCTGTTGACCTGTCATCCTTTTCCAGGCTCTGGGCATCTATTGCTGACACTGGCAGCAAAACTGGTAGAAGTGGGATGGATTGAGTATTGCCTTCTTTGGCAACTTGATTTCAAAGCCCTCTTCACCAACGTGGCAAGCCGATGATCCAAGATGCTCTTCCCCTTTTGCACAGATGGATCCCATCAGCCTCCAGTAGACCAGGTTCCTTAAAATGAGCCTCGCCCATGTTCTAAGTAACCAAAGCCCTGGCTGTAGCACCATTCCTGTAGCCATTTGTGATTTGCCAGACTTGACTGGCCCTTTCAAACCACATCCCTTTGACTGGGAGGATAATTCCTATTAGAAATATTTCACAGAGCCTCACACTCATATTTATAAACCTGAATGCCAATTTAAATACTTCCAGGGATAGTTTTCACATGTATTCTTCTGTCAACATTATCCTTTTATGCTTTCTTTTAATGAAAACAATTAAATCCTCCCCTCAGCATATGCTTTTTCAGATGTTGCAATTTCTGTAATTTCCTTCCTCTTAGCTATCCAACATTTTTCTTCTCTCTTCAATATCATCATCCTTTGTGAAAGGAAAGAAAAACATTTCTTCTCTTATAGCTATACCTAAATTGTCTTCAGTCTTGATCTCGCTGTTTGTGCAATGCCTGCGATTCTTACATTTCTATTTATATATTTCTCATACTTCTATTTATATATTTCTTATATTTCTATTTATTTACCCTGAAAAAAAAGCTTTTGGTCTCTGCTTTATTTGTCATAGGCATATTTAAATTTTACTTTTTGTTAGTTTTATACTACCTTTCTACAGTTTTGACATCTAGACTAATTTTCTATGTTGATCAACTTTTTTTCTGACTCCACACAAGCTCTGTTCTCACTATGAACAAAGCATATGCTTGCTATAAATCTCTATCAGGTGGAAGAAAAAGTTTTATGAGACATCAGACTGTGTTAGAAGATACAAGAGAAGGTGATTCTAAATTGCACAAGTGTAGTTATGTAATCATGTTATAAAGATCTGTACCTTCTCCTGCAAGGAGACGACATTTTGGTAACAGAAGTTTTTGCATGTAAGACATTTCTATTTCTTTTATAAGTGGCCTGTCAAGCCAAAAATGAAGGAGCAGAGGTACGGCTTGGGACAGGGAATACCTGGAATTATACAGGACCACCAACAAAAAAAATTTCCAAAGCTCTTGGTGAGACTGCCCACCTTAAAAATATTCTTTTGATTTATGTGTCTTTCTCAGCAGTGGTTGCACCAGATTAAACCAGATGTCCTGCTAGCATGGTAGTCACTCTGACGTGGCAAATATGTCTGCCCAGGAAAGGGTATAAGAATTTGTTAACAATATATATTTCCTCTGAAGTATTTCCTCCGATGTTTTTCCTTCATCACCAATCACTTGTAAGGCAGATACTGCCTGAGACAGACATAGTTGGTAGACTTTTATTATTCCTCTCTGTATACCTGTTCCATACAATTGTACTGTTTCCCTTGAACCATTATCAGCTTGAAGTATTCACAAGATATTGTGGTAACGTATTCCCTGTTTTAAATACACATCGCTTAACTTGTTCCTTCCCCTGCCACAATATCCAGGTTCATTTTCAATCTGAAGTTCTGATCCAAGTGGCTTGCCAAGCATCCTAAACATTTTTTAAAGGGTCCTTGTTTTTTGATTGTTAGTCCCCAGAGCTTTACCCATTTTGCCAACTGTCAGATTACAGTCATTACTCTTTCACAAGAGAAGAATTGATTTTTGAATAGGTGATGTATTCTCCGCTCTGTCAATACTCCCCTACTAGCCATGGTAGCATGCACCAAATGCATGCTGTTCTGCAGAACAAAGGTATATTTACCCCACATGCACAACAGGTTCACAAGTTCTTGATGCTCACTGTCCCCTCCACAGAGCTCAGCAGGGAAATATAAATTGTATAGTCCAGTCCATGTCATCCATTCGCTTTGTCAGTTTCACAAGGCATGTGAAATAGCTTAACTTAACTACAGTGATAGACGTCACTGAATGTTGAGCAGTTGCTAAAGCTGGAGAAAATTTCTTGATCATTTCCAAGGCTGGATGCTTAGGAGAACTTTTGGCCCTTGATCAGTATGAGCACTATCGCTACTCTCTTCAAACACAACAAAAGAGAAACAAATAAAGAATGGTCCCTTTGTGTGATAAAAACTTAAGGTGTTGCAGTCTTTCATATACTTTGTAAGACATCTAACACTAAAATTAGTAGTCATCCTCTGCAACTTGCTGTTGCTTGCTGTCATATTGTGCTAATTTATTTCAGACACAAAGGCATAGGAACTATGGTTTGTTGTCCTTGTTAATTACAGTAAATTACATCCAAATATAATATAGGCAAACACCCCTTTTAAATTTCTTTGTTATTTGTATAGAACAGCTCCCATGAAGCAGACAAGCACAGTTCACTAAATTAGAAAATCTTTATCAGTTTAGCCCAAACTCAAGGCTTTATCTATTCTGGGAGGTATAACATGCATTTATATAATCTGCCAATGGAGTTTCTGCCATTAAAGTCACGCATATCAGCAGCTCAATGTCATTTCACGTCTTCCAGGTATTTCAAGCTCTGGAAAGTCAGTGCTAACTTGGTCATGATACCACTTATTCCAATACCAGTAAATGAAATTTCCAATTGTCATTCCTTTTACTAACTCAAATGATACAGCAGGACGGGATAACATTTACCAGGCAGCAGTTATGTCTCAGGTTTCTGACCTGCAAAATTTTGCTGTTCCACATGTTAGTCATTCAAATTGGCAGAAGCCAGGAATAGAAAGTTATTTGCAATAGTAAAGTAAGTATTTTCTTTGTAAGTGTGGGAGAGCATGCTATTGGCTGTTTTTCCCTAGCCTAGGAGCTTGGTGACTCTTAGGTGTAAACTTCTGAGATGGTAGCCTGGAAAGCTCGTTCAGCACACTTAACTGAACCTAAAGCCTACCTTGTAGTATCTAAACTCCTTGGTCAACAAAAAAAAATAAATTCTGTACATGCCTAAACTTAGGCACTCTGCATGCTCATTAATAACCTACTCAAAAATTGGGTACCTATGTCCTAACTTGCTCCATTGCCATTCAGAGTTTAGACAGTGGGGAAGGCAACATCTGCTTTTTGCTAACAGCCCAGAGATTGTCTCTGCTGTCATGATTTTGGTCTTACGGACAGGCCTTCCTCAGATGGAAGTCAGACTCTTGAAGAGCTGAAGGAGGAGGACTCACAGTATTTTCTCACACTGCTGAAGTTGTTCATTAAGCAGTCACAGAAGGACTAGTCATAAAAAGTCAGATGCAGAGCAAGCAAGCAAATATAAGTATTAGTCTAGGGAGAAGATAGGGTAAAAGAGGAGACCTAGATCTCTGACCTACTTCCAGGATTTGACCTTTCTTTTAATCCAATGACTGTAATCAAAACTTATAAACATTTTGGCATTATGCAATATCTGCTCCCTACACTTAGTTGCTGCTACCTCCTATAGCATGGCCTAACTCTAATTACAGTAAGTCACGACAAATATATGAGTTTGTACATCATTAATCACAGCGGGTTTTTTATGTTTGCAAAAATCTTCTTGCACCACAAACGAAAACAGTCTTGAAAAGAATTCATGGTACAACTAATCTCATTTTCTAACCTTCTATCACACTAGAAAAAGCTATCTTTTGTATAAAACTGTGTATCAGAGCCTAGCAAAGAAATGAACATATTTCGAAGTATTTTGGGGAAATATTTCTCATGAGTATAACTGGGGTTTTGTCCTGTACCCCCTTCCACCCCAAAGCAGGAACAGCAGATAATTCATTAACTACAAAACCAAAAAAGATC
This sequence comes from Phaenicophaeus curvirostris, assembly GCF_032191515.1. Taxonomy (NCBI): domain Eukaryota; kingdom Metazoa; phylum Chordata; class Aves; order Cuculiformes; family Cuculidae; genus Phaenicophaeus; species Phaenicophaeus curvirostris. The sequence continues at coordinate 28,732,042 of NC_091397.1, forward strand.
TGGTCCAAGAATTAAACAGAAATACCACTAAGACTAAATCATTCCCTTCAGTGTAACAGGACTACTTTTCAGTGGGGAAAAATAGCAATGAGCTATAGCAAAAGGAATTTCCTATTTTCCTATAAATTTAGAAATTATTTTCAGGTATTACATATAAAACTCTATGCATTTTTCTACTATAGACCTTGTCTCCCTAAAGCTATTCATTGTTTCTCCTTCTGAAGTCACAAAGTGTTGTCCATCTATATCCAATTTGCTGTTCTTCAGCAATCTTTATCACAGCAGCCTTCCAAATAACTCGTTTGCATTAAATAGCCATATTTCAGATTATTCTACCTTCACTACATTGTAGTATTTTGACTTTTTCCCATGCAGTTCCATTTTGTCATTTATTGTCTGTGTTTCTAAAATTTGGCGATCTCATATTAGTTTTGTGCTCTCACTGTTAACTACACCTCTTAATTCGATATCATCTGAGAATTTATTTTTATGTCTTCTTCATGCTCATCGTAAGAGTTTTATTATGAAGAAAACTCCGTGAAGTTCAAATGTAAAATAAAATATGTCTGATTTGCCAATACTTACAAATGCTTTGGCTATTTAATAAATAGTCCATCAACAGTTATACATTTGAAAAGATGTCAAGCTCTGCATATGCTTACTTCACAAGTACAGATTTAGATATATTTGCAGAAGTAATTCTACCGACATGAATAGACTCTTGTAGAAGTAATGTTAAAAATGTTTGGTGGTAGAAAGATATCTATGTGGGTTTTTTCACAGCTCACATACGTAAATGAAGTCTGTTTGCAAGAGTTGATAAGTCATTAGTATTTTTCATTGCCTCTGCTGATTCCATGTACTGTAGCCACATATTTTTAAGAATAAACAATTCTAAAAACATTGGCTAGATAAAACAACCTGAATAATGGCAGAGTAAATAGTATAAGTAAGTGGAATACGCTCAATTAAGCATATATTTCTACTTAGGCTCCTCAATCAATAAGGTATCTGTGATTAAAAAAAAGGCATGTACCTCAAAGGCAGTGAAAATAGAAGTAACAGAAACAGAGAGGAGGACTTCAAAGAACAGTTTAGCCAACTTATCTTAGAAAAGATTCAGCTCCCTAGTAAGATGCTTTTCTCTTTCCATTGACCATAAAGGAAGACTGAACAGCAACCTTACACTAAATGCCCAGACTGACAAATCTTAAAGGTAGGAGAGCTGACATCCACTCCAGTTATAGGCATGGACTGAGGCTCATCATTTTACATCCTGTACAATTAGTCCTTTGCTCCAACAGTAATTATACCGACATCATATTGGTAACAGCCAGAAAGAGTGAGAGGATCAGAATTTTGGCTGAAGTGTTTAAAAATTGTTGCAGAGGAGTCCTTGGAAAAGTTCTGCTTCTGTATAGGTCAGTGACAACTCTCGTCTGATCCCTCCAGAGGCAATACGGAATTATGCTGTCCATAACTCTACTCTGTGTGTACATAGCGCATTTCAGCCCCCGGGTAATAACAATAGCAGGTGCTTATTACATTTAATTATTAACCATCAGCTCTTTGAACTTACCACCTTTGTCTCTCAGCACCTGTATAATGGATGGCAAAATTTCTATAATTCCAACTTCCATCAGTCAGTAAGTAAAAGGTGAGCATCTGCTAGTGCTCACTGGTCCCTCAGGATATATATATATCTCTATTATTATGATTGCTCCTAATGGTGTTTTACACAAAGTGAGTTAGGGTAAAAAGGCATGCTAGGTTATTTTATGCATATACAATGTCAAAGTATTTATGGCTCTGCATATGGCAACTTTTAAACATAAATTGATAATACTAGCAGAACATTAAATATTGCGTTTAATATTTATGTAGCAGCATAAATTTACATGCCCTTTTAAATTCTTTTGCAATTTAGACTTGATCAAAAGCTCTAGTTAGAGAAAGGAAGGTAAGGTAGGCAAGGTGTGGGGAAGCTGCACTCTGTTCAACATTGTTCTTTCAGCACTTAAAATTATGTCCACAGCACAAAGTGAAAAAAAAATCTTTGAAACTGGAAACAAAGCAAGCAGGCTCTCATAACTCTGTAAGAAAGCTCGTAAATTCTGCTCAGAGGTAGGACTTTCCAACTGAAACACTAGAGGTAGGACTTTCCAACTGAAACACTGGAACTACAAACATGGATATGTTTCCTTCAGGAGTTGGGCTGCTAATAATGGCATCTAATCCATGTACACTGCCTCAATGCATCTGTTCAGGTCAGAACGTCTGTACCCTCCTTTACTGTGCCACAAGCAGGAGTTTGGAAGGTACTTACACCAGCATCCAAAGAACCTTTTCCAGCCATTTATTTCCACTGAGCTCAACCAGAGGGGAAGTCTGACTCTTACATGAAATGCGTTAGCAAATTTATCATTTAAAAATCTGATTTTCTCTCAAAGCATTTTCATAAATTAGGCCAGAATAATGAAGCGGTTAACATCAGAGTCCTCCGGAAAACTTTCAAGGCAACCACTGCCATGTTGTCTCCCAAGGATCCCCCACTAAAGAGTTCTCATTGCTGAGAGAATACTATATCTTCCTGCTTCATGCATGAAGTGATGATTGTCCAGAAAGTTACTATACTTATGTCTTGCAGTACTCAACAATGAAGCTTGGAATTCATGTACCTCCAGGGCAAAATGGCAATGCAATGGCATACTGGTACACCAAAGGAATGTTCAAAAAATCTACTGAGTTGTGAAGAACCATCTATCAAGCCTGATAAAATGAGAATAAAATTTTTTCATAAAACAGTAATCCTTGTATACGAGGAATCTCTGATTCTAAAAAAATCTGTACTGTGTCTTGATAGATGAATATTTCTTCATCTCTTTGTTCTGCAGCTGTTGAAAGAGGAAAAGAGGATGCTTGAAAGACTTAGTTAACATCTTCATTAATTAAATCCGTAATTAAAAGGTCCCTTTTAATTACAGACCAACTGACTTAATGAAAGCATTTCAGATTATGACATGGTCTTTCAGAAGTAACTTGGGGATAAGGCCCATTTTTTATATCAATTTCTGGAGCAAGTCTGGCTATTAAAATACTGACTGTGACACAATAATAAAAGTATATATTGGAGACCCACTGGATTAGTGGATTCATTTTTTTAGAAATAGCTTCTGAAACGTCAAAAGGTGCTCATGTGCTCTCATCAGTTATCCCACTTTGCAGCCTGCTTTTAAAAATCCCCTATAAAAAGCATTACATACTGGAAAAAAACCAAAATCAAATATCTGTGTAATATGATAAAGCCATCCAAATCTTAATTGGTTTTGTTTCAAATCATAAAACTAATACTGAGATTTTTCTCAAATTCATTTTGATCTTTGTTAACATAAAATCGAAGGAGTAAAAATGTTTTCTTCTTCGGTATTTCACTCACTTTGTCTTGATTCTTATGTAAGAAGCTGAATGCAAGTGTTTCTTTTGTATTCTGTAATGTGGTCTGTGTATTTTTGAATCCTGAATTTGGGAGTTTTCAGGACTTTCTCTTTTTCTAATTTTATATGTTTCTCTTTTGTTGCTCAGTTCATTGAAGATTCCTAAGCAATCTTAATGTAATCTCCAGATACGTGACAGTGAATCTAAATTTTTCCACAGTACAGTTTATGCTGGTAGACATCTCAGACTAACCAAGGGTATGTAGACAGATTTGCAGTTTAAAATTTAATGGATTTTTTTTTTGCAGTGTCTGACTGCATGATTTAAAAAGATCCTTTTTTTAGCAGTCTTCCTACTCATCTTTTCTTGCTAATGCTGAGTCAGACTTCAGACTGTTTAATTGAAAATAGATGACAAGTCTTTACAGCCTGATTGAAAACCAAGAAGTCAATGCGAAGACATCCAATGACTTCATTTAACTTTAGAAAGCCGTACCAAAAGCCTGATGTATATCCACAGCATATTTATTAACATCATTCAAAATTCCTTCCCAATTCCAGCTATCACACAATGTTAGCTAGACAAAGAAATGGAAAGTTTCAGACCTACTTGGTCAAGAAACTAATCTTATTTTCCCTTAGTTTTGCTAACCTTATTTTTAGACAAGTAATTATGTTATGGCAAGAAACATCTGCCTTTATTAAAAAAAAATATCTCAGACATTAAAAGTAGCACCAGAGAGTAGCACATTAGTGCTAGGGCCCTAATGCAACAATTGAAATGAGGTCCTTTTCCAGCTAGCTGCTCTACGTGCTTGCCCTTTCCCACAGTCAGCAGCCTGAGAATATCAGTGCAATTACACTGCCAGCCCACTCAGTAGGTCACCACTGGACTGCAGAATGCCCACTATTTATTTGCAATATCTGCATCCAAGATACAGAAGAGAAATAGAGCAGTGACCCTAATTGTTTGTGGTTGTTCTGGTAAGCAGGAGTAGCTTGAAGGGTTATTGAAAGGTTAAATCTACATTTTTTGTGCACTACTATTTTGTCCACAAAATCAGCTTTTAGTTAGTACTCCCTGAACAGAAATAGCTTGTTTTTTAACACAAATTCATGACCTGCTTACTTGCTGCATAGATAAATTACCACTCTGGTGGGAAGGCCCATTTGAGCCCAGAGGAAAATAACACTTCCTCTGGGTGTTGAGCTCTTGGGAAACAGCTCCACTCCAGGGTGTCATGGTTTCAGATTGGACTCTCTGCTTCTATATGGTGTTGGACACCTCCATAATGACATTCCGATCACAATTAAATGCAGGGTTTATAGGTAGATGTCTCCACAGACCACCGATCAAATCTGTTGACAATATCTCAGTACACCTTTCCACCAATTCCAGATACAATTTGCCTTAGTTTTTGATCCATGGTCTCCACCCAGATTTGTTATGCCAGTTGTTGTGTGGTCCTGTTTGCTATGGCTTGTCACATTCAGGCCCTGTCTCCATTCCACTCTGTTCTTGGCCAAGGAAAGGCTGTGATTATTATGTGTCAAGCCTACATCTACCCCTCCTTCCATGTGGTAATTCAACATAGCCAGTGTCAGCAAACACAAAACCCCAGTCTGCTTTCCTAGAACCTCATAATTCTTGCTGCAAGGTAGGATATGAAGGCGTTTGATTCTCTACAATGACAACAAAGTTGCACCAGGTCTTTAGGAGAACTCAAATGTTCAGGCCATTCTCTGTACCAGAACCAACACAGGCACAGCTATTAAATCTCTTGTGAATACTTTTACTTTGAGAGGTAAATCTCTCTGAGGACTCCTAAGGCCTAAGAACATTTGCCTGGTCTTAACAGTTCTATCTACTCCCTGTTTGCACTGCCAAGATCCCACTGATCTCTAATCAAGACATTAGGCATATGAGAAGAGTCAAAACCAGGCAATCTAAAAGTCCTAGTGCAGAAGTAGAGTTATTAGTAAGGGTGCTTAGAATCCTTCTGATATTAAAAATTATCCAAATTTGATAATAGGAAAGATGGAGAAAAATAAGTAGGTTCCTTAGAAATGAAGAAAGGGAAAGGTTGCAAAAGGAATAGCGTGAATCCAGTTTTCCCGTGTTCTATGACCAAACCCATCTTCAAACAAATCCTCTTGGCTTCACCATCTGAGGACTGACTGAAAGTGAAAGTGTTATTGTCCCATTTTCAAGCAGTAAAGGTAGAAGACAATGTGATAAATAAATAAATCCAATGTCATTAACAGTATCAACCTCTATGTTTGTAGTCTGGGAACTTTGTGTAATAGAATTACAGCTGTCCAAGGCTCTCCACAGGCAAATAGCTGCAACAGGCTCAGCTGTAAGTGAGTTTTGCAGAAAGACAGGATCTTCCTGACAGAACTGATGAGTTACTGTGGCCATTCAAGTTAACATCACCATTGTAGATATGGTTTCCTATGCATCATTTTGCACTGTTTGTCACATACTTATCTGAGTTCTATTCCTTTGAAATAAAATAAAGGAGAGGAACAGCAAGGCAAGGTGAGGATAAAATGTGTTTTTGTTTACAGTCTATGTACAGTAGGGCATTGTCTTGATCCTTTTGGAGTGCTTGTAATATGAAAACCTGAGCCATTTTAGCAGCTAGAATGAAATAAACAGATGTTTTCCCGGTTTCCTTTATGTGTACAGTAGAACCTCATTAACTTGCACCCTTACATAGGAAAAGCCATTGTAAATAACAGTGTAAATGAACACTTTGCAGATTCATCTTTTTTCTAACTGTCTTTTGTTTTCAGCTGTTTGTGGTGATACTTCATTATACCGTTATTTTTTTATATATTAATGCTGCTGCTACCTCAGTAAAAGTCAGTCCTTAAAAAAAGACCCAAACAACTATTCTAGTTAAAAGAATATGTATTGGTGCCTAGAAACAGACAGGACTAATTAGTGAAGAAATCCTTCATAGTTCATAGGTTGTTTTTACAAAACCATTAGGAAAACGAATGTTTGAAAATATGTTGTCTATCTGTCAAACACACTAATAAACGCTTTGGAGAATGGCATGTATAGTTATGTCATAATAATAAGTCTCAATAATTCTCTGTTACTAAATATTTGCTGGGATATAAGAAACTAATAGCTAATGGTTTAGGCTGAACGTGTACTTCAAAACACAAATTAGGCACTTCTTACTCACATGAATACTCCCATAAATGACATACTGCGATGGTTCCTGCTTTGACCAACAGCTAGCACATTCATTTGGCAGCTTTTTTAAGTTTTGCAAAAATTACTTAATCACTGAGTTAGAAAAGTATTCAAAAGCTGGCTGATCTTTGTCTAACCAGAAAGAAATCTTTTTGCTCAATAGTTACAGTTTTGTACCCATATTTGTACCCCAGTCCAGTTTCGCCTAAAACAGTAGCAGCTGAATGTACTGCCAATCCTCTGAATTATTCTGAGTGATGTTACTGATGTAAGAATAAGCTCATATTTACTCTTAGAGTGCCTCCAAATAGCTATACAGCCCATGACCAGAAGATTTAAGAGACCTGCTCTTCCCTGCTCTTTTATTATACTACAAGTAACCACTCTTGCAACAGAAAACAGAAGCTATTATGCGTTGTCTGTTAAAGTTCACAGCCCAGTTTATTAGTGTAAGTCAAAATTAATAGCAGTTAAAGCTAATATACACACCTTTAACTTGGAGTGACTTATGAAATGGTGTCTACCATTCACATCTCTCCAACTAGTTACATCTAAGGAAAGAAGGCAATAACCTCTTTATCATTTCATTAATGGCCACCTGAAGGCACCCTTCAAGGTATAGAAATCCAGAAAACCTTTTTGGATTTAGCTTTCTAGTTCTTTGAAAATAAATCCAACTGGTCTTTATGCTTGACTTTTTAAGCAATTTTATATTTTCTATTAAATCATACTTGAAGTCTACTGAAGAATCTTTAGGAAAAGCATCTTCAACACATACACTTTTCTTCCTGTTTTCCTGTAAACCCAGATAGACTGGAAAACATAACTTCTGTACAAAGATTTGCCAGGCCTTGAATCTATTTTTTAACTGAGCCAGACAGCACATATCAAAGGATATTCTGTAAAGAGTGAAAGCTTCCTGTGTTTAATAATAGCTCATATCATCACTATAGCATTTAAAGGCCAAATCCCTAGACCTGCATCATTTAATTAACTGCAGCATAGCAAAGTCCATTGCCTATACAATATTTGTTATTATATTGACTGCAATAACCTGCATTTGGCTAAAATCTAACTTCTGTCTAAAAAGTATCTTCTAAAAAATGTACACTTGGTCTTAATTTAATGACATCTACAGATGGACAATCTGCTTGGCAGTTTCCTCCCATGATTAATCACTTTCTCTGTGTTTTACTTCTGTTTAGCATCTGCCTAGCGCTAACTACCAGACACTAGTTCTCGTTATGCACATCAAGATCATACTTTCTCCCTTGAAAGAGAGTCATCCACTGCAGTTAAGTGCATCCTCTGTCTCTTCTGTGATAAGTCAATAAGTGAAAGTTCTTAAAGTCTAAGTGGTGGTGAGTTTTCCAGTTTTCTAATAAATTCTATGGTTCTTCCTGAGCCCATGTCAGCTTTGCAAGATGTCTAGAAGTATGGCTTCTTCAGCGGCACTCGGCAGCAGGACGGTGAGTTCTGTGGTGGGGTGGACATTTTCAGGCGGTGGGAGCTTCCCCGAACCGGGAAAATCCCAGAAAAACGCAGGCGGGGGCGGGGGTCCTGACAGCCCCCACACGCTGGTCCCGCGCGGTGCCTGACGGGAGGGGGCGGTCCCGGCGGCTACCGCGGGAGATTTAAACAGTCCCCCTGGGAGCACTGCGATGAGGAGTGTGGCAAAGAGGAGTGTGGCAGTTTGAGCGGGCAGGGTGAGAAGGCAGGGCACAGAGAGGACCTAGAGACTAGACAGAAGACACCAAAGACCATGGTGGCCACCTGGCAGAAGATTAAAGCTGGTCCATGTGCTGCAGCAGGCAGAATGGATGCTGCCACCCAGACAGAGCCACAGTGGGTGCATGCAGCTACCCAGACCCTGGGCTGCAGGCAGTGCCCCCCTCCCACACTAGCTCGTGCTTCTGTTACTGGCTCCACTTGTGAAAGCTGCACTCGAGTGGGGAAACTCCGTTGCATGGTGGAGGATTTAAGGGAGGAGGTAAAGAGGCTGAGGACCATCAGGGAGTATGAGAGGGAGATAGACCAGTGGAGCAGTGCCCTCTCACTAACTCAGCTGCCTGCTGGAGCTGGTGTGTCCAAACACCATCCACCTGCAAACTGCAAGGTTGGGGGAACAAGTGATGGGGAATGGCAGCAAGTTCCTGCCAGATGAAGGAAACCTGCTCCCGTCAACCACATAGCAAAACCCCAGATCCCCCTGATGAACAAGTACCATGTGCTGCAGGTGGAATCCAATCCTGAGGATGAGGATGATGGCTCCCACAGCCTAGAATCTTTCCCTAGGCTGCACCATCCTCAGAAAAAGATAAAAACATCCTCCATTAAGAAGAAGAGGAGGGTGATTGTTGTAGGGGACTCCCTCCTAAAAGGAATGGAGGGACCCATTTGCAGACCGGACCCGCTCCACAGAGAGGTCTGCTGGTTACCAGGGGCATCAGTGAAGGAGGTAGCTAGAAAACTTCCTTCCCTGGTCCACGAGACAGACTACTATCCTCTGATAGTGTTCCAAACTGGTAGTGATGATCTAGAGAACAGAAAGACCAAAGCCATCAAGAGAGACTTCAGGGCCCTTGGGAAAATGATGGAGGGCTCTGGGGCTCAAATAGTATTCTGCTCCATTCCAAGGCTAAATAGAGAGGAGCAGGAAGTCAGGAAGAAGAATTTGATTAATGCCTGGCTCCGAGCCTGGTGCGAGGAAAGGGGCTTTGGTTTCTTTGATCATGGGGTGGCTCACGCACCCCCAGGCTTTCTTGCTAAGGATGGAACACGTGTGTCTCCTAGGGGGACTAAAGCCCTTGCTAGAAACCTAGCTAAGCTCATAAATCGAGCTTTAAACTAGATGTGAAGGGGGAGCGGGGTGAGACCAGGCTAGACAGGAGTGAGCCTGGACGTGGGGCACTGGTGATTCGGAGAGGGTGTGCTGGTGAGGACCACCAGTACATCACCACACAGCAAGTGGGGGTGGTTACACCTGGGGGTGCTAAGGGAGATACGGGCACTCTGGAGCTAGCTACTCCAGTTATCAGGCAGTTAGGAATGAATTCTGTTCCCTCTAAGAGGGCTGAAGGCTCGGCAGCTCAGCTGAAGTGCATTTACACCAATGCACACAGTATGGGTAATAAGAAGGAAGAGCTGGAAGCTGTTGTAGGGCAAGGAGCCTATGATGTCTTTGCCATCATGGAAACATGGTGGGATGACTCATATAACTGGAGTACAGCTATGGTGGGGTACAAACTCTTCAGGCGGGACAGGAGTAGGAGAGGAGGTGGGGTAGCCCTCTTTGTGAGGGAGGACTTGGACACCATTGAGATGGATAGTGGTGATGAGGAGATTGAGTGCCTGTGGGTTAAAATCAGAGGAGCCCACCAGAAGGTAGATTTTGTGACGGGAGTCTGTTACAGACCACCCAGCCAAGGAGAAGCAGCTGATGAGCTCTTCTAAAAATAGCTGGGGTTAGTCTCTAGATCGATGCCTCTCATTCTTGTGGGAGGCTTCAATCTTCCTCATATCTGCTGGAAGTACAACAGAGCAGAAAGGAAGCAGTCTAGGAGGTTCCTGGAGTGTGTGGAAGACAACTTCCTTGCACAGCTGGTGAATGAACCGACAAAGTAAGGTGCTCTCCTGGACCTGCTGTTTGTGAACAGAGAGGGCCTTGTGGGGGATGTGGCAGTAAGTGGACACCTAGGACAAAGCGATCATGAGATGATAGGGTTTTCTGTTCTAGGTGAAGTGAAGAGGGTGGTTAGCAGGACAGTAGCTTTAAATTTCCAGAGGGCAGACTTTGACCTCTTCAGAAGGCTGGTTGGCAAAGTCTCATGGGAGACAGTACTTAAGGGCAAGGGAGCCCATGAGGGCTGGGAACTTTTCAAAAAGGAAATCCAAGCAGCTCAAGAGAAAGCCATCCCCATGTTCCGGAAAAAAAAAAGCCAGCAGGAGAAAAAACAGCTTGGTTGAATAGAGAGATCTTGAGTGATATCAAGAAGAGAAACATTTATGGGCTCTGGAAGAGGGGACAGGCCTCTTGGGTGGACTACAGGAGGGAAGTGAGATTGTTTAGAGAAAAAATCAGAAGGGCTAACGCTCAACTAGAAATCAGATTGGCAAAGTCTGTGAAAGATAACAAAAAATCTTTCTATAAATATATTAACAATAAAAGGAGGACTAGGGAGACCATACAGTCCCTATTGGACGCAGAAAGAACAACAGTGACAGGGGATGAGGAAAAGGCTGAGGTACTTAATGCCTTCTTTGCCTCAGTCTTTAATTGTAAAGAAAGTTGTTCCGTCTGTGTACAAACCCAGGAGCTAGAGGAGCAAAATGAGTCTCCCATGATCCAAGAGGAGGTGGTCAGAGCCTTGCTAGCCTGACTAGACACCTACAAGTCTATGGGGCCGGATGGGATTCATCCAAGGGTATTGAAGGAGCTGGCGGATGTACCGGCCAAACCCCTTTCCATCATCTTCCAACAATCCTGGAAGACTGGGGAAGTTCCACTGGACTGGAGTCTGACTGATGTTGTGCCCATCTACAAGAAGGGTCGCAGGGAGGATCCAGGGAACTACAGGCCTGTCAGTCTGACCTCAGTGCCAGGGAATGTCATGGAACAGGTGATCTTGAGTGCTATCATGAAGCACATGCCAGGTGATCAGGCCCAGTCAACATGGGTTCACAAAAGGCAGGTCTTGCCAAACTAACCTGATCGCCTTCTATGACAAAGTGACTTGGCTGCTGGATGAGGGAAAGGCTGTGGATGTGGTCTTCCTGGACTTCAGTAAGGCCTTTGACCCAGTTTCTCACAGCATTCTGCTTGAGAAACTGTCAGCCTCTGGCCTGAACAGGCGCAAACTCTCCTGGGTGGAAAACTGGTTGGATGTCCGGGCCCAGAGAGTGGTGCTAAATGGTGCGAAATCCAGCTGGAGGCCAGTTACAAGTGGAGTTCCCCAGGGCTCACTGCTGGGTCCAGCCCTGTTCAATGTCTTTATCAATGACCTGGATGAAGGCATTGAGTGCACCCTTAGCAAGTTTGCAGATGACACTAAGCTGGGTGGAAGTGTTGATCTGCTGGAGGGTAGGGAGGCTCTGCAAAGGGATCTGAACAGGCTGGACCACTGGGCTGAGACCAACGGCATGAGGTTTAACAAGGCCAAATGCCGGGTCCTGCACTTGGGGCACAACAACCCTATGCAGTGCTACAGACTAGGAGAAGTCTGTATAGAAAGCTGCTTGGAGGAGAGGGACCTGGGTGTGTTGGTTGACAGCCAGATGAACATGAGCCAGCAGTGTGCCCAGGTGGCCAAGAAGGCCAATGGCATCTTGGCTTGTATCAGAAATGGCGTGACCAGCAGGTCCAGGGAGGTTATTCTCCCTCTGTACTCGGCACTGCTGAGACCGCTCCTCGAATCCTGTGTTCAGTTCTGGGCCCCTCACCACAAGAAGGATGTTGAGGCTCTGGAGCCAGTCCAGAGAAGAGCAACAAGGCTGGTGAAAGGGCTGGAGAACAGGCCTTGTGAGGAATGGCTGAGAGAGCTGGGGTTGTTTAGCCTTGAGAAGAGGAGGCTGAGGGGAGACCTCATTGCTCTCTACAACTACCTGAAAGGAAGTTGTAGAGAGGAGGGTGATGGCCTCTTCTCCCAGGTGACAGGGGACAGGACAACAGGAAATGGCATCAAGCTCCACCAGGGGAGGTTTAGGCTGGACATTAGGAAAAAATTTTTCACAGAAAGAGTCATTGGGCATTGGAACAGGCTACCCAGGGAGGTGGTTGATTCACCTTCCCTGGAGGTGTTTAAGGCGCGGATGGACGAGGTGCTGAGGGGCATGGTGTAGTGTTAGATAGGAATGGTTGGACTCGATGATCCGGTGGGTCTCTTCCAACCTGGTTATTCTATGATTCTATGATTCAGTCTTAACTTCCTCTGTGCAAGTGAGCTATCCATTAGTTATTTGCTTATCCATCTTGGAACCCAGTCAGAACTCTTTGCCAGGGCACTGCACTTTGAAACTGGGAAATTGTCTTCTCCTCAAAGATCATCACTTCCCAACATACTTACCTCAGCTTTTCGTCATTCGGGTTTTAATTTTAAAAACTCATTTCTGTGTTTGGCAGGATGAATATAATAATAATGTGCCCAGTTTACCAGCAGGCTAGAGAGATATATTCTTGATATTATTTTTCATCCCAGTCTTCCCTGTGTCATTAGCACTGATAGAGTAGTATACCACCTCCAAAGAGATATTTTACACTGAGTATTGTTTTTTAAGACCCGTTAGTCATCTAGTTTAAATCTATGTGTTATTAACACTGTATACTGCTGCAGAGTTTTTTAGTTAAGAGACAAGAAGGTATTCACTTACCCACATTATCAGTCTGAATATCTATTATTTGCCATTTTCAAACACAGCTATAACATGATCACACAAATTAATGTACTTTGATGAGACCTCTTATCTAAAAAACAACATTGACTACCATTGATTAAGCCCTTAGCTTTAAATATTTTATGAATGGAATCCTACCTCCTCTTTTCCATTATTTTTTCTGCACCTGTTGACACATTAATTTTTCATTCCTACAGTATCAACAGTCTCAGATATTCGGAATCTTCCAATGACTCCTATATTCAATAAATTTTAATACTGTCAGTCCAAAACTATCCTTGGAAGTGCAGATGTCTTTAAAGCAGCCTTCTTCCACTAATGAGCCAGAAAATACATCATTATTCTACATTATACTTGTTTCTTCGCAAACAAACACTCATATTTTTGGAATACTTCTGACTTCTCTTCCTCTTTACAAATAATTTTGTCATTTCTTGTTAAGAATAGTATACATATATGTTTTTCCTCTTGAATAATTTCTTGCCTTTCCTGCTATTGTGGTGATTTCCTGTGTTCTTGATATATATTTGAAACTTTGGCCATGATATCATAAAAGAAAAAAAATTTCTTAAGTGTCTTCAGCTTCCCTCATTAATTTTCTCCATAAATTTCCACACTTTTCATATGAATATTCTTCCTTCTGGACTGTAGTTTCTTTAGGGTATACACAGATACATAGAGGTTATACAGATATAAATATATGCATCAGCCAAAGACAATCGGTGTAATGAAAGGAAATGAGAATCACTTTGTAGGACCAGTTGTATGTCTTCCTAGCTTTGACTAATTATCAATGATGGGAGAAAAGGTGTAGAGACAAAAAGCAACATTCCTTGGTTTCATCCATTTCCTTCATATGTACACTTTACCCTGAGACCAGTCGAGAACTTTCCAACGTGCCAACTCCCGCTAGGATTTTAAGTCTTTCAGGTCCCAGTAAGCCTACAGTAACTTCTCTTTCCTTCTTAATCAGAGACTGGCATCTTCCTCTGCTTGAATCTAATACAATTCTTACTTGAGATCTCAAGGTGAATATCAAAAGAAAAATCAAGGGCTTAACTGCAGGTCCTACCTCGTACAGCACAAACATATTTTACTAGTGTTCAGAAGGCTCATAGGACATTCCTACAAGAAAGTCTGCAGTTTACTCACATGGATAAATTATCAACCTTTGTCTTCATCTGTAAGCAGCTGAAATCCAGTCTGAGGCCCTTATATTATGAAGATCTTACATAAAATGCAGAAGTGCTAAAATACTTTAAAAGAATCTCAACCGGATGTCTTCATGATGTTACATAAAATCATGTGTGGATGATACTTTATAGTAACTATATTACAACATTCTGACTCTGTGTGCAAAGCTTAGAACTACAATACAACCTATAACCCCTAGGCAACAACAGTCCTAATTTATTCTTGCCATTTGCCACTGTTATTCAGCCTCTGCCTGTCACATCCATCCTACGTGTGACAGATTGTACACACAATTTTTTGAGTTTACAAAAAAGTTTGAGATAGGTAGGAGCAAATTCAGAACATGATCAGAATATCTAATCTGTGGACATGTAACAGCAGCGTGGAAGACAGGGTGAAATATGTATAATATAGAGTAAGAAATCCTCTGTATACCATCCCTGAATCCAGAAAACTGAAGAATGCCACTAAGAAACAGACTTAAAGCAACACAGCTATAAAATTTTGCATGTTCAAGTGCTTCTCAAGTTGCAGCAGAGCAGATTTAGATTGTTTATTAGGGAAAATGTCTTCATCAAAAGAGTTGTCAAGCATTGGAACAGGCTGCCCAGGGATGTGTTGGAGTTACCATTCCTAAAGGTATTTAAAAAATGTGTAAATTTGGTGTGATTAAGGAATAGTAAGGAAACTATGTGTGCTTTTGATGCCTCTGCAAAGTCCATGCAGAGAGAAAAAAACCTCCTTCTGCCTCTGGCATTACCATGACTAAATAAACACAAAGGGTATAAAAATGGTGTGGTGTCCCCCACTCACCTATTTGTTTTTTTTTTATCAGCCTGAGTGTCCATATGACTTTTGGAGCCTTTTGACTTTATGATTTTTGCCACTTGCAAGAGTCCTCATCTGCCTGGCTGTGCTTTGAACATGGATCCAAAAGTTCTAGTTCTGAAAATGACCGAAATTTCCACCACACCAGTATCGCTTCCGCTAACTTGTATTACAAAGCCTATGTTATTTCCACAGTGGCCTATTGGCACTATCCCCAGCCAATGAACTTGGTAGTATTACGTTAAAGACTGGACTTAATGTTCTTAAAGATTCTTCCTAACCTAAATGATCCTATGATTCTGTTATTCTCAAATGAGCTTTCTGTATGTTAGCCTCAATCTGAGACTACAGGATGCAGGACTATTATAGTGTCTGTATTTAAATTTAATAATGCAGAGGTTTTAAATTATTCTTAATTGAGTCTGGGGAAAAAATACAGTTCCATTTGGTGAATTTCCTTGTTAGATGGCATTATAAGATGGCATACTTCCTTGAGTATGGAAGCCTCAAGGTTCTTTGACATTGAGGTTGTAGCATCAAGTGTTTGTGATGGCTACCCTTAGCATTTTTTTAACACTGATTGGATTTAGATATAAACTTTAGTGAGAATATCAGAGAACGCCACAGACATGACCTGCCACTTGCTAAGAAAAGCATTTTATAAAATAATAGAAACATTTTATGTAATAGAAACAATTTCACAAAAAGATTTCCATTGTGAGAAGCACTCACCATTAAAATAGGTAAACTGAGGCACACACTTTGTGAAGCAGCATTATTTATTTATTTATTTGTTTGTTTGTTTATTTATTTATTTATTTATTACTGCAATTGTGGGAGAGCATCTGGAACAGGTTGCCTAGGGGAGCTGTGAATGCCCCGTCCTTGGAAGTGTTCAAGGCCAGGTTGGATGGGGTCTTGGGCAGCCTGATCTAGTGGGAGGTGTCCCTGCAGAAGGTTAGAACTAGATGATCTTTAAGGTTCCTTCCAACCCAAACCATTCTGTGATTCATTCTATGAATCTATTACAAGGCTGTTACTAGGCTAATTTTTGCATATTACATTTCTTGACAAATCTGTTGTTTGTAAGTACTTACATTCCTAAGCATACATTTTACTGTGCCAGAAGAGTACCAGAAATTAATATTTTTTACACTATCTTATGTATTCCTTTCTGTTAACTATATGTTCAGCCATGATTTAGTGAAAAACAGTTTATGAAGTCATTTTTTGCAAGTTATAAGTTCAATTAAGCAAGACTCTCCACCTTAATGCTAAAACTTCCACTTTGTAAAAACACAAGTAGCGTAACCCTCACACCATGCAACATGACACAATGGCTTCATTTCAGCAGCTCCACTAGCAACAAGTGGTCAATTTATGGGGTTTTTTTAATCTTTCATTAGGTGTTTTAGAGTATCAGGTTGAAAAACTGAGTGACAGTTGAACCAAAAGTATCAGAATAAGCCCTTCCTATCCAAGGCCTAGCTAGACAGCAGTCTTTCTGTGGAGCAGAGCTTTCTGTGGAACATGGGGAAATTCTTACTCTGCACTTACCTCCAAACTCTAGGTGCAATTCCTCCTACTCTTGCTTCCCCACCAATTACCTCTGTTAAGGCTTTTATTCACTGTCTTCTGCTCCAGTTGAGATAACTTTTGAGAGTTTTGGACTGTAAGAGAGAAAGGTATCTGTCAAAATGTAATAATTTGTACAAAAGCATTTATTTTTCTTATTTAATGAATGAAATGAAAAAAAGGGAGAATTTGCAAATTACCTGAGTAAAATATCATCACTTTCCATGATTCAGTATGTGAGAGTTTGCAGAATACTCAAGAGTTCTTCCCAGATTTTTTAAATGGAAAATCTTTCAGCTGTATTTTCATGTCTCATCACCTAGTTCCTCACTCTGGATTTCAGTCCTTCATACTTTTCTGCCTTATAAAAATTGTAAGCACCTTGGGGCACAAATAAGTCAGTTTAATTTGACTATAAAGTATCCTCCTTTCCTAAGGCACTGAATAAATAATATATGATAATTTATAAAGCAGGTATTTGTGAGTCAGAGGGCTTGACAGCAGGCTAGTGAAATAAAAAGAAAGCAAAATTAAAAATACTTTAAGCCAAGCTGGTCTTAATCGCCAAGACAGTTTTTGTTTGTAAGTATTTGGTGTGAGGATGCTGCCCTTTGGCAAAGTGCTTTCTCCAAAGATGAGGAAGCCCACTGCACCATCTGAGCTTACACTGAGCTTTAGGAACACTGTGTAAAGCACAGCTAGGCAAGCACAAACTTGCTGGTGTAGACCAGCAAGCACAATATCTAAAACTAAAATCTGGTCACACTTAAACTGCAGGAGTGAACAGAAAACACAAATATCAATAGAATTGTACCAATATTTGTTGCTTACTTTTGCTAGTAGAAATAGTTACACAATTAATGTGATGCGTATTAAACACTCCTCAGGTACTAATCTATCAAACCCATGTTCAAAACAATCTGCTGAGATACATTTACTCAGCTCTGCATCAACATTAACATGCTTTTCAGACTTTCTTCCCGTTCTACCGACTATATTTCACCAGACTATTTTTTTCAAGTATGACAAGACATAGTTCCCATATTTCCATTCAAAAAGCATTAGATTTGTTGCAGAGACTGTGTGTACAGTTCATGTTCAATAGCTCCCATGTATCTAGAAAGCATGTCCATAGAACTGATGGGTCATGTGAAAAAGCCATCTGTCTTGGATTTTTGGATGCTCAATAGCTGAGCCAAACCTATACATTTTGGTTTTAAGTACTTTAGGGCAAAAAATCTGTCATTTTAATTTGTTGAGAAAGCACTGTTCTTTCCTAAGGCAAGGTGTGAATAATACATGACAATTTTAAAAGGAAGTATTTGCTACTGTTACTGCTCCTGCAAAACATCTAGATTCTTAAACAAATGACTGAAGCAGTCTTAATGCACTCAGGATATATTTTTAGGTGTAAAGAGAGGACATAACTGCTGAAATCTAAACTTATGACAGACTACATATTCAGTGTTACCAACTAAAAATTCAATCTCAGGTTAATGTCATGGTTGGTGTAGGCAAAGAATTATAATTCTTCCATTAATTTCTTATAAACTGACTAGACCCTGTTGCAATCAAGGAGTTATATTTATTAATGCTTTTGCAGATCCAGAGTGCGTCCTCCCAGTTGCAAAGAAAACCCCGAAAATTAAAAAAAAAATTTAAAAAACCCAAATAAGCTAAAAAGAGTTAAGGAAAAAAAACAAACCACACCAAACCAAACCAAACCAGAAAACAGAATGTATTTTAATATTTATTTCAAAAATCAAAACACTAGCATGTTTGTTCTTAATTTTCTTCAGTTGTCATATTTCTTCAGTAACCATCACCT
Source organism: Phaenicophaeus curvirostris (assembly GCF_032191515.1). Lineage (NCBI taxonomy): Eukaryota > Metazoa > Chordata > Aves > Cuculiformes > Cuculidae > Phaenicophaeus > Phaenicophaeus curvirostris. Next base: position 28,750,502 of record NC_091397.1, read on the forward strand.
CATTATTTAAAAACATACTGTCAAAACCAGGCATGAACATGGCATGTTCCTGAAAATTTCATAACACACTAGTAATAATGTTGTAACTTGTAGGTATTGATATAATAGAAATTTGTTAGCATATCATTTTTCTCTATGGGTCTGTACATATGTGTACCTTCTAGAAGATTACTGTCTTTGTAAAGTGAACAATTAATGATTAATATAATTAATATATGACTAATTATGTTAATGATTAATTAAGATTTATTAATTATATGGATGTAATATGGAATTTCAGAATAAGGAGTAGTGCATGCTGGAATGTATATAAAACCAGACACAACCAGACCCCTGAGCAAGCAGAAAGATTATCATTGTCCACCTGGCAAATAGGAGGAAGAAATCCCTACAATTAACCTAGTTATCCTGGGAAAGAATATTGAATACTGATTGCTCACTGTGAAACTTTCCTCTCTTCTTTTTGAGAAGCACAGGAAGCACAACATCAGAGAAAGGTACTTATTAGGAAGTTTGTGTGTATCAGTTTTACCTGTAGTACTGCATTATTGACCATAGTAATGGGATGATTCAGATTGTACATGTTAATAAATCTTTGATTAAATCATTAAGGCTTTAATTTAAATTACGACTTCATACAGAAGGTGTGTTTCTTTAGCTGAAATAAATTGTGCAGGTATTTGGATTGGCTTTTAAATCTGGATACACCAATTTTTACATCACCTCTGTTTAAGAACTGTGTTTGTTTTCATTAAAAAACTTCGAAAGGCTTGGACATCCTAATACCTGGGGTTGTTTACAATATTCTGAAAGTTGGAAGCATCATTGTTTGTATGAAACACATGAGAAGAATTAGAATCCATTTCATGAAAAGGCTTTTTTATTTATCTTTCTTTCAGGAGTGGGCTGTCCATCCATTTTCTATATTTCAGATAAAATCCTTTGAAAAACTGCCATCTAATCACTAAAAGATAATAAACTCATTGTTCCAAGGCAAAGGAAAAAACAGTCATTCTTCATTTCCTTAAGACAGTTCTCCTGAGGAACAGGCATGACCATATCCATGGATAAAAAGCAGAAGTGACTCCAGTAACTCCTGCACAGTCTCTACCGAGAACACCCAGAATGGCAGCGATCTGAAACAGTTTGTGAAAACAGAAGGTTGGAAAGCATCCCTGCTATTAGGTAAGATGTTAAGTGTGGAAAGGCTATAGGAACTGTATGCTACTGTTTTTCCGTTATGAAAAAAAGAAAAAAAATATATGGTATTTTGATTCAAGACAACACACTAACTTCTTCATTGAAGTTGCAGTAGACAGTAGGAATAAGATTCAATGTATCAATCTGTTAAATAAAGTCCAAATCACTCTAGCTGGGGTAAATAATGCAGGTCTCTGAATTGGACCAAAAAGCACTTCGCAAGAAAGGACAGACAGGCCTATCCAATGATACAACTCATTGTCACAGCTAGCAAAATGGAGAATGCAAAAGCAACGTGACAAATGAACCTCCATAAACTGGATAATACCAGTAGGCTGAGAACCAAGTCAGCAGCTTGTTGCCAAAGTCACCGTAAGAGAAATGTTTTAATATCATTCTTAACAATACATTCCTGAGATGTGTTACTAAGCTGGTGTGATGTGTCTTCTCTCCATAGTATTTATTTCCTTGCTTCATGTGAAGAGTCCATAGTTGTCATTGGACATATAAGGCAAATGGCTAAGGTAGGTGTTCAGTATTCCTTGGCAGAGACTTGAGGATGACTAGTTGTTTGTCAGCCAGAAACCTTGTTAACAGCAAATGCGTAGCAGCTTCAGTTTGTTCCATCATGCTGTACGTTAATAAAAAAGTTTATATTTCAATTTTACGATCAGACTGTAGCAATAAATTATTTTAACACATTTTCACATATATGTAAGAAGCTGGAAAGTTCTGCTTTCTGACTCAAATTTTCTATGCTGATTCTCAGCCCAAAGGTGAAAATTTTTAATTTATTCTCTTTTTGATAGATGTGAGCAAAATTGGCTCATTTCCTTTACTATGCAAGGATTAAAAAATGTTATGTACAAATTTAGATGTCTTTGGTATGCAGGAAGCAGCTGAATTTTAAAAGGTGAAACTTACTGTGTTCATATAGCAGATTAGCCTCCAGGCTGATTTACAAAAATTAAATATTAACAAAATGAGAGTAAAAATCTATTAAAAGTAATTATGCACTGTGTTACTTAGCTACTTGTTGCAAATTAAATTTTTAATTCTGACTTGCCAAGTATCGTATATTTGTGTTGCTATTTATCTGGATTCAGTACCATGTACATGAAACTGATCTATTTTGTACTCACTTTCATTGAAGTACAGCTCCTTAGTAAACTGAACTACAACAATAATGTTAGTGTTCTAACTTCCATTATTATCTTTCCTGCTTGAGAAAAGCATATCTGAGATTTGGATGGCTTTGTATTATTAGAGAGCATTGGCAGCTAGTTCTGGGCACTACTGTGGCCTTTCTTCATAGGTAGAATCATTAAATTCTACCACAATGTTATGGGCACAGGAAACTACGAAGAACTAAAACCATATCATTTGATAATGCAGGTAGAAAAGTAGGTTCTTATTCAAATGGGAAAGTGAGGAGTTGAACATATGGTTCTCACTATTTTCCCGAAACACAGAAGTAAGATGTAGAGCATAGCAGTGGCATCTGAAATACTGATTTTCTTTTGTAGCCAGTGCAGAGCTGACATTTGACATTTAAAACAGATGAGTAACTGGCAAACAGAGCACACAAGAACTACATGTGTACACACTTGGCCAACGTTGCACAGGAAGTTGTTGGCCTACAGAAATCTGATCAAGAATCTTATGCACTCTAGCCAAAAGACTTAGTCCCAGTGCTTTCATCCATTGCCCTAAACACTGTCTCCTTCTCCAGTTCTATGAGATCTCCTCATAGACTGCTGTTTCTTCCCCATAAGATTTACACTAACCACAGCCTCAGGCAGGTGGACCTTCACATCACTATGAAGAGGGTATCTCATCTTCTCTCTTTTTTTCATTACATTTCCTATTTCTCTGAAACAGATTGGTCCCTGGAGGTTTGCTGCAGGTAGTGATCTTCTGTGTAGAGGTATTGTACATGCTGGGTTGTTTTTTACGTAATATCCAGTGTAAGCAATATGAAAGATGTAAAGCTGTTGTTCTTAAAAACACCTTCTATGAATATGTCTTCACTCAGAAATGTTCTTGCCTGCAATGACACTTTCTCCTTAACGAGTAACTCAATATCTGTCCTTTTGTCTTTTACAGGACTAAACGAACAAACTTACCGGGGCACAAGGCGTCCAATCAGGTGTGCATTTAGACAGATGCAAACAAGGAAATGAGCTTTAGGTTCAGAGAAGTCACTAGAAAATCCTATATGCTTAAGTTAACATTGCAAAAATAGTTTTAGATGCTGCTAAGGGTCACCTCCCCGGTTTTTCCAAGTGTCCTTCCAATCATATGTTCATTCTTGAATGTCTCTATTTCATTTACATAACACAGGCCTTGTCACAGTGTGAAGTTACCTAAAATAGTTATTATGTCTTTGGGCAAAAGAAGTCAGACAGAAGCAGAAACAAAAGACTGCAAACATAAAGATCTCCTCCTGAGACAGAGACTATATGTCTGGCTTCCTAAATATTCAAAGTGAGACTAAACTAAAGCAGTGGTGTTTTGCTACTTCCTAATTTTGCCTGATGCCTTCCAACCCACTCGCTTGACAGCAATACTGAGTTTACCCCAGTGGTTTAATTTCTCTCACTGTCACCATTCCTGGTGAAAGTAGGCCGAAGCATTCACATTCTTGACTCTATTCCTGACTTAATGATTTTTCCAAGGTTATAAGTGCTTTATAAGTGCATTATAAGTGCTTTCAAAAGTGGATTTTAATTTTGCATGCCTTGATTTCATGTTTCTTGTACAAGTGTCTGCAGGCAGATGTAAAAAAATTGACCTAACTATAATTCTGTTACTATATATTACACACATATAAAATACAAATAATAAAAATATATTAACACTTTAGGATAAGCTGGGTTTAGTCATTCTCTTTCCCCAGAAGTATGTGTAATAAGTCTTGCCTTTCTCACAAAGGTGTTGTAAGTACTTTGAGATCCCTGTGATATTATGTGTCCTGCTAGTCTACTTCCCTTAGTCACTCAGTACTGCCAGCGGCTATATTTCCTGCCAATTACCTACCGACAAGCAGCCAAAAGAGCTGTGGTAGATACAGAACCTGTACCAGGAAAACTCAAAGATGGAAACTTTTGAAATAAATAGTCCAGAGTGAGGGATAGGAATGGAAAGAAATAAAAACTGAGGATGAGAGGGGACCTAACCCCATCCTCTCTCCTCTTTCACTCTGCAGATGGACTTTACCACCTTTTTTCTCATTTGCCCTTTTTTGCTGAGATTTATTGGGAGATTTTGGTCCCTTTCCTTCCAAATTCTGCCTCAGCATGCTGTCAGGAGCCCCTTGGGGGAGCTGAGTAGGATCCTCTTACTTAGTCTCACTGGCGTTTAAATCCCAGCTTTGCCACTTGCTTGCTGGAGAGGCTCCTTCTGTTTCCTAGACTGTTTTTACCTAGGTGAAATCCAAAGCTCATTTAAGCCATTGATGGTCTACCCCTTGATTATGGAGGATTAGGCCTCTGTGCACTCTCTTGATGTTGCTAAAACTCAGTTGCATGTTTGGGTTTTCATCACCAAACTAGGCATGCAACTGCATTGCCAGTGCAGGGCGCTGTGCCTGTCCCAAGGCATCAGAGGAAGAGTTGTGATCTCATTTCAGTTAACAGAGATTAGAATTTTTTACATCAAAAGTACCTTGACAAATGCATTATTGTTTATGGACTGTTGATTACATGTCCAACGGTACACAAGACAGGTAGTAAGACACGGCTTATCCCTCAGCACATACTAATGAGGCTATTCTGCCTGCAGCTCCTTATGGCTAGATGCTGTACTTGGATGGAGTCCCACTGGGATTCTTTGTGGGTGAAGTCATGAACAGTTAGTTGCAAAAACACAGTTTAACTATCACCTTGGTTAGAGAAAGCCAGGAATGAGTATCAAAGGTAAATGATACTTTGGCTTGCTGATGACAAAGGGTTCCACGTCCCACTCTAATCCTTAAATACAATTACTGTGTTAACTTTTGCATAAACCCTGAACATTCAGCAGTTTTGGGTACAGGTACAGGGTAGGGCATATTCAACTACCTAAAAACACCCAAACTATTTCAAAAGACTACTGAAGTTGCAGAATTTCAGAGACCATGCCCACATTTTTGTAGCATCAGCAGGCAGCACTGTAAGGCCCCAGATCTATCTTAGCCAATACTTAGCACTCGTACAGAAGTAATATTTCCTTGCTCTGCAAAACAGGATCTAGCACTACATTTAACTGCTGCCACTACTTGAAACATCTCAAAGGCTGTCAGGAAGCAGACTGGCAAGGACTGCTGCTTGCCCATTTGTCCAGCAAAGTGAGTTGTATTGGTTCCTCTGCAGGTTTAGACTTGTCCAGAGAAATGACAAGTGATCATCACCTCCTCTAAATGCTTCGAACATTACAACACGGATTACATGGTCTCAGCCGACTTCAAAAAGCCTTTGTCATTCATCAGAAGTGGCTTCGTCCTCCCCCACAATGCCAAGCAGTGTCACTGTTTTGTAATGAACAGCTTCCATCAGAGCACACAATTTCTCATCTGGTCTGACTCTGCTGATCATTCTTGTAATTAAGTCTCTTATGATTTTCTTTGGCAGCACACCATCTGCACAAGAAGGCACACCTGGAAAGCGTTTTTCCTCTGGTTTTGTTATCCTTGATTAAACTCTGTTCTAAAGCAGAGAACGTTAATCAAAAGTATTGCCTGACTAGAGGTAGCTGTGTCTGTCTCACTTTTGTCATAGATTCTCTCTGAAGGCTGCAGGGTTTTGGATTTGCATAACAATTCCCAAAAAAAGGGTCTACCATGGAGGGGTAATACTTTCAGAGGATTTTGCCATTAGGAAAAAAATCCAATGGAAAGAGTTAAATGAGGAAAATAAAAGGATACCATAGAAATTTCACAGGTGTCAGCAGTAATTACTATAAAATACCATAGAATTTATTAGAAAAAAAAATTGGGTTGTGTAGTGTTCTTTTATGACTTGTAAGAATCTCATTGATAAGAGAGTTGAAGAAAATGTAAAAGGAAATATTAATTTTCTAATGAAAAGCAAGTTTAAATTCATGTTACTCCCATAATTTTAGGAACCAGAGGCCAGGTCAGTGCTATACCTCTTCTGAGGTATAACACAGCTAGGCAGCATGAAAAAACAAGACAGCAGGATCTTTCATACTGTGCTGTCTTTGTTTGAAGGGTAAGGATCAACAAACTTTTATTTGCTTATTCTGTGTTGAATCAAATGCCAATGGACAATCTATGTAAACTCAGATATATGAATGAAAACATCCATATATTCCAAACAGGTCCTGGTGCCTTCTTCCACCCCATTCCTGAACAAAACTACACCTTATTGCCAAAATAGCATCAAGCCCTATGCTGGCGCTCCTGTCTTATTATGGGTCTCTAATGGCTTCAGGTAGAGTATAACAAAGCTCTGAGTCCCTGTACCTGTGAACAAAATGACAAGCTGCTTCCTGTCTCTTATCTCTTATCATGACCTCTGCACCATGTAGAAAAGACAAGAAACTTTATCTTGTCATGTGAAAACTTTTTCTCTGGTCATTTACTGTACCCAAAAGGCACTAGATAGAGTGTGAGACAGAAGCCAACAGGTATAAAAATAAAAACTGAAAAAAAACAAGTACAGTTTCTGAAGTGAGCAAATTACATAGAAAGGGATGTTTTCTAAGTTTGCAAATAGTTGGTGCCAACCAGTTTGAGCTGCTTAACAGCAGCAATACAGTTTTAAAAAGCAACAATAGAAAAGCACTTAATTTACTAAATAATACACTTTCTTTACCCTTGATGAAAGGCTGCCTCTTATCACACAGATATCAAGGCGAGCCACCTAATGGCACTAATTTCAAACACTGCTGCAGTAATGTTTAGTGCATGGGATACAAATTGCAATGGATTCAAAACAGTTAGTGGCACATTTTAAGGGGGAATAATACCAAAATGTCAATTTATTAGCTTCTGTAATATGTGTGTGAATTTTTATAAAATATTTTCTAACAACTGGCAAGAATCTATAACACCGATAGCTTAGGCTGGGTGAAGATTAGAAATAAAAGTAAGGACCTGAAAGACCTGTCACATTCTCAGAGGGAGTTATGCTATTTACTTGGTTTGTAGTTCACATTTATAGCAGCATGGGTTGCTCTTTATTTCTCCCACTTTGCATCCTTTCACTGCAGTTATCTGTTCACTCAACAAACATGTTTCAACTGAAGCTTCTTTGACCTGATCTTAGAAAACATACCCATAACAAGCACAATTGAATGCTCAACACCCAATTTTACCTCTGACACTATTTCTTTTCTTCACTCCTTCCTGGCAAAGTCTCGATACATTCTTTCCCTTGCTAAGCTAACAAAATCAGAATCGCATACTCACTAATAAAGGGCTTTTTCTATTAGCTTGCTGCTGTAGAAGAGAAGGAAGAAAACACAGATCAGAATGATCTGTTTGCTAAGAAATTGCTTTTTCTAATACCTTCCTTCTCCAGAAAAAAAAGGAAGTGAATACAAATCCACTGCTTTTACATGACTGACTCACACAGTTACTTTTTGTTAGGACCTGTATAAGCTGGACTTATTTTTGAAATTTGTCACTGCTTCACTCCTACCAAAATCATGGCTTGGGCATTTCTAGTACCACATCTTCTAAACCTTCTGTGAAACTGGGCAGTAGTCAAAAGATCAATTCCTTCTCTGTGGTATCACTACTGTGCAAACAATTATGCAATACTGTCAGGAAAGCATGCAGAAGGCACATTTTTTACCCAAACGTAATGGAAAATGGTTTGTGTGGCTACAGTTGTTGTGAATCTTTCATGCAAATTTATTTTAAGACTTGAAGTAAGCTGTATAAGGAACACCTCTTAAATTGGTTTACTTACTATTGCAAATAGCTAGCTGGTACTTTATGTTTACATACATTGCTAACTAACAACTGTGAAAATTATCTTGTATACATCAGACTTTACACAGGGTGTATTATTGAAATATAAATAATAGAGCCAGACATCAGCTTCTATGAAGGCCTTTCACACAAAAAAACCTGCCTAAAAGGCCATATCATGTGAGTTGTTCCATGATGTATTCTCCATTCTACCTAACAGAAGGCTTCAGCCAATGTGGAACACTTATCAGAGGCCCTGTGATTAGGGCATACCTTCTTTACCCATGTAACACCTCTTTTTTCTGAGTGTAGTGATCTTGGCCAGGAGACCATCATACCTCAAAGGGGCAGAGATACACAGCACTGTTAACCTGAGCAAATACAGACCTGTGCTGTGCTGCACCTCCAGCATCACGCTGCTCAAATTTCTTGGCTGCAAAACAACCTCATCCAGCTATTAAGAAGAGGATCCTGGGAGCAGCTCCCACTCAGCACCTACAGTTGTACCACCCCCATGACATTGCCTTCATCAAGCAGCACAGCAAGAAGTTCTCCTGTGGCCATCCTTTCTGCCTGATATTAGAAATGACGAATAGAGCTGTTTTCTTGTAAGGAAACCATACACTATCCCAAATGACCAAAAAGGTGAAACTGTCTTCATGGATGAGATCTGCACAGCAGGCCACTGGAAAATTCACATGAATTGAATGCAGGTGCCCAGCATCTGAAACAACATAAAATTCACTAATTCTCTATGTCCCTCTTTTTACTCCGTCTTACTAAAAGTATGTTTTATTAAGCCTTTTGTTATTGAGCCTTTCTTATAGAGATCCAGAAAGAATCCTCTTTCTCCCTTTCTCTCCCCTCCCTGGCACAGAGCACAAGGAGACACCTTAGCTGAACCATAGTGGACTATAAATTCTACAGGCAAGAAAACAGAAAGAAGTGGGAAGGGTTCAAAGCAATTCTGGTGCTGTTGGTACATGGCTAGGCTTCACTAAGTTGCAGCAGCATAACTCCAGCCATTCACTTCCATGAACATTGCAGAGGACTGTTTCAAGTTTAATGAGTGACAGCAAAATACTTTGAATGAGGTACAGCTACAAATGGCAAAATCTACATTTAGATGTTTGAAAGTATGTTTCTGCCTGTGAGCCTGTAGTCTTGACTTCATAATAGAGGAAAGAGATCTAGAAAATATATTTACCAAATTCTAGAGAACAATTCAGTTCTCTTTAACGTAGTCAAAAAGGTATCGGTTCAGTTGCCAAGTGCATTGTGCTGTCTGATGTGCCCGAAAATATCAGAGACATCCAAGAGGGAGCAGCAAATAGAAGGAGGTAGAAACTTCTCTTACAGCTTGGAGCCCAGCTGGAGGTCAGTTTGCATTGAACCACCTGGTATGTTGCCCTTCTTACACCATTAATTTGTGGAATACTTTCAGAGAACACGAGACACACAAGCATTGTGTTCACCTACACATTGACATGTTTGGAACAAACAGAATTAAAGGGTTGTTATGGATCCCCTGAAAAAGAAGCATGAGCTTCAGAGGAACTAGTTCAACACCATAGTTTTGCCTGCAAATTCACTGGACATTATTTTCACAGAATCACAGAATCACTAGGTTGGAAAAGACCCGCAGGATCATCAAGTCCAACCATTCCTATCAAATACTAAACCATGCCCCTCAGCATCTCATCCACCCATCTTTTAAATACCTCCAGGGATGGTGACTCAACCACCTCCCTGGGCAGCCTCTGCCAGTGTCCAATGACCCTTTCTGTGAAACATTTTTTTTTTATGTTCAGCATGAACCTCCCCTGGAGGAGCTTGAGGCCATTCCCTCTTGTCCTATCACCTCACACTTGGGAGAAGAGGCCAGCTCTGTCCTCTCTACAACCTCCTTTCAGGCAGTTGTAGATAGCAATAAGGTCTCCCTTCAGCCTTCTCTTCTCCAGGCTAAACAACCCCAGTGCCCTCAGCCACTCCTCGTAAGACTTGTTCTCCAGCCCCATCACCAACCATTTTCCTCTATTTCACTTCTCTTTTCATAGCATATTAACTCTCAGCTTGGCATTTGCTGCATGAACACTTCGTTCAGAGTTAAGAAAACAGCTTAAGAGGAGGAGAGATATGCAAAATTAAAGGTTATTTATATCACCACTAGCAGTCACTCAGATACTTAAAAGACCATTAAAATTTATGTGAATCTCAAAACTTTTTAATGCTATAGTAAAAAGCATGGCTAGAACCTTCTTACATTAAAGAAGCATTACTGACTCTGGTGATACAACACCTGAAATAAGAGTAAATAAATGTACTGTTGGTAGAGGAAAGAGTGAAAGGCAGAAAACAGTCAATTATTTCCCTTACCAACATTGTTTTCAGATCTAGGGGGGAGACGAGCACTTGGGACTGATTAAGATACAAAGAGCGAAAGCCACTGACATTGAAATTACATAATGGTGACCTGGAAAGAGAACCTTGCGAAGAAAAGTTTACTTTCTTCCTCATCCTCTGGGGAAAAAAAAAGTAAAACAAAACCAAGGCATTATGGTTTTTTGAATCAGATTTCATGATATGGTTATTAAAAATTTTAAAGGAAGTGCTGAGGATTGAAAAGAGATGGTTTGAGTTTCACCATCTAAAACAACATAAAATAGAAGGAGGTTTTTCCTTTTGAAAGGCTGTCTCTGGCAGAATAAGTTATTGAGGTAGAATAAGCCCTAAATTTGAGCCTTACTATCTTCAGCAGGCAATACCCAGTCATTTCCCCATTCCCAGCTTCAGGGTGTCCACTGCTGATTTTGTTACTTTTCTAAGTACAGCTCTTACCAGAATTACATGCATGGCGTTCAATCTGGTCTTCTGAAGAGTCAGTGTATCAATGCAGAAACTTGTTGTATATGAATTTGCCAGGTTATTCAGTTGTAACTGCCTGATACTGTCTAAATCCATTGATCATTTTATGAAAAACTGGTATTCAGGTAGATACACAATACTCTTCATGAAATTCCAGTTAGAAAAGGAGCTTTATTGAAAAGCTGCATCTCATTAAGAATCAAAGACTACATCTGTTATAGCAGGTAGTATAGCTCAAAAGAAGAAAAGAGCTTGTGCTGATGACTAAATATCCACATTATACATATAGAGTATAGGGATGCGGATAAACTTTGAAGCAACTCTAATGTTATTTTGTGAACTGAATCCCATTGGAAGATGTTTGCATTTTGTTTCACGCAAAAGGAATCAAATTCACAGTCTCTGCAATGCAAACCAAAACACTGTATGTTGGGAAAATCTGAGATTACCTTCAGAAGCTCCTGATCCTACAGTGTGTGCATAGATGTACCCAGGCAGCCAACTCACTAACACAACCCAGTGGAAACTCATCCTACTAGTTCTACTGCTGTTTGCTCTTTTGCGGCAAATGATAGAAACTACAAATGATGCCTCCTAACATTTCTTGCTAAACTTATAGAATGAACAGAAATTCATCAACTATGAAAACAGTAAGTTACAACTGGGAACTCATCAGAGAGGTAACAAGTTACTGCATGAAATCAGATCATCAGGTAAGGATCATACGACTGAAACAATATGGCACAGGGAACCATCTGAAGAAATACAGAGACAGGAATTCTAACCCTGCCATGCTTTTTCCTCCAAATGAAATGGCAAAAGACAAGAGCAGAAAATGGAAAATGAACATATTAAACCTAGAGCAGGATTATTGGGAAGATGAATTAATAGAGGGAAGGATTGGATATTTCGATACCTATTTAAAATTGTGTAAATTTTTCCCAAGCATTCGGGAGATTGATGTCAATGTAAAATATCATTAGATTTTTCGGTAGAAGAATATTACAGTTAATAAGCTGCACTGGAGGGAAAAAAGTGATAACTGGTGATTCCCTTGCACTTTTCTTGCCCTGAGGTACTGATTGAGTACCAAATATGTCCTAAGACATCATGCTCACACTTCTAAAAAGGTTAATTTTAATGGTAGTGGCCACTTAATTGGCCTAGCTAGCCTGCTGTGTCCACTATCCCTCTAATAGGAGACATGAGAAGTAACTATGCCCTGCAGTCAAATGGTCAGGCAAGATATAAACCAATTTCCAGAAAATAGCCATTTACACTCATGGGAAAATGAGAGAAAAGCTACGGAGACAGACTGACAGCTCAAAGGCTCATCAGAGAATGAACTTCTAGCATATGGCAAGAAGCTGAAGGGAGCCGTGAGGTGAAACAGTGAAGATTGTTATCAGTTTTGGGGCTGCTTTAATATATTTTGTTGTTGTTGCTGTTGTTTCCTGGTGTTGTTTTCTTGGCAGATTTCACCTTCATTGGTAGTTCAATGTAAGTGATGCTATAATGCCATAATATGAAACAAAGCCAATGTACATTAATGGTTTAAACTTCAAAACGATCATTAATAACTAAAGTAATCCTTGAATTAATGAGCTGGAGTCCACAGACACTTTTTGCTGTTTCTTATCCTGTTCTTTAATGCTAAATTTTTGGACAAGAAAGATTTGGTTTCTAAGCACAAATCAGAGCGAATGACTTTTTCACACCCCATCCTCCGCAATGCAGCCAAAGGTAATGACTTCTTCCATATTCTGCTTAGATTTGATAGTAAAAAATTGCACAAAAACTGAAAAGACCATATAAATATATACTTCATATTAAAATGCATTCATTACAAGACAGTTGTAATTAGAATGGTGTCAAAATAAAGGACGGTAGTTCAAAATATTTTTAAACAACTGCTAGCAGTCTTTTCAGAAAGGAGAATAACTCCAGCTGAATGTCACCAAATATTTAATTTATGTAACAGGATTTTTAAAACTATCCTACAACCAGACATCAGGGTAGCTGCAATAATTCTTTGGTTACTTTTAACTTCAAGTTGCATCAGATGGTGTTGTCATCAGAGACATAAAAATATTATTCATATTCCAGTTATAGAGTAATTACACTGCAGATAACATATTTCTATGAAAATGTTATAACTTAAAATGTCATGAACACTAACATCCCACTATTTCATTTGCAGGTCTTAGTTTTTCTATTTGTCTTCCAGATAAAATATGTATTTCCCAATTACTTCTGCAACATGAAAAAAAAAAAAAAGGAAAAAAAGAAGGGCTATCTTTTCCAGTTGTCAGCACCATCTAATGAGAGACAAATACAAGTAATGAAAAGAAGTGTCAAAATATTATCTTCACTTTATTGACCCGACGACAATTGAGGTTTTGTCCCTTGTCTTCAGAGAGATTCCAAAGAAAATATTCTCTACAACTACTCAGAAAGGGAAAGTGGTTTTCCTTTACCACAAGACCTGCCAGCTTCTCAGCCAAACAGTGAAGCTGCAGGTTTGATACCTTGGTACTACTGAATGGACAAAGTAAATCGACTTGATGTGGTTTGTTAGCAGCAGTGGAGCAGCACAGTAAGCATTCATTCTATTCAATGCAATAATAGGGTTTTTAGATTTGTTTAGTGGAGATATTGTTTAAATATTTTCACAGTGTCTTTTGCACGGTGACTACAAATTCTTTTTTGGGAAATTCTGACTACTTGAACAAGGCTGAAATACCAGCAGTGTATACAAAGAATATAAGCATCAGGTCAGGAAGATTGCACCAGTTATTCTTTTGGGGTTCAGGCAGAAGCGAGTAAGCTGAGATGCTACAATTTTTATTGTGCCTTTTTTCTTCGTGACAAACAGCATGCAGAAAAATAAGCAGGATATTGGCAATATATCTCAGTATTCAGTAGAACAGCTCATCCTTTCTTTTCCATTAAAACTTGACTTTAGTAGGGTTACATTGATTTATTTGAACTCATGATAAAGTCCTTTACACTTTAACAATTGTTGTAGATGTAAATTTGAAAGCTAGAAACTGCCAGTGCTGGTGGCTAGACATGGATTGGTGGCATGCATTTCTTAATACATCATAGATTTTTGGCAAGTCCTTTATTTTTTTTTTTAAGTAAAGGTAGACTTTGATGTTTTTATTAGGGCTTGTTTAATGCTGCTATACTTATTGCTCCTCAGTAAACAAAGATGGGAAAAGGACAAAGTGAGCAGTATCTGCACTGAGACACAGTATGACAGAATCATCCTTTGTCTTTAATCTCCTACAGAGTGGAATTGATTAGGAAACTGCTATTTTATCGTTTCATCTACATCACTGTCACCTAAATACTGCAAGCTTACTCAGTAAAATTTACAGTTGGCCATTGACCCAAGAATTCCAAGCAGAACAGCTGAAAGACTGGAAGAAAGGTTAAAAATTACTTTTCCCACTAAGAGTCTTCCTTAATTCTTAGGACTGTTTGCAAACAACTGAAATCAGTTGTAAAAAACAACCACTTCACAGATTAAGGCATAAAACAGTCTGAAATGGGGTCTAGCAAATGGTTTCCAGCCCTGGATCAAAACTTCTTTTATAACATGCTAAACCAGAATAGGGGAGCTATTAAAAACAAAACAAAACAAATCAAAACAAAACAAAACCATAAATTTCTTTTAAAAAATAAAACAAATTATTTAAAATATGAATTGTGAAATTCTTAAAATTTACAAGAAAAATACTATATGGAAACTAAAACAAAAAAGAGTACTAACAACAAAGGAACTTTACGTGTATAATATTATGTTTAGCACCCTGACTATTTAACCTGTGTGCAGAGGTGCTACAGATGCATCTGATAGCTCCACACAACAGATGTATCCTGTTAGTTACATGCAAATACCTATTTTGTATACGCAGAAACCAAGTGTTCATGGCTCTGTAAATTTGCAAAGTCTTTTATTACATGAATAGCGGAAGACTGATTTTACTGCCTCATTTAAAAAAATTTAGCCCAGTATAGCATGTAAAGATAGTATACCTGAAAATACAAAACTAAATTCATTCACAAATCTAAAGTGATGCTCATAGCCAGTCCAAATGGCTTTTTTTCCACATCAATGAATCTTTGTTTTTTAAATAAAATAAAGTATATTTTTGAACAAAATTGGTATAGAATTTATTCTTGGTTGTTATACAAAATACTTTGTCATAGCATTTAAAAACTGCTTTAGGGCTTCAACAAAGTATATTCTTGATAATATCTAAAACTGATCTTAATCCTTAAATAAAACTTCCCTTTGGTATTTATCACTAGGATTCACAAGCTCTGGTCACATTTTCGTGCAATTTTAGTTCCACTAAAACAGACCCTTATGTGCTTTAATTCCAGAATGTCTTTACAGTCATAAGGCTGAGATGACGACTACTAAGAAGCTCTTTGTCTCCATGGGATATGAAATAAGAGTTGACTCCTTCTGCACCACCTTTTATATCCTTTTCACTGCCACATTATGCCCTAGCACCCTGCTGCACAGAGTGCTTCTTCACCTTTTTCTTAGGACAGTGATAATATATTTCACTCTAAGGAAATCTACAGTACAGGCTAAGCAAGATAGCCCTCAAACTATACTGCATTCCTCAGCTTTTGTAGAATATGAACAAACTTCCCCCGATTTTATGCTTATGAGTGAAACCGATGTGGAACACGAAGATGTAGAGTTAACTCCTTTCATGAATAAATCACAAATAAAGGCAATGTGTGTCCCTCATACACTTGATCTAACGTGAGCCAGCAGTGAAGGGCATCACATCCTTCTCACTGCCTTTCAACCCCAGAAGAGGGCCTAGATCTCATTTTCTTGGGTTTCACATAAACTGGAGTTTGCAGGTGCCCCATCATCTACTTCCAACACATATAAACACACGCAACTTACAGAAATCTTCAAGTCAGCCTTACATTACTGCTTAATCATACTCTTTTTTCCAGTGTATGCATCTTAGTGATTTCAAGCTCCGAGGAATTGATTTTTAGAGATGGTATACCTTCCACAGCTTTTTCAATGTTTTCTATTCTGTAGCTTGTCCATTGAAGCTTTGTGTTGTGCTGTTACTCCCTCACCTGCTCTTTCAGTTCATTGCAGGTTGCTCATTTTTTAACTTCTCCAGGCTAAACTGTGGTCTACCAATGATAGTCTAATGCATTCCCATTGCTGTGACCAAAAAAGACAAGCCAAACTTTTTCCAGATCATACAGAGACACCTTATTTGGGGTTTTAAAGTTATTAATGAAGCTTTTAGAAGAGTCAAGCAGCTTGAGCACATACTTGCTGCTTATGTAAAGATTTACATGTAAAGTGTCTTGAAAATGTTTTATTTGCTTTAAGTTGCTTCTAAAAAAATCCAGAAATTATTCTTAAAGTATTCTGGGATTTCTAAGAAAAAAATGAAACATGAAGAGAGTACGGGGAGTTTTTTCCCCCCAAAAAAAGAAAAAACACCTTAAAAAATCTGCAAAGAAAATTTCAAAGATTTTATTCCTCCAGTTTTTGTCAATAAATTTCATGGAAATTAAAGTTATTTCTAGAAAGGTATGCTCATAAGAAATCAGGTGCTCACGTTGTTTCTTTTTCTTTTTTTAAATATATATTTGTAATTGTCATTGTGTTTTACCGTATTACATGTATTCATAAAATCACTGCATGATCTAAGAAATGAAAGCTGCTTAGCCCTTTGAAGAGTTTCAAGTAATAAGATATTTAATGAAAAAGCCAAGTATCAGCAGTCTGACATCCAGTGCTAACACATTCCAGACATATATTCTCCTTCAAGGCGGATTTGGGTTAGAGGGACTCTAGATTATTACAGCTGCTCTTTGCCATTTACCTTAATACAAAGTGAGTAAGGCAATATTTTTAATATCACGCTCTAAAACCCAAAAGTTTTGTAATTTTCTCGAAATGGTGATTAATCAACGCCAAGGCAATACCTCACCACTGAAAGCAGGACTGCAGTCAGTGCAGACTGCATCAGTTTTTAAAAGCTGTTCTTTTGTTCCTTAATCCTGTATTCAGGGAATACTGCAAGTTCTGATAATCAACCTGCTATTTCATTCAGACTTTGTTGTTATAAATGTATTAATTTTTTCATGAAGTAGTCTGTATTTGCAATTAATCAAGTGAGTTACATCTTTAAGATAGTAGCCTAGCAACTTCTCTGAAGCCAAGGGAAGTCCCAGTTGGTGTTGCAGACCAACATAACTATAATCTCAAGTCTGATCTAACTTCTGTGAATGTTTCAAAGCATCCTTCTGATTAAAAGGGAGAAGAGAAAAAAGTTTGGTAGAAGCCAAAAAAAGTATTACATGTAGGTGAATATTTCTTATGGACATGTGAATTAAATAATTTTTCTGGGGACAATCAATAAGGATTTGGCTCGCATTTCTAAACTGGTCCAACAATAAAAAAAGTAGTTGATTTACTTATTGTTTTGCTTCATCTCCAAACTAAACACTCATTCAAGTAGAGTGAAAGTAGGATGCTGGAAACATGGACATGTACTTTTTAGGTGAGCTGAACTATGAGCCTACGTAAGTGGATCATATCAAATTGATCTCAAGGTGTCTAGATTCCCAACTCCATGCAAGACTAAAGACTTGGTAATTTTGGTTTTGACTAAGCCTTTCACAGCTTCATGGCATGGAGTCTGGAAATACTGGGGTTCCCAGGGCTCCATGTTGCCTCAACACCATTACTTAATCAGAGTTGCAGAAGGTTTAGACTTTTTCCTTAAAAATGGCCATAGGCTTACCTTTGTATCAAAACCAGATACATTGTTGAACAGGAGCAAATGAAACCCCTGAGACAGAGGTACATCAAGGTCACAGTTTTACACGTACATTGTTCACAGGTAGACTGCTTGTTTCATCATTTGTAATGTCTTCTTTCAAGTTGAAAACAGAATTCTGCTTCCTCTTCTGTATGGAATGTTGCTACAATGAAGAACAGTAAATATGCAGCTTTCCTCTGGTAGAACAACTAGCACTGGTAGGTAATGGTCAACAATATACAAGACAGGCCTCTCTGCCTGTGTCTTCCCTGCATGTTTGGCATGTCCAACAAGATGGACACAGGCTACTACTATGCAGACAATTCAAAGGATCACAGTAGGAAAAAGTTTTCTTAATTTTTCAGTTTGCTTTCTCTGAGCATCTTGCAATGGTCAAAAGCCTCCAACTACACAGGGCTAATTTTAAACTTTGAATTTAACTTCAGTTTACAGGGACTGACATGCAGACAAGTATGTCCCTCAAGTAAAGTCATTTTTGTTTTTCCCTGAATATTCAGGCAAGCAGCAGCTGAAACTCCTTTTCTGAAATCTCCTTGTATTCATTACCAGGCATGCAGAACAATTCTGAATCAAATTGCTGAAAGAAGTTCATTTAAATAAATATATACTGCTTCAGGTCTTTCTGTCTGGGGTGAGGGATAGAGATTTTTGCAAGTAATAGTAACTCTCTACCAAAGGCAAACCCACTGAAGGCTGAGAAGGCCTAGGTGACTGGTTTGTATAATCGCTTAAACGCACATGATTTATGTGAAGCTGAGGATGTTTGCTTTTTTTTCCCTTCCTTTTGATACAACTTAGTTATGAAAGTGCCCGTTTACTACACAATCCACTAAACTTACTCAGTTACAGAGGTTGTAATAGGTGGCCAAGCACTTATGTTTTCTTGAAAGCAATGAAGTTAAAATTACTCCAAAAAAATTATTCCAATTTTTATGTTTTAAAAGGACTGCCTAAAAAGTCAAATTCTATAAATCCCTGTTTGACCATCTGTCAATTAATATTGTTATTACATCTTCCTACTTAACACCTAGTATGTTCTGTCATATCAGTCAGAACAGTCAGACCAACTGGCTGTTCATTGAGCCAAGACCAGATTTTTATGTCATTTCTAAAACATTTCTTCAGAAAAGCTAGATAAGGCTCAGTGTTCCCAGCACAGCAATCAAAGACAGTTCTCTCAAACTGCAAATAGTCAATGACTGATTCGTATCCTAAAACATGAAGATCTATCTATGTGGAGTAGGAATCAATATGATACAGTCAAAAGGAGTGGGAGTAGTGAGAACTGAGTTAAATCTAAGAGAGAGAAGGCTGACAGAGGATGCTTGCCTATCTGCTGTCTTTACCTATGCAATTCCTTTCCTAGCCCAGACCTACAGAGTTCTTTCAGGCTTGTACTCAGATATATGGGAAGTGGGCAGATAAATGAACAAAGATGAGCACAAATGATGTAGAAGAATCAGGCCAAACTTGCCATATTTGGCCTCGTATTTGTTTACATGCTATAGGAATCAGATTATATTTATTCTACATAATATTCTACATAGCATGATCTTCTGATTATATCCAAAATAAATATGGATATTGGGGCTTTAATATGAAGTTCTAATACTTCATAAAGATCATGCTAGTCTGTCAACCTCAATCATACTACTAGAACGTTATTATGCTCCTGTGAGTAGCGTAAGTTAAATATGCTTCACTAAGACTAACAGAGAAGCATTTTCTTTCACCAGTTTTGACTACCTGTCTTCTAGCTGCATGATATGACCCATTTGCAGTTTTGTTTTCTAAAAAAGGTTATACACTAGCTTTAAGAGAACAAAGGATCTCATCCTTGTGCTATGAACAGCACAGATTGTCTCACCCTTGAATTGTGTCATCAGGGACACCAGACACCTGTCATCCTTGCAAGGTAGTAGATATTCCAACAACTTTTGCACAGTTGTTCTATTTAATGGTAACTTTCTTCAGGAGCTCAATGGCCTGCTTCCTAGTTTGGTATCATCTGCCATGGAATGTGAAGCAATTTACCAACAATTTCACACAAAGCATTGATCTATCAGTTTCCAGATGTCCAGCAGCCTAGGCTGCCATCAGTCTGGGAATCTCAAACAACGAAATACAATGAGTCTTTATCCAAATATGTACACTAATTAGGCTGTGAATGTGTGCTATATAGCTGACACATCATATTTACTAGACATGAGCAGATGAAAAGGTGTATGGAGAGTATGCCCAAGGCATCACTGATTTGTGTCATGGATTTGGAATTATATGGCCAGATTTTTATAGCTGGAGGACTACACAGATGGCTTCTGTGAAAAGCTGCTGGAAGTTTCCCCTATGTCCTATGGAGCCAAAGCAAGCCAGCTCTGACAGACTTGTCATTGGCCAAGGCCAATGACCATCAGTGATGGTGGCAGCCCCTTTTGGGATAGCATAGTTAAGAAGGGGGAAAAAAATGTGCAACTGCAGCCAAAGAGAGGAGTGAAAATATATGAGAGAAACAACTGCCGACATCCAGGTCAGTGAAGAAGGAAGGGGAGGAAGAGCTCCAGGTGACAGAGCAGAGACTCCTCTGCAGGCGATAGTGAAGACCATGGTAAGGCAGGCTGTCTGCCTCCTCCCCATGGAGGACTGCAGTGGAACAGATATCCACCTGCAGTTCATGGAGGACCCCACACCACAACTGGTGGATGCTGGAAGGAGGCTGTAAACCCATGGGAAGCCTGTGCTGGATCAGACTCCTGTCAGGACCTGGTGATGAAAGGAGCCCATGTTAGAGTAGTTTTACTGGCAAGACTCGTGACCCCATGGGGAACCCACACTGGAGCAGTGAGTTCCTCAAGGACTGCACCCTGTGGAAGAGACACATAATGAAGCAGTTCATGAAGAACTGTAGCCCATGGGAAAGATTCACATTGGAGAGGTTTATGGAGGACTGTATCCTGTGGAAAGCACCCCACACTGAAGCAAGGGAAGGAGCAGCAGAAACATGTGATAAACTGATTGTAACCCTCATTCCCTGCCCTCCTGTGCAGCTCAGGTTGAGGATGTACAGAAAATTAGGAGTAAAGTTCAGCCCAGGAAGAAGGGAGGGGTGAGGGGAAGTTGGTTTTAAGATTTGGGTTTGTTTCTCATTATCTTGCTCTGTTTGATTGGTAACAAATTAAACTAATTTCCTCAATTTGAATCTGTTTTGCCTGTGATGGTAATTGGTGAGTGATCTCTCCCTGTCCTTATCTTGACCCATGAGCTTTTCATTATGTCTTTTTCTTCCCTACCCCTGAAGAAGGGAGTGATAGTGCAGCAATGATGGGCATCTGGCATTCAGCCTGGGTCAGCCTACCACAATCACAAGACAGTAACTGTCTTTATCGAAACTTCTTAAGGGATGTCATCTAAACAATATTTTCATAGGAAATACTAGAGTGATTATAGGAACATAATCTTCAACTCTTGGATATGTAATTTCAGATGAGAATTGAGGAATATATTATACTCCAGAAGAGCCAAAAATTGTATGCTTTGTGGCCATTTACAAATCTGAAAGTAAATATCTGCACAGCTTACCTACTTTTGATTTCCAAATTCGTTAGAGAAACCAATGTTTAAAAGAATTTTAGGAATGCTTTTCAGACTGCGTCTCGAAATTCTATTCTAGTAAGTCCACAAATAGTCCATTCATGTGCTGCTACTATAATATTTACAAATAAAACTTTGATAATGAAGAATTCACAACAGTTTCAAGGGCTGACCACAGTTCATAGTCCCTCACCACTGGTTCTGGTTAAAGAGCAACTAACTTAGAAGCTGAGCTAGTCTATCATTTAGAAATACTTCTTTTTAGGCTAGGTTTAAAGCATTGGTAGGTCAGTATGGCATGTTTTCACTCCCCGTTCTGGAGATAATTAGAAGGCTTTCATCTGATGGAAGGTGACATTTGAACTCTTTGTAAGAACACTGTGTTCTACAGATGTACTTCTAAAAAGGTGATTTACATTATGAGTGCAATGGTAACAGCAGAAAAGGTCCCTTGGGTTGTCAGGAGGGGAAAAATTCTCACATAGGGCATGGCTGGACTAATAAAGAATTCTTACCTCTATAGCATCTGAATTTTTATTATTTTGTTTCTTTTTTCCCCCTTTTTTTTAGAACTAAACTACTGTTGAATCATTAAAATAAAAATAAGCATATGCTTGTGTTCTTGCACCCACAGACTCAAGCAGTGATAAGAGTTGTTTAATTGAGTTGGTACTGGTATTGATCGCTCATTGCTTAAAAAGGAACTTGCAGGTTAATCAGATCTGTAAGTGTCTTTCTCATTATTTACAATGCTGAGAAGGATTAAATATTAGAAGGAAATACCAAGGTTTGCTTTGACAGATAAATAAAAATCTATTTGTTGTCATTAGTAAATGCGTTAAATGTAGCAAGGTAACAAATCCTGCAGCCCTCTTGAGGATGATTTTTCAAGACAAAGTAGCCTCTGAAAGGCAGTAAAGACATGGCTGTGAACACAGCACCGTGTAGGAGATATTGCTCACTCCCTCTTCTGGTTAATTCTTCTCTTAACCTCATTTCTAAATCTGATTTTTCATGTAATGTGTGATATTAATCTCCACAGGGGATGGACAATTACACACAGCTGCTTCTTCTTTTAATCTTGTTTCCAATTCATAGCTTGGACATTTCTTATGCAAATTGTTTGTGTTCATGACATTCAGGTTCTCTAACAGATCTGGAGACAGCTAATGAGACTGGATGTAGATCTTGACAAGTTTCTAAAGCACCAAACGCCTTCATCACATATTGTTTTGCAGCTGTACTTGCAAATTCCATATCCTTGTGTGTCTGCACCTCTCTGACTACTTGCAACATAGACTGCTGTATTGCTAACAGCCAAAGTTTCATGGCAAACTCTCTTGTCAAGTTCCAGCAGCTGCAGTACCAAGTGATTCAATAGTAAGATCCCCTGGATTTGTACCAGGCTGCGAAGTACATGGATTTATAGATTACGGACAGTTGAATCTGATGTAAGACAAATTTATCAACAAAATGATATTCACGTTTAAGCCTACGTTCTCTAAAACTCTCCTACTACCTATACTGGAAATTTTTTCCTCCGGGAGTGTACCTTCCCAGACTGGCAGATCACTATAGATATACACAATTTGTATGAGGGTAAGTTCTTCCTCCTCCAACATGTTAATCCACCAACATTCAGAAACATTTAGTACGAAAAAATATATTTTAAAACTAAAAATCATATATACAAACATATTTTAAACTTCTCTTTCTCTTGAATTTTACAGGATAATTATCTGAACTTTCAGTAAAAACAAAGACTTCTGTGATTTACCTGAAGTCTCCTATTTTTTTTCAGACTTCCAGCTCCATCAACATCCTAGCTGTTTCTGTCCTTCAAGACAAAGCTAGTATTTTTCATGTTTTCATGTTTTCTTCTAAAAATTCCTGAAGACTTTGTGGCTTAAGATTTTCTTCTGTGGCATTAAGCACATGGAGTCAGGATCCTGCATGCACTACATCCATCGTGAAGGTTTTCCTGCCTTCACTGGACTCACAGCTGACCGTGGCTCTCACACTCAGGCCTGCTCTGCTCCCCCCACTTGGCTGTGATGGGACTGTGCCCCTGACAATCAGATCCCTGCATTTTCCAGCTTTGGTGTCACCAGCTACCCTTCCCTTTGTAAGCAGCTGGCCCTTGCTTCTCCTGGATGCATAATTTAAAGTTTAACTGATAGTCTTTGAACTATCGGTTTTGGAAACTCTAAAGTCAGAGCTGCTTGCACGAGTGGCTTTTGATTACGTTTGTATTAGGCATCAGTCTACTCACCTCTGACTTGCGAACGTTATTATTTTATCTTAAAAATTTATTAATTAGCAATCTACCTATTGTGCACACTGTAATGAGAAAACCATGCTGCTGAGTGTCCAGTCTTGACGACTAAGTCTCACCAGCAGCTGCTTTTAATATGTCAGACCAACTTCCTCAGTTAAAATACAAGAGAAAAACAACTCATTCAGATGTGGATGTTCTGCTGATTTCCTGAGTTTTCTGAAAATACATTACGCCTGTCCAGAAGAAATTAAAATTAATTTAATTTAATTAATTCATTTAAAAGGATTCATAACGTGTCATTGGTTTTGCACTGTAATCTTTTTTATAAGAATACAATGTTAACACTGCAGACCTCCTGCAAGTTTTCTCTGACGCTTCACTTTTATTTTGTGCAAGACATTGGTAGTGTTTACTACTTTATTCTTTTAGATCATTTCTCATTAAAATGGCTCCCTCCACTTCCTTCTTCTTGCAAGTACTGTAGTTCTGCCTGGAGCTTGCACAGGTCATGGCAAGGGCAGGAAGTATCTTATTGCTTCTAGATACCTCTGAATGAGCTGATTTTTAAGCTCCTTTTAGGGTAATCACAATGCCTCACTCATGCTTCATGTAATAGTAGAGTAACCAATGGGAAATCCACCTTGCCCTGGTCATCCTCACAAAGTCAGAAATCACAGTGTGCTGTTGGAACACTGAGTGTTAACTGCACATTGGCCTGCTTTAATTAGTAAGAGCATAATCAGCAAGTTGAAAGAAGTGATAATTCTCCTCTATTCAGCCCTCAGAGGGTCATATCTGGAGTCTTGTATCTGGGTTTAGTCCTTGTCAGTGGAAATGCAATATCAGTAACTAGGAGAGAGTCAATGGAGAGTCATAACTATGGTGGGAGGACTGAAGCACACAGACACACAGAGCCAAGGCACCTAGGTTTGGTTTAGTGTCATGAGGGGACAGTGGAAGGTGAACCAATGCTGCTGCACACAAAAATTACCACACAAAACCAAACAACAGAAGCTTAGGGAAACTCTCATCCTGCAGCATTCTGAGCCGGGGGAAGTAGTAATCACAAATCATGGTTGTTTTACTTCATCAGTGAGTGCTGAAGACACAGTTAAGAGTTTAGCTTTGATTTCCAGTAATCAATAAAAATTGTTGCTGTAGTTTACTTTCACACACAAATGCATTTTCTCACGCTTTACCTATGCTTCCAAGAAAAAGCCTGGAAAAGTGAAGTTCTTACTTTGAATGGCTAGTGGTAGAACTGCATAGAAGATGCCAGTGAACAGTTACACATTTTAAGAATAGATGAAGTTTACAACAACAGAGACTGCATACAGCTTCTATACATATTATCATGAAGCGCAATATGACAAGTAGTTTCTAAATCATGTCTCAGAAACAGGAGAGCTACTTTAGCCTAAGCAGAATAACTGAATGACACAGCACAGAGCAGTCTGTGCAGATACACTAGTACATTTTCTCAAATTAAAAAAAATTATTTTTTCCTGATGGTTGTTTCCTTGATTCAGTGAGCATATTTTTCATCATCACATATTTTGTTAATGTATATTTCTATGGGTATATTTGCCAAAAATCGTGCAACAGAAATACTAAAGGACGATTTGTCCTTCTGGAAGTTATTAGAATGAAGATCAATACCTTGTTTAAAAAAAGTAATTTTTAGATTGGTATAAGACTAGAGTAATTCAGCTGTCATTTTTATTTGTTTTGGCAAAGATATCTGTGAACTTTCGTAAATTTGCATCCTCGAAATTAAGAAGAAAATTTGATTTCTTGTCCTGGCCTCCCTGAAGTCAATGGTGTTCGTAACAGCAGGTAAGGCATATTATATGACTGTAGCATGTTAAGAGCATTTTGCTTTCCCTACAGAGTATCATGTAAGACTTCTCCAGACAAAATCTGCAGGTGCAGACTGCAGCCTCACAGCAAAGAAGCTGAACAGAATAAAACAGCCAAGGCTTTTCCTCATCCTTGGCAATCTATTGGGTTTCCTCTTGAACATTCTATGTTGCAGGTGACTCACTTTTCTACTCTCCAGATCCTTTATGATATCTGCTAGAGTGACTTAGCATTCCCCAGGATTTTTTATAAGACTTGAAAACAGACCAGGTTAGAGAAAGTAACCCACTCAATTTATTTACCATGAGATTCTTTCATCTGAAAACAAGCATATTTCCCTGTAACAACCATGTTATTTCTGAAATGATGAGAAGAAAAAAAAATTCAGTGATTCTAATAATCCTACTGTTCTGTTAACTAAGTGGAGCAAAAAGAAAAAGAAACAACTCATTTAATTTTGTAGAAATACAGCTCATGTAAAATTTCTGTTAATCATATTCAGCATGAAGAGGTGGGAGCTGAGCAGGTTCTGTCCTGTCCATGGGTCAGTAATTAAACGATTGGCTGTAAACAGCACTTCAGGATACATCTCTGACTAAGTTCCACTCTAACTAAATTCCACTGTTTCTGAGTAGTGCTTCTTTTCATTTTTATTTATTTATTTTAACTCACAGCACATATCTGTTCTCCCTCTGGTTCAAGGATACGATCACTGCAGGTATGCTGTAACAGTCTAACTGTCAGTTAGCCAAGCTGATTTATGGAGCAGCTTTCCTTTTCCTTTCCCACTGCTTATAATGTAATATAAAAGGGAAATATAAAATGCAGTCAAAAAATAATTGATTCACTGACATGTAATAGCAAATGAACTCACAGTTCAAAAAGGCAGGGAGCAGAACTGATGATTGTCACATCTAACAGTGACAAACACCATTTAACTGTTATGAAATGAAGTAAATACTGAGTGTTACTTTCACAGCAGATGAGGTATATGACAATGCCAATGAGTTGTCCTCTGAATCTGTTAATCTGTTTTATGCCTCTCAACTGACACTTTGTTTTGAAATAATGGGCGAAAGCTGACACTAAAGTTCTTACTTAATATTGTTCGGGGTCTTCTTTTCTTTTTTTTTCCCAAAGAAATAAATATTCCATTGTTCATCTTTTCTTAAGAGATTCAGCACTCCGGATGTCTCTGTCATACACTCAGTGCTTGCATAGTAAGAAGCAAATGGCTTTAGAATTTATGTGCCACAGAGGGCACTGGATGGCTTTCAGATTTAGTCATAGAATCATAGAATAACAAGGTTGGAAGAGACCCACCAGATCATCAAGTCCAACCATTCCTATCAAACACTAAACCATGCCCCTTAGCACCTCGTCCACCCGTGCCTTAAACACCTCCAGGGAAGGTGAATCAACCACCTCCCTGGGCAGCCTGTTCCAATGAAAAATGACCCTTTCTGTGAAAAATTTTTACCTAGTGTCCAGCCTAAACCTCCCTCTGGAGGAGCTTGACACCATTTACTCTTGTCCTGTCCCCTGTCACTTGGGAGAAAAGGCCAGCACCCTCCTCTTTACAACCTCCTTTCAGTTAGTTATAGAGAGCAATGAGGTCTCCCCTCAGCCTCCTCTTCTTCAGGCTTAACAACCCCAGCTCTCTCAGCCACTCCTTATAAGGACTGTTCTCCAGCCCCTTCACTGGCTTCATTGCTCTTCTCTGGACTCACTCCAGAGCCTCAACATCCTTCTTGTGGTGAGGGGCCCAGAACTGAACACAGGATTCGAGGAGCGGTCTCAGCAGTGCCGAGTACAGAGGGAGAATAACAAACCTGGACCTGCTGTTCACGCCGTTTCTGATACAAGCCAAGATGCCATTGGCCTTCTTGGCCACCTGGGCACACTGCAGGCTCATGTTCATCTGGCTGTCAACCAACACCCCCAGGTCCCACTCCTCCAGGCAGCTTTCTAGACAGACTTCTCCTAGTCTGTAGCACTGCATAGGGTTGTTGTGCCCCAAGTGCAGGACTGGGCACTTGGCCTTGTTAAACCTCATGCCATTGGTCTCTGCCCAGCGGTCCAGCCTGTTCAGATCCCTTTGCAGAGCCTCACTACCCTCCAGCAGATCAACACTTCCACTCAGCTTAGTGTCATCTGCAAACTTGCTAAGGGTGCACTCAATGCCTTCATCCAGGTCATTGATAAAGACATTGAACAGGGCTGGACCCAGCAGTGAGCCCTGGGGAACCCCACTTGTAACTGGACTCCAGCTGGATTTAACGCCGTTCAGCACCACTTTCTGGGCCCAGCCATCCAACCAGTTTTCCACCCAGGCCAGAGGCTGACAGTTTCCGAAGCAGAATGCTGTGAGAAACTGTGTCAAAGGCCTTACTGAAGTCCAGGAAGACTACATCCACAGCCTTTCCCTCATCCAGTAGTCGAGTCACTTTGTCATAGAAGGCGATCAGGTTAGTTTGGCAAGACCTGCCTTTTGTGAACCCATGTTGACTGGGCCTGATCACCTGGTTCTCTTGCATGTGCTTCATGATAGCACTCAAGATCACCTGTTCCATGACTTTCCCTGGCACTGAGGTCAGACTGACAGGCCTGTAGTTCCCTGGATCCTCCCTGTGACCCTTCTTGTAGATGGGCACAACATCAGCCAGCCTCCAGTCCAGTGGGACTTCCCCAGTCTTCCAGGACTGTTGGAAGATGATGGAAAGGGGTTTGGCCAGTACGTCCACCAGCTCCTTCAATACCCTTGGATTAATCCCATCCGGCCCCATAGACTTGTAGGTGTCTAGTCAGGCTAGCAAGGCTCTGACCACCTCCTCTTGGATCATGGGAGACTCATTTTGCTCCTCTAGCTCCTGGGTTTGTACACAGACGGAACAACTTTCTTTACAATTAAAGACTGAGGCAAAGAAGGCATTAAGTACCTCAGCCTTTTCCTCATCCCCTGTCACTGTTGTTCTTTCTGCGTCCAATAGGGACTGTATGGTCTCCCTAGTCCTCCTTTTATTATTTATATTTTTATAGAAAGATTTTTTGTTATCTTTCACAGACTTTGCCAATCTGATTTCTAGTTGAGCCTTAGCCCTTCTGATTTTTTCTCTACACAATCTCACTTCCCTCCTGTAGTCCACCCAAGAGGCCTGTCCCCTCTTCCAGAGCCCATAAATGTTTCTCTTCTTCTTGATATCACTCAAGATCTCTCTGTTCAACCAAGCTGGTTTTTTTCCCTGCCGCCTTTTTTTCTGGAACATGGGGATGGCTTTCTCCTGAGCTGCTAGGATTTTCTTTTTGAAGAGCTCCCAGCCCTCATGGGCTCCCTTGCCCTTAAGTACTCTCTCCCATACATTTAGGTCTGAGACTGTGGGCAGAGAATGGCATTTAAACCAAATGATCAGTAGTAAGCAAATTCACAACAGAAACTAATCAGGCAACTCACTTTTGCGGTCAGCAAGAAGTTCCTCTGTTTCTTTCATCATCTGAGTCAAATGGTCGTCTTCTTTCCAAACCTGAATTATTTCAGAAATCTGAAGATCCCAAACAGGTGCTGCCTTATCCTGTTTTCTAACAGCAGTCTCCATTAAGTCTACCTGATACATAAAGATGCGGAATGGCTTGGCCATCAACAGAGTCACACTCCAGTGGTCTTGTCTCCTGTCCTGTCTTACAGACGTCTTTGTGTTTCACCCAAACACCAAACGCTACTCCACATAACACGAAGGGTGCAGGAATCCCAGTTGCAGCTGCCTCTATCCAGACACCAAACTCATCAACAGAGCCACATGCTTACTTTAAATGCAAAAGAGCAAAACAAAACAAACTAGAAATTAGCCAGAAACAGCTAAAAATTAGTTTTCCCTGTCTTGCAAGCAAACATTACTGTGATGATACTAACTGACAGTGCACCATCACTGGTTAGCTCCTTGCAAAATACAGTACTCAAAAATTGCTGCTAAGTTAAAATGAAACTATATGTCATAGTATGGGACAAATTGCCTTTTCTTTATACTTCTGAACTGCTAATGTTTCTACCAGTGCCCAATTTTTAAGCTCTTTAATCAAGCCACAACACGGTGTTCCATAATATCACCATCTTGCAAAAAAACTGTAACATGCTTTTTTGCTCATTCTGGCCTATACCCAAATAGGGCTGCTTGCTCAAACTGGTAGCTATATCATATGCCTTACAAACTTAACCTGATGCTGCAAGCTGTTCCATATAGGCATAATATCTATCCGTACTGAGTAGACTGTAGGATCAGGACTCTTTCTGGATTAGAAAGCCACTACAAAATATTTGCTATAACCTTCCAATGTATTCATCACTTATTTTTACTACAAATTTCTTCCTCCAAATACAATAGCTCTTACATCCTATTTATCTGAATAACAGTTAATGGATTGAATGGCATCCAATTCCTATTTTTCCCTCCTAGGAAGATATGCAGAAGGGATCACTGATATTGCAATGGGATTGCGAGATTTTTTTAGAATTAATTCATATAGCTAACATAAGCCGCAATTCACGAAATTTTTCAAGAATAACAAAGTTTGAGAGAAACAATCAGCACTGATTAGATATAGATTAATTTGTAATAAACGTCTCCTTGCCCTGAAATATAGTCAGTGCCGTCTCTGTTCAAAAACAAAAGTTAGCGTCTTGATCCCACTTGTTTAATTTTGATCCTAATGAGAAAGTGAAATATATATGATATTACTTCAATTTCCATCGTTTTTTCTCCTTCATGATATCTCAGGCACATGACAAGGAATTGTGAAACAGCATCACAAGATTTCTTAAAACAGTATCCTTCAAAGGGCCTTTGCCCCTGTTAAGGTCTAGCAGCTCAATCAATGTGAGATTACATCAAGAACCTGTTTTCTGCAGGAGGTCAGTAGAAATTTCTGCTCTGAATGGCTAACTAAAAACTTCTACTTATCTCATTATGTGAAGAAACACACTAACTATAATTTTATATCTTCACTTGGCTGGCAGAGCAATGATCAAAACAAATTGTACAGGCTTAGAACTGCCACCAGCACTTTTATTTGGGTTTTTTTTCTGCCATAGAAAAGATAGGCATAGTGGATTTTAAAGCTATATTTCATCTTCAGATGATCACTGTCAGTTCATATACATATTGCTCTAGTTGAGATTTAGCTAACGCAAAAAGGGCCTCATCCAGCTCTTCCTAATAATCAATGTGAGACTCACTGATGTCAGTGGAAGCTAGACAAAGTATGATGACACATATAAGTCCCAATTCCTCTTCATTACCTTGAAAATCTGTCCTAGTACTTTTTTCCCAGTGTGAAATAAAAATATAGATCAGGGAAATGTAAAAAGGCTGTTACATCCATGGACACACAGAAATGCTGGCTTGTTTTTCATCTTGACCTGAAGTTACTACAGAAGCACTTTGAAAATTTCAGCTGTCCCATTAAAGCTAGCTGGAACTCATTTTTTCATTTAATGGTTCCTGTAGAATAGAAAAAATCAGAGATAAAGGGAAAAATATGAGAGGCATTTTTTAAAAAAAGCTACTGAACCAATGTAGTTTAGTCACATATCATCTTTTCATAGGAGTCTCCCTGCAAATGTGCAGTGGTTTTATTTATCTGTAAATTGAGCAG
Source organism: Phaenicophaeus curvirostris (assembly GCF_032191515.1). Lineage (NCBI taxonomy): Eukaryota > Metazoa > Chordata > Aves > Cuculiformes > Cuculidae > Phaenicophaeus > Phaenicophaeus curvirostris. The sequence goes on from NC_091397.1 coordinate 28,781,709, forward strand.
ATTTAGTTATTGAGAAAGGAGAGTGGAAAAGAAATATTTCTAATTATCGTGAAAGAGCTTCCCCCCTTTTTTGATGGTTTGCACACCTCTAATTACTGTTTGGCTCTCAGTAAGAGCATAAATACGTCCTTGCTCTCAATGGATTGTGACACTGTAGCTTAATTATAAAAGGCAAGCCCCTTTTTTTTTTTTGCTTAATAGCTAAAGGTCCAGGTCTTTGGCTTGAAGGTCATTTGTCTTTTCTACAGTAAAATAAGAGAGGATAATCTCACTTTGTTTAATTATGCTTACTGCTTCATCTTGCCTCTGCCCAAATATTTGTTATAAAGGAAATACGTGTATTTGTTGTGCCATCAAGGACCTTCATTTTGAACTGCACACTTATTAATCTGCAGAAAGGGAGCTACCACAGATTTTTGTTCTTCAATTACATACTTGGAGAAAAAAAATATCCACCAGATCAAAAATAATTATTCTATGGCATCATAGTGATCTCCTGCTGATTTTCTGTTCGTTGGAGAAATTTACTTGTTAAAAAAATTCAGAAATTTGACTGTTGGTGTGCCTTTGTAATGAATATAACAAATGTTACAGTGATTCTAGATAGCCGGAAATGATCCAGTAAGTAGTGTAATGTTTATAAAGCAATAAGGTTGGCCATTGGACATTGATTCTAGAGATGATAATGGAATAACAAGTATAAAACGTAAACACTATCTGTAGTAGGATTTAGGTGCTTAAGCTTTAGTAGTATTCATCTCACCAAACTTTAGACATTTACTGTACAGATGATTGCATGGAATTACTTCATAGTATTATGGATAAATAATGAGTTCTCAGTGTAATTAATCTTGTAGTCTTGTAAGCATCTAAAATAGGTCAAATTAACTGTGCTCTATAAGTGCCTATTTCTCTTGGCTAACCATAATAGTAGTTCAGCTACTAGCTCAAATATGTGTCTTCTTAAAAATACCTAGGGATACAAAAGAAAGATCTTACCTGTGACCCTCAGGACTCTTGGCCAGCCAAGTATTTTAGGCTCTTCCAAGTTCTTTCTCAAGGAAGGATAGAATGGCTGGGAGTTATTCTAAACTTCTGACCATTGTAGGAACAATTTTGGGAGCTCTTAGTCCCTTGGATTTTGTTTGGGGATGTTTTCCCACAGCTAGATAACTGCAATCTTTCTATCTAATAACTAATCCTTCTCTGCCTTCTCTCCTTGGAGGCTAAAGGTTTGGAATAACTTTGGAACGGCTTAAGTTTTTATACTTATGAAGTCATCAATACAACTCAAGTTGTCTTCTTAGAAAAACAGGTAGAATGGAATAAAGAGTTTCTGCACAGTAGTCACCCAAGATATTTATATACTCTCCACTGATAACATACATTCACATGTAATATTCAAGTGGAACATTCTTAAGCCTTTTGGTTTATTAACTATTTCTGTCAAACATTGTGATAGCTAATCCTGAAACAACATGACATAATCAAAACTAGCTATATGAGCACTGCCAGCTCAAGTTATTTGACTGAATTGTACACAACAGAATGCTGGTAAGGCTTCTCTGAATTGTTAAATGACTCATCCTACTTCCAAAAAAACATAACTCCAAAGAAAACTCAGATGAAAGTTTCTCAGTTCCTACTGTTTTACTTCAGTAATCACAAATGGTGGTGTAAAGTCAGACTATGTTTACCTTTTTACCTTAAACATTTTTTCTGAGGACTACCCACTTGTGGCACCAGCTTGTCTGTAGTGCCAAGGTTCAGTGGGGTGGGGGTGCAGTGCAGGAGCAGGCACAGCTCTCCCTCGCTTGGGAGAAGTCAGGCCCCAGAGCTGGCTTCAGTGGGGGGAGTGGATGCAGCCGTTGCTGCTGCCCCACTACCCACCACCACCACCTGCTTGCTTCCAGGGCCCGCCAAAAAGACACGTGGAGATGGATGTTTTTATATCACCATATACTGGTGATAGTCAAGCATGGAGACTTCTGCTGAGTGGAAGATTTTGTGGAGTAACAGGACTATGATATGTTTTTGTGAGTTAATTTTGTACAATCCAGAAAAGCCTTCAAAGCCGCTTGAAATTTTCACAACTCTGAGTTTATGTATGTCCTGCATCTGTAGACTACCACTTAAAAGATTTGCTCTGTGAAAACCCTAATATCTGCCTGGGCCCTATACCTTGTGAAAATAAAAGAGAACTCTTCTTTTGTCAAAACAAATTCTGGAAGTGAGAAAGGATCCAATCATAACTCGGGAAATATGGATTTTGCACTGTACCATAAGACATCAATTTATCCGTATTTGACTTGCCTTTCAGGAGAGATGTCTTCTGGAAAAGTAGGATAGACTTGCAGCTTCTGAAAATCAACAGATTTTTTATATTAAGACCTTTTAGTAAGTAACAGATGTATCCATGCTCATTCTGAATACCAGTTCTCTGCTTAGATTTGTGGATGTTCTTTTGTTGGAAAACACAGTGTAGACAATAGGCAGCTGGTAGTCCTGGCTCCAATATTTTGATTTACCAAAGTTAAATTAGCATTTTACTCAATGTCTCAGTACAGCAACAAATTCCCAATAAAAATACCTTCCAACTCATACTGTAGACAACAGCTCTGAGTTAATTTTTTCTTTTTCATACCAGAGGTTTATACAATTATCAGCTTAACCTTTAATAGGTTTTAACTAATTGGTAAGTAGGATTTTTATTCATTAGTCTTATACATGTACCAGTTTCTCGTTTAAGGTTTAATTTAAATTCAATATAAGCAACTGGATAGTTGAGAATTGTAAAAACAAAAAAATCAGTCAGTGAAAAACCATGACAAATCACAGCAATTTCTTCACTTTGGTATTTTTAAAGATATCTATTATTAAATCTGATTACTTCTATATACATATATAATCATATTATATAAAATATACATTGCTAAGAGATAATCTTATGGATTTTGGTAACACTATGTAAAGATATGCAAGAGCTCTTTAATGTAGTGTTTCCCAAATCTCACATATAGTCCATACAAATCTGGTAAAATAAGCATACCAAATCAGTAATTAGTGTTTATATTAAAAAATGAAGGTTTAAGAAATAATTGCATTACTATAATTTAGCCCCATGAGTTTGCAAAAGAATATGGAAGAGTGTTTAAATACTTCAGTGACTTAAAAGAATAATTATGATTATGAATTAATGATCATTCACAAACCATCAGTTAAATTTCTACAAAAAAAGTATTGCCTTTAGAAATATGGGATGCTGAACTATGAACTGAGCCCGCAAATATCCATAAAGCCTACTGATAATATAACACCCCTTTGGTATTATTTTAGGAGGCTGTTCAGGTTTGACTTACTGTATTTATGACCAGGATCAGTAGGAAATGAAAGGCACTATCAGAGAGTAGGTGACACACTCTCTTCTATACAGTCTAACACCCTTCTGTTTATTTTAGCAGGAATTGGTCTGTAATCAGAATGTTCTGATTGTACTCCTCTCTGTGCTTTTTGTTAAAGCAGCACATGCATTAGGAGAAAAGATATTTTGCTATAATAGATTATCAAAAACATAAATTGTCCAACCATTCCCTCTAATCATTTTCCTGAAATGAAACAACACAAAGAAATATTCGCTTTCCAATATATTGCATCTGCAAGTGAGCGTGTTAAGAGAAAATACTGATTCCAGCCTACCATATATATATACATATATATATATTCGTTGCACATATATACATATATATATGTGCAACGAAAAGAAACCTCATGGCAGTGACAGTAGTGACACTAGGAATTGCAAAATATAAACAAATGCATGTAAAAATGCATACTTGGAGAATAAGAAAAATCATAGAATCATAGAATCATAGAATCATAGAATAACCAGGTTGGAAGAGACCTACCGGATCATCGAGTCCAACCATTCCTATCAAACACTAAACCATGTTCCTTAGCACCTCGTCCACTCGTGCCTTAAACCCCTCCAGGGAAGGTGAATCAACCATCTCCCTGGGCAGCCTTTTTGACGCCATTGAACATGGCTCCCCTGTTAAACCAAGGCTGTTCTCCTGTTTGACGCTGTTGGCATAAAGCAGCAAGAGTAAAAATAGAAGAGATAAAACACAGAAAAATAAGGGAAGTTAATGTAAATAGGGACAATAAAGACAGAAAAAAAAATAAAACCTCAACCCCCCCTGAAGACTATGTATTCTCAAAGCTATCCAATAGTTTTAGTGAATATATAGACTGGTTTTACTGGTGTCCTATAAAAATGAACAAGCTTTACATCTGACAGATGTCCAAATTTCAATGTTCAGTCCTGTGTTCTCCACTACAAATGTGTCCTCTTGAGTGCACCAATAGGAAGGGGAAATAGCTCTAACTTTAATTCTACTCTTTGCACAATGATTTTGACTACATGTTGCCTATGACTCAAGAATTTTTTAAATGCTTTTTCATAACAATGACAGATCTTTTAGACACCTACCCAGTAAGCTTACGGGGATATCAAGGGTACGGGACAAATGCAAGCACCAGTGAGCCTCAGATTTTCCGTCTCCTTTTTCTTAGATTCCTATAACTTGTCCTTTAGTGAATTGCTTCTAATTGTGAAGTACACAGAAATTAACTAGTGATGGTTTCTGATGGACTTCCTGGTTAAAGGTAAATTAATCCCTGTAAAATTCTTATGAATAACTAGGCTCCTATTCAGTAGGCTTTTGCTAATGAAGTCTTAGATTCTGCTCAAACTCAGCTTCACTCAGCTATTTTAGAGAGATTTCCAATTACATATGGGTTTAGCATTTCTTTAGCTTCCCCTGTTTTTACACTACAGTCTTCTTTACAGGGCAGCCCTTGCAGGCAAGATATTTTACTATGGTTAAGGCAGTGATAACTTTCGTCTTTATCTCTTGAAGTTTAAGCAAATAATACTTCCATGAGCTCATGTCATGTGCAAGTCCATTGACAGGCATTTCACTGCCCAGGAATTGCTACTATAAATAGCTGTTAGAATTGTGATTCAAATATGAAGAGACACATACTGCTTGACTGTTACACTGGCTTAAATCTCAAATAATTAAATTGAAATCAGTGGATTTAATCCAGTCTAGCTGAAAGGATAATTTGGCCCTTTGATTCCTCCTGCCATTACTGAATTGTTGGGAGATTTACTACATGGACTATGCTCTGCACAGCTAACATGCTGCAGTATACTTGATCTACTTACCAGCAGAGTAAGAGCTTCATATTTGAAATAGCTGAAACTTCTGGGTAAAAATAGATTGCAGAAAATTCCCAGCTGAGCTCTAGTATCAATTTTCAGGAAGCAAAAATACAGCTTTACACCAGGCTAGACTAGTTGAAATTGAAGTGGTTTAGTGCACAATGGTTTGTAATATACTGAATGCTCCATCTGCAACACTCTAAATGGATAACATGAAGATTTGATAGCAAACCTCAAAATTACTTTTGCTAAATGGGAAAATGGGGGGGAGGGGGAGAATCCAAACACTGCTGGATACTGGTCAGCACCAATTCATTGTCAGAATTCTCATCAAACAGTCATTGTCACTGACTTCCACAGGTCTTCATAACACAAGAATTTGAGAGGGGATGGAAGGAGAAAGTACTTGCTCTGCATTTTATTACAAAAATGTATTGAAAGCTGCCAAATTATTTGACAGGCTTTATGAATGAGTAAATAATGGGACAACTGGGAAAGATATATGAAAAATAGAGCAAAATAGTATAAAATATTATAAAAGCAAAAAATTTTTATTACAATAACAACGAGATTAAAATCTGCACTGAAAAGGAGAGAAAGCAGCATAGTCTGGGATTAAATTTTCTCCATTCTACACTGTTTTCACAAAGTTCATATATGTGTGCCAGTTTTACTTCATATATAGACAATAGGGGTTATTTTCTTTTCAGAGTAATTAAAACATTTTAACCAGCAAGAAAGAAAATTGCAAGAAAAATATTAAATATGTTCTTGATTTTTCTTTAAAAAGACACAGGATTGCACACATGATTCAGAGGCAACAGGAAATATCTACTATCTTGTTAAAATAAAAACCTGTATGCATCACATCTACTTTTTTCTAATCTGTAGTTTGGTTGTGGATCTTAAGAGAAAGAAAAGAAACATAAATTCTCTAGTGAACTGTAAACTTTTGGAAGCTTAATGTGTATATATACCTACATATATACCTACATGTATACCTACATAAATATTAATTTGTATATATAATTTCCATCTTCTACTTTTTATTTACTATTATGCAAAATCACCACTTTGCTCCCTCAGCAGTTGTGCTCTTTAAAACCCTAACTGTGTTCTGAAGCTGTTTCATGTTTGTTTTCAAAGACTTCTTGTACAATATTGGTTCGTTGTGGAGGTTTTTTTGATTGTAAAAATAAGAAACTACCTTTCCATTTGGGTTAGAACTAAGATTAAATGAGGAATGGCTGCCACTAAGCAGAAAATTTGCTCACTTTATGTGTGCCAGTTAATTATGACACTTCAGAGGCGCTTCTGAAAGGATAAGGCAAGCTGCATAAATTTAGCTGTAATCCAGGCAGGCAAAACTAATTTGCAGGGGATGGCCTTATCTAGCTGCTGCAGCTTTCTCAGAAAATTAACCTTGGATATTTGGGCCCAATTCAGAAAGTGTTTGATTTTTTTCCCTCCCTGCTCAGCGTAAGAGAATTTTAAATTCAATAGAATACCTGACTTTTAAGAGGCTCTATGAATGCTGTAGGCAGTTCAGAGTTATTACTGACAAGCAAAAATATATGTTTATATACGTACATGTACGATTGTCCTTCATGCCCATTATCCTGCCTTCTTGCACATGCACCAGAAGGTATATAACCATATGTATGGCGGGGGGCGGGGGGAGGGAGGTGGAGTGTGTCTTTGGATTAATAGAAGATGCAGCTCATTTTAATGTACTTAGAAAAATTCATCGAAGTTCACTGCAGAATAAATCATGCATACTGACTTGTTCATTCCAGTGGAAATGAAGAAATCCTCATAAAAATAGAAGTTTAATGAAGTGTTGGAGCAAAGTCCTGCCTGTCATTCCAGTTACTACTGATTTAGAATTTTCCTTGATACACTACTACTAATTGCTCTTACCCAGCACAATGAAAAGTTTACCTGAGATTTCACCAGCTTCACCGCTTCATGGGTGAAAGATTTAATTAACAAATGTTGCCAAATCCACCTTAAAAGCTTCAGGCATAATATGAAGTATAAGCAGTGTTACTGAGTTCTTAAGATTTTGCAACCTACTTAGTTAAGTCCACGTATTATTCTACCTAAGTGTTAATGAGTTCACAGTACGATTTTCCCTTTGCCCAGTCAATAATCACTGTAAGAAAACATGAAAGTATAATCCATATAATTTTTTTTCTTCCATAATTTAACTAGTTTAAAATTAGTGGATGCTTTGTGTGAAGACAGTTTGTGATATTTGTTTCATGAAAACTGACCACTCAAAAATAGGTCTAAGGTCATTTGGAAGAAATTTTCTTTTAATATTTTTAGGTGGATTAATATCACTTTTTCCTACTTACAGAGGGCTAGATATCTCCTTTACGGTACTCATTCCAGTCTAAGTGTGATGACTGAAACAGGACCACAGAAAGGTAATTAATACCTTTTAGGTCATTTCACTGACAAGCCTCCTGAATTTAAGACAGCCAAATTCATACTAGATTAATCTAACCTGTAGTTAAAACCCATTAACTGTTTTTATGTTCATCATTATGTTAATCATGACAATCTTTTAAATACATGCTCAGTTGCTATTCTTTTTGATTAGGCCCTTGGAAATAGAGCTAGGTTTCAAAAAGATCTATACGTTTTATGCACATAATTCTGTATATTCTGATCTGATGCAGAAAATTACATGGCAATGTAATCTTCAGTCTTGCTCTGAATTTTGACAGGTTTTAACAACTAGGGGTTATTTATGATCAGTGAAACAGGCTAATTTAGCACTGCCCTTCTTCTTCCCATCCAGCTTCAGCATGCCCCAAGATACCTTCTATTCTTGCATTATGCCAGTATAATTTTATGTTAGTGTCAAGATAATGAGTAGCTGTCACTTGATGCTGATTTTGGCCTTCAAAGCAACAGTAAGATTGCATGTAAATATAAATGTCAACATAACCATTCTATAATAAAAGATTGGTCCTTTCATTATTGTAATCATCACTGTCATTATTATTTTATTTTTATTGCTACTTAATTTTTACCACTGGAAAAATTCGCAATGTGCTAGCTACTACCCATTCATCTAGGGAAGTCCAGCTCTCACACAGTAAAGCATATATTCAAAGAGATATACAGTACATGAAAGACAGAAGTGTGACAATTAAACATAGTTAAATACAGATTTTTTCTTAGGGAGTAGAAAAAAGGTTCACATTTAAAAGTTCATCCTTCAGGTACAAGCAAATATGAAAAGTAATAAAGGCATACAAATATCAACAATGAGCATAAAATGGAAGTTGACCAAAGCACAGCAAACTTTCTCCTCTGAAGACAGTTTTTGCAATTATATAGTAGATGCCACAATATACAATATTCTTAAAGCATGGTATAAATTGCTTTCATTTCTAAAACTATTCTTTCTCTCTAAAATTTCATAAGTTTGTCAATGTATTTCTTGAATGTATGGATCATAGAATCATAGAATCATAGAATAACCAGGTTGGAAGAGAGCCACTGGATCATCGAGTCCAACCATTCCTATCAAACACTAAACCATGCCCCTTAGCACCTTGTCCACCCGTGCCTTAAACACCTCCAGGGAAGGTGACACAACCACCTCCCTGGGCAGCCTGTTCCAGTGCCCAATGACCCTTTTTGTGAAACATTTTTTCCTAATGTCCAGCCTAAACCTCCCCTGGCAGAACTTGAGGCCATTCCCTCTTGTCCTGTCCCCTGTCACTTGGGAGAAGAGGCCAGCACCCTCCTCTCTACAACGTCCTTTCAGGTAGTTGTAGAGAGCAATGAGGTCTCCCCTCAGCCTCCTCTTCTGCAGGCTAAACAGCCCCAGCTCTCTCAGCTGCACCTCGTAAGACCTACTCTCCAGCCCTTTCACCAGCTTTGTTGGTCTTCTCTGGACTCGCTCCAGAGCCTCAACATCCTTCTTGTGGTGAGGGGCCCAGAAATGAACACAGGATTCAAGGAGCCGTCTCAGCAGTGCCGAGTACAGAGGGAGAATAACAAACCTGGACCTCCTGGTCACACCATTTCTGATACAAGCCAAGATGCCATTGGCCTTCTTGGCCACCTGGGCACACTGCTGGCTCATATTCAGTCGGCTGTCAACCAACATCCCCAGGTCCCACTCCTCCAGGCAGCTTTCTGGACAGACTTCTACTCTGTAGCACTGCATAGGGTTGTTGTGCCCCAAGTGCAGGACCCGGCATTTGGCCTTGTTAAACCTCATGCCGTTGGACTCTGCCCAGCGGTCCAGCCTGTTCAGATCCCTTTGCAGAGCCTCCCTGCCCTCCGGCAGATCGACACATCCACCCAGCTTAGTGTTGTCCGCAAACTTGCTAAGGGTGCACTCGATGCCTTCATCCAGGTCATTGATAAAGACATTGAACAGGGCTGGACCCAGCACTGAGCCCTGGGGAACCTCACTTGTAACTGGCCTCCAGCTGGATTTTGCACCATTTAGCACCACTCTCTGGGCCCGGACATCCAACCAGTTTTCCACCCAGGAGAGTGTGCGCCTGTCCAGGCCAGAGGCTGACAGTTTCTCAAGCAGTTTCACTCAGGACAAATTACAAACAGGGCCAAGGTGCAAGAGATGGAAAGATCTTGATCTTTATAATTTTTTTGACAGGGGACAGAACAAGAGGAAATGGCATCAAGCTCCACCAGGGGAGGTTTAGGCTGGACATTAGGGAAAAGTTTTTCACAGAAAGGGTCATTGGGCACTGGAACAGGCTGCCCAAGGAGATGGTCGATTCACCTTCCCTGGAGGTGTTTAAGGGACAGGTGGATGAAGCGCTAAGGGGCATGGTTTAGTGTTAGATAGGAATGGTTGGACTCAATGATCCGGTGGGTCTTGTCCAACCTGGTTATTCTATGATTCTATGATTCCAATTTTCTTGCTTCAGGCTTTACCAGATGTTTACAGAATTACTGATTCAGTAGATGTCTCAATTTGCCAGGTTTTTATTATGTTGAATTCCAAAACCCAGAGGCAGATACTCAGTTGAAGTGAGAATCATACTATTACCATCCAACAGAATGCAGTAACTGGTTCATCACACACGCTTCAAAGTGTCAACAGCAAAACACCTGTATGAGTGGTTATTCATATTTTACCTCTTCCCTGTGTATAGCAGTCAGATTTTGTGCAATGTTTTTTATTAGACAGACCGGTAACTGGCATGGACAGGTTGGTAGATCTGTTTTCTAGATTTTCATAGAAGTTAAAATTAGTACCTACAAGAATGCCCATATTCAACACTAATTCACATAATTTTGGTTTATGTGGAAATTCCTACTCTTTGCATTTTTGGTATAGCCTTTAAAAATTGTCCTGTGTTGCTATGCATTACACATAAAATTCAGTTCAATAATGTCAAGCAACTCCTAAGTTACACGTGTAGACTTTTCAACCAATGGAAGGAAAAAAGCATCTCCACTGGTATGTGATTACTGAGGTACATATATCTTATAGTAGATTTATGGTGCGATTAATATTCACCATTTAAAAAATTCTCAATTATAAACTTATCATGTAAACAACTAAAATTCAGCAGATTAAAATGCAGCCTAAATACTCTTTGCAGCTTGTTCTGTCTTGATATCTGAATTGTTACATATTTTTCTGTTAGTCAAGGAAAAGTCAGGAGTGGAACCACTAAAACTACTTGGAATATTCAATACTCTCAAAGCTGAATCATAGATGAAACAATTCCACAATGTATTTTGAATATCTACCCAATCTTGCATGATCACAACTGATTATGTGGCTTCAGTACAAGAGTCTTCAAGAATCATGCTAGTATTCCTTCTCTTCATTGGGACTTCTCAATTTGAAAGGCATGATAATGCCATAGAGTTCTAGTGCAATTGGACTGGTGTTAGCATTAGTCTCTACAACAAATGGGTGCAACTGTTCTGATAAATAATCAGTGATAGGATTTGGAACCACCAACGTAGTGCTTATAATTTTCTGGGAAAGATGATTAACTACAAAATTATACTTGTATGAATATGAAAACACACATTGGTATGTCATTATACAAATTCAAAAATATAGCTGGAAAATGCTCAGAAGTGCATCTAATCTGAGGAAAATTTGTCTTAGTGGTGACTAAGAAGGTGGTGGACAAGATGACTAAGAAATGGTGGCCAAGAAGGCCAATGGCATCTTGGCTTGTATTAGAAATGGCATGACCAGCAGGCCCAGGGAGGTTATTCTCCCTTTGTACTCAGCACTAGTGAGACCTTTCCTTGAATACTGTGTTCAGTTGTGGGCCCCTCACCTCAAGAAGTATATTGAGGCTCTGGAGTGAGTCCAGAGAAGAGCAATGAAGCCAGTGAAGGGGCTGGAGAACAGGCCTTATGAGGAATGGCTGAGAGAGCTGGGGTTGTTTAGCCTGGAGAAGAGGAGGCTGAGGGGAGACCTCATTGCTCTCTACAACTACCTGAAAGGAGGTTGTAGAGAGGAGGGTGCTGGCCTATTCTCCCAAGTGACAGGGGACAGGATGAGAGAGAATGGTGTCAAGCTCCGCCAGGGGAGGTTTAGGCTGGACATTAGGAAAACATTTTTCACAGAAAGAGTCATTGGGCATTGGAACAGGCTGCCCAGGGATGTGGTCGTGTCACTTTCCCTGGAGGTGTTTAAGGGACGGGTGGACAAGGTGCTGAGGGGCATGGTTTAGTATTTGATAGGAATGGTTGGACTCAATGATCCAGTGGGTCTTTTCCAACCTGATAATTCTATGATTCTATGATAATATTACCATTATTTCAGCCTAACCTTTTTTTTAGAATCACCAATAAACCAGAAATAGTAATAAAAGAAGCATCATTAGCCAGTCACTTCTCATACAAAACAAAATCACAGAGCAGATGTTTAGCTAGGCAAAGTAGAGAGTCACCATCCCTGGAGGTATTTAAAAGAAGGGTAGATGAGGTGCTCAGAGAGATGGTTTAGTGGCAGATAGGAATGATCGGACTCGATGATCCAGGAGGTCTTTTCCGACCTGGTGATTCTATGATCCTATGACTACCCAGAGAGAACATTGGGCTTGGAATATTTCTGTTGTGTTGGGATTTTCTCTGTCTTGAAGTCATAGGGAGAAGTTTTTGACATCGATACTAATTAAATTGTTTACACATACTTTCAAAAACCTAGGTGAAATGAACCTCTGTATGAAATGGCTCTGATTTAATACATTCATAACATTTCTAATGATCTAAATGGCAAGACCAAAACAAAAACAAACAACAAACAAAAAAATACCAGTCAGGAGCAAAGATGAACATCAGCAACAGAGCAATGGAAATGGATCCATTGTAAGCAGGCAAGTTTGTACAAAGACACCTCAAGGAGAGGAGAAGTCATCCTACAATATAGGCCTGTGAAGATTCTACTCACTACTTTAGGTCAGGGCAGAGATCCAAAACATAAGATACCATCCGAATGGTCAGAGTTAGAAAAAGTAAAGTCAAAAAGGATAATGTGATCAACTGGATTAGAATAAAGTGAGTGGCAATTGAGTGTATAGATGGAGCACAGTCTATCAGACCTGTCAACAAAGGTAAATTAAATTTGATGTATGACATCATGACAAATAACTCTAGATGCTTTTCAAGGAAGAAGTCAGATTGCAGGGACAAGTATTATAAAAGAGTGTGGAAACTAAGGATTGCTTCTCAGAAAAATCAAGAACCTGCAGTTATGGCTTGTGCAAATTGGGGGTTTTTTGTACTGTTCTTAAAGAGTAATGCTATTATTTTTCCTGCAACGGCACTTATTTTCATATCAGGTATGTACTTTCTTTCAAACTCCCTCTCTGTGCATCTTGGTCATGTAGATTTCCCTATAAGGCAAACAGGATCTGAATGTGTGCCTGGCACATATTGAAAAAATAGGTGAGTAAAACACAATAGCTCTTATTTTTTCTCTCTAGCGGGATTTTTTTGTCTAATGGTACAAAGAAGCAAACTGGAAAATAACCTACATTTTTTTCTTCATTCTAATTTTCCGTCTTCTTCCATTTCTTTTTCTACATTACAATATAGAGAATTGCCAATAGTATATTCATTTCCTGAATAAATAATCCATCAGCATTTCTCAGAAAGAATGTGAAGCTCCAAGCTTCTCTTTATTTTTTGTTCAAATAATTACAAATCCAGCCATCATTTCCAGTTATATTTTCCTTTCAGATTAATTCTATTCTATTTCCAGCAAATCCTTTACACTCACGTGTAACATTCACTTTTTTCTATCACTCAAATAGACTAGTGTGTGGCAAAGACAGTTTTGCTAATGTGATGTCAAAATACCAAGTGGTTTCTTTTTAATTTAGCCCAAGGTAGAATGGTGTAGTTTAGAGCCATTGATCCATTGCCAAATTCAATTTCCCAACTGTTTAATTAATTTATGTATGCCATTTAATGATATTTAATTTGATATGTGCATTACAATATATAGTGTGCTAATAAATTTATAAATAAAATCCTGAATAGTTACTAAATACTACTAAATATGTTTTTCTTCTGTTGAAGTACTCTCTCAACTCCTTTTTTTTTAAATTAATTTTGTCATTTCATCCATTATAGTAAGCTTCCCAGAAGACTTAAATGAATATATTCCCATTGAAAAGAAAAATAAAACAAAACCCAAATTTTTTAAACCCTGTGTTTTATTTTGACTTAGGGCTAAAACAAGACATGTTGTGGTCATGAAAAGAATAAAAGGGATACTGGAAAACCAATAGAAAGCAACATGTATGTTCATTATATTAGGCAGATAAGGCATTCCAAGGACAACTGTGTTACGTATCACAGAAGAGCTTTGCTTCTGTGCTCCAGGATAATGAAGGAAAAGAGATGTTTTTCTGTTGGATTAACCACATGCAAGATATTGAGTGACAGAAGGAAATTCCATGCTAATTTGTATGCTAGCAAATAAAATCACATGAAGTTATAAAAGTAACAAAAGAAGCAGAGAAGGACAAAATTTATGTTTAAAGCCTATTTATTATGTGCTAGGAGTCCAATCTTAACTACCATGTAATATAATTTATTATAATACACATTCTTCCCAAAATTCTTGACTCCACTGTTATGTGTGTACTATATACTAGACAGCCTGTACTACAGAGAATACTTTTTGAGTAGATACTGAGACTAGAGGAAGGAACAAACAAATCATAAGTTTCAGCCTCTGACTATAGTGAAACAGAAGATTAAGCCCTCACCTGAGTTGCACCTAAGACTTTACCTACAAGATCTTGCTTTCCCTTGTCCAGAAAAGGAGGAAAAAATTACAAGGGAGCAACCTGGAAGTATGATTTCTACAGACTCTCTGGATATTAAATAAAGAATTAGATACATTCAAAAAAGCAATTCCTGACTGAATTTGTCTGTTTTAGTTACTGACATAACACTGCATACAGTAATGTAGTCAGATCTCAAATAATGTGTGAAAGGAGCACAGCCACTTCAATGCTAATCCAGGACCTTACACTACTTCCATGGGAATTAGGAAGAGCATATTTCATCCAGATTCCTTCATGTGAGTGATATGTAAGAGGCCTTACAAGTCACGGAGACTTGGTCAAGTTCCAGTTTAAGTGCACTGGTTAAAAGCATTAATTGCAGAGTCAATCAGCTGCATTATCCTTCAATTCTTGGTCGGCATTGGATATCTAAGTTGTGACATGCCTTGGGGATTTTCTCTTAGTAATGCCTGTTCAACTGTTTAATGGAGGAAGAATCTGAGATCAAGATGATTTGAAGTAGGATTCATCTCACCTAGCTTTGGACTTTTGGAAGTTAGACATCTAAGTCTGAACTGGAGAGAGATAGGCACCTCTAGAGGGCAATTCATTTGACCTATCTCAGATGTCTGTTTTAGTCAGAGATGAATCACCCTCCAGAAATGCCCAGATTTCTCTATTGACTATAAAGGAAGTCTAGGGCAAGCAGTTCAGTGCTAGTCTTCTGACTTTCAGATATGTGGTTTAGAAGATATATATCCCACTCACTGTAGTGGTAAGGTTCAGTTTCTACACTTAATCACTCGGGCTTTTATCAGATTCATATATTACCTTAGATTTTATCTCCTTATCTCTTGTTCTTTTTAATTTCTTCTTTGGGTTGTTGGTTTCTTCTCAAGCACTTACTGCTTTTAATTTTCACTCATTTTCTCATTAAAAATATTCACTTATAGCAAGTTCATTGTAACCTCTGTATATTTCACTTTCCAAAACAGACGCTTCGATGATAACAGCCAAAGAACTTTATAAAATTACTACGCTTGATCCAGCTGTTATTCTTTGTTAAGATTTTCTTTTCATTTCTGAGATGTCTGAAGACTCACTTTTCAGCCTTCTATAATGGGAATACTTAATGGTCTGTTTCTATTTAGTCACTGATTTAGTAAGATTATTTGTTCAGAACTGCATATGATATGAATGAAATCATTATAAAAGAACCTGAACATTCAGAAAACCAGAACTAGCACTTAGATTTAAATTTCTTATGATCTAGAGGCTTGACATTCTCCTCAAAGTAATTTTATACTAGTGTAACTATTGACTTCAGTAAAATCTTTACAGACGTAACAAAAGTGACAGAAAAAATAATCCTAGGCTTTGCTAGACAGGAAATGATTGCAGGTGCTTAATTATTTCTCTCTATCCTCAATTAAAAATAATTAAATCATTTTATTAAAGAGTATTTACATTTGATTCAAAAATTCTAGCCATTTCAACACCCACTTGCTGATAGTTACAAAAATTTGTAATGTTCTTTGCTCTTTGATCAGTGGAAAAAGTCTTGGTTAATCAACTGTTCCACAGAGCTGTTAATTGATACACACAGCAGCTTATGTTCACTCAGCATTTAAATACATTATTTTTAAAAAACTAGCAGGAGCTCTTTTGTTAAAATATAGAACCATCTACTTTAACATCAGTTCAGTTACTTTAAACATTTAAAGAGAGGATTCTTAATGTAAAATTCTTACAATACAGACTGAGCACAATCAGTATAAAAATAATTTGACAGCCTTCCACATTGCTGAGTAAATGAGGCATAACCTTGAATACGAAACTTCGATACTGCTAATTTCTTTAGACTATACTAGAGAATTTATGACACTTCCTGTGGGAGAGGGAAACTGTTTAGGAAAGTTTATCCCATCTCCCAAAGGCACAGCAATCTTTTTTTATTTATGCTTAGATTATCAGCAAGAGCAATCTTTTTTATTCTCTGTGGGTGTCAGAACTGTGACAACAGAAGTAAAGTTTGTGTGAAGGAGTCAGTGCTGAAAATTACTTTCAATAACATACATAGACTCGACTGTGTCTGCCAGTGTCTACTCTTGCATGTCCTATTGGTTAAACTGTAGACTTCATCCTAGAAGTGCCGGATACTTTGAAAGTACAGATGACTTTTCCCATCAATGGAATCTCGAGATCTGCAATGAAAGTTGACTGTTATCAATGGGACTATTTCCTATTACTTCCCAACTTTTCTTTTCGGAAGCATTGAAACAAGCTTGAAACAAGCACACATCATCTGGAAGAGCAAGAATTCCCATGACTTGGCAAGTATATATTCATTCTGGGTTTGGTCATGTTAGAGGAGCATGATGGTTTTGCAAGAGGACTTATAAAGATATTCTAAACGCTATACATTTATGCATACTCCTGTAATTTGTAAATGTGTAAATAAATACTGCATATACTTAACAAAATTGTGCTAGTTGTACATTTAATAAAGCATTTTAGATATAAACCACAATAAGATTATCTGACAGAAAAACCTCAGTATCATTAAGGAATGACAGATCAAGAAAAGATGTCCCCAAGATGAGCTCAAAGTATTGTGACCCATTTTAAAGGAGTACTCCAGTACCAGTGCTTAGTTGTTTGAAGTCTAAATCTGAAGAACATAAATATGAGAGAATGTTATGTCTTTAAATAAAACAGACTTATGTCTAGTTTTCATGTTATTCAAAACAATCCATTCTGTTTACATATTTATTTTTAGTCATTAGATAGTGTGAATGAAAAGTCTTGCAACCAGAAGTCAGGGTGCTTCTTCCCAGATGAATTCCCAGGGAAGGGATTCACGATCCTCTTTCTCTCCCTCATTAATGGTGTGCTATACATAGGTACCACATCAACAAGAAAGCTGAATACTAGCGAACATGTCACTCCAGAGATACCCTGATTGTCTCCTATGGGTTTCAATCCAGAAGGCTCTGGAGTCTTTTTGTTTCCTGATTTCTGAACAAGTGCTTTAAGCACTAGACATCTTATTTAAAAGAGGATAGAGGGAAGCAAGCCCACTATGGCCAAGCCCACTATGGCCTCAGCTAAAAGACAAGTTTTTTAAAAGCCTATAACGACACTTGATGCACATGGTGATCTTCTAGTATATGTTAAATGTGTTCTGCTCAGGCATTTTTTTTTATCTAGACTTTTGCCTTTCTAAAAATTCTTTAATACAGTTCTCAATTCAGTGCAAGCAGGAAAGAGACAGAAGAGCTTAGGGTGCCAGAAAAAGAATAACCATTCACTCAGCACTGTTAGGCTGTAGACATGCTCCCCCCAGAAAATTGTAGAAGCTGAAAGTTTTGCTTTCAAGCTTTATTAGGCACCTCTTTTGTCCAGTAACACATAGATCCTGGGTCAGATGGTTTGAGCAGTGTAGCTATTTTGTATAGTAAAGTGCAATGTGATCCAGCTCAAGGCCCAGTCTAAGAGCTTGTAAATGTGAGGACACTCAGCACAGATATAGAAAATAAGTTTGGAAATTTTAAATTATACTGTTCAGCAACAAGTAAAACAGTCCTAGTCTTTCTGAACGAGTTTGCAGAAAGGCTTAATCTGCAGTAGTTTGGATCAGATTTCTTCAACATAACTATCCAGACAATGACTAAAAATGAAAGAACTAAAAAATTCCAGTTCAGAGGCAAAAGAGTGAGGAAGCTATTTAGAAACTAGAAAGAGAACAGATGTCCTAATAGTGTTGTGACAGTGACTAAATGAAGTATTTTTGAACCACTGCATGTTCACTTATTAGTAGAAGTGCAAAGAAAAATCTAAAAAGACTTGTCATTGCTTCAGCTTGCCATTTTAAACATGATAATTGCACGGTAATTAATCACTGTCTCACAATTAAAAGTAAATAAAACTGAATTTATAGTCTGAACACAGATGTGTCAGAATTTTACATCAAGCAATATCTTTTTCTTTAGATGGAAGCAGATGTTGACAGCAAGCTCAGTAGCAGAAACCTACCTAAGATAAAAGCACTAAAAGAACATAAAAAATGTGAGATTACTATCCCCAAATATATTATTTCTATCAAATTATCATTTTATGAATCTTCTTGCTCCTATCATATCACAACATTTCAAGTTTGATAAGTCAGAGAACAAAATGCCTATTTAAAACTCCACACTTTCTTGAGGCTTCCTGATACATCTTAGATTGTCATTTATTGCTTTGTAAACTTGCATGTTTTACTCACATATCTATGTTACCATATTCCTTAAAATCCTAGAGTGTACTACCCAAGTGAAAAAGTAGTCCCAAATGAAGTATAAAAAGTTAGGAAGAGAAACACTATTATAAGACATTCTGTTTGTTCTGTAATGACCTGCATATAAGACCATCACAGGCTAACATTCCAGACAATAAGATTTCCATACTAACATTTTCCTTCATAGTTCATTTACACACAAAACACAGGTCTGACATGAATTATGTTTAGACATACTAAAATCAAATACCAGTCCTGACTACAAACTAATCTGTGGGTGCATTAGTTCACTCAAGGTGGTAGCTACCCAACTAGTTTGCTACATGACTAGTTTGCTCTTATTCTTTATAGTAATAGTACATAAATCTGGTGAAGATCGTAATACAACATTTGAATTTATGTATATATATTTTTGTGTATAAGTATACCTATACATACATGTTTTTAAATATGACTCAGAATGCTTTTCTAGCCTTGTGTCTCTTTTTAACATTAGTATAACCTCAGCAAAGGAATGTCTTTGGTTTCAGTGTTTAGCAATTGGTCATTTGTTATAAGTATACAGACTAAAATAAAAACCTCAGCCGATATTTGTATTTACTTTAATCTCTTACTGGAAGGAAAGGAACTTAACATAATAGGAAACTCAAACATTTCAATCATGCAATATTTATAAGGTAATAAAGTAAATTCAGAATTTCCTTCCTGCAGTGTCTCACAGATTACTCTTTCATAGTAAACACTTGAAGTCTCTAAGCTATTATTATTACAATATTATGATATTTACTAGATGCATCATGTCTTTGAATGTTAGTCAGCATAGACATTAATCATGCAACATACCTTCCGTTTTCAAAAATTATAGGAGGCAGATGATATCTTCTTTATCCTTCCCCAAAGATAAGAATCTTTGTGCAGAGAACAACTAGGAGCAGAAGTACTTAATATTTGGAACTGTGAGTGTAGTCAACATATATAACTAACATCTAAAAATGTTGCATTGCAAAGTAACATGAAGGGTAACTTGCAGGAGAGATTCAGATCTGACTCCATTCACCTTAGCACCACTTCCTGGTGACATGTCTACTTCGAGTCCTATATCCTTACTCAGCTCACTTTTTCCCTAACTCTTGTCCCACCTCCCCAAGACCTGCTGTAGCCATATTATAAAAAAATAGGCCCAGCTATGTCAATCAGGGCATCAGTAATTATTGTGCACAATGCCAGTTACTTTTCTTGGGAGGAGGATATGAAAATAAACCCACCAGTATTTGTGTAGCAATCCTGGGTCATAATAGTAAGCACCACGAAAGTGCCCATGAAGAAACTAATTCTGTGTTCAGTGTGGATCTGCTATGTAATAAAAAGACTAGAAACCTCACATTAATTGTTGACAGTGAAGAAGAAAAATGAGAACTACACTTGCAGTGGGATTCAGTTCTCCTAAATATTGAAGGATGCAGAGGGTCTAGTTGGGGTTGGGAAAAGGGAAAAAAAAACTAAGACAGAAGATGGAAACTGGGCTGAGAAAATTAGAAGCGTATGGAGTAACATGGTGGAGGCAGACAGAGTTGGGATCTGCAGGTGTATTTTACACAGTGTCAGATGTATTTTACACAGCACAGAGCACAGGGGGGATGTAATGTGGGAGGCAAGCATGCCACTGCATGCACAAGCAGTTCAATGAAATTCTGAAAGCTGCAGCTTTCTCCCAATCAAACTGAGCCTGAAGTTTCTTTTCAAGGTATAAAAGAGTTTCTGATGGTTTGTATATATATATAATGTGTACCCAGAAGCTGTTCCAAACCAATGCGTCTAAAGGCCACAAGCAATACCATAGCTGCTAAGGACTTGTAAAGGGCAGTAACAGTGCTTACCCATGGGTGAGAATTAGCCTGTATACTAAATAGATCAGGTGATTTTGGGGGAGAAAAACCTAGAAAATCTCATAACTAAAAACTACATTAAAAATTTGCACCTACCTTAAATCCATTCTTTCTAAACTCTTGAGTGTCTCTTGAGTGAACATTCTTAATTACTGTTTCCTGTATGTTTGTAAAAGTTTCCTGTGTCATTAGCTATCACAAACCAAACACGATAATACATTTTGGTTTTCTTTCAGTCATATAAATGCAAATACATTGCAAAATATCTGTCTATGGGATAGATAAAGTATGAAGTTTAAACACCAATTATATTTGTGTTTTTACTAATAGGTTTGATGGGGGAGTGCAGTATGAAATGAGAAAGAGAAAAAATAAAATCAAGCTTTTCCTAATTCAAGGTAACACAAACACTTCCTAAATTCCTAAAACTGGAAAGTAAGCATCCTGAACAAAAAAATAAAACAAAAAAAAACCTGTTTGCCTACATCTATAAATGAAAAAGAGGAAAGAAGAGTGAAATGAGATGTGACTGCTTCTGAGCACTGGGATTTTTAGGCAATACATTAATTTTCTATAGTTGTCAGAGAAGCAAATGTTCCAGAAATATGGCAGCTGAAAAATTATCCATCATCTCTCTTGGTGAAACAAGACCTAACTAGAGGATGAGATTTGATGAAGTCATATTTTGACAATGCAGGCAAGGTCATATTGCTTTGCAGTTTCAGTAG
Organism: Phaenicophaeus curvirostris; assembly: GCF_032191515.1. NCBI lineage: Eukaryota > Metazoa > Chordata > Aves > Cuculiformes > Cuculidae > Phaenicophaeus > Phaenicophaeus curvirostris. The sequence continues at coordinate 28,803,101 of NC_091397.1, forward strand.
TCAAGCTGGGCAGCTTGTCTGCTTTTTTGCCCAACATCTTTAGTACTTATCAGTGAAATTTGTTTAAACTCAGTACGACTGGTTGATATACAGAGATGACATATAGAAGCATCAAATTTCTGAACTGCATTAATCTACACCATGTTTCCTTTTTCCTCCAGGGAAATACAAACTCATATGTGACTGAAATAGGACTGGGCAAAACTTTCTCATATGATTGTAGGTTTTGTTGGTGGGAGATGTTGATGAAATAAAAACATTCATGAAATGTTACAATTTTAACAACTTTCTACTTTACAACAAGTGGAATACAGCATGGTCAGCAGTCTCAAATTGAAATACCTTTTTTTTTAATACAAGTGTTTTTTCAATTCAAATTAAGTTGTTTACTTCTTTTTTAATTTCAAGCATGAGATTAACATTTCAAAGCAAAAAGGAAAGGTATCATTTGTGTTTGAAATAGTATGTTCCTGGAAATTCTATTTTAAGACAAAAATTTTAATTACTACATTTAATCTTATTTTGTATTTTTTCTCCAAAATTATAATTTAGCATGAAACCAGAGCTTCAACTTTCAATGACTTTTCTGGAATGCTATGCTACACTATAAATTTTATCATTGAACGTGACCTCTATATATAAAATTTTACCAATAAGTGAATAATAAATGCAAAACCAGGTGACTGATTAATTAATTCTGAAACTATGAAAACACAATATCATTTACTCTCCAAAGGACAAATTCCTACACCAAGTTTTCATTGTGGTACTGTCCCATTTTTTTAGCAGCCCTCTGGCAGCATTCATTTATCCTAATGGTGACTGCTGTTGCAGGGATAGTAGCTCTGCTTCCTCCTTATCATAGTTTCCATGGGGAAGAGCTGAGATCAGATTCACATGCACTATTTCCATTTCTTAACTATGTAAGGCAAGATCAGGATGTGGCACTAGCTGTATAAATCCTTTTACAACTGACATTTTTACAAATAGAACTAAACTCAACCAGTTGGTTTCTGAATTCTGTTTTGTCAGTGGCTGAAAATTTCAACTGCAAACAAAATATACTGCAAACTTTACAGCCATTGTTGCTTGAATATGTTTCATTTACTTAGTGGTTTATTGAAGAACTGAATCTACTGATGTAACTCAGGTGCTCAGAATGAAGCTGTTGAAGCATTTGTGTATGAATTATTCCCATGAACAAGGATTACAAGATTCAACCTTTACAAATTAGTACATTTCTGGTCTTATGTCCTTGCACCATTGAAATATAAATTCTTCTCAGAAATAAGGAAATATACTTGCCTGAACAGAGTTATATTGTTTTAGCATGTATTTGATAGCTGTGAATGTTATTAATTCTCACTGGCAAGGCTAGACTCAGTGTATTTTTCACAAGGCCTGCTGTGGTATCAGAGGTGATTTAAATAGGATCACTCAGAAGCTGATAACCTCATGGGTGAGATTAGCTGCTGCTAAACCCACAACTGATACTCAAACTGCACTTTCTTTTTTGCCTTTAGAATGAGAATGGTTCATTTTATTTTTCCTGAATCAGAAATGGCAAAGGAAACATACTGTCATATTCCCTTCCTTCCAGATAACTTTTCCATAAGGTGAAAGGACATTTATGCAAATGCAAATAAAGACACATGAGTTGCATTCACCCATAAAATAGTACCTGATGTTGAATCAGAAAATTCCAAAGGTTAATGCTAATGTATGTGCTTAAAACAGTAAGAGTAAATGTATTTTTTGTTATTTTTTTTCCTAGAAAATAAAATAGTAACTTTATTTAGGTCAGGTAAAAACTACAGTGTAGGTAGGATATATACAATCTGTGAGATCAGGTTCAACATGCAGATAGTCTATTTATTTGTGTCTGAAGATAAAGTCAATCCATACTCCTTGATGTGTTTAAAAGACAGCATAAGGAAATTTCAAAGAAACGTCATGCATTATAAAGCTGTTAAAACAACAAGCAAGCTTTATCTTTTCTTGTTATTTTTTCTTTTCTGACTGGATAGCAAAATAATTATTATTCTCAATATATTACATTTTAATAACCATTTCATCAGTTTTCTTGAATTGCATCAGGCCTTAATAAACATATCTAGATTTTCTTGGATTCAAGCTGGGGTATTCCTCATGTCAGGTACCTGGAGTAATCCAGGAACTTCTAAATACGTGGCCACAGAGCCCTGCTCACTGGTTTGCATCCTGCCTGTTTCAAACTCATGTCCTCCTACATTGCAACTCTAAATGGAGGTAGAGGATATCTTTTAACAATGATAATGGAAGATTTTTTTCACCTGAATTTCCTTGTATAAGCTTTTGGACATTTAATGAAAATGAGATGTGTCATTTGGAAGAGGAAAGTGTTGGGTTTTAATGCCTATCACTACTGTCAGTTGTAGATTAATGTGTTTATATTCACACAGACAGAAATTAGGGCTGTTGCCTTAGCTTTGCTTAGCAGACTGCTGCAATTTTATTCCACTTTGGTATTTACGGGTTTCAAAATTCCTATCCAAGTGTGACAACATTTCTCTACGTCTTTAAATTATAACTGGAAAGAGAAAACTGTTTCTCATTCAGCTTATTCTCAGATCTTCATGTGCAACCGCAAGAGGTTTGTCTCAGTATAAAGTGGTGTTGAGTCACAATAACAGCTCCCATGACAATTCTTATCTTTCTGGGTGCACAGATGGAGTGAAAGCACTTCCCTTTGTGGTTTTGGGCAGCTAACATCAGATCACCTAGCAGTTGCTATAAGTTTTATAGAAGTTTATTATCTCCTCCTGAATATAATCACTCCTTTGGAATTTCTCCGGATTATTTCTTAACAAATTATCAGTGGTTATCATTTTCACCTTTTCAAAGAAGTATATATTGCAGCAGCAAAGTGGGTAGCACCACCTCTAGCTATGACTGCCTACTTTCTGTTACAAGATCTTGAGACAAGGAATCAGATAGACAAACAGGCCAAAAAAAGATGCATTTTTGCCCCCTAATTTAACAGATGGAATAAAACCAACAAAAATGTAAAGCAGAAACCCATGGACCTAGCAGGTCCAGACCTGCAGCTAGTGAAAGTTGAGACTGCACTGTGTTTTAGAAGGGCTATGATAATTCATGCCAACTAAGAACTTGGCCTAGCTCAAAAAGATGTCAGTCTACTTTGGAAAATTTCCTTAAATGGCATCTCATAAAATCTAGGGGGACTTAGAAGAGCTTTCTTTCAACAACCTTATCTCTATAGTCTCTTTCTACTTGACAAATAATAGCTGCAGGTATGCTTTTCACTTTGTTTTCAGCATATCTCCAAAGGGAGTCATATACCATTTCTCCCAGTGTGCTAAAGGAACATGAAATATTCTTTGAGTCTGAAAAGACAGACAAAACAAGCTGAATAAATGGTAATATACTTAAAAATCTGTTATTTTATATTTATTTCATTTGATGCAAATTAGTAGAAAGAAATAAATCCCAATTATTAATAATGTTATAGCATAATTCACCACTTCAGCTGCATTGTCCATTGATTTTACAGGATATCTACATCATTGTAAATGTAGACTAAAACATATTTTATTCAAATCCTCTATTATCTACATCTCTGTTTTTTACATCTACAGAATTTCCATACGTACTATGTACTTTTTTTATAATGAACATGTATAAGTAGGCATATACTGTGCCATTCCATGGATCAGTATCTGTACTCAAGTGTATATGCCTTATCTGTGTACACATACTGCAGTAGGTTTGTTGTGAGCACTGGTTCTTATCAGATACATACTTGCTCAAGTGTAAACTTTATTCCATGTCAATATTTTAGCAGGTTGCTAAGGATATTTAACATGTTCTAAAGTAACCTATTTTTTATTCTACATTATGAGCCTATAAAATAGCCCCCTTTTTTTACACTTAATACTTTTTATTATGTGTTACAAATAATTATTTAGTTTGCACTTCAGTTAATAGGCATTTATTGTAACAGTAGGAATCAATTGACTGCTAGGAGGACCTTTTTATGATTTGATTCATTCACAAGAAAATTAATTTTCTATTATTATATCCCCAAAACTGTAACAACAATACAAATAAAATTATTATTAGCAATGGAATGTGGGTAACTAACTGACACGAAATGATATGTAGATTAATGTCAAAAAGTATTTAAATTAATTTAGTCTTTCGCTTATTAATTCAAATCAGATTTACTTTCTTGGTTTATAAGACAACCACATTGCTGAAGAAGGCATTTAGCTTTACAGGGTGAGTAATGGAAGGACAGCTCTACCCACAACATTTATAAATCTCAATTCAGCAGGATTGGATTATGTTTTATATTGTCACCTCCTAAAAAACACACATGAACAGCATACTGAACAGCATATGACTTCTAAAATCTACAGATATCCATAAAACTGTAGTGAAATAGTTCAACATTTAAATCACCAATACAGTTTATCCAGTCAGATATTTAGCTTCACTGATGCTACACTGTCAGGTAAAAAGTAGAGGAGAGTAGTAAAATGAAGGTGAGGGATGCTAAAAGTACAGGAAGCTCACCCTCTAGCCTCCCCCAATTACCTGGCTTCAGTAGCCATGATGTAAACTGAGATGATAAATGGTGATAGTCTATGGATGATGAAGTATAGAAAACTTTGAGACGTGACAAAGCCTGAGAGAATACTGGAAAACACAGCATTAACAAAATGGAGTAGTTGTTTGCTTTATTTATATCAGCCTATCAAAGATTCGTGTCTAGCTGCCCTTGACAAAGTAATTAGACTGAAATCTAACAAAAGCACAAAAAGCAAATGAACAGGGATTCTCTGCTCAACATACATTTTCCACTTTCTCACACATAAAGCTTATTTTCCTCAAGTATAAAATCCATTCCCATGCCATCTTTTCACCTTAGCTTTTCTCAGAAATCAACTTGAATGCAGAGGCTTCACAGGCTGTCACGAGGGTACACATGCATAAGCTGTTTCCTTTACCAATATTGAGAGCAAAATTCAAAATCAGTTTTTCCAATCAGCAAGCCCTATTTTAAGGCAAAGAATATGTCTCTCTTTGTAGCTCAGAAAGTCAGACACCGTCTCTACACCAGCAGATTTAAGAGACAGAATTAAAAGCATAGTACTGCAGCTGTTGAACCCTTAAGTCAAGGACTGAATGACAGTTGTAAAAACTGTACCAAAAATGTGGAGTTGACCAGAGGCTGATAGAAAGGTTATGATAATAATTGTTTAATATCATTGTCTTACACAGTTGATGCATAAAAATATGTTTTGTTAGGTATAATTCGTGGCGCACAGTATTGCATCTTTAGCCATACCCTAAACTAATGGGAACACAAGCAAACTCATACTCAGAAGATACTTAATTACACTGGTGAGAATTGTAGCTGCTCTAGTTCCTGCCACCCAGCCTCAAAGCTAGCTCACCTCCTGGTGGCTTAGCAAAAAGTGGTAACCGAAGCTCACAACCTCTTACTTTGTTGTTTACTGGTTGTCCCAGACTATGTAAATCATGTTGCTCAACTCTGCAGGCAGATAAAACTCTGTAATATCTCATATTTCAGTTAGTACTTGGTATAAAATTTACTTTCCACTATGTCCTCTTTCTTAACCAAAAAGAAGTGCAGGGAAAAAAGCATTTTGTATATTGACATTACACCAGAGTTAAAGATTTTTGTACCAGTTACAAGGTAATGCATAGCAGGCTGTTTGCTGCTGGTATTGTAGAAATCTCACAGGAGGCTGTGACTCCCAGACACTATCATTGTTCCAATAACTAATAATCATTGAGATTTCAGCACTATCTTTGTCTTATTTGTAAATGTTTTCCATTTCCTATACAAAGTTAAAATCTTTACTAGGGACATCAGAGAACTTCCAGTTCTCACCTACTCTTTGAGCTAGTACAGTTAGTTGAGCTGACTCTTCATGTGCGCGAGAAAGGCAAGAGGGAGGACAAACTATCCTATGTTCAGATCATATCCCACCATGGATTTACCATGTCATAGTAAGGGCCTTATCATGGTCTGAGAACTGAAATAACAGGGCTCTAAAACCTAAGAAATATCTACATATAGCCTAACAAATTTCAAAGTTAGCTTACATACCTTTATCTGGCTTGATCAGAATGCAAGTCTGACACTTATATATTGCTTTGACACAACCAGGAGAGTTTGTTACCTCACTTTGGGTCTGATTAAAGTTACTGAAAATGAGATATATGTAGCTCTTTAGCCATCAAACTCATAAAAAGCCTTATGATGATCATAGTTAAAGTTCCTTATGAGGAATGGCTGAGAGAGCTGGGGTTGTTTAGCTTGGAGAAGAGGAGGCTGAGGGGAGACCTCATTGCTCTACAACTACCTAAAAGGAAGTTATGGAGAGGAGGGTGCTGGCCTCTTCTCCCACGTGACAGGGGACAGGACAAGAGGGAAAGGCCTGAAGCTCTGCCGGGGGTGGGGTTCAGGCTGAACATTAGGAAAGAATTTTTCATAGAAAGGGTCATTGGGCACTGGAACAGGCTGCCCAAGGAGGTGGTTGTCACCTTCTCTGGAGGTGTTTAAAGGATGGGTGGATGAGGTGCTGAGGGGCATGGTTTAGTATTTGATAGGAATGGTTGGATTCAATGATCGGATGGGTCTTTTCCAACCTGGTGATTCTATGATTCTATGACTCTATTCAAAGTCAACTAAACCTTGCAGTAAGAGCTAAGCAAAAAGTTCTCTTAAGCAAAAAGTTCTCTCTGCCTGTGGAAAACTTATTTAATTCATCCAGTCCTTAATAGAAAACCTTAAAGGCAGATTTTGTTGTTTCCCAAGGTCTCTTAAAAGGTGTTTTAATAAACACTTTTCTGTTGTTGTGAGTCTTTTAATCTACCTTATATCTTGTAGACATTATCAGCCTTAACTTATCTCAAAAATCTTCATGAAGCCTCACATTGATTATTTCTAGCTTGGACCTCTCTTTCCCATTTAGTGTTTTTAATCATCGGTTCCACAGAGATTAGCTTGAGGATAATTTTTTTCCCCCCATTTTGGGTCACACCAGGGCTACTCCTGTGAAATTCAATTAGAACCTTATAACAGTCCTCTATGATTTTCATCACTTCAAAAAACAAACAGTAAAATCTTCAAAGAAGCACTATGGGATTGCCAGAAGGGGTTTATTAGCACTCTGTCAGAGAAGTGTATTTGTTGGGGCAGATCAATCAAATCTACTTCAAATACCAAATCTTTGAGCTCTAAACAGCGTGGACCTAATATTCAAGTTTTATTTAAAAAAAAAAAAAACACTGACACACCATCTTAGCGTGAAAGACTGTAGAATGAGCTAGCTCTTAACTGCAAAAATATTGCTTCAGAACATTTACTTTTACCATCAACTTGAAGTAGAGGCCTGTTCTTAGACCATTTATTTTGTTACCTTGATCTGGGCCACCGGAATACCCATTAAGTCCTGGCACATGATTACTTTTCATTTTTAAAGCCATTGTTTCCCAAGGATGTCTTTTCAGCCCACAGAAACTTCTGACTGATTTGACAAATGTAAGGCATGTCTGAATTAGGAGAATTTGCAAGAGAATTGTTCTATTTGCATCACTTAATATTAAATCAGCAACTGAAGCCCTGTATTACAACTACACAGAAAATCTACACTGTGGGACTGCAGTGATGTTATTAATTACATTGGTGGAAATTTCACCTATAAAGTTATACTCCTATACAGTATGTCACCTTAAGATTTGTTTTCTTGACCACCAAACTGTCAAATATGGAAAGGAGACAATCAGAGTGAAAGACTTCTAAGAAAGTTTCAACAACCTATATTAGTTATGAGAAAAAACTGAGCAAAGTTGTGGTGAAAAATGTAATCTCTTCACTGGTAGATTTCAAATCAAAAAGTGGTAAATATGATGATTCTGCCATGTGGGCTAAATTTTTCTCCTAGCTTCTGATGTGTTTTGGGTAATTATACTTTTGTCAGATTAGCTGTAATATATGAACAGTTTTAGGAAACAGGATTGGATTGCCTTGGTAGTTGTTAAGACATTCATTTGAGTTATAATGGAATTTTTCCTATACATTAGAGCAAAGTTAAATGTGAACTGGCCAAGAACACAACTATTCCACACAATACCTTGCATCTGCTTTATGCATACAATTAAACACTCAAGAGAAAGAGAATCTCAACCCAGTAGTTTTGGGTAAAAAATATATTTTGACCTGAACACCTCCTAAGCGAAACTGGCTTTGAATGTCTTTGGTTAATATACCAAAAATATCAAAAAAATCCACCCAATCACTTTCAGTAACTCATCATTTCAAACAATGGGAAATACTGTCAGAAAAGTCCCAAGCAATTGCATCTTCTGAACTGCTTTATATCAGTGTAATTCTATATATTTCCATGTTATTCATCCAGGTTATGTTAAAAGTCTGCTGAAATCGCCGCTGTACTCCATTGACTGAACACTGTCAATTTGAGCATTGTAGTCACCATTCAAGAGTTCTGACTTCACACATAAATGTTTTATGGTTGTATGAACAGAGGCAGGAGGAGGGTAATTACCCAGCATTGCCATCCAATGTATGTTTAATATTTCCAATAATATTCTTAGAACCTGCATTTTCCAATCAAGTGTGTTTTACTAGGTATCATCAGGGCCAACAACTCGAGCACCCAACACTTATTAAAATAAATAGGAACTTATAGGCTGTGCTGCTTAAAAGCTTAATATCTTGGTGCTCTGGATTATATTCCATCATAATTTGACCAAGAAAAGAGCAAACCAGTAACAAGGAAAGATTAAACAGAAAAAATATGTCTCCTGGGGCCAATATTCTAATCATTCATCTACATACTTGCACCTTAAAATTGTCAAAATCCATGTTAAGTGGAAATTTGTAAGGAAGGCATCTGTGAATAGAGTTACTACATAAAATATCTAAAGTTATTAAGGCGAAATCTATTTAAAGAAAATAATATTTATCTTTACTGAACAGGGCACTAGAATGTCACTGCTCACACATCTCCGCTTCAGCATTCATTTTGTTTTTCTGTAGAAATTCATCTGAGAGGTTCTTATTTGGTTTTGTTTGCATCTCTGTCACTGATTACATTAAATTTGTATTTGTTTCCCAAGAACAGTGTATACAGTATGAATTGTTTATGCAGTCATTGTTCAGATTATCATTACTATCCTTCTCACCTTAATGTCATTACAAACATCACACCTCCTTTGCTAACCTGATGTTGATTTAATGACTTGACTTGCTCATGACAATAATGCGTCTTATCTTCCAAGCTGCTTCATGTATTTGATTTCAGAGTAACTGAGGTCTCAAGTGACTGTGCAAGAAAATTAGAATCATTACGAAAAGTTTTATGGTAAAAGATGATTACAATAGGTTGAATTCCAAATTAATAAGCAATCTAAACTTTTTATGTAGCTCCCAAATTATAAATAGCTTCCACAAATAGAGCAGCCAAGAATTAAATTAAGTCTTATTTTTAATTAATCCATTTATAGGACCTCAATTGGAAATTCATAACATTATCCCAAACCTCTGATGCCATTGCCAAAATACATATTGAAAACTTGTCAGTTCAATACAATATCTTTCTGAGGACAGTGACCTGGATGGATAAATCATACTGACTTCTAAACCTAAATAGCCAAACTGACTGTCATCCTGGCTGGTGGTAATAGAAACTGTCTCAGTCCCGGACTGAACTTTCCAGGCATAGCCTTCTGTTCAGCCCTGACATCCTCCACTTCACTAACTTACACATACAGTAATCTTCTTAACTTCTCCTAGTATCCCAGCAATAATTCAGATCTCTCCAACACAAAAAACTTTATGCTATAATAAGAACAATAATTAGTTAAAAACTAAGATGAAGATGCACAGACTGTACTCTATCCATTCTTAAGGCACATGTATTTATGACACAATCAGATACAAATGTTTTGTCTCCCAAACTAACCTTTTATGATTCATCTACCTAACACTAATTCTTAAATGTACATCTGTAATCAAGTGTATATGCTTAATGAGTACAGGAGTAAGGGACTCCCATTTTTATAATTAAGTGTATGCTTAAGATCATGTTATTGATGAAAGAGACGTGGTCAAACATGAGAATACTACAACTCATGATGTATTGCATTTATTCCTCTATGTGTACATACTTGGAATTGCATTGTAAAGCACACATTTCTAACTTCTCTGTGGTAGATACTAAGAGGAGAGCTCTTATTATTTCTCCTTATTTTCCTATAATTGTATGTAAAAGTGTGCTTGTTTTGCAAATAGGATCATAGAATGCTAAAATACCATTTTTTTTTTTTTTTTTTTTGCCATATAAAGTTTGCCACCAGAAGTTCTCTTTTCCCACCAGGAGGCAATTTTGTCTTGCTGTTAATTTGGACTACAACAAATAACATTATTATTACTGTTTCACATTACTGCTGAAACTAGGGAAAAAATCAAAAACATTTGAACACTTGAGATACAGGGCCAAGTATTGTCAAAGGTGGTCATATGTTATTTCCCTGTAAGTTTGTCCCATCTTGGCTAGCAGTAGAAGCCAGCCTACACAGGAAATTAAGCCTGTCTCCAGTTACCATGTATCTATGCCAAACTAGGTTTTTATTTGAAGAGTTAACAGCTTGAAAGGGAGAAAATAGGATAAGCAAAAATGAATAAATAAAATGAACATATAGCAATTAACAATGAGTATATAGTATTAAAGCTCATTGAGTCTTGGGCAGGATTTCTTGGCTTCCCTTCCTATTCAACAATCATTATGCCAACAATGTTGCACTGTCATGAGGTGGGATTTGAATGGTTAGAACATAAGGAAAAGGGCAATATTAGAAGTAGAAAAAATAGATACATATAAAGAAGTTAAATGCAGAGAAAAACTTTCCTGTGGTCTTGTGGAATTATTTGTTTAGAATTCTTGTGAGCAAACCTAAGCTATGTATTCAGATTATTCAAATAACAAGAGAAGTCAGGGAAACAGACAACTGAAACATTTTAATGCAGAGCTCCTTTTTATAAGACATGCAAATCACGTTCTGATTCCATAAATATCTCCCCTTCCGGAGCCTTCAGTCTGTCATTGTTAAAAACAATACACACAGAAAAAAGGCACAGTGTTTCTGAAGATCCCTTGCAGATTTGTATAAAAAGGGCAAAACTGTTCAGTCTAGAGAAAAAAAGCAGAGTTTGGTGTTTTGGATTACTGAATCTACAAATAAACTGTTTGCAACAGAAGGCAACACAACAAAAAATATAGTCAAAATTCCGAAAGTAAGTATAAGACATAACATATGGATATTTCAGGAGTAATATTCTGTTTCTGGATTATGTGATATAGGAGATATTAGAGTTTTAGACCTAAATCTTATCTGACTAAAGTCCTCTCTTGGCAACAAGTGTGCTTTATTAATGGTATTCTAAGGTTTTTTTCAGATAATTGTACATCAACTCAAATATCCATTTGAGAATTTTTTCAGAATAATAGCAAAAATAATGTCACAACTCTGAACTTCAAGGCTGGTCAAATTCAAATTAAAAGCAAAGTAAAACCAAAATTAGATGAATGCAAGAGATACACATATAACAAGAGCACAAATCCATATGGAATTTTTTATTTGCAAAATCTTACTCCTCCTTAAACACAATACAAAAACCTTGTATATTTAATTGCATGGAATTACTGATATAGATCACATTTTTTAGACATTTATTTTAATATGTTCTTATGTTGGATTAGACTGTGGTAATTAACTAGAACATGGTTTTGCATATTGCAACAGGTGTAAGTGATAGCACTAACCAGAGAGTCTGAAAAAAAGTGATGATTGCAGAAGGAGTATTAGGAAGGATTCTGATTAAGTCGGCAGTTCTTGCAACTTTGAACAGTACAGGCTGCAAGTAAAATTTTCCTACCCCTTTTTCACTCTCACTTTCGTGTCTATGTTTTTTCTTCAGATAGATGCTACTATTCATAGTACTTGCATCAGGCAGTGACTTCAGTCTGCAGGCACTGTGAACAAGTTCCATGTAAGTTATACTTGAGTATGGAAATGTTCTCTCTTTTGTACATATATATTGCTTAATCTTTACTTATTTTAAAATACACTCAGCACATTGCATATTTTGATACCATGCATAGATACACTTTATGCAAAATGTCTAGTTTAGTAGTGCTGGTAATATATTTCAAGCATATCTTCAATCTCTAAAATGTGTACTTGGGAAATATGTATTTTCCTACATAAAATAATACTACAAAACACTTTCCCTACCACTTAGTCAGAGAAATATGTATTTCTGTATGGTGTATCAGTCCTATATAACTATTGACTCTCCACATAGAACCTCATTCCCTCTCACAGAGACTTATAACCACGCAAATGGTCACAACATTGAGAAAAGTCCGAGCAAGGTTTTCTCTGTGTGTAACTGTGGAAACACACATTATGGATTTCACTATAACACTTTGGATTTCACCGTCTCTATGTTTTGTACTTTCTGCTAAAGTATTGTCTTCCTTTCTTTCCCATTTTTAGCTTAATAATAAAGTCCTCACTCCTAAAATACGAATAGCATAATGGTGTATGCTTTGGATTATTTCTTCCACTTCCTATTAAAAAAACCAATATTAAATGATCACTTCCAAAATTTACAGCAAGCACACAGGTCACAGCACAAGAGAAGGTGTCTACAGACTTCTCAATTTGCAGCAGACTTCAGTTAGTCTTTTAGTATAGCACCATAAACGCTGCTAAATGGCCATTAATTCTAATCACCTGCTGAAAGAAAATTCATAAGTCCTCCTTCCCATCAATGCCATGATATTTACCCTTCAAAATCACAGAAGATGCTTTCAAGTTTAAATCCCTCTTTTAAAAAAATGATAAAATACTAAAACCAGTCAATTTTAGCCTAAGTAGATGAGAAGAGAAACTATTACAACAAAGCATAAAACCTTTCAACCAACAAAACCAAAACTAATGATTCTTCAGGTAGATCTCTTCTGGTGTAATTAGTACAGCATTCCTTTTTTATCTTGTCCTAGTTGAAATCCCTATTAAGGAACCACTCCATTCACCTCTGGGTGAAACCATTCTTGTACCAGCATATAGCGGTCGTTACAGGCTCAATAGCATAGAATAGCAAGCTTTCAAGGATAGATAACGTCATTGAAAATAAATTATTAAATGGCCTACAATGCAGCTATGCAAGCTGGAATCCGTCCAGGATAATAATAACTCCCATACCTTTCTTGCAAAGAGTGTCCTGAGATCTTTAATGACCCAAAGTGGCTTTCCCCTTGGTTCTCCCTCTCAAAAGCCCTTCAGGTATTATTATAGAATCCTGAACCCTAGCTATCCCACTACAGTGAATAGTTAAAGAAAAATGAAAAGGACAAAATGTCAATAGTATGTATTGTTTCGTGTAAAGAACCCCCAAAAGGTCAGGAAACCTGCCCTTTTAATGAGAAATAACAGTTTGTGGCCAGCTGTTCCACATCATTATGAACATGTTAGCTCCAGCAAGATGTACAAATGGGGACTATAAACACAGTACATTGAAAATAAGACCTGCATGGATAATCATACCTATTAATATAAATGGCAGTGAGAAGAGGCAGACTGAGCTCATGTTCTGACTGATAATTTAGAGCAAAACATTGTTTTTCTTCACCATCTTAATAAGAAATTAGGTGTAACATGGGTCCAACAACAAGTGAGCCCCATTAATGTGTTTATTAAAATGCGAATTGAAATGCTAAGTGGAAATACACTGCACATGAATGTGATGACCACTCTTTTGAGTTCTTATACACCACTAAACTGTACACACAATAGGATCATGCACTGGACATATTTTCAAAACACAGCATAAGTAAAGATTTGTGCAGCTTTTCTGAAGGCTATTATGAAAAACACGCAAGTGCAGCCAAAGAACTAAGTTTATTACAACACAAAGAATGTTTTCTTCCTTAATAATAACAGGAGTTTAGTCAGAGATGATGGAGTTTCAGCAGGTATTTTAACGTTTTCTGTCCTGTGATTAAAGAACGCCTACTGAAGAAATACCCATGCCTGACATTAAATCTTTAGAATTTATCTGGCAGCAAAAAAACTGAGAAAACCCCCAAAATCATTATCTATGTGTTTTCCATAGCAATTTGCTCTGCTGGGTTTCTTTCTATTTTAAATATGTCCATAATAAACTGGGGGCAGCAGGGGAAAGATCAAATACATCATCTAAGCTATTTTTCCATAGAGGTGCATTAATGCAAATTAGACAGAATGACTTTTCCATTATAATTGGGCTGAAATGAAGTGGAAGGAACAGAAAGACAATTAAGTTTAGTGGAGGTTCTTTCTTTCTTTATCCACCTCCCCTCTCCTCTCTCCTTTTCTCTTCCCCTTCCCCTTCTTCTGTCCTTTCCCTTTCCCTTTCCCTTTCCCTTTCCCTTTCCCTTTCCCTTTCCCTTTCCCTTTCCCTTTCCCTTTCCCTTTCCCTTTCCCTTTCCCTTTCCCTTTTTTTTTCTTTACTTTCCAGCAGTTTAGAGTTAGTTTAGTGTGTGATGGTAATACTTGGTCAGTATCACCAGGCAAAATTATTCTGACCTTCAAGGGGCTTTGTTTATCACATTTTTCAATTAACCTCTGTATATTAACTTCATCATAATGCCTTGCCAATTCACGCCAAAGAACAAACAAAAAAAATCCCCACTTCTTGTCATTATTCTTTGCTTCATATAATCAAGGGACTTGGGTTTTTTCCTCTTTCTCTATTTTATTTAGTAGAGGGTGGAAAAGGATGTAAATTTGAGATTACAGAAGACCACCACAAGAGGCAAAGGGTTTAACATAAATTACATTTCTACATTAACCTTTCCTTTTTTTTCTTTCCTTTTCTGCTTATGAAGTGAAAATGTTTTCCATCCAGAAAGCATGTAGTTTAATAGTAATTAAAGTTTGACATGAGGAACTTGAAGTAGATACACAGGGTTTGATACTAAACTAGTCTCAAATTTTAGGATTGCAGTCACAAAGAGCAAAATGTAATTTTATAACTTTAAACACTTTGCTTAGCAAGAGAAGTACTAGATGCCTAAGAGTTCCAGCATTAAATTCACAGCAGCCATAATGTTAAGTGATGTAGCTAAGCAAGCTTAGTTATATGGTATTAACTGAAGTCACATAGCTACAACTTTGATACATTTAAGTATACACAATAAATCTCTTCTTTTCTGCCTTTTCCCCTTCTTTACCTCTTCTCCCCAAGCTGGTGCTGACCACCTGGATATAGAAAAGAAAAGTAAGTAATTGTGTGCCCAAACTTGAGCAGTTTGCATTGCTTATACAATACTATGTCTGCTGGAATAAATACTTTCTGTCTAAACTGGAATTGCTATACTGGGCACCCAACCTTCAAACGTAATAGGCATGTATGCAGTGTATTCACAGGTATTTTTACACAGTTGCTAAATACTTCTGGTTGTGTGGGATGGAGCTCAAATCATCTACCATTTGCTGTCTGGCTTCTTACATAGAAGCTAATCTGGCCTTGTCTCCCTTTCAAGTCAGTGGAGAGTTATGGGCACTTTCATGATTTGATTCATTTCACTTCTCTTAGACATCTGCTTTAGGGTGAGACAAACGCACTTTAGACTCTACTCATTATATTGACTACATCTCTGCCAACTAACAATGGAGCCAGGGCACAAACACCATCCTTGATGAATCCCATCTTTTCTGATTTTCCCATCATCTGCTCCAGGTATACCAACTGATCACTGAATAAATTCTGGAAGTTAGTATTTATTAAACATGCAGTAAGACTGACAGGCAATAAGCAAATTTTTGAGGAAGTGAACTGAGGTAAGAATTCAGAGAGGGATAAAAGGGTCTGCACTGAACTTAAGTAAACCAATTTTTTAATGATTACAAACAACTCCCTGCTGAGTGTTAACAGCCAAATAAATTGTTAATTTTCAATTCCCTGTCTTTTCTTTTAAGCCACAGGTACACACATTCTCAGCTATTTGCTAACAATAATAAATAATAAAAGCTGTGGCTTCTTCACTGCATGATGAGGCATATGACAACTTGTGAAGCAGGACCTAAGCATGACCAATACTGAGAAAGACTGTTGTCCAATGTTTAATCTGGGTAGCAGCTGCATAAAATCTGAGGAAATTTGAATTAAGCGTATATCAAAGTGAGAATGAGATTTTTTTTGTTAGTATTAGATTAATCAATTGAAGGATATTTACATAGACTCCAAAGACAGGACAGAACTTGCCTTGCTGTGCAGTCCTTAAAGGACATGGGAAATACTAGGATCTGGGCAACAGGACACTCAGTTCAAGACTCAGAATTATGACAATGTGAAGACAAGGCTAAGGCACATATTTTAGGCCACAATAGTATGCAATGTAGATGTGTGTACACCTCACTAGGCAAGATAGCTGGCTGACAATCAGTTCATTCAGTTGCAGTCCTATATCAAGGCAAATACCTCATTTTGAACATCCAAGTATCTCTGAATTACTCTGTGTACCAGGTTTGCTTGAAACTCATTGTGTAGCATGCTCACAAACTTTTTATATACACAGCATCTGGATAAAGCTGGATGTCCATCACTTTCAAGAACCACAGCTGTGAACGATCTCCTGAGATTATGAGATTAAATTGGTGCCAACCTTGCAAGAAAGAAGAAAAAGTATATAGCATCACTGTCCCCTTTTCTTTGTCTCCTTTATTTACTCAATAAATAGCTTCAAGATAGAGCAATCTTTGAGGCTTTGGAAGAGCCAAGTTTAAACCATTTTTGCCTCAGGTGACTAGAAATCATATGCCTTGCTTACAATCACAAGTTTGCCCTAACCATAGAACTATGGGATATTTAGAGACAACAACTCTGTTTATCTCCAGTGAAAACTTTGATTGGTGAGTTTACCAATACATTCCTTGGCATGGAAAAGTCTGCAAATCTGCTCACTGTTGTCCTGCTCCCAGAGCAGATGTGGATTTCAGAAGCTGCTCCACGTAGTAGATAAGCACATAGATTCCACCAAAGAGTGATTCTGATCAGAAGGGAGTATTGGCACATAGCATATCCCAAGTCAGTAAATTCTTTGTAGTAAGCATGGGAGTATAGCTCCAGTGAATACTTCAGGTCTCAAAAATAAATCCATAGCAAGGGTAAAATTAGAAACTAATTAGTATTCCATCAATAGAAAAGGTAGAAAGACAGCTCATTCAACCTCATAGTCAAATGCACCAGGTTTCCATCTTAAAAAAATGCAAGTTCAGGTTTCATTAGAACTTGAATTAAAAGTCTTAGAAGCAATTTGAAAAGTATAATCTTCACAGGGTATGTATTAAGTAAGCAAATGATTCTGTACAAAAATTGACTGAAAGACAGATTTCTTCTGGCAGCATTTCTGTTCATGTATTCCTTGAACATAGTAAGTCCGAAGTTCTTGAAAATTTTTGTGGGACACAGCTATCAGCTAGTGGTAAAAGATCTATAATCTTTACTTTGTGGATTGTATCAACTTGAGTGGGGAAAAAAGGACCATAGCTAGCAGTTCTAACAACAGAGCTACTACCTGTGGACTCATGATCAAACAGGAGGAAAAAAACAGATAGAGGACAATGGAAAATTCTCATATGCACCATGAAAATTGTACCAAAATTGAGAAACTTGAATGAGTGGATACGTTCATGTATTTCAGAATTACCATCACAAAGGAGAGAGTCTGAAGCAGAAATCAGAAGTAGAATTGCTTTTGTGAGAGCAGAACCGTAAAATTCAAGAAAACCCAAAAGATAAGAATGTCTGAAGTGCATCAAAGGTAAAATTCAGAACATACATGAAGCATGGGCTTCAGCAATGGGTGGGTCAAATGACACATTCACACCTTTACATTCTAAAGTCTCCAAATAAATATATGAATAACATACACTGTATGAAACTAACAAGTCTATTGCAAGAAATCACTGCTGGGATGACTTAGACATGGGAAGAGAGTAATAGGCCTTGTAAACACAACATATCAGGCAAAAGTCAAAAAGCAGAGGAAAAAAAGATTCCAAATGGCTGTATGGAGAGAATCTGGCACAAAATGCCTGCATGGAAGGAAATTAGAGGCATTTGGATGGTTTCTCCAAGCTAATAAAGACTTCCTCAAGGTCCAATCAGTACTTGAAAATAATAAAGCTATGATCATGTATGTCATAAAAAAATACTGGAAGTGTTTTCCACTGGGCTGAAAGCAGAAATTGTATATGTAAATTCCTCTGACTTTATTTTAGCATTTTGAAACAGATAAACAGATCTAGCATATGAAGAGTGCTCACTCTGAATGGCTCCTCTGTTCCTCTCTTGTGTGGGAGGTGTTAAACATTGTCTAGAATTGGGCTTAATATTTTATCAGTCATGGGTTTTAAGGTCTTATTGTAAGGTGGCACTGCTCCAGCACCAATTACTACTTACACACATTTTTTATAAATCTCTGCACTCATATATTAAAGTATATTGCAGCCTAACAGTTGATACACCTAAATACTAAAAAATACTTTCTTTTCTTCCATAATGGAGCTTCCATTCTATGGAATGGGAGCCAATCAGTTTGCCCTTGAGTATGAACAGAACAGTCAGTTGTACATGTTCTCAGTTTACTGCAGTTTGCTAAGTTACTGAGTTTTTCTTCTCTCTTGATTGTTCCTGTAGCAGTTAGCTACACTACAGACTCAAAGGTGAGCTGGGCAGTCATCTGTCCTGACAGAAGTTGAACACTATTTTGAAAATGAAAAATTTTTATTTTTTCATTTTCTATCAATAGTTTTAACAGATAGTAAATGTACTGCAAGAAATTCAAGTAAAAACACAGTGGATAAGTAGAAATTAACATTAGCTAGCAAATGCCATACTTCACAGCTCCTATTGATAACATTCCTGTTGATTTCCTTCCAAAGTTTACAGCTAAAAACTACTGAACATCCTAAGCACAAAAACATCTGATGCTGAATCATGTGTGTTGTTCAGTACACAGAGTGGGACATAAATTAACCATGAAAAGCCAATGGAGTAATGTTTTTTCTGAACAAGACACATACTACAAAAAAACAGTCACAGAAGTTGCATGGAAGTGCAGCACACCAGTTAAATTAGACTCTTCAGGGTAATATTTTGCCATGACTTAGGAGGTTTTCATAAATCTAAGCAGAAAGTTTGAATGGAAACCAAAGTTTACTAGAGACAGAGAAATACATATCCTAAAGTTGGCTCCATGAATTTGGAAGTAGGGAGAAGTACAGCTTTCTTGCCTTTGAAGAAAAAGGAACAAAAACTTCATGAATGGTAGGAAATACGTTTATTTTTAAATGTGACTTTATAAAGAGCATTTTTTGAATCTCTTGTAAAATCTCTGTAAAAAAGAAGATAATCAGATTTGCATGAGCCAGATCTAGGTTTAAATGAGGAGTTAATATATGGACTAAATTCTGTACTGCATAGAGGTAGCTTTAATATTGTCAAAGGAAAGATTGTTGCCTGTCCCTGCCTTCCTAATTCTACTCAGGGTTATGGATGACTGCCAAAAAATGTTGAACATACTCTGATAATTCTTTGTGTAGATTTTAGTGCAAAAAAAAATCCTAGTGAATTATACACTCAGTTTGTAATGGAATAATTCCACTCAATATGACCCAATTGTGACTCTATCCAAGTTGTTTAAACAAGTTATTTTAACTTGGTTCAGTTAAACAGTATGCATTCCTTTTTTATACTAGTGTAACTTTACAGTTCTGTTGTAAATTATATAAATTCAAAATGCTATTTTTACAAAATGGTACTTTTAAAAGTTTGCACGTTTAATATGAATACAGTTTAATGTGCATTTATTTTCCATAACACATTTGTGTATCCATCTAGTAGTCTACCAGGTTCCATAAGAGGGCTGTCAGGAAAGATATTGCATGGCAGCAAGCTACAACCACCAGAACAGTTTGTCTTGCATTCATCTTCTCCCCACCTTTCAGAGAAGAGTCTGGCAGGTTCTATGCATTGGTTCGGTTAAATGACTCCGCCTATGGTACCCTAATCCCATCAGCCAGGCATCCCATCAATACTTCAGGCACAAGCTGGGTAATGGAACGTGCTTTATATATGTACATGTACAGTGGAGTAGCTAACCTGGATAGGCACAGTAAATCCAACAATGCTAGTAAGCACTAGACCAGATACATCTGTGCAGATGAGCTGCAATATAGATTCACCATGATGAGACAAAGAGATAGCATGGCTTTTGGCTTGCACTGCAGGTCAGACACCATTTAACACATTAAGTAATTTTCAAACCATATAGGAGAGATCCAGTCTGTTCTCACCAATTCCTTCTGGTTTTTACCATGCTACTAAAAGCAGCATTTGGCAAAACTGCTCTCAACAGCGAGAATGGTTTTCCAGATTGCTGCTGTTGTATCTGAATTTCTGGTGCTCTGGTAAAGAGTAGTTTAAGTCTGCATAAAATTGTAAAAGAACAACAACATCTGAAAATATTTCCCACATAAACTGCTTGGGTAAGTTATTTATGGTCTCACAGACTCCTGTCATGGGTAATGCCAGTGATTAGCTAAGATGATCCCTTGGTACTTTAGCAACAGGTCTCACTGCCGAATAAGAAAGCATTCAAACCTGTGTCACGGACATAGATTCTGTCAATTCAGAACAAGTTTCACAGCTTCAAAGTATTCCCCGTTGGCAGAGCACTGCCATTTTCTCCAGAAAATTGACTATCTCATGATTTATTCCTCCCAACAATGACCGTTCTCTTCGGTCCTGACCTGGACCTGTATTTGACCTGTATCTGAATATTTAAGAAATAAGGGAAGAGATGCATAAGCTATTAAGTTCCTTTTAGCATTCAACAGGCACGCCATGGTGGGACAGTTAAACTCTGCAAAATAGAGCTTCTAAAGGTCTGAGACCCAGCATTAAGTTCTCGCAACACATTTTCTCATAACCATCTTGAATGCAATCTAACTGCGGTCCACAATGGGAGAAGCTCACAAGACTATAGCCATCAATGCAAATAAAACCTGAAAAGGAAAATATAGCTTTAAATAAACATGAAAATAATCATGCAAAACAAGGATTACATTTGCCACTGTCTCCTGGATACAACTCTAAAGCCAAGGTATTTTCATGTAAAATGGTAATGAATTTCTTAGGAACCTAGTTCCAACAAAGCTGAAAATCGTCTGTTCAGTTTCAGTGGGATGTGCACACACTGAGTACTCTCCTGAGAACTCATCACTCCTGATAGATATTTGGTATGGCTAAAAGAGAAGAAAAGCAGTCCTGAAGGTGTCAGCTAAATTACTAAATATTTTTATGCATCTAGGCTGTTTGAAAATCGCAAATCCTTGCTGAGTTATGAAAAATACAGTCTACCAGTCTGACCTACTCTGAACTGGACATTTTCAGAACTCATTGATAAAAAACAGTATCTGGGGAACACTCCACCAAAAGAAAGTTTCCTATGCCTAATCTATAAAAGACTACCATCTCATCCCACTGTTAAATATCAGAAAATCACACAACTACAAATAATAGTAAGAGTGGACAGGTTTCCATTTCTAGAGAAGAAAAAGTAACGTTTTCTTTAGGCACAGACCACATGTAAAAATGCACCACTAGGAAGTCAGAAAACACAGCAGTGTATGCTCTCAAAGGACCTTGAGCTACTGATGTTTTTGACAATCTAAGAGCAGTCAAGTGCCAAGGCTCTGCAGGACTAGTCGTGTCTTGGATATGTTCCATATGGCTCCACACAAAAAGGCACTGACTCAAGCTTCTGTATGTATAAAAATGAAAAATAAAAAAGCATTTCTCAATATGCAGAATATGCTCAGTATAAAAACAGATCTAATTAATTTCTAAACAAGTTAGTGCAAGTGTACACATAACAGAAGACCATAGAGATTTGTGTACCTTCCTGTTAATGCATACCAAGGTTCAGCATCTGGAACATAGGAAGAACCCTTCATAGATCACTTTGTTCCCATTAAAGGTCAGCCTGAGACATCATTTTCTATGCATTATGGCATCAGTCATTTTGTCAAACATAGTCCAAAGACGCTACACTGTATCCTTGGTATTCCTAAAGGAGAATTTTGACACGTGTAGAGTACCACTCTAACAATTAAAAAAATGGGAGGCTGTGGCAGATGAAAAGCACAAAGCATAACAGGAAGTAAAGGCTCAGCAAGATCTAGTCTGTATGAACACTGGCTACAAATGCAAGAGTATAGCAGCTTTTGACACCTTATCTGCTTAATTTAGTTATGAACAATACTATACACAAAGAAGGATAAAGAACAGTATTGATTGTAGTGGTAGATTAAGGTATCATCCTGCATTTTACACAACCACAAGAAGCCATTATCTAACATGAAGCATAGTATAGCAAACACAGACTCAGTTTATATGACATGGACTTCCAGTAAATGCTGGGAAAGGCAGAATTTCTCTTCATACCTGATGGCATACCTTTAAGTGGGCCATCCAAGTATGTTAATAATATGGCATGAGAGAGTGCTATTTCAGAGATGCTGAGAGTCAGAACAAATAAAAACATCAAGTGACTAGTTATGCATAAGTTAACTACAGTTAAGTATAAACAGAAATCTCTATATTAGTCGTGAGCAGTTAGCCCAGTAGGACTGAGAGGAAACACAAAAACAGAGCACATGTCTTCCCAAAGAACAATTAAAGGCAATTGCACATGTATTGCAGAACCTATTTCCAAAGGAACCTACATAAGAAATGCTTGGAAAGACTATTTAGAGTAAAGAGCAATTGTAAGAATGCATTTCATTACAAACACTGGTTTGAAGGGCAAAAGTAAGTCTGGGGTTTTAGACAAGAGGTTAAGCGACCAGAGAGGTAGCCTAATAAGTATTTAAGAGTATCCTAATCAGCTAATAAGTGTTTTAGTTTCTTTTCTTTCTAAACTCATCTTTTCAGGTTTGCACTTTCAGTATTCTTACATAAATTTTTATTTTGTTTCTGTGCTAAACTTAGATGGTGTCAGGGCAAGAAAACCACTGTGAAATCAGTCAGGCTGAAGAGCACTAAATCCACAGAGCTGGTTCAGATAAAACAATCTGTTCAGGTTCCAATTGAACAGAATCCATCAGCATATATCTTAAAATTAGAAGCTGGAGACTCTGTCCTGTCAAGCTGAAACAGGGAGAATATAAGGTCAAGACACAAACTTTTAGAAAGGGAAACTTTACTGCAAAATTGACCAGAAGTCTATTGAAGACTAAGTCAGTAATGAGACATCCCAGTGATCTAGGTAATCTCCCAAGCATCACAGGCAAGAGCTGGGTTTGCTTAAGCCTGTAGGAGAGAAAGAGTAGAAAGGAAGTTTTTTTTTAAAAAAAAAAAAGAAAAGGAAAAAAAAAAGCCCAAGAAAACGCATCCAAAAATCATTAGAACAAAACTTTAGAGCAAAATAGAAATAGTTTCCTCTTTGAAACTTCCCATTTCAGAGAAACAAAACCTGTGTATTATTCTGTAAGTAAGTAAATAAGACTGGTTAAAAAACTCTGCTATCAATTTTCCCCCCAACTGAAATTACCAAAAGGCCTTGATTTTCAGTTGACCATCACAGGATTAAATGGACAGCTAAACAACACCATTGTTACTGCTTCTACTACTGCTAAAGCTGCCTAGTTATGACTCTGAATCATATGTGCCATGAATTGTGGATGTACCCTGTGAAAGAGACAGTTTCTGTCCCCAAGAGATTAACATCTAAATTTTCTGCAGCCTACTGAAGGCTAACTTCTGTGTGGGAGTGTAGAAATATTTTCCAAACCTCATTAGCAATGATCCAAACAATCAATGATGCCACACCAGCTAAGTCAGTCTTCATCTACTACTATAAGGTGTTTTAGCAATCTGATAGACCATCCTTTTAATTTACCTTCAATGAGATTATAATTAATTTCTGAAAGGAAGGATACATTTAATACTGTACTCACCCAGGCTTACAGTCACACTAATTGTTAAATTAAGGAACAAAAACAAAGAGCTGCATTTTGGATAGTTTGTGTCATTTCTGTATATAATGCTCAACATACATACTTAGAGTTAGCTTCCATCAATTCTGCCCTCTAACACTGGACAAAGCACATCTCTCCTAAACCATAACAGCAATGACTACATCCTAGCATCACAGTGGGCAGGATATTTCTCACTCTACAGATTCAGTTCAGATCACCTCAGCTCCCCTAACCAGTACATTGCCCTTTCTTCCACTGACCTGTTCATTCTAGTGATTATAAGTGGGAAACAGCATAACTAAAAGTAATACAGAACAAACATCCCCTTCTGTCCTCTCCAAGTGTAGTAGTGCTGCCTTAAGCATCCCTAAACTCTAATTCTGCCAGTGCAAAAGACTACAGAGAAATACAGACAGAAAACACCTCTTTCAGGAAACAGAAGATGGAGATGGTCTTTGGGTAGCCAGGCGATAAAAATCTCTATTTGTTCCAGAGATACTGGCTTGTTTTCAATTTCTGTGCTGTAGAGGAATGGGGAAAATGTGATACTCTCTACCAGTTCAACTAGTTCACCTTAAAACAAAGCTATTGACCTACCATGACCCCTGCAAGTCCCTGTGTATCCTTCTAAAGTTTGGCTTAGACCAAAATGTCCACATTATTTTTCACTAAAATATCCATTATGTCTCATTAAAAAAATGTGTCTTCACACCCATGTGCACATTAGCTAAATACCTAGCTGTGATTTAAATACAATGGGAATCATTGTGTCAGCAGATTCACTAGAACTCATTTAAAAAAAAAATGCAGTGTAAAATAATAGAAATGAAGACTCAAAGGGGCAGCGTAATCTCAAAAAGCCATCCCTACAGTGGCATATATTGTATACATTATTTTATTGCACCTTGTCTGCTACAAAAGGGAAGTAAAATTGATGACAGGAAAACATTTCAGTCATCATTATTACAATTATGGTCACACCAAGGATGAGCTCTAATTGAAGTTAGAGTCATACACATAGTATGCAATTTCTGTAGGGAAATCACACAAGCCAAAGTGATTCTACATACTGGCAAAACTAAAAACACACATAGTGCTGACATTGTTTTAAAACATGGTATTTTAATATTATAGTTAAAATCCTTTAATACATACACTGGACATCTACAAACAAAGATGACACATAAAGTCTTTCACTTTATTTGGTAAGGAAGATATTTATTGGCCCTGGGAAATCTGCACAGTACCATGCTGCAGTCCCTACAGTGCTAGTACTTGTTTCTTGAAGCAAAATAGTCCCTATCAGGAAAAAAAAAAAAAGGCAGCCTACACTACTTTTGATTAGAGCAGTTTAATCCTAATCCCTTTTCTCTGATCTTGGCAGAGGATTTTTAGCAAGTAACTATATTTAAATAACTACCCAGAATTAATCCTTTTGGTTGCTCAAGGCATGAAGGGAAAGCAGTCAGAAACAAAGAATTCAGAAAAGAGTTGCAGCTGTTTCATAGAATTCACTATTTATAATTGAAAAGATTCTTTTTTTAAAAAATTATTTTCTTTTTCTGCATGTAGTGTAAGGGTAACCTTCAACTGCCTTATTTGTACTTTCTTTTTCTCAATAGCAAATATAAACAGAGAGAGAGAAGATATAAAATATTTTCAGCAGTAAGTTAAGTGTTTCTGACAGTTTGCAGTGTGCAGCATAATGCTGTATGTAGAAAAAGGATTCCTTCCTCTATACAGCTTCAGCTGATTTAAGAAAATGGAAAAAAAACTTTTCCAGTATTTGTCTTAGCAGTAATTGGTTGAAAGAGCCCAGCTCATTCCTAGTTTGCAAAACTAGGAGTTGCATGTACTGACAAGAAATTTCATGTGTAGCTGTAGCCCTCCTGATTCTACTGGCTTCTTGCAACATTTGGTGCCTTCCAGGTTAAAAAACTACCATGACCAATTTAATCTCAAGAACCCTATCCAAAGCGTAAGTAAATCTTTTTAGACACAATTTAAAGAGCCTAAAATTGAGCCAAAAATTACATAATACACATAAATTTGTGTTACTATGAAACACTTAGATTAACTAATCTCTAGTGCATGAGTGTCTATGTCTTGCTCAAAGTCTAGGTCCTTATAGTAGTTTTTGAACACAGAGAACTAAGAAGGTAGCCTCTGTTCTCAAGAACTCTCATTCTGTAGTATACATTACAAACTATAAAAAAGGGAACGAGGAACGTTGAAGGATTAAATATTTAGCTACTCCAGGTAATCTTAATCTGCATAAGGGCTTGTAGGCAGAAGAGAGAACCTGAGTTTTTTAACAGAGATTACTTCTCCAAGTCTGTAAAATCAAAGATTATCAAAGTATGGAAGGATATGGAATACCACATAAAATCAACTTTCAATATTTATAAATACATAAGTAGTATTTATCCTTCCACACAGTAAGCTGTGTTGGCACATGTATCCCGTGATTATAGCATTTCAACAAACCATCAACAATAACATTTTTAGCATGTAATTGAGATAAGGATGTGTTTTTCTACACACTAGGAATCAGAAGTTTAAATCCAGAAAAAAGCGAATTGTTCAAGGTCACACAAGGAGTTGGGGACAAAGCCTGACTTTTTTTTCTGCCCTTAGATATGAAACTCTCCTTCTTGAACAAATATTATAGAAACTATTAGTTTAGTTATTCATTAATGAAATAGGGAAGTTATTACAAACTATTATAAGGAAAAGTTAAGCTTCCTTGTCTAAAAGACATACAAGTTTTGATAGCAAGTTCCTATGTCTCCATCAGTCATCAGACTTCACTTCAATCATATGTTTCTTTTTCTACCATGTTTTCTAAGTTTCCCTGAATTGTATCAATTTATGGCCTAGTCTACATGCAATTCCTCATTTTCCTTTCCACGTCCACTCACGTAAATGTTTAAGGATATGTCAATAACACAAATATAGACAATTTCATTAAAATTCTTTCATCGAAAATTTTCGTAGTCCTTTGGCCGTATCTCTTACATATGCATTGATAGCTCTTCCATCCTCAGTACTCAAGATTATTCATATGCCTTTTATGTCATCAGTAAGACTTCTATAAGGTGGCTAAAAAAGAGGAAAGAAACATGGTCAGCCAGTACATGGAGAAGAAGCACCATTCCAGGGAAAAGTCATGGTCTTCCTTAGCCAAGCAGTCACAAAAATCTTGTACTGTCAAATGTAAACATTCTGCCTGATCAATAGTGACTGCAGAGAAATAGTGATTTTTTTCACATGTTTGGACACTGTGGGTCCAACAACCACAGCAGAGAGGGACCAATGTTATTAGTAACAGATGAGTCAACAGATACCTAAGGGCAGGGCTAAGATTTTTTTTATGAATAATTGTTAGTACAAAGCCTCTTTGCCTGCCTGCATCACTTAAGTACTACCATGAGTTTCATCTCGTTATAGTTATAATAAAACATTATCTCTCTGCAATTAAAAATGACACTTAGAAATATTTTTCCTCTTTTCTTTTTTTTGCCTTCTTCAACCACGTGATATCATTAATGCAGGAGAAAAATAAATTCCAGAAACCAGAGTCGTGCTCTGTAGTCTATTAAAGCCCAGCTGTCATCCAGAGTTAAGGAAATGATTGTGCTGTTCATGCCATTCCTAATTAATAATAAGTAAGGATTAATAAAGCAATTTGGAAAAAGAAGGTACTAGGTAAAGATTTATAGGCAGATGAAAGTCACTTTATTGTAAATAATCACATGGATAAAATTAAATGGGAGATAAGAAATTTTATGGTGCAGCAAAAAATGTTTAATACATTTTTCAAGCTCTGCTACTCTTGGAAGCATGGTAATAGAGGTGGAGGTACTGAAAAGTCACAATTTCATCCCTGACAAATAGATAGTTAGCTCAGAGACAACAGCTATGTTTTGCAGTTCTCTGTATTACTGAAGAAAGCATGAAAACTGATCTTATAGAAGAACATTTCTCTGTCCATTGTTTAGTGAGCCCCTTAGAGTTTTCAAAGAATGACAGGTGACTTCTAACCACACTGCTGAGAAAGAAAGGGGTTGGGCCTTTCAGGAACCACCTTTAGGAGTGGCCCTCAGGAATACCTCTTGGTCTGCTGAAGCGAGTTTATTAGGTCTTTTAGTAAAGAAAAAAAATAAAAGTACATTTCCACACTTCTGCCCATAAATGAAGAAAAGAGTGATAAATGAAGAAAAGATGAGGAATGGCTGAGAGAGCTGGGGTTGTTTAGCCTGGAGAAGAGGAGGCTGAGGAGAGACCTCATTGCTCTCTACAACTACCTCAAAGGAAGTTGTAAAGGGGAGGGTGATGGCCTCTTCTCCCAAGTGACAGGGGACTGGACAAGAGGGAATGGCCTCAAGCTCCACCAGGGGAGATTTAGGCTGGACATTAGGAAAAAATTTTTCATAGAAAGGGTCATTGGGCACTGGAACAGGCTGCCCAGGGAGGTGGTTGTGTCACCTTCCCTGGAGGTGTTTAAGGGACGGGTGGATGAGGTGCTGAGGGGCATGGTTTAGTGTTTGATAGGAATGGTTGGACTTGATGATCCGGTGGGTCTCTTCCAACCTGGTTATTCTGTGATTCCATTTACCTCCCAAAGCAGCTCAATACGCATACGAGGATGAAATTGTTCAGGTCCCCCGTCCTGCTCCACAGACCTTCTAACAGGCTGCTGATTTTCACGACTGTGTTCAGAACATGGGTCCAAACCCACTGTTTCGACCTAGCCTGTCTGTTGTAAGGCATATATACAGCATCATCTGAGCTTGGGTGCATAAATTAAACTCCCCTCACACGCATCACCAGCATATAGCCAGCAGCTCCTCTCCTGGGCACTTCACAGCTGTGCCTTCATGAGTTGCCTCCGAGCCACCCTGATGCAGAAAGGCCTCCATCCCACTGGCATACCCAGCGGAGTGTGGTAGCAGGGACCATGGGGTGTAGGGGGATGGTCATAAACTGCCCAGCTGGCTCTGACAACAGTGCTAGCATCTGCTCTCCAAAACGTCTGCCAGCTAAGAAGCACTTGGTGCTGCTGTGCACAGGTGGGAAACACCCATAAGGGCAAAAGGGAAGGCAATCAGGAAGAGATGGGCTGGTGTTTGCTCCAAGCCCCTGCCCTGGAGCAGCAGCCAGAAGCTGGAGGTTCTTTCCTGGCCACCTTGCAGCTGGGCTACAGCTACCCTGGCTGCTGGAGGAGTGGCTAGCAAGCTGGGAGTGACTGCAATGGCAGAGGAAGCCGACCCTCAGATGCAGACATTGATTGCTTCAGGGGTGTGGGAGAGGGATATTATTTTAATGCCAGATAAATTAGGACCCTATACTGATGGTGTGTATAATACTTTGAGTCCATCATGGGCAGTCTCCACTGTGAACAGAGAGCAGAAGTAATACACTTAGCCCTTTCTCATAGTCTCTTTTCAATCTCATACCACAGACAGAGCCTGAATCTGCAGTCATTAAATCACCCCAGCTTCTTCTGTCTCTCTTACGGATGGCCTCTGGCCCACTGGAACAGCGATGGAACGGTTAAGGAGACAGAATTTTTTTTAATAGTCATTCAAAAACCTGACATTTTTTTTGTAGTAACGTATACTGGTCAGGAACAGGACTTCAGACTGGATGAATCCTTCTGTTACAACTGTTACACTCAGTATTGCATTAGATATTTTCTTCTTTCATGGCATATACAGGCTCTATCGCCTATTGCCCTATCAGAAAAAAAATCAGATATGTATTTGATGAGATAAATACAAAACTAATACTATTTATAGAACAGAGTGCATGACATTACAGAGCTGCCTCCACTCAAAATCTTGCTAGTCTGTTTGGATCAGGACACTGCTTTCCTTCTGAATGTATAATTTTATAACTTTTAGAGAATAACTGGTACAAAGAGCTTTTACACCAATTCCCGAGTATTCCAAAATAGGTTTTACAGACATCTATGCATATCTCTGCACCTTGGGAATGAGATCACATTCTCTAGTCAGTGAAATTATTTGGTTTTAAATATCCCTTTTCTCTTCAAAAAAGAAATTTAAAAAAGCACATAGATTCTGATCTACTGACTGCCAAAGAGTTTTGGAACATTTAGTCCTTGGAACAGTTAGTCCTAGTTTCTTCTACAGTTTACTTATATATTTGTACACATATACAAAGATGCACGTATGCACGGAAAAATAGAGCCTTGTAGCTAGGAGACTGCACAGTTCTGGTTTGAATAATAAAAACATAATGATGTTTTTATTAGCTGAGAATCACAGAATGGTTGAGGTTGGAAGGGACCTCTGGAGTTTATTTTATTTAACCCCACTGCTTAAGCACTGGCACCTAGGCCATGTCTAGATGGCTTTTGACCATCTACAAGAATGAAGGTATTCTGTCTCTCGATGCAACTCCTTCTAGTTCTCAGTCACCCTGACTTGGAAGAGTTTAGGGAATATTAACCAACTTCCTTCATCTCCACTTCTCTGCAGGGCCTTATTCCATGGGACTCTTCCAAGAAGACCCATAAGGAGGTCAAAGTTTGTTCTCTGACATCTAAGATTGTGATCTTACTTTTTGCCCTACTCTCAGAATCCTAAACTCCACTGTTCATGGTCATTGCAGCCAAGGCTACCTTCAACCTTTGCCTCTCCAATGAGCCCTTCCTTGCTTATGAGTACGAGATGAAGTACAGTGCCTCTCATTGTTGGTTTTCTACCACTAGGATAAGGAAGTTGTCATCAGTTCTCTCCAGGAACGTCCTTGATTCCTTATGTCCTGCTCTGTAGTTCCTTGAGCAGGTACCAGAGTGGCTGAGGCCCCCCTGCAGGGGAATAACTCTCTCGGTTATCTCACCCTGTATATTTAGAGAAAAAAAAATTATAAAATTACATACACAAAGAGGTTAGAACTATCCGGAACTTTTGTTTGTTTGCTCATTTTGTTGTTTGAGTGCAATTTAACTAATTCTAATGCAAAATGTACTTAGCTGTGTGGAGTAACTTTTAAAAGGAGATACTATCACTATCATATAATATATTCATTATTTCATAATTTTTCGTTATTCATAATTATTTCATTATTTCTGCTGGAGGGTAGGGAGGATCTGAACAGGCTGGACCACTGGACTGAGACCAATGGCATGAGGTTTAACAAGGCCACATGTCAGGTCCTGCACTTGGGGCACAACAACCCTATGCAGTGCTACAGACTAGGAGAAGTCTGGCTGGAAAGCTGCCTGGAGGAGAAAGACCTGGGTGTGTTGGTTGACAGCCAGCTGAACATGAGCCAGCAGTGTGCCCAGGTGGCCAAGAAGGCCAATGGCATCTTGGCTTGTATCAGAAATGGTGTGACCAGCAGGTCCAGGGAGGTTATTTTCCCTCTGTACTCGGCACTGGTGAGATCGCTCCTTGAATCCTGTGTTCATTTCCGGGCCCCTCACCACAAGAAGGATGTTGAGGCTCTGGAGTGAGTCCAGAGAAGAGCAACGAAGCTGGTGAAAGGGCTGGAGAACAGGCCTTATGAGGAATGGCTGCGAGAGCTGGGGTTGTTTAGCCTGGAGAAGAGGAGGCTGAGGGGAGACCTCATTGCTCTCTACAACTATCTAAAAGGAAGTTGTAGAGAGGAGGGTGCTGGCCTTTTCTCCCAAGTGACAGGGGACAGGACAAGAGGAAATGGCCTCAAGCTCTGCCAGGGGAGACTTAGGCTGGACATTAGGAAAAGTTTTTTCACAGAAAGGGTCATTTTTCATTGGAACAGGCTGCCCAGGGAGGTGGTTGTGTCACTTTCCCTGGAGGTGTTTAAGGGATGGGTGGACAAGGTGCTGAGGGGCATGGTTTAGTACTTGATAGGAATGGTTGGACTCGATGATCTGGTGGGTCTTTTCCAACCTGGTGATTCTATGATAATATTATTATTATTTCAGCCTAACCTGATTTTAAGAATCACCAATAAACCAGAAATAGTAATAAAAGAAGCATCATCAGCCAGTCACTTCTCATACAAAACAAAATCATTGAGCAGATGTTTAGCTGGGCAGAGTAGAGAAATCCTTCCATTTCTTTTATCTGAATAATTGTATCCATGGTTGGCAGTAGAGCTCAACGAATTTACACTAGCCAAAGACTGGCCTGATTTTCTCACTCCTTTCATCCCAAGATTCTCATTATTTTTCTCTCAGGGCGTAGACTATTCAGACATACTCTGTCCAGCCCTTCAAAGAGCGAACCAAATCAGCTGCTGGTAGAACAATGAGTCATGCAGAGAAATGGAAAAGGATGTAAGGGGTTTAATCCATTAGGAAAACTCACAGGACAATTTCCAGCTTTGGGATGATTCTCCAAGCAGCATCAACAGGTAAAGGTCTCTCATTCGGTAGGAGATAAGGGTCACTTCAGCTTGGGACACAGGCTAACAAAACTTAGAATTTAAAATACAAAATATATAGGGTAGTTATCATTTTGACATTCTTCTGTTTCTGTGAGTATGAATATATTTGCAATTACCAGTAGATTAGTTTCATATGCATCCACTGGTGACTTTTATGATGAGGAAACATTACACTTGGAGTAAGAAAACTGAGATCATTATGAAAACAGGATATTTGTTTTTCGTACTTATTTCATTCTTAAGTTGTCAGAACTTCACTATCAGTCATGTGTTAAGTAAATACACATACTAGGCACTGTAGAAATTAAGCATTTCTACAAGAATGTCACTTGAATTGCAAATGATACCACAACAAACTAATGGTTTTAGCAGTAGAAATGTCTTTTTGATAAGGAGTAAAGGAAGGAGCCAAATGAAAAACACATATTCCTGTAAGGGAACCAGTTCATACTAATTGATATATAATAATATAAGTAAATAAGGAGCACATAATTAACTCTCTTTTCATCTGGTATTTTGGAAATGTCACTACAGTTGTTAATTGCTGTGAACATGCACTTCAGTGTGCAGAAGGCAAAGTATTGTTTGGTACACGACACAGGGGAACAGGGAACAGAAATTAGAAATTTGAACCTTAATAATCTGTGCTTGAAGAAAAATATAAAACTAGGTCTTTACGATCTTTCCAATCTTGCATACATTCAAAGTATCTGACTTGTTTACGTAATAACTCTGGCCTTTATTGAAATGTTTATTTGTGTAAGATCTACTACACATGATCAAAGGAAGCAAATTCATCTTCATAATTTGCCACATATATGAGTCCCTGGATAATTTTTTTATGACTCCTTATAATATAACTCCTTAAAGAGTGTAATTTAAATTGTTAAAGATGAATTATTTAGAAATATAAATAAATTTACCCAGAGCATCCTTTCGCATCATACTGCTGTACTAGAAGTGGGTTTCCAAATGAATGAATCCTTCCAGGTGTTGTGTTGTTTGCCTGAGACATGCAGTATGTTTTCAAGATAAGCAATTTTCAGATGTAGCATAAGCAGTAGATGTGTGCTAAATTTATGCTTTGGCCCAATTTTCACAGGTTTATTTTACGGAAACTACACCTCAGGTGCTACTGTTCTACAATACTTTTATAATATTAATGTGGGTCACTGACATGATGACAGAAAACTATAATTGCATGTCAGCAGGGTTAAAATTTCAAGCTTGAATAAAATGTTTCAGTCAGAAGGGACAATACTGTCAATGAAAAAAATACAATTCCATTTATCTTGTCTGATGGTAGAAAATATACAATATAAAAAAGTACTACAGAGCACTTGCTAGCACCATTACAAATAAAAAGGACTTTCACAGCAGGGAATGTTGTAAGTATTTTACTTCTAACATAAATTTTTTATTTCCCTTGCAATTGCTTTTAAAGTGTTCTATCATTCTGGCTGCTTCCTATAGTTGCTTCTACTAATGTATGCTCTCTGCTGCTCTTAGTCTACCTTACAATTACATTACAACACATGTTTAGTGGCAGCAGAAACATTATTTGATGTACCCTATGTCAGTATTAAGCTTCTGTTGTATAAAAAAGGAGCATACAAATCAAAAGTACTTTAACAAATTTTCCATTCTGAAATATTAAACCAAATAGCTAGTAACGCAGCATATATTTGCTGAAGTTCCAGAGTAGAAACAAATTTGACCTATAGGTATGAGATCTACACCTGTTAAATTACAGAATTTTGAACATCACTTAGTGAAATTATTCCCAACTAAATCTTCATATATTCACTAGCACTAAAATAGACAATATTTTTTTTTACTAAACTACCTCTGTCCCATTTTGGGGAAGACGTTTTCAGATTATTGCATTGCTTCCAACTAAGATTTGACACAAAGCTCAACTTTCTCCTTTGTTACTTGTTATTTGCTCTCACATAATAAAAAAAAAAAAACTAAACCCAAAGAAGCCTAAAAAATCCCACCACATCTTAGAGGAGAATGAGGTAGAAAAAAAAATTGCTGGTAAAAATTATAGAATCATAGAATCACCAGGTTGGAAAAGACCCACCAGGTCATTGAGTCCAACCATTCCTATCAAGTACTAAACCATGCCCCTCAGCACCTCGTCCACCCATCCCTTAAACACCTCCAGGGAAAGTGACTCAACCACCTCCCTGGGCAGCCTGTTCCAGTGCCCAATGACCCTTTCTGTGAAAAATTTTTTCCTAATGTCCAGCCTGAACCTCCCCTGGCAGAGCTTGAGGCCATTTCCTCTTGTCCTGTCCCCTGTCACTTGGGAGAAAAGGCCAGCACCCTCCTCTCTACAACCTCCATTCAGGTAGTTGTAGAGAGCAATGAGGTCTCCCTTCAGCCTCCTCTTCTCCAGGCTAAACAGCCCCAGTTCTCTCAGCCATTCCTCATAAGGCCTGTTCTCCAGCCCCTTCACCAACTTTGTTGCTCTTCTCTGGACTCACTCCAGAGCCTCAACATCCTTCTTGTGGTGAGGGGCCCGGAAATGAACACAGGATTCAAGGAGCGATCTCACCAGTGCCGAGTACAGAGGGAAAATAACCTCCCTGGACCTGCTGGTCACACCATTTCTGATACAAGCCAAGATGCCATTGGCCTTCTTGGCCACCTGGGCACACTGCTGGCTCATGTTCAGCTGGCTGTCAACCAACACACCCAGGTCTTTCTCCTCCAGGCAGCTTTCCAGCCAGACTTCTCCTAGTCTGTAGCACTGCATAGGGTTGTTGTGCCCCAAGTGCAGGACCGGGCACTTGACCTTGTTAAACCTCATGCCATTGGTCTCAGTCCTGTGGTCCAGCCTGCTCAGATCCCTTTGCAGAGCCTCCCTACCCTCCAGCAGATCAACACTTCCACCCAGCTTAGTGTCATCTGCAAACTTGCTAAGGGTGCACTCAATGCCTTCATCCAGGTCATTGATAAAGACATTGAACAGGGCTGGACCCAGCAGTGAGCCCTGGGGAAACCCACTTGTAACTGGCCTCCAGCTGGATTTCACACCATTTACCACCACTCTCTGGGCCCGGACATCCAACCAGTTTTCCACCCAGGAGAGTTTGCGCCTGTCCAGGCCAGAGGCTGACAGTTTCTCAGGCAGAATGCTGTGAGAAACTGTGTCAAAGGCTTTACTGAAGTCCAGGAAGACTACATCCACAGCCTTTCCCTCATCCAGTAGTTGAGTCACTTTATCATAGAAGGAGATCAAACCTTAAACTTTGTTTAAATTTGTCTCTCCTCATATATGTATTTGGAGCTGTTAAGTCACCTAAAACAATTTACTTAGGCACACTTCTACCCCTAGATAGGAAGTTAAATGGGCTGTTAAACAGCATTGCTAACCCAAACCTTCACAAATTTTGGCTTAAAAATTGCTGGGTTTAAAATGTATAATGTATGGACTGTTCATTTTTTTTTTGTTATCAGGTTTTGAGAGTTAGTACATGTTCCATAAATTATTTATTTATTGTTAGTTTGTCTTTGCTGTGCTTACCATGCCCTCTCCCACCTGAGATCTTGGTTTATATACACACTCTGAATCCATGAGAGGAGAGAGACAACCTGCTAATGCTAGATATTCTGCATCCTTAGATTCTGCAGAAGAGCTTAGTCCAATTTGCATTACTATTTTAGGAAAGGACTTAGATATGAACATGTCCTTGTGAAAAGCTACAGTGATTATAACATTAATACCACTGTTAGTGATGTTGGTGGTGTTGGAAGGCAGAGGTTAATTTTTCTCCTTTTTCCAGAGAGGTGGCAGTGACAGGTATGTAAGTTGTTTTGTCCAAACTAAAATCTGATGTATGCAACCTTTCTGTGGCATTCATTATTGGTAGCAATCTACCACCCATGAGAATAAATGTTCCAACAGCAGGGAAAAGAAAAGCTGCAAAAACATCCAAACCCCAAGTTTTCAGCAGGACAGAGTTTCTGATGATAAGTTTTTGATCCTGCCTTCACCTACACTCAGAGACATTTCTGTGGAGCTATCAGAGTATGACTGCAAGAGATTCACAATCCAGCATAAGTTCATTTTTGATACCTATAAAAGGTTACGGGAAGTGATGGGAATATTTTATGAACAGATTTATCTGATAGTTGCCAATGACACCATTAAATCTCTTGTACAAATGAAAAAGTGTGGACTTAATTGCAGCAAGCTCAGGTATGAATGGCAGCAAAACCATTCAAGTTTGGCTTTAAGCCATGGCAATTTGGGTTTCAGATGCTGGGTAAGTACATGCAGCCTCTTGTGTGAACTCTGATGAAATTTCACTGGTGAAGGGAAAAATACTGTCAAACAATGTCAAAACAACTTATGAAAAATTAGAATATTTCCTCGTGAAATGTTCCCAATTCAGCTATTCTTAACTCTGCATTAAATAAAATGTTACACAACTGAAAAGAATTCAATTCAAGACAAAGTTCTGGTTGACTTCAGATGACCAGGTCTTTTCTAAGGCTTCCAAAACAAAATATAGCATTAATCACCTAATAACTTTTTTAGAAAATACTATTTCCAAGGTCAGTTCTCTGTAGTGATTTTTACTGTGTTGGAGTCACACTTTAACAAATTCTCATTTCATGAAAAAAATCTTTAGCTTAGGCCACAGAGCAGGTAAGAGACACGCTCCAACTGTTCTGACAAATTTATGTATTCATGACTTACTGAATGACATTCAAAGATAAACCCCAATTCCCTGAAATCTGTAACTGAAGAGCTAACACAAGATCCATAGTGAGAAAAGACTGGGCTAAACAACAAAGGATAGACTGTAAACATACGTGCCATAATATGTAGCATAAATACTGGAATATTTTAAGATCGGTAAGCAATATTTTGTATATATTATGAAGTATATACCTGGAGAAGCTGAAGTGAAACACTGCAGCTATCAATGTTAAAGAGTAATAGAAGTTCTGGAGAGCTTGCACCAGCTAAACCATGGTCAACCCGTCTGTTGCGTCTTTATTTTTATGACATACTTCACACAGAGTTATTTTAGATTAACTGCATATGACATTCTACTAACCATTTAAATGCCTGATCATATTACATAGTTATAGTCAAGTCATCTGCCAAAAATGGATAATGGACATTTGCTCCTCCTCTCTGAAAGGAAACTGAAGGAAATGATCAAAGTCCATATTTATTCTTGTAGAAATACTACTGGTGGAAAATAAGAGGGTGTTAAGTTCTGTGCTTGGCAGCAGAAGGAAACAACTTGTATTTTTGCAGTTGTAGATTTTGCAGCAGAAATGTAATACAGATTGCAAACTTTCAGCCATTTCTATTACATTAAAAAGTCAAAATTCTGGAAAAGATATACTTTTAAACCACTTTTATTCTCAGCATGGGAATGTCCTATGCTTTGGATCACCAGAGACAGTGATAAGGTCTTAAGGCCTTGACCACTAAACGTGCATTCCAATTACTTTGAACTGACTCTGCATGACATCACATCCTCTGTCACCCTGTAAGGTCTTGCATCATGCTCAGCTGTTCTGGTAGCATTTGGCAGATGGGTGAAGTGCAATGGAAGCTGTGAGAATGTAAAATAGTAGACTTCTACATCACCTGGGCAAGGATGATTATCTCACACAAATCCTGCTTTCAAAAGGGACCACTGACCATTGACAATGCAACAGTAGTCTAAATAATTTTTGTGAATCTATACAATTAAAGAATGGGCTAATTAGAGACTACTCATTCATGATGTGCCCCATAAGTGGTTCAAAGCTAGCTGGTAGCAATAAATGGATTTTTGAAAGGCTAATATTGTGTTTTGCAGGAGGACAAACAAGCAGAGAAAGAATTCAAGAGCATATAATTACAAGTGTCATAAAGACAAAATACAAGAGTAAACAAAAATTGAGATCAGATAGATTTGCAGTAAGTGTTGAACTAATCACAGAACAAAATAAAGGTACAAGAGGTTCAGAGTTGTTCACTTAATAAAATTTCTGATGTACTTGAAAGCACAAACACACAGATTAGTTGTAATATACTCCAGTGCACACGTGAAGAACTACTTTCACTTTGACGCAGCCACAGTGCACATCACCAGACCTTACTGGCCACCCCAAAACCATTATGTGCTTGTGAGTCTGCCAAGTGATTAACCAACATATTTTGAAGTTTCTTCTCCCATGATTGTGCAAATTCACTCAATCCTTCAAATCCTTCACTTATGTTTCTCTCTTACACGTTTCCCCTCAGAACTATATTCCTATGTGTTTTATTCTTTATTTTGTCACATTTTTTCTGCCCCACTGTATTTTCTTCCAGCATGATCTGGTGCTGCAGCCAAATATTCTTATGCAGAAGCATAAACGCTAATAACATGTAGAAGATGTTGCTTCTCTTTACACAGGCAGAATTCAATGGTTTCTGCCAAGTGAAGAAAAAAAATTGTTCAATTTCATTCATTTTATATTTGCTGAGCTAATTCAGTTGTTTAACTGGTGCTACATTTTCAATTTTCAGGACAAATACATGCATTACATGTTTCTTCATTTAGTAAAATGGATCATTAACAATTGATACAAAGTGGCATAATCAATATTATTGTTGTTCTTATGCATCTCATGCTGGGTTTAGCTTGGGATTAAATTGCCTTATGTCCCACACATTAATAACTGCTAAGGCTGACATTTATGAGGGTGGCATGAAGGATATTTCAGGCTTTCAGATTAATGTCATTTCAGAGACTGTGGATTAGATGTTTACATGCTCATATGACTGCTAATAATTAAAACCAACTTCTATTATTTGTACAGATATCAAATATTTCTTGACAAATGTTAATAAGTTATATATAATACATGTGTATATAAAATGTACATAATATGAGTTGGGGTAAGTTTTCAGCAATAAACAAGATATTTCTATAATCTCAAGTGCAAACTCACATTAGTCAAAAATATTACCTCCTGCTTAGTTTAATATTTTTAAAAAACACACAATCAATCCCGGTTTCTTCATGCAGTTTATATACAGTTTTTCTTCTTTCATAATGGAATGGAAAGTAATGATGCATTTAAACAAAAACATAATTCTTTCTTTTGCTGTTTATGATCAACTTCCATAAATACAGCAAAACACAAAGCTCTGAGTATAATACAATGAATCATCTAGTAGCAAAGATGGAAGTGGTTGTGCCTAAAGAGATATTAGCAAGTAAAAAATTGCCCGTAAAGCTATTTCTTCATGAAGTAAGACTGTGTGTTGAAATTATCAAGTTGTGCGAAGTTTCTGCTGGCACCCCCAATGTTATGTAGCTACACAGCAGCCTTTGGGTGTAGTATTGTCCTCTCTGTCACTACTTCAGTGGACTAGAGTTTGGAATTCACTGAGAATCATCAAGAAACACCATTGCCTGGTGCATTTACTTCCAGCATCTCTGCTTTACCTACTCACCCCTTGGGGATGAATGCGCTGGAAAGCTGCCTAGAGGAAAAGGACTTGGGGGTGTTGGTTAATAGCTGGCTCAATATGAGCCAGCAGTGTGCCCATGGGCCAAGGTGACCAATAGCATTCTGTCTTGTATTAGAAACAGTGGAGCCAGCGGGACTAGGGGAGGGAACGTGCCCCTGTTCTTGGCACTGGTGAAGCCACAGCTCAAATCCTGTGCTAAGTTTTGGGCCGTTTACTACAAGAAAGACATTGAGGTGTTGCAGCATGTCCAGAGAAAGGCAACAGAACTGATGAAGTGTCTGGAGGACAAGTCTTATGAGGAGCAGCTGAAGAAACTTGGGTTGTTTAGTTTGGAGAAAAGGGGGCAGAGGGGAGACATTATCACTGTCTACAACTACTTGAAAGGAGGTGGTGCCAAGGTGGGTTTCAGTGTTTTAGTCAGTCTTCCAAGTAACAAGTACAAGTGGAAACAGCTTCAAGTTGCCCCAAGGGAAATTTAGACTGTATATTTGGAAAAAATTCTTCACTGAAAGAGTTATAAAGCACTGGAACAGGCTGCCCAGGGAAACGGTGGAGTCACCATCCTTGGAGGGATTTAAGACATACATGTGGTGCTTCGGGACATGGATTAACTGTGGCCTTGGCAGTGTTACACTTATGATTGAACTTGATTATCTTAAAGGTCTTTTCCAACCTAAACAATTCTTTGATTCTAAAAACAAGTTTTGATTCCAGAACAGGTCAGTGTAAGCAATTTAGCTGTAAACTTCACTATGGATACACTGGGATCATGACTGGACTTCTGAATATTCAGAATCCCAGTTATGCACTGTAAAATAGTGAAGCTCAGCTGCCATGGATTCATTTTCAATGCTTAAAGCAGCTAGATTAGAGCTGTCTCTGGTGTAACACTTCTGCTGATATTTCTTACAGACTGTGCACCTACTTGATGGCAGCTGGGCAAAAGGTTGCCCTAATTAAATAAGAATTCTCTAGCTCATTGTAAATTATATTGTTCATATTTTTTCTCTTCTTCTCTTTTGCCCTCTGAGATTGTTTAACACTAGAATTACAACACTGAAACTGTCTGAGGATACTCCATATGAAGAATTGAACTACATTACTCCAGTCATTTAACATGGAAATAAGCCTTGTCATTTCAATATATTAATGTAAACCTCAAAAGTGATCAGTGAGTTTTAGTATATAGTGAGAAGAATATCAATCAAGTTTCATAAAAGAATGGAGGGCACGAGAGATTTTGAGTCTGTTTATTAAAAGCAACCTATTTAAAATAGTAGTTTAACACCCTTCAAGTGACAGATAGACCAGATATTGGTCAAAAAAGAGCAAGCAGAAACTGAAAAATGCCAGAG
Source organism: Phaenicophaeus curvirostris (assembly GCF_032191515.1). Lineage (NCBI taxonomy): Eukaryota > Metazoa > Chordata > Aves > Cuculiformes > Cuculidae > Phaenicophaeus > Phaenicophaeus curvirostris. The sequence continues at coordinate 28,844,495 of NC_091397.1, forward strand.
ACAAATATGTACTCAATTTCATACTTACTGCACATAAAGAGGTAACACCAAAATTACTAAAAAGATGAGCATAGCTATAGGGGAAGGAAATCTCAAATGGACCTACCTTAGAACAATTTCTCTAAGGTTTTAAAAAATAAGTGCTGTCTTGAAATTACTCTACTGTAATGGGCAACCAACTCACAGAATTCTAGCAGAGGGTCATGGTATCAGTGTTGCTCAGTCAATAAATGAACACATTTCTGTATTCTAAGAAGATGCAGGGAACAGAAAAGCCTACATATACTATTAGAGAGCTACAGTAAGCAGGCCTTTTGATCACAAGGACATATTATCTTCATTCACCCTAAAACTAGAAGTGTTTTCCATTTTTTGTTTTAATTTGTCTATTACAGAAGGCACATAGAAAAGAAAGAGATCATATTAACAGAGAATTTGATTTTTGTTGAGATTTAAAATTTCAGTGAGCTTTGCACTGCTAACATCTACATTTGAAACATGTAAAAGCAGTTTGGATAAAATCAGTGTACAGACCATGGCATGGAGATTTATTTTGTAAAACTATCTATAGAAACTAAAATTAAGTTTTGCAGAATGTGGACAATATTACATGTTATGTAAGGGTATTGAAAGCCCCTATGCTAATGAATGTTTGCTAAGCCCTCTTTTATTATCTTCTGTCTAAATATCTTCACAAGGAATTGTCTTTACTGATTACTACTATCACTATCACTACTGCAGGTAAGTCAGTGAAAGGTCTATTACACACTGCAAGTGTTGAAAGGGCTGAATTCAGGAATAAAAGTAGGTTTACATGGCATGTACTGTAGGATTTATAACACAATTGTCTTTTCAAGAAAGAGTCACTTCGCAATACAACAGTTGTTTTATTTATCTTGTGCTAAGTTACAAGAGACTGGACTCAGAGTTGATTAAAAACTAAAATGCATTTTGTTCAACATATTGGTAGAGCAATGCTGCATAAATTGAATTGACTACTCTTTTCTCTCATCACAGTCTGCTCTCTGGTTTCTTTTTACATGCTGATAGTCTTAAGTGCTGGACATTTTCTGAGAATTTAAATGTTAAGGGTTAGAAGAGCTAATTGCTCCCAGGGCGAATGGCCAGTATTACACAGAGCATGACTGAAACATTCTTCTGCTTCATTTGGTTATCTGATATGCCTGTCCTGTACAGTCAGGAGGTCACCTGATATACTCATATGGTATAGAAATACAATTAAATTATTTCTTATTCCATATATTTCATAGAAATGTACAATAGAAATATATTTGTATTGCATAGAAATTCCCGGGGTCTCAGTACATGAACATTCCTGGAGTTGGACTTCACATGAATTCACCCCTGATGCTAGCAATAATTTTATTTGCTATGAAAGAAGGCCTCCATTTTTTCATCCTCAGATCAGTTCTTAACATTTCAGAGTATAATCACAGTTGCATAAGGTACAGTAAGCCACAGATAAGTAAGGACAATTAAGACCACTTTCTCAGAGGATTAGGTAACCAGTGTAATTTCTCAGAAGTAAATGTCTCAAAAGTCCAGCCGATTTTTTTTTTGTCCTATCCTTACATTCAAAGTCTCATTATATGTAAATAAAGCACATAGTTGGCATTTTCACCCACGATTCCTATAAAGATCTCGCGTCAGAGGCCTTTCATTCTATTACATCCTTCTCTTTCAGAAACACAGATGTATTAACTTGAATATTATTTGTTTGTTCCTTGTTCCTATTTTCCAAAAATATTGTTAAATAATTTCATTAGATCTACTGCCAGTACCATCTTGTTACATAAAGAAGCTTCCTGACACTGAGAATTTTAATGTGGCTTTGATTTTTGGATCGTTTTTTTCTTTTTTCATAGTATAGTATCTACTTTCTTCCCCCTGGATCCCCTTACTAAACACAACTAACATTTCACTATTTGAGCTTTCTGTTTCAAACTGTCACTAGTTTTATATATTCTAAGGGAAAATGAAGCTTAATTGATACTAACTTGTTAATATTTATTTCTACATAAAAATAAAAGGTAGTCTGTTTTTATTACTTTCTTGTGAGGCTCCTTATCTCTAGAAATCATGTCATGAAACACAGCAATTTCTAGATTGCAAAGGAATTACTTAAAGTAGATTACATTAAGATACCCTAAAGTCTCAGGATATTCATGGTTAGAACCATTTCTACTTCCTCTTTCCCAAGGCCTTGGGTTTCAAGTAAGGAGTGCAATAGTTTTTAAAGTCAAAATACTTCTTAGCTTATTAAACAGAACTAGCTTCAAAGGAGAAAGGCCTTGAAAACCACCTTTCTTCAGCACAGCCTCTTTGAAAAAAATCCATTATAAAGTCAGAACTTTATAACAGAGAGGAGGAGAAGATTGAAAGGAAGAATTACATGTGACAGATTGTGACAGACCCCAGTATCCTCATGTAATGCATACAGTTACACAGTTCTGAAAATCATCAGCAACTGCAAGTATAGTTAAGCTTAAGTACGAGAACAGAAGAGAATTAGATTTTGTCTAATTAGAGTCAGTGGGAAAATGTAGATGAAAAACAATAAGCAAAACAAACCTCAACCCACACCAGCAGTGTGGATCCTTACACATACTGAAGTCTCTCACGTCAACATTCTTTTGTGGGATTCTCCTTCATCTGTTATATAACTGCAAAATCAGTTTTGAACTTCTAAATTTCTCATACTCTTTGCAATGAACCTCACTGTCTAACCATTTTTCTTACTCCCCCTTAAAACTTCCCATTGTATTTACAATTAATTACGTTCTGAATCAACCTATCTTTGTCTAGCCTCTGGAATTCACTCAGATGTGCTTATTCTGCACTATACTTAGGATTCTTATTGCTTTGACCTGTTCCTTCTTAGAGCTCAGCAGCCTGAGCCATTTGGAAGGATTTCTCTCGTTTATTTGGAGTTATCTACATGGAATAAGGTCAGGCATAGATTATTATTAGTTATTAATTTTTTTGTGTTTTCAAAATTATGCCTGTGGGCCACAGCTCTCACATCCACCTGCCTAATGATTCCATTTTTTTCTGCCACAGGCTTCATATAAGGAAGTACTTCCTTGTTTTATCCTCTTATTTAGGATCATGGTATTAAGGAAGACTTTGGCACTTGTTACGGTGACTGTGGAGAATTTGTGCCATTCATCTCTTAGCCCTTCAACTTCTTTCCTCCATATGAACTGTAAAGTCTTGGTTTCTTTTTCTCTGTTTCTTTTATGCCTTTGATTTGTTTTGTATAACAAATCAGTTCTTTATTTCACCTTTTATATCCAAATTGAAAATCCAGCTTTCTTAGTTACCATTCTTCATTGCCCTTTGACTGCACTTGGCTTAATCACAAATAGCGAGTGCATTTTTAAATCATCAGCCTCCTGATTAATGCTTCTGCACTACATGACATGGCCAAGGCCTCACAGTCACTGAGCATCTGCCCCCATCAAACTCTATGATCACTAGCTAAGAGCAGACACATTGTCTGTTCGGTGCCACAGAAGAAAGTGGATTCAGATCGCTGTGGGTATGAGGGTATGCAGACTTTAGATAACACATAGCAACTCCAGCCGCAGGACAGTTAGTGATATACAATAAAGGTAGTGTTTACATCACAGAGCTGGTAGTGGGCACAAACACTGAGGTCTGCCCAACAGGACACTAAAGAACAGTAAAGAACGAGACAGGGCAAGGAGGAAAAGGAGAACAGCAAAAATAAGATATAAAAATAAATGCTTTATGAAAACATTATGGAGACCTTAATGAAATAAACTATTTGGTGTTTAACTCCCCAGAAAAGGAGAATGGGGTTTACTAAAATAGACTCAAGTTGGAACTTGTCAGTTCTATTTATCTAACACTGATAGTTATCTAGTCTGGAACTATGCCAAAGAAACAAAACTTAAAGGAGTCTATTTTCCCAAATTAATAAGCATATGCTCTCATTTGAAAGCTTCCAAGTAGTTCTCTGCCTGGGATAACTTAAACTATAGCACTATAAAGTGGAATTTGCAGAGAGATCTGTGAATAGAAATAACAGTGGAAAGCAATGAATACTGCATGGAGTGCTGCGCCATCTTTTGGTTATAACAAATTAGGATTGTTATAAGAGAGCTCCAAATATGTCTAAGCAAGATGAATACAATCTAAAAGTATAATATGTAAGCTGAGTGTTATTAAATAGAGTTACCATTATTATTAAAATGACTACATTTTATACTCACTCTGAAATGTAAGATTGCTACTTAAAATAATGTGCCATTTCATTTAGACTCGTGCTTTATTTATTTTTTTAAGCCTTTTGCTCATTCAAAGATATGGATAAGCAGAACAATAAAGTATTTCTCCTTGTATTGTTTAAAACAGCATTTAAAACACATAGGAAATTACATTATTTAATTATTTCTGCAAGTCCCCCTATTAAAACCAGCAGATATTTGTACTGTAAGGAGACCTATTTTTACTTAGATAATGACTTGGAATTGTTTTCAAGATTTTCAAGATTTTCAAAACAAGACAATCTTAAAATATGACACCTGTTTTGGCATTATGCTTTAGTGATAATATGTACTCCCATAGTCTAGTAGCAGAACAGTAGGCAGCAATTTCCAGCTATTTCTATGGTAACCAAAGGTAAGTGATTACATTTGTTAATAGTAATTAATAAGGAAATAACCATCCTTTTGAGGGACATTTCCAGCAGATTGGTTTTAACTTTTTCCTTCCACATAAGGATGCAAAGTATTTTTCTTACCATTCATAATTAATTTGAATTAATGGCATACCCGAGTGCCATCCTCTTCAGAGACGTGTCTGCACAAATGAGTATCACATAGTTACTTCCCTTTTATATAGTTTCCACAGATGGAAAACTGAATTCATAGAGCATTTGTTTGGATGTAGTAGAGCCTGGAAGACGATAGGGTTGTTTTATTTTGAAGAAAGTGAGGAATTGGCCCTTGAGCAGAATATTCTTATCTTGATTTTTCTTTCAAATCTCTACTGTTGCTTTGCAGTTAAGTTTCTGGATTCATAGCAAATACGAAAAGCTTGAAAATGTGACTTGAAAAGCAAGAAAGTCAATAGCCAATACTTAAAATCAGACTATTTTCTCTAGAGACTTTTTAATATTAAGATTTTAATCAATCTGGTAACATATATATTTGCCCTCAAATTTCTTTGTTTTTTCACTGTAGACTGACAGCTGCAATGGGGGAAAAATATCTACCAAAACCCTGTTACCTGATATAGTGGCTTTTTGTGGGTTTTTTTTCTGTGCAAAACAGGTGTTTACTGTGCATAATACTGACATTTCTCACCTATTCGAAGTGGTTTATTTACCTTTTAAGATAAACATTGAAACATCTTCTTGGCTCAGGCTGTTTCTTCAATGCACTTTGCAAGCTTCCCACCGATTTTGATGTCTTTCTCTTATACAAGCGTGTCTTCTCAGTGCAAAGACATTGGCATTCAGTCTTCCACATTGTGTATGTTTTGGCATTTTCTGGTTCTGCTGATGCAGTGGTATGTTTTCTGTCAAAGGCGATTTACAGGCGCATTACCCTGCTTGACAGGAACAGCAAGCTACAAGGATTTCCTGAGGAGAAACTTCCAGATGCAGTGTGTGAGATTTCTCATCTCCCAACTACATTAATTACATTATCTCCCTGAAACAACATTCTAAATGAAATAATTCACTGAAAGTCTTACATACAGTCCAGCTGCCTAGACTTCTGTAATGCTTCTGTCATCCATAAATAATTCTCAGAAAGCCAACTGGGAGACTGCATGCCCATTTTCTGCACTGTCAGTATCTGCCAGTCATGGGTAAGGAAAGATTTCAACCCGGCAGCTGTGGAGAGCTAGACGTTTACCAATTTTAAATCTTAAAAAGATCGCAGGTCTGCCTTTAGTAAAATATAAAATTGGATTTAGAAATGAATCTGTTTCAAAATAGATTTTTAAAAATATTTTAGATCTTTTTATTTATTTTGAAGTTCACTCAGGTCATATTTTCACAAGATTTATTACATCAAAGAGGAAAAAAATTGTACTTCAAAAGGGAAAAAAATGTGATATTCATGAAGTCACACATCTCTGGAAGCTGGAGCTTTTAGGAAAAAAACAAAAAGATAAGAAAAATGATGAGAGCTCCAATAAAATAATGAGAATTAAGACACTGATACCAAAATGAAAACACAGAGCAGTCTATTGGAACAGAACTATATGATTCCTTCCATTGGCAAAAAGATTATATATATTGCTGCCATCAATAGTTAAGTAACGTGAACAAAATTTGCTATATACCAGCCTGAAGCTATAACGAATGGGACTGATTATTTTCTTCTATACACTTTTTTATTTGCACATTAATGCTGTGGTGGGGAAAAGGAATTATGGCATCATTAATAATATAATTCCAGTCAAAAGATAAGAAGCCTAAACTCAGATGCGCTGTAAATGAATTTGCACTTACTTACACTAGTCATGGATTTGTCTTGTTATTTATATTTTCTTGTGGTGTCAAGTAGCAAAAATACTTTTTGACCTTCTGATTAAAGAGGAAAATGCTCACAATTTCCCTTTGAAAAGCAAATGGGACATGTAGCTCTCTGGGTTAAGTTTTTTTATAGTTACATCCTACAAACTGATAATAATAATGGGAATTTTGAATTAAGATTATAGTATTGGACCAATCATAGACCTAAGTTAGTTCCAAATTGATACAAGTCCATTGAAAACAATTGAATGCATCTATTTACACCAGAAATGATTTTGGTTCAGTTCCTTTGGGAGATTGTATTTTCTTTCAGCTATTAGAATCTTGTCTCCCAAAGGAAAAGATATTACCATATAATTTGCACAAAGGAACAACATCAAATGCTGCATACATAAGAATGGAAAATTAAGTTTTAAAAGAGATGCATGCTCCTTTATTTAAGGGCTTTGAGGAAGAAATTATATGAGTGTGACCTTATATTTCAGTATCTATGGAATGCTCCATCGAATGGAATGTCACAGATTCCAGTTTGCATATTTTCTCTCTGCTTACTCTACTTGGCTAACATCTCTCAATGAATCCTTATTTAACAATTCAAGAGGAAAAGCTGGTAGCACCTACAATGATAACAGTATGTCAACGTGTTCTTAAAATTGCTGTAGGAAAAAAAGAGTCTTGGTAAAACCTTAGGAAAAATGAAAATATTTGCTGTAACCCTTATTTCATGGTAAGCGTTGTTCTCCATCTTGACACTATGTTCTGATTTTTTTTTCTCTTCTTCATTGTCTTGTTGCAGGTATTGTTTCTCTGTTTTCTGTGGAGTCAAAATGAATAGAATGCAGAAAAAGTGATGGCTAATGCGAGTAAGAGTGAGAATGCAGCAGTAATAGGAGTAATAAAAGATAAATTTCAGTTCAGAGAAAACATAAATATCTCTTCATCATCTTTCTTGGAAGAAAAAAGACTCTTTCAGAAGCCTGACAGGATTAACTTGCTAGCAAATATCACCTTCTAGTGCCTCGATATTTTTAAAAGATAGTCTTTGAACCAGCACTTCTGGTGCTTAAATTGGTGATCAGTTTCTGCATATACAACGTCAATATTAGTGCTTTGGATATTCTCATGGGAAAGTCTCACAGTTCTCATTTAAAGTTAAGATTTTAAATTCTTAAATTATTATCAGGTATGGAATTTAGACACAAAATGTTGTTGACATGACCCCAAAATACTCTTTGATGGAGCATTACACTCTGTGATGCATCCTCTTTAGAATGCAAGATCATACGAGTTTCTGCTTCAGAAGTAGTATGCATACTATTCAGACATTTGAAGAATGAAGGCCTAAGATTTTGTCAAATATTTTAAAGGATATTTTGAAATGCTTTATTAGGGCTTTAAAAGAGGTTTTTTTCTGAAGAAGGAGGGGGACAAGGAAGTTCATTAGTGCAACTATAAATAGTTTTAATAACCTGTTTAAGTATTGCCGCATTTCATAGTATGAATAACATCTCAATTTAAATACTATTTATATATTCTTTCAAAAAATTCTTCCCTCTTCCTCTCTAAAATGTGACTCTATGTAAAAGTAATTTTGCTTAAGGTACAAGACTCAAGATCTTTATACTGGGCTGGTCTTTCACCTAGGTAAATTCATCTATTCTTAGAATAAATAGCCATGTTTTTCTCATCTCTTAGCTGCTTTGTTTTTAGAGTATGTCTACCTTCACTGTTGGCAGGGTTCAACACCCTAAATGTAAGTTTTTCTTTTTAAAGCGTCCTAAAGTAGCTATCTAAAAGAAACCCAGAAGAATCAGTTGTGATCAGTCCATGAATATGTCTGAAATTTGCAGTGTTTGGTTAGAGGGATAATGGTGGTACCACAGAATTCTTATCTGTATAGGTACCATAGACAAACTTCTACAATTTTTATTTAAGCAGTTGCAAAGGGATGGGAAATCAATTTTATTTCCATTGGTTATTCTGAATGGCTAAACAAAACATGGTTTCTGTCAAAAATCCACATGATGCCTACTCAAAACCACAAGATTATAAGAAGCATTATGTCATTTCATTGAAGGACTCACTCTTAAACATATTATTCTTATCATAAAATCTCTCAAACAACAAGTTTTTAGAATGGACTGTTGAGCAGTTGTCAAAATGTCACACATCCTACATATAGTGTTATCTTTAAAGAATGTAATTGTTGGACTTGGGGAGGACATAAAGATTTCTCTTCTAGATCAACAAATTAAGACTAGCATTTCTGTTGTATGAGATGAATTGTAACGTTGTTTCTTTTTCTGTTAGCATTTATGGATCTTTACTTTCTTCTGTTGCCTCTGTTTCTGTTAAAATTCTCAAGATCTGTATTAGTTTCTGAGAGGAACATTTTGCATTCCTTTTGGTATATGCTATGTATTTCATAGAATCATAGAATAGTTTGGGTTGGAAGAGACCTTAAAGATCATGCAGTTCCAACCCTCCTGCCATGGGCAGGGACACCTCCCACTCATCAGGCTGCCCAAGGCCCCATACAACCTGGCCTTGAACACCTCCAGGGATGAGACATGCCTGGACAACCTGTGCCAGTGCCTCACCACTCTCATGGTGAAGAAATTCTTCCTTATGTCTAGTCTAAATCTATCCCTCTCCCATTTATACCCATTGCCCCTTGTCTTACCACTACAAGCCTTTGTAAACAGTCCTTCCCCAGATTTCTTGCAGGTTCCCTTCAGGTACTGGAAGGAGCCAACCAGAATATGATGCACAGTGTTCTCACATAGAGAAAGAAATAGTCGTCATAAAGAACTATACAGAACTTTACCAAACAAGTCTAGAATAGTTGTCAAACATAAAATCTTTTCAATCTCACTGTTTCATCCTTATTAGCATCATCTTGCTTGAATATCTAAAACTGTGAGGTATAAAGCAGCAGAATCACTGAACAAAATGTTGATAAGCGATTAAATGTCTGATCTAGAAAGATCATACTGACACTGAAAATAATCATAAGATGTTCTTCTTGTAAAAAGTCCCAAAATTATACTTCTGAAGTCTTTGTTTAATACCTTTTCATTTCAAATGGTTCTCAAAACTCACCAAGCAGCTAGTTAGATTAAGATGTTCTCTAAAGAGTGTGATTATGCTTCTGCGCTTGCCTAAAATAGTTGTAGTGTGGGCATCTAGATACTTTCAAACAGCCAGAGCTGGAATATGTACAACGGCAGTGAAGTACTTGGAGGTTTCAAGCCTGTGGAAATATTCAGAGGACTTCTACCATGTAGTGAGTAAGACCAACGCCAAAATATAATAGCAGTTAAGCTTTTGATTAAAATACACACACACAAAAAAAAGTGTAAAAATAAATGGACAGGGTTTGTATTAGTAGACATTATCAATGGTGTTGAGAAGGGCCCTGTGCTGTTCAGCAGATTCATAAATTACTCAGAAAATGGTGAATACAACAAGGGTTTGATGATGATATATAATAAGCAAACAAACTCCTTCTAGTAAGGACAGCAGCTGACAATGTCAACCATCTCACAACCTATTTTTTTACATGAACAATATTTCCCTATGAAATGAGAAATTTTATGTTATGTTAACTTTCATGAACTGCATCAGGCTTAAATCTTTCCTTTAAGACTCTGAAGTCTTAAACCTTAATACTATTGTCTTCACTGCTGTGGTATTCATTTCCACTGAATATTATTGAAAAATCACATTGACCCTCTGTGTGAGGACTGACCTCTAGGACAACAGATACTCTGTTCTTCATTCTGCTAGGAATGACCATTTATACTTGTTCTTTCCTGCCTGTCAACAAAATCAGAATAACGTCTCCTTTCATCTCGAGCTAGCAAACATACTGAATGTCTACAAAGGGTCTTTTCAAGTTTATTTTCTCTCTCTTTTCTCTCCAATTTCTAAATTAACATGAATAATTTAATTCACCTCACTCCCTCTCTTTATACCATTTGATTGTATTTGCTACTAGTTTCTATACTTTCTACTCTTTATAAGAAATTAATACCTCCCATTTTGAGAGCATCAACTAAAGCTTGTCTGTATAGGAGTAACAGCAGCAAGCTTCACAGGTTGTGTGTAGATGACATAGTGTAGATAGTGACATACGGTGCAGTATCTACATCCAAGAGGGAAAACGAATCTATTCTGTATTAGATATATTTTCTGAGTTCTTAATACATAAGGATGCATCATAATGGTATTAGCTATGCATCTGGAGTATGGCAATAAGTGGTTTGGGCACAACACATCACCAACAGGGACACTGATTATGGCTCCAACAAGCTGGTCCAGTAGTGCTAGGTATCTGCTCAGCATGTCAAAGAACTATGTAACATGCCCATAGCTATAGGGTTGACCAGCTTTTGTTCTCAAGCTGCTTCCAGAATAGGGTCTATGCTGTCCATCCTTTGTGCTGTATTATGTGAAGCCAAATATGCCCCCTGAATTGTCTGAAAATTATCTGATGCTAGGCTTTCCATTGTCACATTAATATTTAAACTTAAAATACCGGCATCTGCATATTCTAGAATTTAGGCCATATAAACTCATTAGCTTAATTTAAATGAAATGATATTATGTGGAGTAAAAGCCTTACCTTGCTGTATTTTTCTCTTTTGAATGACTAAATAAACTAATGCATTTAAATCCTTAAATAAGACTGAGATTAACAAATTTTAGAGATATTATAGATATTCTTAGAAATACATAATAATTTCTTTCTGTTTAGATTCTGACGTGTTTCATGTCTTCTAAATCTCTTCCTCTCTCTATCCCTTTTTTCTCCCTTTATCTGTTTATTCATAATTTAGATCCAGCAAAATATAGATCCAGGAAATATACACATGAGTATATCTATATTTTTCTACCTTAGTTCACCATCACGGATCTATTCTATCGTTCAGTGTTTTCTTTTACTTTGTTTCTGACTTTGGATGCTGGGAATGGCTATGCAATTTCCTTTACTATATTAAAACTTGCCTTTTTTTTCTCTTAGTGCAGTGCAACTAAACAAAGGACAGTACAAGGACGTATAAACCATCATGAAATGCTTTTTATTTCACAGCTCTTTTCATCTGCTCAACAAATAACAGAAACTGTGGTTAATCATTGCCTACTTTTGGCTCCCTGGGCACTCATGGAGCTCTGCATATGGTCTGTTCAAAATGGAGGCACTAGCATATATCAGATCTAAATTACACAAAGAAATATGATCATATAGTGGAACAGAGTAATAATAGATAGATACCTGTTCAACAAAAACAGAAATCTAGACAATAATTACTCTACATTTCCAGCTCCCAGGATGGGAGAACATTACACTAAATACATAAATCTCCATTCTGACATTAATTTGATAATCTTTAAAACATATTTACTCTTGAGCTTCAAATATTGTTCCCTCATGCAAGAAGTGCACTAGCACACTGGATATCTATTTTGTTTTCTTCATTCCCCTCTTCTTTTTGTCTTTTTTCACCTTGATCTTAAAATAACCAAGCTCCTCTAAGCCCTTTTCTTTTTCTTTACCATTCCCTTTGTTTCGCATTTTTCCTCTTATTTTCCTCAACCTTTAATACTGTATCACTGGTTAGATAGCATCCCCTAAGATAAGCAAGGTTTTAAGCAAATACAGTACATGTGTTGTTAGCCTAGTCCTAAACCCAAGCCTTATTCTTATTAGTGTCAACACATCCCTCAGCTGAAGGACACTTAGCAGTCTGAAAAGGTGTGCAAGAAAATCATATGTGCCTAAATATGAAAAGTAGCATAGAAAGTATTTTATATCTGTCAGGGAGTAAATAAGGAAATAATAATAATATTTCTTCCTCTTACTTGAGTTCAGGTTTCAATCACTGCAGTTTGTAACTGGCACATTAGCAACATATTAGCACATTTAACAAAGTTCAGCAAATCAGATAAAAATTACTGGAAAGAAAGCTTGAAAGAGTGAGCTAATTGAGCTCTTTGAGCAGCAGCGTGTAGGAGAGGTGATAAAAAAATCCACACACAATCTAACAGGCCAGTATTTACTTTGATCATGGCATGAGATCTGAAATCAACCATGTAATGATCATTTAGATCCCTCTTCTCCACTAAATAAAGCTTCTCCTTGACAGCTAAACTGTAGTATTTCTCCAAGACAAAAGGACGTACTTTTTCTATAGACAGAGAACATGTGCTGTTACACATAGTTTTAAATTAGGTAAACGCATACTATTTTTCCATGGAACTTAAGCCTTATTCAGCATATAAGATGGGCAGTTACCTGGACATGAACCAGAGTTGTGCAGTGAGAAGAAGAAAATGTAAGTAGACACAGCTAAACCTTGTGCTGAATCCAACAGATGAGCTGATGCTTTGAGATTTAAATGTCCAGAATAAGAAAGGAAGATAAAAGTAGCTCTGCAGCTACAAACCAACAGTTTGATGCCCATTTTACGCTGACAAAGTGAATGCCAGAGCTAGGTGCCAAGCAGGTTTCTTCTGATACACTTGACGGAGTCAAATTCACTGCTGAGTGAATACCCTGTGTTTCACTCATGCAGCATTGCAGAGAGATGCCAGCTACTTGCTGAATGGCAATAATGCACTGCTCTACCCAGAACTGTGAAGGATGTTTCTGAAACATCTATTAATTTGGTTTTAATGTTACTTTAATTGAAGAGATATACTAAATTTTGTATATTTATTTGCATTATTAATAGAGTTGCTTTTGTTCTCTAAAACTGTTAAAGAGGTAGATAAATTTTTTTAAAATAAATTAATTTTGGACTTGAAGCTGTAAATCACAGTGTGAATGTTTTATGACCAGTGTCATTAATGGAAGATATCAGCTGATCACATTAGGGTTATGTACTGTTAAATGTATAGCAGATCTGAGCCCTTACCTAGGCTAGTATCTTTATTCAGGACAGACCCAGATAAACACTTTTCTTAGATAGCTTTGAATGTGAAACTGTTCTAGGAGCTGACAGATAAAAATTACCTAGTTGTATGTGTTAATGTGTTGGTCTGTGTGCTGATGGGGACTTCTGATCTCCAGGTAGCTGAGAGAGTCTGAGACTTAGTGTTGCAGTATCCTCACTTACACCGGGGAATGGAAACCAGACCCATCCTTGTAATTTGGATTAATTCTACAGTTCAGCTTTTTACTGGAAAACTCTACAGTCTTGCAATACAGATTCACTCTACTGGACTATACGTTCATCAAATGTACCTATTATATTTGTCCCCTGATTAAGCTCAATTTTAAGCTTAATTGCCACTGATACTAAGAACAGGTAAGAAAATTTGGCTGAGACTTTTACATACAACTCTAAACATTAGAGAGACTTAAACAGTATTTTCTTTTCATCTGGATCGGATTCTTCAACATTCAAATGAAGATTTGAATTCCATGTCGTGTGTTTGGTCTAGTGCATCTTTTCCCCTCAAGGAAGCTTGGATAACCTCAATTAGACAAACATTATTTGTCATATGGTTCAAGTCCTAAGAATGACATATAAATAAAAAGCCTGTCTGCTGCTGGTTCTATCAGCTATACTATTAACAGAGTCTGCTAAAGGCAATGATTTCTCTAGGACAAGGGATTGCCACTTGGCTTAGCCAGGAGCAAGCCCTTTGCCTTAAAAATGTCTATTTCAGCTGTATTCGGTGCTTTGTAAGCTTTTCCCCCCTCCATTTCCCTTATGTACAATTATCACGATTTCATCAGTGAGCAGAGGTACTGTGTTCCCATGAGCACCTGCGCACACACAAAGGCACACATACACAGAACCACACAGACACATGGTCTTCATAATACCAACAAGAACATAGGAAGGTAGAGAGATCATGCTACTCCACAGTGCTTCCTCACCTCCTCTTGCTAGCTGGAGCCAAAGCCGTTTTATAAAACTATCTTTCTTCTTATCTTCCTTCTTTCCCACCTGCAAATCTCTGTTTGTTAGAGAGACAGATTCCTCCTCAGCCACTTTAGGAATTTGTCTGTTTGTTTGTTTTTCAAAACCTTCCTACTTGGACTTACATTTTACCCATTTTTTTCAATGTTCCTTTGTCCCAACGTGGTTAACAAGTGTATATTGATTTCTATCTGTTTTTAAGCCTCTGACTCTATTTTACAGCACCAGATGTTTCTCAGCATGAAAACAGTCTCAGGAGGTCACTGATTTCTTAGTCACTCTGTGCACTTTGTTTCAAAGTTCTGAACTTGACAGAGTAACACTCAAGAATCAACATGGAGAAAAATTCATTAGAGATATGCTGATGTATATTGACTTGGGCTAAAAATTGCTGCAAAATGACCAAACATGCATTTTAAGCACAAATTTAACTCGAAGGTGTTGTAATGTAGATAATTTTTTATTTTTTGTTAAAAGCACAAGGCCGAGAAAGCTAAGTTTTAAGAAAGGCTGTGGGCAGGTTGAAAGAAAACACAGAGAACTAATTCAAGGTGAAAAAACTAAGGCATATGGTACCATAATGGAGGATGGCCTAGATAAGAACAAGAGGAAAATTCAAAGCAATTAGTAGTGAAGCTCTGGGAGAACAGCATGGATATGAATTTATGAATGTTACTTGTCTCAATCTCGATTTGGATTCAATTTATCCATTATCCCCATATCTTCTTACTTGCTTTAGTAGCACATAATAATAAAAATAAATAAATCCTCCTACTGTACTTCTATTTTGAATAGGAATTAATCAAATCAACTGGTTGCTGTGCATAATACATTACATTTTCTTGTGACTGTGTTTTTGCCAACACAGGCAGATTTGATGCACTGTGTGATTACTGTTCCTGCAAATCTCAAGCACTTAATAATTTCTATTCTTAAATGTAGTGAGAAGAGGTAAGACTCAACTAGACCTCTAAGAAAAGTGTGTGAACTTAGGCATATTCTATGCAATGCTTGAATATTATATGTGCACATCTGTATACATATAAGTGAGCTGCTTCATCAGAAAAGGGTCCTGAAATTTCTTGTACTGTTAAATTGATGTCAGGGGAAGTTTTGGCTGAGCTGTACTTGACAGAATTGTCAAAACGTGCCTATGGGTTATCAAAATATTGCACTGAAATGACTGCATGTCATGATATTGATTTAAAAAAAGAAAATCTATAGAGATTAGCATTAAAACAATGAAATCAGTTTGAATTCACAGTCTTGGAAATTTCCGTCATGCATTTTGACAAGCTCTAAATCTAACCATGATGAAAGGAAGCAGAATAATGGCAAGATGGTATTTTAGAAATTGACTGCATGGCCTCAAAAAAATGCAGAACTGTGTGGTACCTTCTCAGACAGTCCCCTCTACCATAAGCAGCTGTGTCATAGAGCGCTTCTCAAAGAACAAGTATCATCTACCTATAAACCTGAATAACTGTGTCTACAAACATGTTAGAAGGTTTAAATAGTATCTGAAAATGTTTTGAGATCCACAGATTACAGGTACTAAGGAAGTCCAGAACATTTAGGAGTTGTAATAGTGTTGTATTTATCCGTGTTTTTCTCTTCTGCTTTGATCTTCACAGTCACTTTCCATTTCAAAGTAATAAAATACTGAACAATTCCCTCAGATGTGGTGTTCGCATAAGAATTCTCAGTTCTTTCTGAGACAATATGCATAACAGCACTGGGATAACAAATGGGCGTGTGGCTGAAATATGAAGAATCAGAATGCTATAAATACAATTAAAAATACTATATCTGGTTTCCTTATTTGCTCTGGATTAAGTCACATTTAAGCTAACAGATTTAATTTCTCCTTACCCAAAATATTATTTGACCAGGAGTTTAAAGCTAAATTTATGCATAATTGCTTTTCTAATCAAGAACTTAAAAGAAAATATAGCCATAAGACAACATGCCTACATTTCCCTTTGTATTTAATAGCCATCATACGAAGCTACAGTTTATCAAAGACTCCATTGTTTTTGGTTGCAGACAATGATTGTGAAGAATTGACTAAAAGATCAAATGCAACTCGTATTTATTACCTATTTGGCTCTGTTAATTTAAAAGGAGCTACTGACATGTGTAAGTTGTGAAGCATTTGGCCCATAAACTGCATACCTTCAGTAATATAACTCCCTAATTTCCCAGCAGTGTCTTTGCTAACCCACAGAAAAAAGACAATTGTATTCAGCTCTAATGTTCACATACTAAGTAATATATTTTTTATATGCTCATTTATAACTTCATAGATAGTAAGAATGAAGATGCATGTTGTCATAATACAGACAGTGCCGGAATGCTTCTCCAGCCCACTCCAATGCCTACATTAAAATTCAGAGGAAAAATGTCATAAGTACACTTCTTGAAATAGAATAGCACATCAGTAACGGTGTTTAAAGAGTCTCTGTTCAGAAATGAAATGTTCATTTCATTTACACTGAAACTGAGGTGGGGTTTTTTTGCAGGAGGGAGGGGGAGAGAAGAAGGAATGTTGCCAACTGAGCAAAGATGTGAACGGTTGCAAAGAAATATTTAGTCAGTAAAACATCATGCTTTCTCATAATGTCATGCATCTCACTCACAATAATTCTTTCTTATTAACTGCTTGGGAACAATTTGTTTTCCTCTCAGGCTATGAAGGCAAGTGCAACTGTAGCAGACTCTGGTTGGAGCTGATAAGCCATCCTATAGAAGCAACACTGCTGGCATGATGAGATTTGTTAAGAGGACAATAGCCCATTGGCTCAGACAAACCATGCTGTATATCAAACCTATCAACAATAATATCTGAAAAAATATGCCTTTATGTATCTGCCAATTGCCACAGAAAGCTCTCTGGTGTTCCTTTGGAAATGTGGTTTGATTTTATTTATTTTAATTCTGTGTTAATTTGGGGTTTTTTTTATTTTTGGGTTGACATAGACAACAGTTAAAGGCTCACCTAGTCTCATATATATTTTAGAGTATTTTTAAACCCAGCTTCTAATAACAATAAGCAGAAAACTGCACTAAATAAATTCTAAAAATATTATCAGCCACTGCAGTAAAAGAAAAATAAGCCTTTCATTTTCAACATAAACAAAAGAAAAACAATTAACACATTTGCATTGTTGAATTATTGCTATATCCCTGTTCAGAATGTTTTAACTGAACTGTTGGAGGAGCATAAATGAAGCAAAAAACTTCTTAGTTCATTATTAAAATTGTATGTCCATTATCATCACCGTTGTCTTTTAAATACCATTTTTTCTTTACAAGTGATTTTGTTTTCTATTTATAAAATGGCCTCAGATAGCATACATTCAAACACTGAGGGACAAAATAGTGCCTAGTTTTTTTTATTATCCTGAAAAAGAAAGATGCTCAATGTTTCTAATGAAAATTTGTGTTGGTTAAGGTCATCCAGGTTTGATTCATTTTAGGAAAACTACTATCAAAGACAATAGAAGGTTGATCATAGGAAGTAAATTTGCATCTCAAAGAGTTATAAAAGACAAAAAATAAGCATGAGTATTATTTAAAATTACAGACTGAAGCTTACTTTTATGTACTTATTATTCATATTCTGGCAGGAAGAATGAAGATCTCATAAAATTTCCAGGAGAGTATTTCCTGTCAAATCTGTTGGTAAATTTCAAGTTGAACTGGTCAATAATAGTTTGAGCGGCAATATTGCGAACAATTCAGACAGAAATTCTATTTCTTTCTCCACTCATTTAATTACAAATATTTCTGGGAAATCAGTACTTATTTGAGTGGAGTGCTCAGCTTAGATCATAAATGCTGGACTCCCTACAGAGCTTAATTTGCTCAAAAATAGATTTCTTGCTGCAAATTTTGCAAGTATCTCACTTTTCAGTGTAAAGTACGGTTTTCATGTCTATAAAATGGGAAGGGTACATATGGCACTGGGGAATAGAGAGGGTGGATGTGAGAATTAATGTACTGAGTATAGGAAGTAATCCTCTCACCATTCACCAGAGGAAAGTAAGAGCAACGTGTGGGCAGATGGAGCAGACTGGCACCTCATATCACAACAAAAAATTACATAGAATTTCATTCTCCTTCAGGTATAGTTTTCCTGGGGAGAGTGGAAGCTGTCTGTCCTGTTCATTAGCAATCAAAGTAAAGCTGCAATCAGTTGGATCTATGTAAACGAGGGATGAGAAGGCTGGGATTAACAAAGAAACAGAATTAAACACACTCCGCAGCTGAAATCCTATGCTGCTAGTGCAGCTAAATCATGTCATCATTCACGCATGGAGATGTCTCTGCTCCTGTTCATGACTGCATGTGAAAGTCAGCCACACTGACAATGTCTTGACTATACAAGGGCTCAGAGAGTATCTATGCAAGCTTATCCTGCTCTCTGTATGGAAAACACACCGGGGTGAAAGGGGGTTTAACTCCAATTAACTGATATTGTCACTGCAGCAATTTTCCTAAAAGATAAATCCATTATTTTATTTTATTTTTTTTAACTTGGAAACTGGCAGACATCTCCATGGTTACAGTTCACTGTCAGACTTGTACCTTCAACCTTTTGATGCAAAATGGTTCAAACACTGGAAGCTTCTCTGATGCTTTCTTCTTACTGTTCCTATAGCTTCACATGAGCAGGGCTGTTTTAAGCATGAAAGAGCAGTGGACACATATACTATAGTCTTAGGCTTGCAGAACGTGATAATAGCTGCTTCAGTAGAGCTTGTATGCTTGCAAACTTGATCAGAATAAAGTCTGTTCTTTTCAGTGGCCCCAGACAATAGGCTTTGACCTCAAATGGACGTGATCTATTTAATCACAATGGATGAAGTCTAAGGCTCTTAGCTATAACCCCATTGTGTGAAAAAATACAGATGAAACAACGTTCCATGAAGTTTAATGGTTATGCTGCTGATTAAAAGACTGTTTTGCCATGCCTTTCCACAGATAACCAACACCCAATACATAATATCACATTAGGCAGCTCCATCTCCTCCCAGAGAGATATATCTGTTGGAAACATCTAACCAGGAGCATTTTGCTCCTTTCAGCATTTGGTTTGTAATCTGTCATCCTTTATTTGGCCATGCAGAGGGAAGAGGTGTTTTATTTAACTTAATAAATGAATATAATCTTTCCTAAAATGAGGATTATTTACTAATTAACACTTTTTGATTAGTGCAAGCTATTTATGAAGATTATATTCAGTGTTCAATCCAACAAAGCACTTAATCTTATGCCAAACTTTAAATTTATCTCTAGTAAAACATGCTAATAACATAATTCCCTTACTGTATCAGAGCTGATATCAAGAAGCAAAAGCAAAACTGTATCTGTTAAAGGACACTTCACACTACCGAAATGTTACTGACAGCAAGCAAACAGTTCATGAGCAGGTGAAGTGCTATTGATAGCAAGCAAACTGTTCATGAGCAGGTTGAGATTTACCTGTATAAAGAGATAACAAAAAAATCTGAATAGCAAAATACTTTTTTAACAATAACAGCTTGATATCACTCGTTGCACTGCAGCTTGAGTTCTCAGATGAACAAAATGGCATTGAATCCTAGTCTGGAATATTTGTAGCTGAAATTTTGTCCTGAATTCCTTTCATGAAAGTATATATTCAATACTCAGCTTCTGAAGAATGTTCTGTATACTCCTGGATTTCAAAGCTTGTGTTTTACGTTGCTTGCAGTCCTAAAGAATCTTTCATATCCACAAAATTCCAACTGTCCTTCTGGCAACTGCTGCTCACAAACACTTTCTTAGTTTTCTCTCCTTGTCTATCACAACTTTGGCATTTATATCAATAAGTAAAATTACATTAGGCAAACACTGAGATCTTCAAATCATCATTCAAGCAGTGACTCCTTCAGCAGAGATTATATTTAGTGTCATGCTCAAGCTGCCCACTTAAGCGTATTTCCAGTTTATCCCAAGACCTGAAAAACTGGCATACAGCACTGTTAACTGGCATACTGCCATATTGACAGATGGGCATGAGTCTAAGAAGACAAGAGACTAAATATGATATCTAATGAGCATTTCAGTTTTTTCTTTCCCAGACAGAAACATCATATCTGCAGCTTGTTCCCAGTCCTTTGGCCAGTGGCTGAGGGCATACACTATTGCTTGTTCAGTTTTGAGGTATATTCATTTAGAAAACTATTGTATGTTCTCCTTGGCATGAGACTGGTTTCAGAAATTTAGAATCAGCTGTCTACAGAGTATCCTCTTTGCCTTCGTCTATGTACCAATGGCTTCCATTGAACTGACTGGCAAATCCTACACTGTGTCAACTGAGAGGGTGAGGAAAGTGTCCAGAAGTATTAACAAGATAATATCAAGTTTTGAAACAACTGTTATTATTGACCCATAGCACTAAATGCATGGTGCAATGCAAAATCCTTAATACGTCATCAAATTGCAGAAGATCGCACAGAAACATTTAGGTTGGAAGGAGACCTCTTGAGGTCATCAAGTCCAAATCCCTGCTTAAGCAGAGTCAGCTAAAGGACATAGCCCAGGATCATGTCCAAACAGCTTCTGAATACCCCACTGATGGATTCACCACAGCCTGTCTAGGTAAACTGTTCTAGTGCTTGACCACACTCACAGTAGGAAGTTTTTCTTGTATTCAGATGGAATTTCATGTTTCTTGAGTCTATTGCTCTTCCTCTGTCGTAGAACACTACTGAAGAGAGTCTGTTTCCCTCTTATTCATCTCCCATTAGTTATTTTGTGCATTGATAAAATCCTTCTTGAGCCTTCTCTTCTCTAAGCTAAACAGTCCCTTCTCTCTCAGCCTTTCCTCACAGGAGAGATGGTTCAGTCCTTTTATTATCTTTGCAGCCTTTCACTGGATTCTTTTCAGTATGTCCATGTCTCCCTTATACTGGGGAGCTCAGAACAGGAATCAGCACCCCAGATGTGTCCTTGACAGTGCTGAGTAGAGGAGAAGGCTCACCTCCTCTCAACCTGCTGGCAACACTCCTGCTAATGCAGCCAAAGACACTGTTGGCCTTCTTCACCGTAAGGGTGTACTGCTGGCTCATGGACAGCTTGTTGTCCGCCAGCGCTCCAAGGTCCTTCTCTGCAGAGCTACTTTCCAGCTAGGTGGCCCTAAAACAAAGGCGTACACATTCCTCCCCAGATGCAATAATTTGCATTTCTTTTTGTTAAACTTCAAGAGGTACTGTCAGCCCATCTTTCCAGCCTGCTCAGGATTCAGCTGCCAAACAAAAGCAGAAAATTGTGAAATGTGATTTGCTAAAACAATTTCAGTAGATAAAGATTAATAACATGCAAAATAAAGGGTCTGATGTCTCCCACTAATTAAGTCTCAGCCAAAGTGTTACTATTGCTCCCTTTAACTCATCATCTTTGTTTTTCCAATTTAAACTGAAGTAGATAATTTGTGTGAATTTTAAGAAAACAATATTTTTCTTACCAGGTGAATCACAGTTTAATTATAAAGGTGATATGCTCTCAGTTATGCTGCCATTCATATCACTATTTTGTAAGTGACCCACCAAAAGACATAATGTAATGTTGCTATTCTATCTTTTGGCCATGAGTATTAATTTCTTTTTCTGAAGCTGAATTCAAAAATACTCTCTGAAACAGCACTATTTGGCTTTGACTGTCTTCAACTCTAGAATACTTGTTTAATACTCTATGCTGCTTTAGAAGGAATCTACTTCAAAGTTGTAAGCTTCCTTCTGCTACACCAGGAAATTGTTCCTAAAGGGTAACAAAGTCCCCTGGGGAGGAAGTGAAAACATGTTGCTAAACTTTTCTAAGTCAGACAAAAATTGTAACATTCTCTGTATTTGGAGGCAGAATAACATCAAGAAAAACTGTAGGAAAGGGACTTGTCAAATGCCAAATATAAAGTGTTTGGATCAGGAAAAGTTTTATTTCTATTTGTTACAATTTCAAAGTAAATAGCTCCACAGGGTTAAAAAAAGCATTCACTTTTGAGTGGCAGAAGAATCCCCTGTGTCTGGCAAGTGAGTATATTTCTTTTCTACAAATTATACTCCATACTCCATTTGTATACACAGAGACACAAACATATCTGTCAAATTTTATATATCAAAGCAGTCAAAATGGTCCTCCACAGAGGTTTATAAAATGATAGCTCATCTTAGAGTTATAATTTATTGCATACAGTAAAAGTGACTTTTTGAGTATCTTTTTTTCTGCTACACTTGTAACTGAATGATCAGCTTTTAATATTAAGTGGAAAGCCTTACAAAAGACAGAGCTGCAAGAGGAGCCATAGATTCCAATAACCCTTTGTCCATCTCTAAGCTTTCAACCCTGTATTTCTTTTATTTCTCAGATGAAATGAGATGTATCAAACTCAGTTCAGTTTCTCCCTTTTAAAATACGTAAAGTGAAAAACAGGGAAGCTGTGGATAATATGGTAAGCAAAAAAAATAAAAAGAAGGAAATCTTTGTTCTGTATCAGCCATTGTCAGAAAATAAAAGAAAAGCAGCTCTTCAAAAGGAGAAATGAGAGACTACATTTTCTTTTTAAATATAAGAGAGAAGTTCTACAAAATATATGTGTGATATGTAGATCTCCACTTAAAAAGTACAGAGGTAGGGGGTAGGAGTGGTGACGGTTGCAGAACAAGGGCAGAAATATTGCAAGGATACACATATGAGTGTCAGTTTATTAGGCAGCACCAATGAGTATGTCCAAACAATATCTGGGGACAAAAAAAATCATTGATATCACAAAGCAGTTGGCAACATTTAAGTGAACAGCTAAATTTTTGCTAAGATCAGCTCTTCTGTGTTTAGCCATTACACTCACATTTATATACTGCCTCAAGAAAGTTCCCTTACTGGAGGCTCCTTGTATGAGCCAAGGCATTTATTGCAGCCCCCTCAACAGCCAGGCCTTTCATTCCTAGTATTGGAGGTACACATAGAGAAAACTTATTTACGGTTCCTGACACCTGCTGAAATTCACATATCACTGGGGACCTGATCCTACATGCCTTAATTGACCTTACTCACAGACTGACCCTATCCTCTTTCTGCAGTAAAGTGGGATATATAGCTTATTGTTAGTTATTCATATCACTGCTTTTAGATATTGCTCTGTTCTCCATCCCTTTGTTCATGGGATCAAATACCACCATAAGAGCCTTCCTAAAGGCACTTAGCTAGTCTCTCATTATTCCAGCTGAGAAGAGGTCTCCATTTTGGCTATGTGTGGATTTGCATAGGCTTCATATCATTTCTTATTAGAAATTTTTCTCCCCACATTGACTTAGTGGACACAAAAAATCAGATGCCTTCTTTTCCTTGTGTTTGCCTGTCCTTTTCTTCCTTGGCAAAGTGATCAACTTCATGTAGAACACCTGGCCTGGCACAACTGAAACAGGGCCTTTCTTAGTAGCTAAATCAAGCTGTAATTATCCATAGGCAGAAAAGAGAAAAAATCATGTTAATTGTCCACGCCTAAACTTCCTCCTTGACCAATTTTTATTAGTAATTATTGGTCCTAGGTAGCAAATTACCTCTGTACTGAAACTGGGGGTTATGATGGTCTATTTAATCTTGTCCAAAATCTGACAACCAACCATCAAACAAAACAGAAATACTATTGCTTGATTTGCAGCTTTTTTGAGCCAAAAATACATAATCAAGGCAACATAACTACTTTATTACGAGCTTCTGTATTACTTTTTTGTATCTCGCAAGTAATCGCATGGGACCTTATTACCTGTTTCAGAAAGTGATATAAACATATGTGTATATTCTAGTTATATTTCTTACATTTCTCAAGTAGTACATAAATCTGAACATCATCTGCTGCAATTCGTATTAATTCAACAATGATCTGATTTACATTGCCTTTCTAGGATGAATCAGTCAGTGTAAAAGGAACTCCAAGATAAGTTGTTATTGAACATAAATAGGAATAGAATACCTTTTCCCATTTTATCTTCCTTTTTCAAAACTAGGTATATAGCAACTTCTTTTTTAAAAGTCTTCTGTTTTCTTTTCAACCTCCAAACAAATAAAATGAATGCATAGAGAGTTTGTTTGAGTTCTCCCTTTGCATATTTAATATTTCAATGGAATTCAGTGAGTGGATATCAGAAGCTTTGTTTTTTTGAATATTCCTGATACCTCTTGGAACTTGTCAAAATTTGGTTCCTCAAGAGTGAGTTCAGCCAATGGCTGATCACCTTTACTGATCTCCTCACTAAAGCACTCATCAAAATATCGCACTTTCTATCTATGACTACATTCTGTGTAAATGTGCATTCAATTTGTGTGATATTTCAAATCTTGTGCTTTATCAAGCTTTGTTGTTGTTAATATTGTGGCCTCCATGGGTTGACATGCTCATAGAATGACCTCACCTAATTAGTATTTCTATCCTGTTCCATCTGCTCTATCAAGCTAGGCACGTATTGTCATATGCATTGTTTTATCAGTCTATTGGCATCTGTTTTATCTTGATCATATTCCTCAGCAGGAGTCTGACTCCTGTTCTAAACACATGCTGTTCTTACACTGCTGGCAGACAATGTAAATAACTAACCTTTTCACCATTCAATTTTGCCCACAAAAAAAAAAAAAAAAAAAAAAAAAAAAAAAAAGGCTTCAAAAAGCACTTACTCTGCATTCCTTTACACTTGCCCAGAGCACAGAAATCACAGCCTGAGTCTCTCTGTTGACCTTATTGCACAGTGGTACATGCCACACAGGAATTAACCAGAGTTTCAGCCATCAACCTGATCACAGAGTAGGTTACACGGTCTTCATAACGGGACCCAGAATCCAGGCAATATCAAGTGTGAGTTTTGTCACTCTTTGTGTTTCCACATTTTAAGCAGACAAACAACTAAAGTATTTTTGTCCCACTGTATCTTTCACAACCATCCTTCTGTTTAACTACAGTGCACACTAGAGTACTAATCACAGTCAAGAAGCTCTTCATCTGCTCAGAGAGTTACCTAATAAGGAACACACTTTTATGATCTTCCCCAGCACTTCCAGGCAATTAGATTCTGGAACAAAAGATGTAACTTGACTTTCCCTAAATAAAGTATAATCTTCATCTGGGATATTAAAGCAGCACAGCTCTGCTGTTATCACTTAATATTAGCCAAGGATCTGGCCCACTGATTGTTTACTGATACATGAGTATAATCAGCACCATTAATATCTTGCCAGAAGGCACTAATCCTACTTTTACAGCTTATTATTTTTCATAATTTTTCCACTTGTCATTGTTGTTGATTGAAAGAGGATAATAATAAAAAAAAAGTAAACAAAAAAGGTTTCATGTAGAGACACTTTTGAATTTATAGTATATGTGTTGGTTCACCTAGTCTACATTTGGGAACATGGATTGGTGCATAATTTGTGACAATTCTATGGACCATTTTGTGTAATGTATAATTTTACCAGCAGATGAAATTGTTCTATATAAAAGCATAAAGCCTCATACTCTCCTCCACTCATCTGATTTAACAGGCAGAAACAGGCAAACAGCGAAAAAAGGAAAGTGAAATTGTTTTTTAAAAAACACAGTATTATTCAATAAACAAGATAACAGATGAGCATTGCCCAAGCACAATAGAAATATGCTGCTGAATAAGAAACAATTGTTTTACAGAGGCAGAGTTATTTCCTCTGTTCTTTTGTGCTCCTCTGTTCTTAATTTTTCCCCATTTTCCTTCCTGCTTCTAATTTGACTTTCCCTCTGTATGGAGTGGATAAGCCCCTCTTTGCTGATTCTTTTTTCTTCCTTTTTTTCCCCATTTTGACTTTTCTTCCAATCGCAATGGGATTTATCTCTATTACATGATCAATTCTCAACAGTAAGTACATTTTTAAATGCCCGCTTCGTTTCAGTCTCGAACAAATGAGGTACCAGTTACGCTACTGGGCCACTGTGTAAACTAGAAGGAAACCAATCATGACAAGTCCTAAGAGCCAGTTAGGAAATCCCGCAGCCTTTCAGAGAGTCAGTTACCATTAGAAGTGGTGAAATAGCTGAATTTACTAAGTTGGTCTGAAAATGAGGCCTCTGAGTGTGCATATTTTCCTGCCCACATCCTATAACACACAGGCTTAGAAAACACAGGACATATTTTTAATGCAGTAGTATGTATGGTTTCCATTAACAAGGCTGATTTTTCCCCAGTTTGAGCTCTGGATCTACCAGATTGTGTCCGTGACATGCAGACTGCCAGCTAGGTTCAGAAAATATTTTTTCCCTGCTGAAGATTGGAGTACAGTTTTCAGTCTTCCTCAGCTTTTGTTCAAGTGCTACATAGTAATATCCAGTACAAACTGGCTGCTTGTCACTAAGTACTTTACTAGTGTTAAAATGGTAAGGAAAGGAACAAGTTTCTTTGGGAATGTCCTGAATTCTAGGGGAAGCCAGTGAAGGTATCTACCAGTATTTCATTAGTTTCCAGGTTTGGCAAAATATGTCAAAAAGGTAGACAATTCAGCTGTAATACCTTTCATGGCTGCAAAGGATGCTATATAGGACACTTACATGATTGGATTAATAGCTTTCTGCTCAGGTGGTGTGATGCTGAGTGTGTCCAGCTCTGGAACAGCAGAACACTTACACAACCTTTGAGTAGGGCTGGGTTTTATTCCCAGCAATGTTCTGGGAGTAGGACATTGTAAGAGTCTTACCGAAACAAGTTTTTACAGAAATGCATTGAGACTCAGCAGAAAGAAAGATGGTTGTATGTTATCAGTTGAGGCCCAGTGGGAAAGCAGTTATATGGACACCAGCCAAAACAAAAAATAAACACTACCAAAATAAAGCTATTTTGATAGCTTAGCTTAAAATGAGAAACCAATGAAAGGCAGAGTTTAAGTTGCCACTTAATCTTTAATTTATTTTTTTGTACCGGTCTAGGTGCCTTTCCCTATGAGTTGGCAGAACAGTAGAGGAATGGAAATAAACTAATGATGTAGCATGCAAATATAAACAGAATTTTCTTGAATAATAAAAAAAAAAAACCAAACAGGTAACCAATCCTGGTTTGTGTGTTTTATTACCTCATTTGTCATAGTATAACCAGGTAAATTAAAACAGTATTTACTGATTTAAAGGCATCTTAGTGAAGTGTTAGGATTGCTGGATTTTTTTACTTAAGGACTGAATAGTAGGATCTTCAATGTATTTTGAATGTCATTATAAATGAAGTGAGAGAGCTGTCTACTGATTTATCTCAGACTTTTACTATGTAAAATTGTCAAGAAGTTTTCTGAAATCATTTACACAAATATATATGATACAATACATGACACCTGCCTAATACAACTTCCAAGTGCTCCGCTAGGAACACTGTGCCTTTCTGCTTTGATTTAATGCAAATTTGTTACATTCAGTGAAGTACAGTGAAGTGGAGACACCAGGTTCTTTCATAAATGGGGGGAAATACAAGCCCTGTTACCTTTACATTTTATGAGTTGCTTGCTCTTTAGTGTTTGGCAAGACAAATACAATTACATACTGTGAGTGACTCAGAACAGAACTTCACTATCAATCACCTGCCTTACTCTGCACAAATTCTGTAGGGCATTCAGGACATTTTGCTGCCTATTAATATTTCAGACCAGATGAATCCTTAAAAGCTTCCTGATGGATTAATACTGGAAACCAGGACTTTTTCTTGCTTTATAGCTGTTTGTCAAAGTAGTATTGCCACTACCGCTATGCAGTAGAAGCGTATCTCTTTATATGAAGGAACAAACCCAGGGGAACATTGCTGACTCACTTTATCACAAATCATTTGAAAGTAATGATATTTAATATATTAATATTGTATGAACTACAACAGCAGAAAATTGAGAGTTGTATTAGCTTCTAAGCCTTTAATATGGCACTAATGAAAGTGAACTACAATGGATGCTTTAATAAGCCACATCAACAGCAAGAGTCATACAAAGCTGCAGCCTACAGGACTGGAATTTTTGGAAATCTCCAAATCACCATTGTAAATAAGGCCTTAAAATACCTCTATCAACAGCAACCTTATAATAGGAAATTGCCTTATTTTGATTTTGTATTGACATCTTATTATTTGAGAACTTAAATCACAGCTTTACTTTAAATAAATATTACTTCTGCTCCACCACAGATCCTCAAGGGACTGTTCCAAAACTATTGGAATAGCTTTGCTCTGATTTGTGATAGTTTGCTCACATTGGGGAAATCAGAAGTACAATTTGAAGCATCATTTTTATCAAAACATAATTTTGTTTGCATCTGATTCATTTAATTAAATATTTTTCCACCAAAGTACCTAGAAAGCACCCATCAGTAAAGTTTCTCTTTCTCTAATCAATCTACAAAAAACTACAGTTCTCATAAGCCAAGCATATGGAAGCATGATACAGTCAACCGAATGTCTGCTATAATGTCCACCCTTCAACCAACCTTGGATGCTGTACCTTTATTACCATAATTTCCTCTTGGATTTAGCTCATCCCCAGCCTTAAGCTGTGCTTCCACCTCCTGTTAAACAGCTGCTACATGCCAGTCCAAGGACAGCTGCGTTTCAGTTCATGTGAAAGAATTCCTTTATCTTCTGTGACTACCTCTCCAGGTTGCTCTAAGTATTAATTAAATTTTGCAGAAGGCTTGGAGACATTTGGATGCCCGCAAAGCATTATTAATTACAACCTCGTGCTGAAAGTAGATATCTTCAGACTTAGAAAGTCCCAAACAAAGTCATATGTGCCTAAGTATTCTTAAACTTTGAAGGAATTTTCACAGAAAAATGTGAAATTTGGAGGTCAGGTGTATTTTCAGTCAGAACATGAACCTTTGCAGAACAGAAAGAAAATACATCAAATTTTCTCATTTCAGACTGTCAAATGACAGAATATTTTTCTTTATTAGCACAAATATTAAAGCTGATGTGACTAGTATCACTGTGGCACATCTGCTATATTAATGTATATGAATTTGCCAAGCTATTCTCTCATTTTGTGGTAGTAAGAATAAAAAGCCCAGCCCATTAACAGGAACAGGGTAAATGATCTCACTTCATCATTTTCAGAGAGACTGATGGAATATGAAATGAGTTTCATGGCAGTAAAGCATCATGGTATTGCAGAAAGTGCTTGAAATTACACAGATAAATGGACAGACAGCTGCTAACCAGTCTCATGCATATTTTTGTATATATATTTATATATGTGTATATTTATATGTATATGCTTTTATATTAGATTTTATTACAGAAATAGAATAGTATTGTTTAACTCTTATTATTTATACTTGTAACATCATGTATATCCTTACTGGCCATTGTCTCATCCTGTGACAAACCAAGCTAGCATAAGTAGTAACTGTTGTTTCCATCAGCAGAGGATTCTGAC
This sequence comes from Phaenicophaeus curvirostris, assembly GCF_032191515.1. Lineage (NCBI taxonomy): Eukaryota > Metazoa > Chordata > Aves > Cuculiformes > Cuculidae > Phaenicophaeus > Phaenicophaeus curvirostris. Next base: position 28,874,399 of record NC_091397.1, read on the forward strand.
ACTGCAGGCATGCATGTAATTTATGTTTGAATATAGTTATATGCATCTATATCTACATGTACCAACATATATAATAAGGAAACTTGGAAAAAGTTTAAAATTTTGTTATTCAGTTAAAAGATATTCTATGCAATTTTTATGTCTTCTGCCTTCTTTGAGACAACAGGCAAAAACGAATAAAACAGAGAAAACTCATGGAACAAAAGAAATGTCTGCTGTACAGTTTGTGTACAGTGTTTCTGGACACAAACCTGGGTTTGCTAATCTTTCAGACAAAAATTTTTTGGATTTAGAGTGTTAAGTGGTTACGGCCATCCTAAGGTATTCCTTACAAAATACAGCGAAATGCCGATTTTCTTTTAGCACGTGGTTAAAATGCTGAAACTGAGTACAATGGGGTCACAGGTTTAAAGCTCACAGCCATATGAGGAAAAATAGCACTGTGGAGTTCTATGAAACATTTTGTTTAAGGCAACTAAGAAATAACACTTTAAGCTCGGCTGTAAACAATGTGAGTTTCTTTTAAAAAGCACAGTTTAATGTTTAAGAAGTGCTAAATATATTTTCTGCTTCTTTATGTAAAAATCTCACAATGGCTTAAGTGTTTATACATTGTTCCTACATAACAGTTCGGATTTCTCAGCACACAACCTGCTCACAGAGAAGGGGAATGAGTCTTACACAAGCAACTATGCATCTTAGTACATCCTAATATCAAATTCTCTGTAATAATGAGATCATTTTGTTTACAAAACTATAATCTTGCATCACTATATTTGCATCACTAATGTAATTAAATACTCTTGCACATGTTAATGTATTCTACCTAATCTTATGTTAGCAAATTTTCAGTTCTGTGTAAGGGATAGAATTATAACTTTTCCTTTTAGTAAATGCTTCAGGTTTTAATGACAAAAATTAACTTGATAGCATTAGTATATTCCAAGAGACAAAGATATCTAGGCTGCAGGAAATTGTCCTGCCATAAACAAACAAAAAAATCTTTCCATGTAAATTTTACATGACTAATGCTAAGTATGTGCTGAGCTTTTAAGAAATCAAATTTCTGTGCTATGTTGAACCATCATTTCATGCTCCAAACTCAGATAAAGTGAATAAATGTTAATGAAATAGTCCTAATCCAAATCACATTGATGTCAATAAGAGACATTGTACTTGTTTGGCAGTCTATTAAATTATAACTAGCACTCCAGAAGCAGAAGCTAAAAACCAACTCTGAAATATTCTGAGTTAAGACTAGGTGCTGTTTGTTAAAGCAAATTACTTCTAGTCATCTGTATTATAACCTAAGGTGGAATACTTATATTAGAACTTCATGATTCCTTACAGACCTTTCATTAACTACCACCTAAGAAAACAATTGGCCTGAGCTAAAAAAATGCAGAATAATTATCTCTGTCAAAGTGCTCAGTCTCTTGTAGGACCGGATCCTCAATATGGCTAAATAATGCACTGCTAATGAGGCTTCATTAGAGAGCACCTTCTCAGTGTAAATAATTTCTATATCCACATTTATTACAAAACAAAATACAGGTTTGTTTGATTTTCTGAGTAAGACCTTACCACATGTTTATTTATGAAAGTTCTAGATCTACTTACTTATTTCTCCACATCAATTTGCATGCAATACTTAAAATATTTGGTATTTAGTACACAGAGCCATTGAGAAGAAATGAGTTACTAAGCTTTATATTCTTTGTTTTAGAAGCAAGAGTTTCTAGGGTAGGGACATAAGTCATGTAAATAAAACACGATAAATATATTGGCAAAGTAGCAGAAAGAAGACTCAACTGCTCCAGCATGGTCAAGCTGTAATCCATGCAAGGAGTGAAGAAACAGGGTTTGAAGGACAATAAACACAACTTCAGGCCACCTCTACCATTTCCTATTAAATGACCTAATCAGAAATATATTCCAGCTAGATTTCTTCCCTAGCGTTTAGCCCAGATGTGCTGGAGACGAAACAACTGGGTTTACATGTGGTTTTATCTCCAAAGATGCTCGGAGTATTTGAGTGACTAGAAGGTAACTCAGAAATCCTATCTTCTCATTTACCTAAGGTCTTTCCCTCATGTTTTTAAAGATACGACTACTGCAGCATTTACTGTTTGTGTACAATTTACTGCCAGGTCCTAGGCAGGAGAGTTTGACTGACTTAGTGTTCTGAAGAGGAAAACATTATCTAACAGTTAGGCTTAGAGGCTAACTATTACAAAAACAATATTCACAAGAATTTTGAAGATTTCAAATGTCCTGAGCATAACATGTATCTTTCATTAGTCGCTGGTGAACACTTGGTGAACAGTTTCTTCTTCCAGAGTGTTTGCTTGCTCTTGGTACAAAGTCTCAGATCTACATTCAAATTTCATTCATGAACAAGGACAGTCTCTAAATTACTGAATAGTCATTACCTGAACCTATTTTCTTTCTCTTCCTGTTTAACATAGCACCTAACTAGGGCACAAAAGCACTATCACGTTAGCTGAAGGATCTGCTAAACTTCAGCAAAGAATATTAATAGTGGACATTATAAAATTGCTTCCAGTTTGTCAAGGCTGCTTAAGGAATGGGTCACAACATCACTGCTCACAGAATCATAGAATAACCAGTTTGGAAGAGACCCACCAGATCAACCACTAAACTATGCCCCTTAGAACCTCGTCCACCCACCCCTTAAACATCTCCAGGGAAGGTGAATCAACCACCTCCCTGGGCAGCCTGTTCCAGTGCCCAATGACTCTTTCTGTGAAAAATTTTTTCCTAATGTTCAGCCTAAACCTCCCCTGGCAGAGCTTGAGGCCATTCCCTCTCCTCCTGTCCCCTGTCACTTGAGAGAAGAGGCCATCACCCTCCTCTTTACAACCTCCTTTCAGGTAGTTATAGAGAGCAATGAGGTCTCCCCTCAGCCTACTCTTCTCCAGGCTAAACAATCTCAGCTCTCTCAGCCGTTCCTCATAAGCACAGATCTTGTTAGAAAAGTGGACTACTCAATTGCTTAGTAAATGACTAACAGCAGCAGGAGTGATAAATTCTGCTGCACGCTAGAGTGTCTCTACTTTCAAACAGTTTGCTTTATAACCTTAGCATTATTGTCTTAACATCTTTTTCTATAGAGCTTCATGACGAAGATACTTACTGAACATTTAGAGCTTGTCATATCCGCTTAGAGTGTGCTTAAGCATACTTCAGGCCACAGTGAAGCTATATTCAGCACACTGTAGAAGTGGTAGACAAGTACTAAAGATTCAGTAAAGCCAAAGCATTCTAACACTGTAACTTTTATGAAGTCTGTATGAAATTAAAAAAAAAACCCTAAAATCAGTGTACTTTATAGCTTAATAAAAACTGTTCTAATAAAATCTGCTTTAATGAAATATGCATTGATACTTACGAGCTTAATATTAACACACAAAATAAAATATATTATAAAATTATTTACTAATGAAGTAGAAAAATAACCATCAAATAAGTCAAAAATATACCGCTATACCACCAGCATCAGCATTTTACTGTTGTAAAAATGAAGTCCAGTTTCCATAAAGTGAAGTTAATAAAGTCTAGATTTGTGTTCATACAATGAATTTCAACCTTTTAATTTCTCTTATATATACAGTTAACAATTAGTCCCAAATTAGGATGATCTTCCAATTCTTTTTTTCCATTGATTCCTGGAAGTCAAATCTCACCGTTTTCTTTTACTGCTTTCTCCTATTCACCATACCATTCACCTATTTGTATCTTCACAAAAGCCAGATCAGAAAAAAAGACCATGGAAATGTATAACGCTTCCAAAACGAGACTCCACTGTCCAAATTTATGTTTGGTCTCCTCCCTCCTGCTGTTCTCCTTTATATTCTCCCCCATCACCAAAGACTTTGGCAACCCAGTTGATGTGATCTCCACTCTGTTTCTTCTGGCGCAGCCCTTGGAAAATCTTTCATCATCCTGCACAAAGGAAAGAGCCTTTAACTACAACAGACAGAGCAGGCCAACTGGTTCATACCTGATCTTGGGCAAGGAGAGAGAAACATAAATAAGGAGAAAGGCTGTATATTAAAGTTCACACAGAAACCTGTCCATACACTGAATGTGGCCAGTCTAGGCTGACTCCTAAACTGATCCTGATGCTGTACTTGAATCAAACATTATCATAACCACGATGGCTAGAAAAAAAGACAAATCCTGTAAATTAATGTAGTTCACTCACATCTTTTTTGAGAACAGAATTGTGTTAAAGATGCTCAAAGCACTTGCTTTGCACCTCAGCTGTTATGTGTATTTTCCATTATTCGCTGTAGCTTGCACTCCCCATGTAAATCCCTTCGGGATCATCTCCTCCTTTTAGAGAAAAGAAAAAGCAATACAAGCTGTAAAAATCCTGGTTATTCAGACACACATGTAGAAGCTGATTTATTTTTAATAGAACTGTAGCACTATAGGTTTAAATCATATTAATGTAAAAGCAAGTTTCGTAGCCCATTAAAGCTTAAATTATGCAGATTGATATACTACTCCTACTACTGCTATATTTTGGAAAGCAACCAAATTGAAAATTCAGTTCAGTTTGAAACAAACATATTTTTATTATTATCTTTGATATAGCTGGCCTTGTTACTAACAGTATATATTGTCAGTGTAATTTGAGGCAATTGAAACAAATGAGGGTATAGTTATGCCAGATAAAATACAAGACTATTTCATTTTCTCTGCGAAATATCAAAGTTTAAGACTCTCGTGTCTAGAATAGAATAGAGTTGAGATAACCACCTTATTTTGTGGACTGCAGGCACTCCTTGATCTGTGCCAATAGATTACACTACTATGTTTTTAAAGAGCTCATCATTTATACAAGACAAGAGTTGAAATGAAAATGTGTGTAGGAAAACAGCCCGCATAAACAGAAAGAAGTCCAAGATAGCTGTAAGGTGACATAACATCTATCAATGAAACAAAACAGCTGTCACAGGTAAGAGAGATAATAAGCAGATGACTCCAAAGCAGATGAGGAAAAACAGGACCAACCCTGGATTCCCCATTCTTAAGAGAACTCCATAATTAAATAAGGGGCTTGAGCACAAAACATAAGATTTAAAAAACTTCTCCACATGTGGCAGCTGTGGGACAAGCACTGGAGTAGATGGTGCATTGCTGGGATTTTTTGTATGGTAATTTTTGTCATTCTTTCTGTTCTTGGCATTCATATGAAAAATCAGATATTTTAGAGAAAATTGAGAAATTTTTGCAAGCATCAGTCAATGACATTTCAAAAACTGCATAAAGCATTTTTTCCCAAAAAAAACCTGTATTAAAGACACAACATTATGAAAAAAATAATTAGTTTTGATTAGGCAAAAAATAGCCTAACACCAAAGTAAATTATCTCTTCAGATGGAATAATAGAGAGAATTTTAAAATTGTTGTTGGGTGTCGGATGTTATCTTTACGCAAAGTGAAAATTGTGCACTTATAACCATGTTTTATGTTCCTCATTATATAAGTCTTACTTCCCTATGTTTGCACATGAACTTCAATTTCTGGCATTGGTCTGAACTCCTACCAGTGAACAGGTCCATCATACCACATATAAATAAAAGTGAAGGTGTTTGAACTCTTCATAAAGCAAAGAAATACAATTGTTGATTAACACCCAGAAGGTATCTGATTGACTGTGAGTTAACAATGTGTGCTTAGTGATACAGTAGCCTCCAAAACAAATTTTCCCGTAAGTATTACTGTGAAAAAGAAGGGGTACATTTTGTGTCTTCAGAAACATTTCCCACTGAGGTATACCAGGCTTAGAGAGTGGAGAACAAAATCATCAGGGTGGTCAAGCAGAGGAGAGGCTGCCTTTTTAAAGGCTGACTTTGAGGTGTGAGTCACTGCTCCGAAAAATCTCTGCTGCTTCATCCGAGAGACTGACATCAGACAATTACCCCTCGTGGTGGGTTCACCCTGTCTGGATGCCAGGTGCCCACCAAAGGTGCTCTGTCACTCCTTCTTCTCAACTGAACAAGGGAGAGAATATATAATGAAGAGCTTGTGGGTCAAGATAAGGACATGGATAGATCACTCACCAATTACTGCCATGGGCAAAACAGGCCCATCTTTGGGAAATTAACTTAATTTATTGCCAATCAAATCAGAGTAGGATAATGAGAAACAAATCATATCTTAAAATCACCTTCTGTCTACCCCTCTCTTCTTCATGGCCTTAATTTTATTCCAAATTTTTTATACATCCTCCCAGTCAGCAGCACTGGGGGACAGGGAATGAGGCTTGAGGTTAGTTTATCACACATTGTTTCTGCTGTTCTTTCCTCCTTGGAGGAAGGATTCTTTACACTCTTCCCCTGCTCCAGCATGGAGTCACTCCCATGGAAGACAGTCCTCCATGAACTGCTCCAATGTTAGCCCTTCCTATGGGCTACAGTTCTTCTTCATGTAGGTCTCTTCCACAGGGTACAGTCCTTCAGGAGCAGACTGTTCCAGTGTGAGGTCACAAGCCCTGCCAGCAAACTTGCTCCATCATGGGCTCGTCTCTTCATGGGTCCATAAGTCCTGCCAACAGCCTGCTCCAGCACAGGCTTTCTGTGGGGTCACAGCCTTCTTCAGGGCACATCCACCTGCTCAGTCACAGAGTTGTCCATAGGCTGCAGGTGGATTTCTTCTCCACTGTGGACCTCCATGGGCTGCAGTGGGACAGCCTGCCTCACCATGGTCCTCATGACAGGCTGCAGGGGAATCTTTGCTCTGGTGCTTGGAGCACTTCCCAGCCCTCCTTCTTCACTGACCTTGGTGTCTGCAGTTTGTTTCTTTCACATATTCTCACTCTTGTCTCTTGGACTGCAATGGCTGTTGCAAAGTAACTTTTTCCCCCTTTTTAACCACATTATCCCAGTGGAGCTACCACAATCACTGGTGGGCTCAGCGTTGGCTGATGATGGGTCCATCTTGGAGCCAGTTGGCATTGGCTCTGTTGGACATCAGGGAAACTTCTCAGACAAGCCACCCCTGTAGTTCCCCAGTTACCAAAACCTGGCCACACAAACACAGTATTGCCGTTTTTTTTTTTGCCAGACTCCACGCTTGATTGACTTGATTTGATATTCAGCTTTCTAAGGAAGGTGGTGGTGATGATGATGATGATTAAAATGTAACTGGTCAATAAGAGGTAGCAAGAGAGCTCACTCTTACAAGTTTGCTTCGGGCAGCATAGACCAAGCAGCTTCTCTGTTCCACACAGCCAGATTCCAAAAATCCCATTGACAATCCTGCTGATGTTCCTCCAGATTTACCATCCTCTCTGAGTCACACTATACCCATAAGATTATATATTTGCCATCATGCTGTCTACTAATGTCTTTGATATCCTAAAGGAAAATTCATTGTTTTAATGCATGATATAGTGTAATTCATCATGCAGCAAGAAAAATACTAATCACCCTTTCAGTTTGTCTGACATCACTCCAGTTCCTATTGTATCTGAATCAGGCTGAGCTCATTTATACTCATAATGAGTTGTTTGCATAGAAAAATGACAGTTGCATATTGCATGCACAAGCTACCATACTGCAGATAACTACAGAGAGAGTTGAGTATTAAAGAAGATAAAAAAAAGAAAATGTTTTATTTTCTTAAGTTTGTAAAGCAAATTTATAGGTTAAACAGACAGCATATAATCAAGTGTTACAGAGAAAAGACGTATTCAGGAATCCTAATGTGAAAGGGCAAATAACCTCATTTAAAAGAAATTGAAGAAGAACCTTCAAACTATTAGAAGACTTAAAAAATTCCCTTCTGATTTGCACTCTTGAAGACCTGCAATACAAACACTATGAAATGCTGCATGTACCTTTTTAGTGCTATGGTCTGTAAGGTACAGATCTGTACCAAGTATTTGCACTGAGATTTATCAGCCCCCTCTCCTAAGTGGGCAAGCTGGACATATATTTATTTTCATTTCCATTTTTGAGAGTTTCTTACATTATACATCAGTTACTGGGATTAATGGCATATTCTATTGCTTATAAAAAAAAAGATTAGCTTTGACTCTTCAGTTTACAATTAAACCTAAATATAAATATTTTTTGCATTTATTTGTTCCAAAATGGGTATATCTAATTTTGAACAAAAAGACTACATTTTTACATCTAAAATAGTAACACTGAAATTAAGTGTGCCATCAGAAGTGAACTATACCCTTAAATAATTGTCTGACTCATGGCTATTACAGTTTTCCATGGACATAATATGTTGTAAACTGGTGAATTTTAAAGATGACAGTACAAAATAACCCGACATAATATATCATATGAATATTTCCCAAGGCAGAGTATAAATCCAGGGTTTAAAAGGTGCTATATCGTTTAGAATTAACTGAGTCAAGAATTCTTATTTTTCTCTTTAGTTTTTAAAGAGAGGCAACTTGGAGGCAAGCCAAAGCTGATTTCCATATTTCTAATAATAACTAAGAAAATTTCTTTTCTGGTCTCAAACCTTATAATGGAATAGATCATAAAGAGAAGTTTCAGACAACAATAAGAGTAATCTAAAAGTACAGTTTAGCTACGATCATATTTTTTACATTGTGAAGCCCGTTTCAAAGGGTCAGTACCTCCAGAATATTCATAAAAATCTCATTAGGTTAACCTCCATTAGATATTGCAAGAATGTAAGTAACCTTAATATCAAGACAACATTTATCAGTAAGCTAATTTAATGTATAGCAGATTATTAGCATTAAAATAATCCCAGGAAACAGAAGAAAGATAATGCACTATCCTGAGCCAAGTCATTGGTTGACATTTTGGTAGCCAGATCTGGTAATGGTGTCACTTCAAGTGCCATGACAATGCCCTGGTTCTCTTTGATTATTTTTATTTACCAGATGTTCAAAAGATACAGCTCCTTCAGAGACATTCAAGTCATGCATTACTACCTGCTGATGCCCAAACATATGATGAAGCTAAGATACAGACTCAGACTGGGGAGACAATCGGGATTTATTTACACTGAAAAATTCCTAGTAGTGGAAGGTTTCTGTTTCTGTGCAAACTATTCCATTAATTTTTGGTGGAGTTTTGTTTGTTTTCAGTGGGTTTTAACACAGAAAGAAAATAAGAGACTGTCCCATTACTGTGGCATGTGAGAAGATGAAAAAATTGGCAGCTGCCATAACATTAAGGCAAATAAAGGTGGTATCACTCTAGCAGTGGACTGGTTACACAGGACTTAGACCTCAGGCTGAAAGTTTCAGGAAAGCAGTAATAAAGGCATTTAAGGCACAGCAGTAGTCTCACCTACAGGTTTCCAGGCATGGCGTACAGTATTGTTTCAGATTGTTAAGAGTACTGCATTTTTTTAGGAATAGTAAAAACAAATTTCATAAAGGTTCAAGTGAAAAGGGCTTGGCTTGGGAAGTATCATTACTGATAAGAATTATTGAATAGACAGACAAGCCGTTAGCTTACTACATGACACAAAAATGTCTTCAATGGAGTCATCCATCTGAAACAGGATTGGAAAAGTATTACCGAAGATATTATTTTTGAGCTGAATATATGTTCTGCAATATGATTTATGAATAGGAATTCCATCATCTTCTTTATTGTTCTGCTAGCTAAAAAGAAGACTTTGAAATGACAATTTTCTACAAAAATTAAGATTTATAGAACAGATAATCAGAAAGATTAGACTTATCAATGTCTACTGGATGCATGGTCTTGAGCAACTCGTTTTTCATTTTGTGAAACAATTCTTTAAGCTTTTAAGTTTTCTAAAAAAGACCCTTCTATGCACGAAGCCATATTTTGGTAACTTTTTTAGAGAGAGAAGCAAGGTAGCCACCAAATTTTTAAGACATTGGATGTAATCCAAGTGTCCTAACCACTCTTAAGTTGCTTCCAGGATTATAACATGAAAAATACGTGCTTTATTCAAGTTTATTTCTATTTTTCCCTTTATTCAATAGCTTTATATATAAATGTATAGAATAAGCCTTAAAAAAGCACATTATATTTTTCAAGAAGAAGGAAATTCTACTATTATCCCCACTATTTTATTCATTGTGTTAATTAATAAGTCTAGTCACACAGTAGCAGCCCTGAAACATGACAGGGAAGTAAATTCTTCCATGTTACAAGTGGTAGAGTATTTACATATTTGTCCATTTTTTTCCACTGAACTAAAAAAACATACTAGTGTTTTATGTGAATATTTTACTTTACATCTTGCACATAATGTTTCTGCCTGAATATCAGATAAAAGCTTCTCTCTCTTCTTACTTAGCAACAACTCATAATCCAAGCCTAGGGCCTCCTGAAAGTAGCTGCAAAGAAAAGAGAGGATGTTCTGTTTGTTTCACTTGCTTTCTGGCTGTCATTTATTTTATTAGCAACACTACAGGGGACCAATTACAACAAGAATAAACAAGATATCTATTTGGTTTTTTTCATTATTTGACTGTTGCAGCTCTTTTTCCTCTGTTAGAGCTTTTCAGCTGAAAACACCCCATGGTTTTGCCTATAAAGAGGATTTTGGAAGCATACTTAAGAGTAATGGGATTCACTGCTGCAAAATAAACTCATCATAACAATAAACGAAGTTTCTAGGTTTGTTTCTGCACAACTGCAAGCTTCAATGTGAATTTCAGTCTGGCTCTACCTTAGACTACCTTTAAAAGAGTAATTGCAATGCTGTCCTGTTTAAAAGACTTTGCCAGAAAAGAACAGCTTTAGTCAGTGGTCCCGTATAGAGTTTTCAGGAGGTGTACTCGAATTAAAAAACAGCTGTGCCTATGTGTCTAGGTCAATGTTGTCAAATTTACAAACTCTGTCAAAGGCAAGGCCAGATCTTGTGTTTGTTGGCCCATATGACTTATGACTTATCTTGTATATCCTTATGGCCTACAGTATTTGCCTTACTATAATAACCTTGAAGAAGAAAAACAGACACTACAACAGAAAAGTTTTACTATGCTACAGCTGTTTAGCACTGATTCACTGACATATTTAAGACTTAAGTCTGTTGGTTCTTTTGAGTCAGCATGGAGGATCTTTGTGGGTTTTAAAAAAAAGTAAAGGTGTTGCACTCAGCCTGCCAAAGAAAGGAATTGACACCATATCAAGCATATGATATATTTGGTGAATGGGCCATAAAAATTAACTGAAGCTATTTGATACTCCAAACACAGGGTGGATGCAAACCTAAGGTTTGCCTCTATCAGAGTTCATTTTGATGATTATGATTCCAGCCATAATTTTCTACTAAAGCCCAAATACTTAATACCATATTGACAAGAACTCAGAATAAGGGAAAATATTCATACATCTATTCACACTTATTAACACTTACAAGACCTGTGAAAGTCTTTGTGAAAACATTTGCATTCTTTCATCTTTGTTTTTATTTTGTATGAAGTTTTCCTGCTTTTAATGTTTATTTGTTTTTAAAGCTTCCCAAGTTAATTTGTCTCACAGCTTCTCTGTGCTCCTTCGTCTGTGAAATACCTTCCTTGCCACCATATGCAGATTTATTTCTTCTAGAAGACTAAAAACCAACAGCCTACCTATCATCTGGGGATCACAAACAATGACAACATTCTTATTAACTATCAATAATCACACGAGCAATAGGAAGAGTTGCTCTCCCTGTTAAATGTTATTTCTTATCCTTCATATGTGTTTTATATACATTATAAATCTCCGGGGGAAGAAATCTTCTTCTGTCTGAGAAACGATGAATACCAGTAGTTGAATGTTTTGAATGGAAGTAGGGCAAGGATACTATTGAGGATAGGGGTTTGGGTGTGGCCTATGCATCACAGGTTTTGAGTATACCTTAATAGTTATTGGGTTTGTGATGATGCGTGTGTCAGCCTGGAGGCCTCACACACAGGGTTACCAATGTAGGTTGCCAGATTCTATGCTGAAAACTTCATATGGAAAAATTATGGTCTCGAGGTATTTCAACATATTTAGCTGCTATTGAACTTTGCACTTGCTTGACAATACGATTCGTTCCAACTTACTACAGTCTAATACAAAAACCTATTCTTTCATACAAGCTTCAATACAGAGAAGTGTTTCTATGTTATTCATTTTTAAATTTTTATTTAATTCAGTTTTTATTTTAATTTATATAGAATCATAGAATAACCAGGTTGGAAGAGACGCACCGGATCATCAAGTCCAACCATTCCTATCAAATACAAAACCATGCCCCTCAGCACCTCATCCACCCGTCCCTTAAACACCTGACGTTTCTGTGAAAAACTGTTTCCTAACGTCCAGCCTAAATCTCCCCTGGTGGAGCTTGAGGCCATTCCCTCTTGTCCTGTCCCCTGTCACTTGGGAGAAGAGGCCAGCACCCTCCTCTCTACAACCTCCTTTCAGGTAGATATAGAGAGCAATGAGGTCTCCCCTCAGCCTCCTCTTCTCCAGGCTAAACAACCCCAGTTCTCTCAGCCATTCCTCATAAGGCCTGTTCTCCAGCCCCTTCACCAGCTTCATTGCTCTTCTCTGGACTCACTCCAGAGCCTCAACATCCTTCTTGTGGTGAGGGGCCCAGAAATGAACACAGGATTCGAGCAGCGGTCTCACCAGTGCTGAGTACAGAAGGAGAATAACCTCCCTGGACCTGCTGGTCACGCCGTTTCTGATACAAGCCAAGATGCCATTGGCCTTCTTGGCCACCTGGGCACACTGCTGGCTCATGTTCAGTTGGCTGTCAACCAACACACCCAGGTCTTTTTCTTCCAGGCAGCTTTCTAGACAGACTTCTCCTAGTCTGTAGCACTGCATAGGGTTGTTGTGCCCCAAGTGCAGGACTCGACACTTGACCTTGTTAAACCTCATCCCATTGGTCTCTGCCCAGTGGCCCAGCCTGTTCAGATCCCTTTGCAGAGCCTCCCTACCCTCCAGCAGATCCACACTTCCACCCAGCTTAGTGTCGTCCGCAAACTTGCTAAGGGTGCACTCAATGCCTTCATCCAGGTCATTGATAAAGACATTGAACAGGGCTGGACCCAGCAGTGAGCCCTGGGGAACCCCACTTGTAACTGGCCTCCAGCTGGATTTCACACCATTCAGCACCACTCTCTGGGCCCGGCCATCCAACCAGTTTTCCACCCAGGAGAGTGTGTGCCTGTCCAGGCCAGAGGCTGACAGTTTCTCAGGCAGAATGCTGTGAGAAACTGTGTCAAAGGCTTTACTGAAGTCCAGGAAGACCACATCCACAGCCTTTCCCTCATCCAGCAGCCGAGTCACTTTGTCATAGAAGGCAATCAGGTTAGTCTGGCAAGACCTGCCTTTTGTGAACCTGTGTTGACTGGGCCTGATCACCTGGTTCTCTTGCATGTGCTTCATGATAGCACTCAAGATCACCTGTTCCATGACATTCCCTGGCACTGAGGTCAGACTGACAGGCCTGTAGTTCCCTGGATCCTCCCTGTGACCTTTCTTGTAGATGGGCACAACATCAGCCAGCCTCCAGTCCAGTGGAACTTCCCCAGTCTTCCAGGACTGTTGGAAGATGATGGAAATGGGTTTGGCCAGCACATCCGCCAGCTCCTTCAATACCCTTGGATGAATCCCATCCAGCCCCACAGACTTGTGGGTGTCTAGTCAGGCTAGCAAGGCTCTGACCACCTCCTCTTGGATCATGGGAGCCTATGCACAAATTGCAGAGGTAGTATTTCTGCACTCAAGAAAAAGCATTGGCTCAGTGGGACTTGGCAGCATCAGGTTTACGGTTGGATTTAATGATCTTAAAAGATCTTTTCTAACCTAAACAATTCTATGATTCCATGAAATTTTGTCATTCCTTGGCTCTTCTCCTTTAGCTTTGGCTCCAGCCTCTGAAAACAGACTTACTAGAAGCCTGTCAGACCTTTATATAGAGTCCCTCAGGCTTGATACACAATATTTATTTCATTTAGCACTTAATGCTTTTGTTTCTGTGAGTTCCATACTTCTTTTTACTTCCATTCTCAACAACAATTGCTACAGAAAAAGCAAATAAAAAATGTCTGATTGGATATAAAATCACAATACTTGAGGCTTACCATTTGCACCTCAGAGCAACTCAGCCAATCAAAGCTGCTTCCTTTCAGCCTATTTCCTTAGAAGATCCATTAGAAGTCCTTCCCCTCAGTGCAAGAGTTTAACCAGATAATAATGAAATAAAGATAAAGTCTTCATTGCTTTTTTTCTCCACCTTTGGACAGTTTTTGTCAACATTATTTTACAGAGAAGAGGAAGGGTCAGTTATTCTAAGGACATGGAGGTCAAAGGCAGTGAAGGCTGCATTGCAGCAATGGAAAATTAGCAAAAAATGTAAAACTATAATTTGAAGAACTAAAAGCAGTGAATGCTAATTAACTAATCTAGATTAATTGGTCTATTCAGATCTTAACCCTATCTAGTTCTTTGACTTGATTTTGCTAAGTCTACGTTATTTTCCTCTTATTCTGTGTACTGAGTTCCCAGTGCTCTATCTGGAAGCCTAGCTGTAGTAGAACTATTGATAGAGTCATCCTTGTTTTATTTGTATCCTAATTTAGCAGCTAGGAAAAGGTTCCATATGATCCATATGATAAATCCAAACTATTACAGATCTAAATTCCACTTTTTCCCTATGATTTCCGGTGTCTCTTGAAAGAAGGAGGAGGTGAGGAGGACCAAAAGCTCTTCGCTGACATGAGAATGAGATTTTGCAGTTCTTCCTCCTACAAGACTCCACAGTGGGTATTTCTTACATTTTACAGAAAAATTAGATGCTTATATAAAATGTGAATAAGAAAACTCCCTTAACTCTCTAGTTGTAGTTTCAGCACAAGCTAAATATTGATATTTTGGTAAAAGAATTACAATAATTACAAGAATAATTATCTCAGTAATACTTTGACGTGGAACAGAGCACTTGGTAGTAAAGAGCCATCAGAAGCCAATAAAGAGCATTTTGCTCACATAGGAACTATTTTCTCTGACATAAACCTTCCAAATGTATTCGTCAGATGCCTCACATAAGGCAGCAATTAGAATCAGGGTCTTCAGGAAAACTCCTAAGAGATTATGAGCAGTATAATGCTACACCTAATTCTGAAAGCTGAAATTAATGACAAACAGCTGCAGGTAAAGGTTCATTGGGGCACAGAACTCTATGAAACATTGAGGTATCCTCCAGTAAAGCCAATTTCTCACAGAAATAGGCTTTTAATACTATTCCCACTTTATAATCCAAATGTAGTATGCTCTCCCCACTGCTAAGAAACATTTTGATATTTTTACAATGCTTAAGAAGTACCATCATGACTGATTAAACTTATAGTGTGCCAAAATAAATAAAACCTATCTGGTAATTAGGCTTTCTTTTTGAATCAGCTTTTGAAAGGAAATTAGGGTTTCTTTTGCAAAACAAATTAAGACTTTGTTTCTCTATCTGCCTAACTCCCCTTCCCTACCAAAATGTAAATCTATTGACCAACTGTTACAAGACAGAGGACAGTGGTTTAAGTTACAACAAAGATTTTGTTACTTCAAGCCTCATTAAAACTAGCAACTAAAAGGAGGAGATCCAAATATGCATATATATGCATTTATATAGAATCATAGAATCATCATAGAATCACCAGGTTGGAAAAGACCCACCAGATCATCGAGCCCAACCATTCGTATCAAATACTAAACCATGCCCCTCAGCACCTCATCCACTCATCCCTTAAACACTTCCAGGGAAGGTGACTCAACCACCTCCCTGGACAGCCTGTTCCAGTGCCCAATGACCCTTTCTGTGAAAAATTTTTTCCTACTGTTCAGCCTAAACCTCCCCTGGTGGAGCTTGAGACCATTCCCTCTCGTCCTGTTCCCTGTCACTTGGGAGAAGAGGCCAGCATCCTCCTCTCCACAACTTCCTTTTAGGTAGTTGTAGAGAGTGATGAGGTCTCCCCTCAGCCTCCTCTTCTCCAGGCTAAACAACCCCAGCTCTCTCAGCTGTTCCTCATAAGGCCTGTTCTCCAGCCCCGTCACCAGATTCATTGCTCTTCTCTGGACTCACTCATAATTCTCTGATGTGAAGGGAAACAGAAATTCATAAGTTATTGATTGTCTTTGCAATCGATCAAATGTCCATGCAAGCATATATCTAGCACCCTGGCTAGCCACAACACTTCCTTCTGCTGAATGTCATGAGATGACAGAAAACTCAGGCTTAATTTTCTTGGAAGAGTTACAGGACAACATTAAAATCTGTAGGAAATGAGATATTAATAGTTCTATTACTCACAAAATAACTTGCTTTTATTGTGTTTTCTCATGTACTTGGCAGTAAATAAAAATTAGGGAGCATTTTATTGAAATGTGAATATTTATTACTAACATATAGCAAATAGACTAACTATTCCTAGAATAAGTGGACTTTAATGGGGTACTTTCAAAGTCACAGAAAAAGTAATTTCTAACAGTGAGTAGAGAATTGTATTAGAGAAAGGAAGATGGTATTTTTTCAGAAACTAATCCTCCATCTCCTTGCATCACTGCAGCGCTTCTGACTGTAACCTTTCCCACATGTCCTTCTCCATGGTTCCTTGCAACAATCTTAACAGAGAGAGAGAGAGAGAGAGAGTCTGGGTGAACCTATTGTTTGGCACACAAATGAAGAGAGTAATACTGTACTTTGAGAGAAAAAGTAGAAATCTTTTGTGTAGCAAATTAGTTTGTTAGTTATTATTATTACTATTATTATTTTTATAAATTCTTCATGCTATTAAAGAGCTACATAAGTAGTAATATAATTTCTTGGGAGATGGAGTAGCCAGAGAAGGAGCGATAAAATATTCAGCATCATGTTGTTAATGTCTTTTTTTAAATTATTATACCATTTCTTATGTGGCTTTAATGTCAATACACATGGAACAACTATCTACTTATAGTAGATATATGGAACATATATCTACTTCAGTTTGGTAAGAGCTTTGATAGGAGGACACTAACCCTGGAATTATTCGATATGTTACAATTCTAACTTATTTCCTTTCTCCTTCCAAAATGCTGAGATCTCCCTAATGTGTTCCCACATAATCATCCTTATTACCAAAAATTGTGGTTTTCTTACCTAACTGTTAAGCTTCCAAGTTGCTGCTTGGGATTTAGAAATACTGCTCTCACTGACTTAAACAAAATTAGTGAGACTCTATGCAAAGCTTTGAAAATCTAGGTGGAACCGTGAAACACTAATGACTACAACAGTTAGACTCAAATAAATTAAAAGAATTGAACTAATAATGCCAAAGTGCCTCATCAGAATTTCATTACAGTTTCTCATAAAATAAAGAACATTTCATCAAGAAATTTTATTTTGTCCTGACTTCAAATATTCCTTTTTGATGTCTTCTGCCAGCCATGACAAGTAATTCCCACAGCAGTACTGTTTACTGTGTTGTTGCTGTACAACTAGGTAAGCCATTGCGGTATTATCATCAATTCCAGAAGATATGCTCACTTGTATATATATACACATACATATATCTTGAACTTTGAGGAGACAGAAAAACACGGAAAGAAAAATTTAAATTGGCGAACAAGTTGTGAAAATACAATATTTTTCTTAATGTTACAATGCATTTTAGTGATGGGAATGGGAAAACTGATGGAAGAAGAATACTAACTTTTCAATGTGACTTGAAAGAAAAGTTAAACTAAATTTTCTTGGTCTTTCATTATCACTCAAATGACATCTGTAGCTTTTGATTTCTGAGCCTTCCTAGACAGGCATGTTATTAACATCAGATTTAAAATAGCCATACCATGTACATAAGTAAAGCGCTTAAAGTTCATGTCTTCTGGGGGGATACAGTGTTAGAGAAGACAACGTTGGGTGAGTAGCAAGAGTAAGTTCCACGTAACTGGAATGTTTCTGTACCCAATAATCATGTTCTCTAACCTGTATTGCACCACAAACCTTTGCAAATACTTGGAGCACTGCTTATTTGTCACTGGGGCTTATACATTTAATGATGAGATTCATGGGCTACATTGTGCTTCATGGCAGAAGACACTTTTTCTGAAAGACATTAAAATTGTAGCTGGAACTAGCTGCACATTAGCTAGGCTTAGAGGGTTTGATCTTGTGAAAACATACTGAAGCAAGTAACTTTCTTACTAATATAAGCATTTGGGGTCTTGTTTCAGAGAGGCTAGTGATACAAGTGAAGCTCTGCATACTGTTTTACATATATTAAGTTGGATTCCATTGCAAATTAAGTTATTTCTCCCTTCATGTAATCTATTTATTTTTCTTAACTATTCCTCCTAGTTATAGAAGTAGAAAAAAATGTCACTTTAGACAGTAAAAGTCTGTACATATATCTTTGTAATTCAACTAATTTTAAAGTAGCTGACTTCCCTCCTCCTCTTCTGTATTTGTCACAAGATAGAAAATAGAAAGCATTGCTTCTGGACTTAAATTTTCTGTCTTTTTTCATCTTGAGAAATATTTGTCACAAATGGGTTAAAAGCTCCTCAAAGGTCTTCTGACAAAATTGTTGATTTAATTGGGTAAGAGCATTGATAGGAGGACACTAATTGGTGCAGATGGATAGCTAAAAAAAGTCAGTTTAACTCCACAGCAGTCACTAAACAAAGGATTTTGTATATAAACTGCAGTGTTTCCTCCTGAAACAGTTAGTTTCATTCTGGTATTTATTTCCATTTGTACTCATTTTGTTTTTCACTGATTAAACTATTTCACAAATCACCTTGCTATCATTCCTTATAGTTAAGCACTGCTATCAAGTTGTTTTCACTCAATTTAAATATTAAATGCAGTAAAGCATGTTACCACAGAAGAAGTACATGCTTCATTATATGGCAACCTGAAAACATACAATATGCTGTGTTAAAGTGGGTTCAAAACCTGAGAAATATTTTGATTTTTCTCTTGCTGGGCAGCTGAATTTGCTCTATTTCTAGTCTGCCCTGGTCAGTTCTTAAAGTTGTTCTGAAACATTTTGCTTACAGTAAGAGAAATGTTTTATTTTATAAAAAATAATTTTAGACTTCTAAGTTCTAAGTAGGTCATCTTAGTAGGTCTAATTAGATGGTTATTCAGAATAACCTGAGGACAATTAAACTTTCACTAATAGCACTGGTGAAATTGCACTGAAGACAAAGAAATTGTGCTTTAATTTGGCCAGAAATGTAAGTGGAAACAGTACTTCACTATAGAATTTAATGCTCCTTAATGCTTAGAGCTCTGATCTCGAAGTAAAAATTCCCAGTGTTTCAGTGCAAGTTAGCTAATTTGAGTTAATCAAATCCATCTAAAATGAATAAAGGTTACAGTCCTTTTGATAGTATAAGTGCGCCTAGGTTGCTGAAGACCACTGGGCTCCTTGGGTCACTCATCATCCCATTTTTAGGCTACTCATTCTCAGTCCCTCTCTGCCACACTTCATGCCAGAAGGCTGTGCCTGCTCTCACTTGCTACAAACTGTGATGGAGAAGCCTTAAAGGGCTTTATATCATCTCCAAACCTTTGGTGCTGACCCTTAATAGCACACTGATACCTCTGGATCTGTGCTTGGATTAACATAAGGAAGCCTTTGCTGCTGTTGGTGGGGAAAAGAAGTTGTACTGAGACAGAACCAAAATGTAGAAGGACAGGGAGTTGTGTTTATCTGAGTACAAAAGTTAGAAAAGGAAAATAACATTTCATATTTAATAAGTGCTAACTTGTTTAATTTAAGGTTGTGCTCTCACTTTACAAAAAATTTTTTAAAAACTACATAAACATATAGTGAATTCAGCTGTGCTAATGTATATAGATAAAGACAGGCACAGGCAGATACTGATCCGAAGATACTCATAAAGTCAAATAATAACTGTTCTTAAGTGCTGCTATTAAAAATAAAAAGCTTCCATTATTTTTAGTATACAATAATTTTTTTGTTGATTCACACTTATAACAACACACTTCAGACAATTTAGTAAGCTTGTATGCTAAGCTTATCTTAGGAGTACAGCTCCTGTTTTTTCTTAGGCACGACATAAAAAGGAATGCTTTACAATATCCAAATTCCAAAAAAGTTGAACTTTTATATTCCTTTAAACCACTGTTCATAAGTTTATCAGGAAGAAGTATACCTAGAAGAATTGCTTAATTAAAATTCTGTATATGATTCCATGGGGTTTCAATTAACGGAATGAAAACTCACCAAACATCTTTCAGTTTTTTCATTAAAGACAAAGAGTCATTGAAAAAAAATATTATCAAATTTTTTTCTTCCCCACTTTGGCAGCCACAGGAGATGGAAAGCAAGCCCTTGAGCCTGGCCAGGTATACAGCAGCACTTAATATTCTGCAGTTTTCTTCTTATTTTCCCCTTCTAACAGTGGTTAAGGGCAACGACTATCTGCATGCAATTATGTGGTTTGGGGATTTCTAACAGTGACTTTGTTTTAATGTACTTTGATTAAGATCCATGTTTTGAATCTTTTTCTTAACCAGAAGGCTTGTTGTTATTTTTTACTTTTTTCTGCAACAGTAAAAGTATTGCTTTATAATGTAACAATGCTCAAAGGGAAAAAAATAGTTCCTGTTAGTGCTAGACTTTTTCTATTCTGAATTACAAATTTTTCATTATAGTCACAGAAGGACTTGCTCAGTATAGGAAATAATACAAGACAGGAGAACTGAGCCTGTAAGAATTTTGGGGCTGGATGTAATTTAGTCCTTGATAGTGGATGATGGCTGTATGGTCAGTTATCTCCAGCCCACAAAATGTTTGCTCCCATTTGATCTTCCATTTCATTAAATTATTCAACTTCTAGTTCCCTCGTTAATAACACCACCACTTAAAGAGACAGAGAGACAAGAATACTAGCTCCATGCAAACCTTTCTGTTGAATTATGTTTTTAGGTTTCAGTTTGAGAGACAGGGGCATACATCTTCACAGAGATGTCCAAGTTTTCTTCCATTCTCTTCAGCATTTTCAGAGGAAGAGCCATTTTGAGTGTTAATGGATTCATAAAGAAATTAAACCAGACATCCTTTCCTCAAGCTCGATTATGCTCCATGGAATCAGGAAAAAAAAAAAACCACCAACCAGAAATAGGGGTCATATCTGGATGATTCTATTTATATCTGCACTTGTTTTCCATCCGGACTAATTTTTAGGTCTTATGGAGATATATGTGTGTAGAGGTATGATGTATATGACATGCATCAGACCTTACACATTGAGTAACCTTCACACCAAAGTGCTCTACACTGTCCCAGTTTCTTAAATAGCATCTCTTTTTATTCCGCCACTGCCTAGAAACCTTGTTCAACATCTGTGATGTCTGCTGGATTTTGGTTTTCTGATAATTCTGAGATTGCTGAGCATGTAAATAGATTGAATGCATATTTTCTACTCTTTTTATCCCCAGTGTGGCCACATTGCTGAGTTTAGGGTTAAAGTAATTTTACACAAGTTTATCAGCTCCAGTATTAAGAAAAAAATGGACCAACTTAGTGTTTTAAGCTCTCAGAGTTCAAAAGTGAGAATTATAACCAGCTATGCTGGGAACCAGAGATTCAGTGAACTCTAAGCTTTTCTTTAGGCAGAGGAAGCTATACACATGCTTGTCAAGGAGATTAACGAGAAATCTGATTGAGTCTGGAAGACTATTGCTGCAGTGGATTACAAGTTTGATCTTCTCTTTTTTTTCAGGGATAAACAACCTCAAGGGCTAGGACACTGGCACAGAAAAGCAGATAATATCACTGGCTGTGAAGAAAAAACGTGCCATATGGCAGGCTGAAAAAATGAAAGTAAACGAAACTGAAGAAGTCATTTCAATAAAAGTATGGTTATGTACTCGTGTACAAAATCATTATTTTTATTTTTGTATTTATAGATTAACATCTACCCTTTCTCCAACTTCTTGCTATCTTATTTATTTAGACTGCATATTCTTTGGGAAAGGCAAATCTAGTATTAGGAGCATGCATTGAATCCTGGAGCTATCATAGTGCAAATGTTTAGAATAGAGTCAGATTAATAATAATCAGATTAGAGTAAGCACAGGGATAAAGATTTATAGCTATTGGTGGGGTGTGGAATTTCTAAAATGTCATAGTACACTACATAATAAGGAGTGAAGTTCAGGAGAATTTCGCAGTTGACAGAAGAGCTGTATCCTCTAACACTTTGATCTCAAGGTTCACAAGAGTATTCAGAGAATACATACCAAAACCCCAAAATTAGATAAAAAAATAGAGATTTTCCTAACTGATCATTTCCGCCTAGACTGCATGTGTTACCCTTCCTTAAACAGGCCATATCTCTCAATATAAAAACAAAACCCAAGCAATAAATCAAAAAACACAGATAATGATAAGCAAAATTTCAAAATCCTCCTTGATAATATTATATGCAAAAGCTGTCACAAGACAAATCATCATATATAAGTCCTATATATACTTACTAGCAAAACCAGGGATACCTACCTACCCTAGAATAACACCCAAAAGCACTAATTTCAGTGATAGCACATCTGCACTAAATGCAGCTTTCTCACTTCTCAGTGAATGCTTTCCAAGTAAGATGAGGAAAAGGATTCTGATAGTTTTAGCTCTATCCTAAAGCAAGATGATCACTGAATCAGATAAAGTATTAATCTGTTTAAAGCTTGTTACTCTTATTTTGCCAAGGCTGAGATGCTCTGCAGAAAAATGCAGCCAGGACATTTCCTGCCAAGAACCAGACATCTCATGCATGTTTCATAAATATGTTTCTCTACTGAAAACACAAGGATTAAACACTGGTTTAGTTTGCAAAAGCATCCAGCAATGATTTTTAAATAACTCCAAAAGAAATCTTGGCTCTGTTTAAATAAACAGTAAATTCTCATTACATTCAGTATGTGCAAGATTTTACCTCTAATTTTTAGCCACAATACAAACCCTTTTCGATTTTAAATGTGGGTAACAATAAGTCATACAAGTGCACTGAATATAATGATGCCCATTGCACTTGTTAAACTGCCTTTTTACTATTAAGTAAAGTTTCTTTAAAATTTGGGTAGATAAATTAAACCAAGCTTATGTCTGCATTAACCATTCATAACTAAATATTAACTGAAAGAAGATAAGATTCCATTACAAGCTCTGCCATTTCTAACATAACAACACTACACACCAAAATTTTGTGTGAAATAGATCAGTTCTCAAGGAAGCACATTTCAAAGCAACAGGAAAGGCATTTCAACAAAATAACAATGATATATCTAAAAGAGTGTTGATAAAGAGTCCTCCTTTACTTAGAAAATCATAAACTTTATGCAAGAATGGAGAAATAAATATCAACACACTAAGAAATAGGCTTATTGTCTGATACGCATTATGAGCATAACCACTACTGTAGCACCTCACACACCTGGGAACCCAGTGGAGAGAAGATAAAAGGGAAATTTCACTTTTCTGGACAGTAAAATAGTAAAAGAACTGTTCACAACCAACCACTGGGTGACTGCAGTAGCCTCTGCTGCTTTAATGATGCACAGATGCAAGTGCAGCTGGAAGGGCTTGGAGGTCTGGCGCAGTGCACCATTCGGTGGCTTGCTTCCAACCCCAGCAACACAGAGCTCAGCCCTAGAAATCTTGCCTGCTGCTTGCCCAACGTGATTGCCTCTTTTTTAAGAACTGATGTCTGCCTGCAGATTCAGCTGCAAAAGGACATACATCATGCTCATGAAGGAGAGAACACCATATGCCATTTAAATGCCATGGGAGACGAGTGACCTGTAGTGGCTGCAGGCATGCCTCCCTATTAATATGTAACATATTACTTGAAGTGCAAATATTCAAATATATTTCATGTGTGTATACTACATCTATATATAAGACATTTATCGTGTACATGCAAGTAAATAGTAGAAAGAATTTTATACTCAGAACTGTACAAAAATAGCTTTTTCTTTATAATGTACATTTTCCACCATTTGTATTTTTAGTGTGCAAACACACACACAGAAAACTCATGCATTTCTTTTCTTCCATTCAAAACAAAAACTTAAAAACAGTCTCTTCAGTCTTGCCCTTTGAAATCATTAAGTATGTTCTAGTCTGCACAGATTCACAAGGCAGAGGGCAGCACTGCATACCAATAAATGAGACAGCTTATAATAAGCTGGCCTGAAGGCTGGCAGCCACGGCCTTACGGTGTTAGGTAGCTTTATTAGCTGGGCTGATGCAACATGTGCTGCTCATGTGGCTAGATGGCTACTAATGAGAAAAAACAGGATTGTTTGCCCAAAGCAGTACTGATGCAGAGTACAGCATTTTATTGAATAGGTTTTCTTAAGGCATAGGGGATACTTGAAAGGAAACCATATGGCCTTTAACTGATGACATTAGCCAGAACATCCAAGTGTACCTCTTGACAGAAATAAGATAATTTTTCTTCTCTGTTGGAAGCTGTATGTGCTAATTAGTCCTAAGAAAATTAATATATTAAAAATTGCTTAAAAAGAGTAAAGTTTATTTGGCTTAGGAAATAAAATCGTGAATAGTATGCATACTACAGAACTAATAAACCTGAGACAAAATTTTATGCAAAAACAACCTTGCTAAGGTTAAGTCAGTTTGTATGCAAGTATAAAATAGTAAATATACAAAGTTGCTCTGAAAGTCATCTTGAACACCTTGGATTGGTAAAGTGGGTTTTGTGAACCATCCCCATCCAACTGAAAATCCAGTCCTAAAAGGCAAAGTTGGTTTCATACAAAGCAATCACAAAACTCCATTTCACTACAGCGACATGAAAATTTCACCCCAGATGTTTCTGTGTTTCTTACTTCCTCCCTGACTGTAAAATAGTCAATAGACTCTTAATAGAATATTAGGGAACTCTCTTTTAACTTCAACGGGTTTTGCATGTATTTCTGTGGAATATTTTACAAAACAGGTTGGAAGCAAGTGATGCTGTATACCTCACTTCTGAATCTACAAAGATCTCATATCCTTTCTTGGCACTATCAGTCTTTCAGTAGAAAACAAACCAATACAGAATACAAACGATCTTGTGTCTTTTATAGACCCACATTTAAGTCAAATATATTTTATTATATTCTTCATGTGGTGCTAGCTTTTTTTTATTTTAAGATACCAAATCACATACTCATTCAAAAAATTAATAATCTTCAAGCTATTTAATGTACAGTGAGTTCCCTTTTTCAGATACCATTGCAGCCATGATATGATATCCCTTCTTTTTCAGACAGGTCAAGCTTCCACTAATGATCTTCAGTTTGTAGGTAGGTATTTTTGTATCAAGGCAACTTTGTGTTGCAAATTCTACAGAGCTTTATTTGGATCACATAACTTTCTTGCTTACTCAGACAGCTGGGCATTACAGCTATAAAGAGATGTTAATGGGAAATGGTGTGATTTCTTTTTAACACAAAAGCAGACAGTGATTCTAGCATGTCAGGAAGTAGCATAGCCTAACAGAAGGAATGCTCCTGAGAAGCAGAAGATAGATGAGTGAAGAGGATTTCTCAGGCTACTAAGCAGAAATGCTAGCTATCTAGTTGAGGAAGGGATGAGAGAATAAAGACTGAAGACATGACAAATGGAGACCTTAGGCAATATATCTATACACATTTATGTACTGCTGTTACTGAGCTTTTTTCTTTTTCAATAAATGCAACATATGAACAAACAAAAAATCCATCCAATTTTCTACGTCAAAATTCATGTACAAAAACATTCTCCTGTGTCAATAATTTGTAATGGAGGAATTCATTACGGTTCCATTGCACATTTTATATCCTCTGCTTTCCTATGCCTGAGTGAGTAGGCCACTTGTTTCTGTCTCTCAATTCTCCTAGCTTTGGATGTAACAAATCTCTCTTTCTGGAGTCTCAAAAAGCTCATTCTTCTTTCCTATAAAACTCTCTGTTATGACTGTGAAACAAAGCAAAATACATCCAAGCAGAATTTCAGATACACTACTGGATTGTGCATTTTATGTGTGATGTGTACACAGGTAGATAATGAAATATTAAGTCTCATACAGAAGAGTTTCTGAAGCATCCTATTTAATTTTCATGAGCCAGTGAATACAGCTAGATGACTCGCTACTGCTGGGGCAAGCATCTAGCCTAAGGATTAGGAGGTCTATTGCTATGTACAATATAAATCATACTAATCTGCCCGATCACTGCATGCTGTGCTCCATGGTGGAAATATTTCTTTGGCAGAATACTCCAAATTTGAGAATACTATTTAACTTTGTCCATCGTCCTCTATTCAGTACCAGTTCAAGCTCAGGTTATCAAATTGTAGAATTTGTAAAAATTCAGCCAATCTCTACTTCAGCTACCATGGCAGCTAAGCAAGATTTGATTTGATAAGGGAAACAGCTAACATTTGAGTAATCTTTTTTAACCTCACCATGTAAATATTGCGTGGCAGTTTAGATCACCTTTAAACTGGTGGCTTTGGCTTCTTCGGCAGCACCCGACAGCAGGGCGGTGAGTTCTGTGGTGAGGTGGACATTTTCAGGCGGTGGTAGCTCCCCTGAGCCGGGAAAACCCCAGAAAAACGCAGGCGGGGGCGGGGGTCCTGACAGCCCCGACACGCTGGTCCCGCGCGGTGCCTGACGGGAGGGGGCGGTCTCGGCGGCTACCGCGGGAGACTTAAACAGTCCCCCTGGGAGCACCAGGACCTGGAGTACGGCAAAGAGGTGGGGGGTAGTTTGAGCAGGCAGGGCGCAGAGAGGACCTAGAGGCTAGACAGAAGACACCGAGGACGATGGTGGCCACCTGGCAGAAGATTAAAGCTGCTCCATGTGCTGCAGCAAGCAGGATGGATGCTGCCACTCAGATAGAGCCACAGTGGGTGCATGCAGCTACCCAGACCCTGGGCTGCAGGGAGTGTCCCCCTCCCACACCAGCTCGTGCTTCTGTTACTGGCTCCACTTGTGAAAGCTGCACTCGAGTGGGGAAACTCCATAGCATGGTGGAGGATTTAAGGGAGGAGGTAAAAAGGCTGAGGACCATCAGGGAGTATGAGAGGGAGATAGACAGACCAGTGGAGCAGTGCCCTCTCACTAACTCAGCTGCCTGCTGGAGCTGGTGTGTCCAAACACCATCCACCTGCAAACTGCAAGGTTGGGGGAACAAGTGATGGGGAATGGCAGCAAGTTCCTGCCAGATGAAGGAAACCTGCTCCCCTCACCCAGACACCAAAACCCCAGATCCCCCTGGTGAACAAGTACCAGGTGCTGCAGGTGGAATCAACCCCTGAGGGTGAGGATGGCTCCCACAGCCTAGAATCCTTCCCTAGGCTGCACCATCCTCAGAAAAAGATAAAAACATCCTCCATTAAGAAGAAGAGGAGGGTGATTGTTGTAGGGGACTCCCTCCTAAAAGGAGTGGAGGGACCCATTTGAAGACTGGACCTGCTCCACAGAGAGGTCTGCTGGTTACCAGGGGCATCAGTGAAGAAGGTAGCTAGAAAACTTCCTTCCCTGGTCCACGAGGCAGACTACTATCCTCTGATAGTAGTCCAAACTGGTAATGATGATCTAGTAAACAGAAAGACCAAAACCATCAAGAGAGGCTTCAGGGCCCTTGGGAAAATGGTGGAGGGCTCTGGGGCTCAAACAGTATTCTGCTCCATCCCATGGCTAAATAGAGAGGAGCAGGAAGTCAGGAAGAAGAATTTGATTAATGCCTGGCTCTGAGCCTGGTGTGAGGAGAGGGGCTTTGGCTTCTTTGATCATGGGGTGGCTCACGCACCCCCAGGCTTTCTTGCTAAGGATGGAACACGTGTGTCTCCTAGGGGGACTAAAGCCCTTGCTAGAAACCTAGCTAAGCTCATAAATTGAACTTTAAACTAGATGTGAAGGGGGAGGGGGTTGAGACCAGGCTAGACAGGAGTGAACCTGGATGTGGGGCAATGGTGATTTGAGAGGGTGTGCTGGTGAGGACCACCAGTACCTCACCACACAGCAAGTCGGGGAGAACACACCTGGGGGTGCTAAGGGAGATACAGGCACTCTGGAGCTAGCTACTCCAGTTACCAGGCAATTGGGAATGAACTCTGTTCCCTCTAAGAGGGCTGAAGGCTCGGCAGCTCAGCTGAAGTGCATTTACACCAATGCACACAGTATGGGTAATAAGAAGGAAGAGCTGGAAGCTGTTGTAGGGCAAGGAGCCTATGATGTTTTTGCCATCATGGAAACATGGTGGGATGACTCATATAACTGGAGCGCAGCTGGGTACAAACTCTTCAGGTGGGATAGGAAGGGTAGGAGAGGAGGTGGGGTAGCCCTCTTTGTGAGGGAGGACTTGGACACCATTGAGATGGATAGTGGTGATGAGGAGATTGAGTGCCTGTGGGTTAAAATCAGAGGAGCCCACCAGAAGGTAGATTTTGTGATGGGAGTCTGTTACAGACCACCCAGCCAAGGAGAAGCAGCTGATGAGCTCTTCTAAAAATAGCTGGGGTTAGTCTCTAGATCAATGCCTCTCATTCTTATGGGAGACTTCAATCTTCCTGATATTTGCTGCAAGTACAATAGAGCAGAAAGGAAGCAGTCTAGGAGGTTCCTGGAGTGTGTGGAAGACAACTTCCTTGCACAGCTGGTGAATGAACCTACAAGGGAGGGTGCCCTCCTGGACCTGCTGTTTGTGAACAGAGAGGGCCTTGTGGGGGATGTGGCAGTAGGTGGACACCTAGGACAAAGCGATCATGAGATGATAGGGTTTTCTGTTCTAGGTGAAGTGAAGAGGGTGGTTAGCAGGACAGTAGCATTAAATTTCCAGAGGGCAGACTTTGACCTCTTCAGAAGGCTGGTTGGCAAAGTCTCATGGGAGACAGTACTTAAGGGCAAGGGAGCCCATGAGGGCTGGGAGCTCCTCAAAAAGGAAATCCTAGCAGCTCAAGAGAAAGCCATCCCCATGTTCTGGAAAAAAAGCCGACAGGGGAGAAAACCAGCTTGGTTGAGCAGGGACATCTTGAGTGATATGAAGAAGAAGAGAAATGTTTATGGGGTCTGGAAGAGGGGACAGGCCTCTTGGGTGGACTACAGGAGGGAAGTGAGGTTGTGTAGAGAAAAAATCAGAAGGGCTAAGGCTCAACCAGAAATCAGATTGGCAAAGTCTATGAAAGATAACAAAAAATCCTTCTATAAATATACAAATAATAAAAGGAGGACTAGGGAGACGATACAGTCCCTATTGGACGCGGAAGGAACAACAGTGAAAGGGGATGAGGAAAAGGCTGAGGTACTTAATGACTTCTTTGCCTCAGTCTTTAATTGTAAAGAAAGTTGTTCCCTCTGTGTACAAACCCAGGAGCTAGAGGAGCAAAATGAGGCTCCCGTGATCCAAGAGGAGGTGGTCAGAGCCTTGCTAGCCCGACTAGACACCCACAAGTCTATGGGGCCAGATGGGATTCATCCAAGGGTATTGATGGAGCTGGGAGATGTGCTGGCCAAACCCCTTTCCATCATCTTCCAACAGTCCTGGAAGACTGGGGAAGTCCCACTGGACTGGAGGCTGGCTGATGTTGTGCCCATCTACAAGAAGGGTCACAGGGAGGATCCAGGGAACTACAGGCCTGTCAGTCTGACCTCAGTGCCAGGGAATGTCATGGAACAGGTGATCTTGAGTGCTATCATGAAGCACATGCAAGAGAACCAGGTGATCAGGCCCAGTCAACACAGGTTCACAAAAGGCAGGTCTTGCCAAACAAACCTGATCGCCTTCTATGACAAAGTGACTCGGCTGCTGGATGAGGGAAAGGCTGTGGATGTGGTCTTCCTGGACTTCAGTAAAGCCTTTGACACAGTTTCTCACAGCATTCTGCTTTGGAAACTGTCAGCCTCTGGCCTGGACAGGCACACACTCTCCTGGGTGGAAAACTGGTTGGATGGCCGGGCCCAGAGAGTGGTGCTAAATGGTGTTAAATCCAGCCGGAGGCCAGTTACAAGTGGGGTTCCCCAGGGCTCGGTGCTGGGTCCAGCGCTGTTCAATGTCTTTATCAATGACCTAGATGAAGGCATTGAGTGCAGTTTGCAGATGACACTAAGCTGGGTAGAAGTGTTGATCTGCTAGAGGGTAGGGAGGGTCTGCAAAGGGATCTGAACAGGCTGGACCACTGGGCAGAGTCCAATGGCATGAGGTTTAACAAGGCCAAATGCCAGGTCCTGCACTTGGGGCACAACAAGCCTATGCAGTGCCACAGACTAGGAGAAGTCTGTCTAGAAAGCTGCCTGGAAGAAAAAGACCTGGGGGGTGTTGGTTGACAGCCAACTGAACATGAGCCAGCAGTGTGCCCAGGTGGCCAAGAAGGCCAATAGCATCTTGGCCTGTATCAGAAATGGTGTGACCAGGAGGTCCAGGGAGGTTATTCTCCCTCTGTACTCGGCACTGCTGAGACCGCTCCTTGAATCCTGTGTTCATTTCTGGGCCCCTCACCACAAGAAGGATGTTGAGGCTCTGGAGTGAGTCCAGAGAAGAGCAATGAAGCTGGTGAAGGGGCTGGAGAACAGGCCTTATGAGGAATCGCTGAGAGAACTGGGGTTGTTTAGCCTGGAGAAGAGGAGGCTGAGGGGAGACCTCATTGCTCTCTATATCTACCTGAAAGGAGGTTGTAGAGAGGAGGGTGATGGCCTCTTCTCCCAAATGACGGGGGACAGGACAAGAGGGAATGGCCTCAAGCTCTGCCAGGGGAGATTTAGGCTGGACATTAGGAAAAAATTTTTCACAGAAAGGGTCATTGGGCACCGGAACAGGCTGCCCAGGGAGGTGGTTGATTCACCTTCCCTGGAGGTGTTTAAGGCACGGGTGGACGAGTTGCTGAGAGGCATGGTTTAGTGTTTGATAGGAATGGTTGGACTTGATGATCCGGTGGGTCTCTTCCAACCTGGTTATTCTATGATTCTATGATTTAAACACATGGCCATTATAACTTGAGTCATTAGGCAGCTACTGACCTTATTTTCCTCTGCCAGGGACTGATAAAAGCAAACAATTGCAAGAGCTCTGGATACAGAGCAGGCTGGGTGGTGGTTCTCCACTACATGTCCATCCATACATACAAAGAATAGACAGACATTGTGCCACCTGTATAAAACAGCTCCAGGAAAATTTCTCTCTCCTCATTTTGGGGAGATATATATTCCACAGCTTACTTTGTTACATGGCATTACAGAAAAAGGGGCAGGGTCCCTTCTCCAATACTGAATAAGAATGTATTGAACAACTTTTTCCAGTGATGCAGGTGTTTGATTTTCATACATAAAAATAAAATTAGTTTTAAGATGGAAGATACTCTGAAACCTTTTTCCTATTTGAAGGTGGAAGATATGTTTTGTTCAGGTGCAACAATGTAGAACAAGATATAAAATACTACAATCTTAAACTAATATAAACAGTTACTGACACTGAAATCATTAGGAGAAATTATATCAAATCAAAATGCATACAGTTAAGACATGATTCATATATATATGACATTATTTGAATGTTTTATGAGCAAGTCAATCTTTGAAGAATGCCATTATGATGCTATGAAAGCGCATCATTTTCAAAATTAATTATAAACTTGGTTTTATTTTTATTTCACGCTATTTCACTAATATATACTTGTTATTTGTAGTCTAAATTGAGAACATGGAGCAGCAGACCTTTTTCTGCAGTTATTCTGCTACTGGTTTTTTTTATTTTATTTTGAGTAATAATTTAAACCCAATGGAATAGCATGCTTTTCTTTTTACTCTCAATCTAATTCTCACTACATCCTAACGGGCCAAGTAGTCACAGTTTGTGTAATGAACAACTGCATTCCCCAAATAAATGTACAAACTGATGGACATAGAACAGAGAAAGGTCCTTCAGTAAACAAGGAACTTGCTGTAATTGATGTAAAAATTGATACAGCTCCATCTCTCTACTCTGTCACATGTGCATTACTCCTATTTTTCTGTAATAATTCCTGAACTTACCTGGGCAGAGGGAGAGATATGATTTGCACATACAGAAAGCCATTTCAGTAATCCCTGGTCATGTTGAGAACATTGTCTCTATTGCAGGGATGAATTTTCCTTCTCTAAGCTTCCAAAATGCCAGGAAGCTAAACGTTTGACGCATCATGAAGACAAGGACAATATCTGATATAAATTATCCTCTTTAAACTTTATCAAAATCCCATAGACTATCATGAGATGTAAGTGGTACTAGAGTAGGAAGTTTTACATTGGGATGAAATTGTTTCCTTCCTATTGGCAACAAGTTAAGCTCTTTTCCTGCTCTCAGTCTAGGGAGGAAGTAGGGGGAGAAAAAAGGAAAAAATAAAAAAGAAGAGTTGTTGTCAGTACTGAGGAAATATTATTATATTCAACTCTATTTTCAAACAGCTAGGATCAAACTCTTCCTTCAGACACACTGGTGCTACCCCATTAAATTCCAGCAGTGGCACCATTGGTAGAGAAAGAATGGCACTCAGATTTTTCACCATTAAGTAATCCGTTTTCATTACCTTCTCAGCAGTTTGTTTCATTTGCCTGCAGTAAAGAAACTAAAATTAGAAAACATTTCATGTTCATCGTTAGTTTACTTCCAATGTGATAAAAAACAAGTATATAAATTCGTCTATTGGACTATGCCTTGTGCAGTTCTACTAAAAAAGTTGTCTTTATACTACAGTGATGAACTGTAAATGGTGTACTGCATTATTTTGTCCAAAGTAATTCAAATTAATGACCCTAGAAATATTATTTGAAGTGTCTAAGTTATAAGGCATTCCCAATAGTCATGAATATTACCAGCAGAATTTCTACATCAGGATCACTGACAAGCAGGTCCAGGATAACTACGTCAACAGAAAACCAGCAGTGGCAGGCACAACGCTATGTTGCGAGAATAGCAATCAAATCTTTTGTACATGGCTCATTAACAAGACATGCAGGCCAGACCTATACTGATCATTCAGAAAAAAATCTGCCACAAACTGGAATACAGCAGCTGTATCCATCTCAGTCGAAACACAAGACAGCAGAATATCATTCTCAGATAACAACCAACATCTGCTCAAGTAAAATTAAATGTCACTGTCTTAATGAAGGATCTCAGTTTTCTTATTAGTGATGGGATTTATTTGTTTCATAAAAGTTAACAGCCAAAGATGAACATTAGAAGCTAGAATCCTAAATATCCAAACTGCAATCATTTCTTCATGCTCTCTTCAAGGAATACTATCTTTGCCTTCACAAAGAAGAAAAAAGTAGAAGATGGCTTTAAAGAAGCAGCTTTAAAGATAAAAGATTTGAAGAAAGTGGTTGAATATTTTAACAGACAGAATATTGCTGAGCTGTTAAAACAGTTCTCTTTCAGCAGCTGTACACTACAAAAATGCAAAGAAACATACTGGTTACCAATCAACCATTACCAAGCAGTTATAAACTAAGGCCAAGCATATGTTTTGGTTTTACACAGAATAAATGGCTCCTGTGTTCCCTAGGGAAAATCACAGTCAAAAAAAATAAGTGAATAGGAATTGTAAGGCCTTGCAGGACTGGAATTTTATTAATAAAAACAATACCTGAAATAACAAAAAAAAGAACCACAGACTAAAAAAGGGGCATTTGTATGGTGAAAAAAAAAAAAAATCCCCAAATATAAGCCCCTTCTCACTACTGAAGAAATGGAACTGGAACAGGCTACCAAGGGAGGTGGTTAAGTCACCTTCCCTGGAGGTGTTTAAGGCACGGATGGATGAGGTGCTAAGGGGCATGGTTTAGCGTTTGATAGGAATGGTTGGACTCGATGATCCGGTGGGTCTCTTCCAACCTGGTTATTCTATGATTCTATGAAATAGTAACAGATCAGAGAACTGAATTACTAGAATACATCTTATCAACAAATACGTTAATTATAAAGTCCCAAGAGTTGTGAAACTTAACTTTTAGGGATTTGAAAACACACCTTGTCATCCTACCAGTAAAGTTGGTAAATTTCAATTCTTCCTTGTCCCAAAGCTGAAGATTCAAGTAGGTGCTTAATTTCTGTCCACAGAATAATTTAAGATATACTTAAAGTAGGCAATGCAGCCTTAAGCCTCTATAAGTGTGAGAGTTCAACAAGAAAAATGCCTAGAGTCAAAAATAGCACAGTATGTTTGGATGAAAAGAATGTGCTATTGGTTGAGGACGGAAGCCATGGTAAATACACAGCATTCTTCATTTGACTCAGTTTCTTTTTGGAAATGATGTAACATTTTTCAGTCACTGAATATTTCAAGTATTAAAGATTGAAGAAAAAACAAATTTCTTGATATTTATTGGTTTTAAGTTTAGCAGGTAACAGCAGCTATTGTCTGTTACCATTTAAAATAGGGCAGAAGCATACTCACAAATGAAAAAGCAGCGAGTGTCCCCTCAGAATAGCGGATCTTTGGACTGAAATATGAGTTTCCACTTAAAAGACTTAGTTTTGTGTATTTTCAGCAACAATTGTGGTGCTGTCAGAAAGAGGAAACAGTATCGAATGAATCACTTTTTTGCTTTCCAGTTAATCCATGTTTAAAGCCTTGACTAGCCTGAGTACTTGTCAAATATATGTTGAAATATGTCAGTGCAGACAATTTATTTTATCTTGAGTGCCTTTATTAACAAAAACATGGGTCTATGCTCTCCTCAGATGTGACCAAAGGGAATACCGTTGTCTTGCCTTACTAAGAATCAGGTTTACTTCCTGGGTATTGATCTTCCTTAACATCAAGTAAAATGATCAGCATTTGGAAACCACAGTAATATCAGTAAAATCCAAACCAACTACCAAGTTACAAGAACGCTTCCCATTTTTACACAATATGCTTTTAAAACTGAAGAACAAAAAGTGTTGCAACTTGCTAAATGATCTACTTGCTAAAAATATTTGAATTCAGATAGCAACCACAGTCCCCAAGGAGGCTTACAGACTTTGCCCACTACTGTAAACATCATCTCTATTGTAACACTCATTTTCTTCTCCAGACTCCATGAAAGTCTCTCAAATAAGCAAGTAAAAACTGCAAGTAAATCCACCATTTTTGTAAACGAGGATAATCTGAACTGTTAACCAAATAAACCAAATTCAATTGACCTAAAAGATTTTTCCATATCAAATATGATGTCTTTGTAAGTGTTTGTGATTTTGCAATCAATTATCACAAAATAGTTGTTCAACTCCAGCAAAAGTTCTTGCTGCTTAGTTTCTTTGAATCAACCCTTACTGTTCAAAGAGCAGCTATGGTTATCTCCATTCCAAGGTAGGAACATCTGCACTCTGTCAGTAGTTCAGAATTATATTCTTTTCCAGGAAAACTTCAGATGTTCACAGAAAAGTGCAAAAAACCTATTGTAAGTTAAGAGTCCTGCAAACATATTGTCTTTTTGTCTCCCAATACAGAATCCAGCCAGCTACCAAAGTATGAGAAATTGCCCTGTTTGGAAGCTGTTTTTGTTCTTACATGAAAATCTAATTATTTCTTGAGTTGTGTATCCTGTTCTGCTTATAGTTTGTTTCCCTTCCTTAAAAGGATGATCCACAGGAAATCTTGAATATCTTCCCAAGATTTTACTTTTTAAATATTTAAGATTGACTTCTTGTTTATTAACAAACTGCTTATGACTTAAAAAAAAAACCTAAGTAAAAACCCCCTCTTTTTAGTCTTTTTCTTCCTTTTCCCTTCAGCAACATATGGCAATATCTGTTGCCTTCTTGCTTGACAATGACTTGTTAGCACTGACTTAGGTCTGCTATCAAAACGTTTTAAAGTGGCAAGTAGAAAAGCCATTAAAAAAAAAATCTATATATATATACACACATCGATATGTGCTTTCAAGTTCTTGCTCTTTGGCACACTGCAAGAAGATGCAATTATTTCTCTAAAGTCAACAGACCGAGCATAAAGCTTATCAAGATAACCTGCTTTCTTGTCAAGGAAACATGAGTTGGCTTCTGCTTATTATTTGACCAAACACAGAACAAACTGTTAATAGGACGATATTTTCATTTTGCAAAATCGGAGTAAAGAGTAGACATTTCAAGTTTCAGATATTTATTAAGCCTCATCAAAAAACTTCCAAACATGTGATCAAGTGCAGTATGAGGAGGCAAGTTTGACTATTTCCTGGATGATTAAGCACGACAATTGTGCGGACAGCTTCCGGAAGACCTTTCTGTGCAGCCATGGAGATGAGTTTGCTGTTTAGAAGTCAGGGCGATCCTTTTTCAGTCTACTGTAGTCTACATTAACAGAGTAGAACTAGGAAAGAGAGGGAGGAAAAAGATGAATAAGGAGCTTGACTATTCATTTTCCATGGTATTAACCAAAATATATGCGTCATTTGAACTCACATGAGGAAACTGAAGTCATAGTTTGAGTCTGTACACTAGACAATAATAAATGCACAAATAAAACTTTGAAGAGGAGTAACTTTTTAATATTATTGTCATTCCACACACAGTAGTAGAAGTTCTGCATTTAAAATAAGGTAGCAGTCCTATCTACAACTAGAGAAAAAACTCAGTACTTTTTGTTGAATACCCAGAAATAAAAGTCAATTTATAGAAGTTCTTACAGAATATAGCTGAGTTTATCCCTTTTGCTCAAAATCAATATGCTCCTGTGTACCGAAGGCAACATCTAGCTTGCCAAATGGCATAAAGCATGGTGTATGCGAACAGATAGTGTCACAAGGGAACATTTAGAGAAGTGCTGCAAAAACCATGTTTTGTTAAAGTAACTGTATTTAGAACTGCAAAGTATGACAAGGAGGAAGGAAAGCAATAATAGATCCTTTCATACTATCAGTTTGTATTAGTAAAGCTAGATTCCACTAAGGGCAATTAAAACTACTCCAAATAGTCACTGAGGAGAATGAATTTACAGAATAAAAGCATATTTTGCCACCCCAGCCTCACTTGACATCAAGGACCTGATGCTACAATTTTTGTGTTTAAAAAAACCAAGTGAGATATATTTATCTATGATCTTGATTACTTTCAATTATGCCCAAATTTAATTCTATTTCCTTTTAACTTCTTCAAAAAACCAAAACAGCCTACAGCACAACATTCAAACTACAGCTTCCTGTGCAACTCCTACAGGAATTACAAGGTCTTTTCTTTGGGAAAACTGAGGAAGTTGATATGACAAAACAGAAGGAAAACAATTTCATCAAAAGTTAAAACTCGTTATAAAAGAGGTTTTGACCAAGTAATTATTCTCAATTTAAAGTATCTGCCTTTCCAACTTAGGGTATCTGCCTTTGCACTTCCCACAGTGCAGATTTGGAGAAAAAATCCCCAATAAGACACACACCCAAATACGGTAAACCCTGAGGCTGTGTTTGCATGCTATGACAGAAGGGGAATGCTACACAAGGCACGCGCTCTTTAAAAGCATTTGTGCTGTGCACTATGTTGAATTTGCCTCTTTTAAGAAACAGCAACATTCCAGAAGCAGCAACAAAAAGTATTATGTTCTTCCTGGACATTTAGGGGAACCACAACATATTTTATTTTGAAGTATGAAGTCCTTTTTTGCTGTATTTCAAGCCATGGTACTGAATGGACACTAGCTTTGAAAAAATAGTAGGTATGCTTTTTTTCTCAGCTTGAGGATAATCTTAAAATATTTTTAAAAGAAATCCACTAAAATATCCCATTAGTATGATAAAAACATGATTTCTGTTAACCACCAAATGTTTGACATACCTTTGCACGCTTCCTCACTAGTTCTATGAAATAATTTGAATATTACTTAAAGAACATTTCTATTGCATCCAGTTACTTACAGACAATTATTTTCTTTTCAAACAATCAACTGTAGAACTGAATTAGTGTTTAACACTGACATTTTCCTGCTTTGCTCCTCATGAGTAAAGGCCAACAGTTTAGAGCTTAGAAAGCTTTAGTTGAGAACTCTGAAGCTTTTTTCCTTCTCTCTGTAGTTTATATCTGAATATTATTAGCTAGTACAGCCTTCTTCCTGCACCTAA
Source organism: Phaenicophaeus curvirostris (assembly GCF_032191515.1). Taxonomy (NCBI): domain Eukaryota; kingdom Metazoa; phylum Chordata; class Aves; order Cuculiformes; family Cuculidae; genus Phaenicophaeus; species Phaenicophaeus curvirostris. Next base: position 28,912,459 of record NC_091397.1, read on the forward strand.
TTCCTCCTTCTCTTACAATGCAATGTGTACAACTGCTTCCATATAGACTCCTTTCAACCCATTATTAACCAGCTCTAGCAAAGTTTTAAACTCAAACTGCTCTGAGTTCTAGAGACAAATTAACGTTGCACAGCAGAGGAAATATCTTGCTCATTCAGATACTTTCCAATATACTCTAACATCCCAAAGGAATAGACTACACCTTTGACACTATGTTTCCTAAAAATCGCATTTTTCATTTTACCTTGTACTGGTCACTGGGAGACAGTTTGTTCCAAGGTTCTGGATTATTTTTCTTGTCCCAGCTATTGAAAGAAATGCAAGATATGACAACACATAAGAGAATAATACTACCTTCAAAATAAATAAGATTCATGCGTGGACTGTGATTATTAGGCCATGGAGAGTCACCCACAAAAATAATTTGCTAGAAGAAAAGATACAGCCCGTTGCCAGCAGTCTCTAAATAGCGTATGGTAAACAAAGAAATCTCCAAACCAAGGAAATCTCCACACACTTGGTGCCAGTGATACTGGCGCAGGACACTAACAACTCAAGAAATATAAAGACCAAGGCAGCAAAGTTTACTTTAATATACACAGCAAGAGAACTGGTTGATGAATAATTCATTTGCTGTGAATTATTTTATACATACCAGACATCAGGGTTGAACATTGCCAAACGCATGAGATACAGGCCAGCACCAATGCCTCCAGATCCAATGATCACAAACAGAGGAATCAACTAGAACAAAAAAAATAAATAAATAAATTAAATGTCTTATCACAATATAACAAAACAGCATTATAACATAGCATTTCTGACTAAAACAATAACAAACCAAAGCGCAAGCTCACAGACTTCAAACCACAACACACAGCCCTCTAAAGCCCTGACATAAGCTCCCTGTGTGCAGGACATCCCTGAGGCCAGGGAACTAGCACCTACGAAGAGGCAGACATGAAGAAATGCCAATACATGCAGAACAACCAAATGCCCCATAACAGCACCTTTCCAAGAAACAAACATCAGTCTGCCCAAAAAGAGCCCATATAATCTGTACCTCTTATCATAAAGTAAGAAAACGGGAGCGGAGGAGTGTAGGGAAAGAGATAATAAGATTGGAAGAGCCTTGCTGCTTCGACATAAGAAAGGCCCACAAAAACTACAAATAAAATGGGAACTGACTGTGTCTAGACCATCACAGAAACACAGAATAGTTTGGCTTGGAAGAGACCTTACAGATCATCTAGTCCCAACCCCTCTGCCATAGGCAGGGACATCTCCCACTAGAGCAGGCTGCTTAAAGCCCCATCCAACCTGGCCTTGAACACCTCCAGGGATGGGGCATTCACAGCATCCCTAGGCAACCTGTGCCAGAGCCTCACCACCTTCATCGTGATGGATTTCTTCCCAATACCTAATCTAAATTTACCCGCTTCCATTTTATAGCCATTCCCCCTCGTCCTACCACTACAGGCTCTTGTAAAAAGTCCCTCTCAAGCTTCCCTGAAGGCCTCCCTCAGGTACTGGAAAGCTGTTATAAGCTCTCCCTGGATCCTTCTCTTCTCCAGGCGGAACAAGCCCAACTCTCTCAGCCTGTCCTCACAGCAAAAAGGCTGCATTCCTCCGATCCCCCCTGTAGCCTTCCTCTGGACCCATTCCGACAGTTCCACATCCTTCTTATGCCGATTCCAGAACCGCACACAGGACTCCAGTGCGGAATAGAGGAGGAGAACAACCACCCTCGCCCCCCCTGGCCACCGGCCCCGACCTGCCCACAGGCCGAGGAGCTGGGCGTCCCTAGGCAAAAGAGACAGAAGAGCAAGGAGGAGAATGGGCCAGGCACTCACGCTGGGATGCTTCTTGGCGTGGGTGACAATAACGCGAAACATGTCAGCAGCGGGCGCGGGCGAAGGTCTCGCTCCCTCCCAGGCTCCGTCAGCCGCCGAAGCCCAATGTCACGCGAGGTCCCCGGCGCCGCAGCCCGGATGTAGCCGCCCCGCCGTTCGCCTGTTGGCCTCGCGCCGGCTCCGCCCAGCCGCCCGGGGATTCGCCGCGCGCACCTCAGCTCGCCGAGTAGGCACCTGCGCGGGCAGCCATGGGCCTCGGACAGCAGCCTCCCCGAGTGGCGCCCGCCCTTCTCCCAGCTCACCAGAGAGCCAGGCTGGTGGAACTTCGGGGTTCGCGCAGAATTCAGAGAGAGCTTTGATTTCCAAGTGTAGCGCGCACGTAGAATCGTAGCATATCGATGTTATAAATAACTACACTGCCAGGTCAATTCAGCAGCGAAATATTTTATTATCCGGGGATGGGGAGCTGGGTAATACAGCGCTGGGTGCGCAGGGAACTCCTGCTCTACCAACACGCACGCTAAATCACCTTGGCCACACCTTTTTATGCATTTGTTCTCGTGCATACTCATTTGGCTTCAGGAATATTGCAATGACCTTCGAGAATGTTCCCTCATGCATATTCATTTAGTCTCATGAATATTACAGTCACCTTCGAGAATGTTCCTCCATGCATGTTCATTTAGTTTCGAGAATGTTCCCTCATGCATATTCATTTAGTGTCATGAATATTACAGTGACCTATGAGAACGTTCCTTCCCCTTCGTGCACCCGGCCTCTCCTGGACCACCCAACAGCTCCTCCCCGAGGCTTCGCGAACACAAGGCACCCCCCATCCTCACACAACACCAGTCTGCAAAATCCAAAACAGCTAAACCCCACAAAATTGTTAAACCACAATTTTTGTCAAACACTTAAACTTGAAGATAAACATTCATAACTTCACAATTGCCACCATTTCCTGTCTTGTTGACACTAATCTCTTTAATATCTATTCTCACATCGAGGCCATGGGCAGGGACACCTCCTACTAGACCAGGCTGCCCAAGGCCCCAACCAACCTGGCCTTGGGATGGGGCATCCACAGCTCTGGGCAACCTGTGCCAGTGCCTCACCACCCTCATTGTGGAGAAGTTCCTCTTTATGCCTAGTCTAAATCTGCCCTCTCATGGGAGGAATAGAAGGATGGACATCAATACAGTTATTCCTAGGATGATCCCTTTTAACCCTCCAAAATTCCACCAATTGTCTTTCCACCATTTATCAACGTTAATTCCGTTCCAAGTTTGGGCAGGCACATGAGCAATTTTTTTCATGTCGTCTACTAGCTGTTCAATGGTTTTTTCTTCGTCATCAATCTGGAAACCACAGTTAGTGACATTGAATTTCCCACAGACTCCTCCTTCTTGGGCTAGGAGGTAGTCTAAAGCTAATCTATTTTGATATATTGCTGTTCTTATTTTTGTATTTTGTTTGGCCAGCAGGGTGAGGGCATCGCCTGTTTTATTGGTAATAATTTCTAGTACAACCTGTAATCTAATTATTCGGTTCAGCATGTATATAGGTGTTCAATATCCCCATGACCCATCCTCAGCCCAAGTAGCTGGATCATAGTATGCAATGATTCTTTCAGGTGGCCATTAGTTATCCTTCCAATTTCCTATTGCCAATTCTCTTTTTTCACGACTTATGTAAACTGGTACACCCAACTTTTCTCCTTTAACGGTAACAGGAGAAAACTAGGTCTTATAGTTCCTAATGTACATGTGCCAGTCCAATTAGGTGGAAGTACGGAATAAGCATACTTTCCACATATCCAATACTGCCCCCAGGGAGCTTCTCATTTTTCATTTAAGCCCTTTCCCAAAGTCCAATCCTTTCCTTCTTTAGCTAAAGTTTGTGGTGTTCCCCAAATTATCCAATTTGATTGAGTATCATTCCATGCATATACTCCTTCACACACCAAATCTCCTACTGGTCTTTTCCCTGTCGGCTTTTGCCAACACGTCCTACCGATGATACTGGTTTGGAGAGTCCATTGCTTAGCCCTCCCTGGGTCAGTATTGTTCCATAGGCTAGGATCCAAGAGATTTGACTCTCAAGATTCCCAAGGCCATCGCTCCCCCATATTGGTCCCTCCACACACGTAACAATTGGTGACATTTAAAGATGTAGCTATGTTTTCTGTGAGATTTGTAAACAAGTTCTGGGCAACTGAGGGAATTTCATATTCGACTCCTGTGGCCATTTCCTGATAAAATGAATGAAATACTAGTTTGTTTTGCTCTTGATCTCTACGTTCTTCTTTAACTATAATGTTAATTATAGTTCCAGGATCCTTTCCCCTACCTTCAATCTGTATACCATAGATTGTTTCCTTTCTACCCATTAAAACTTCTGGATTATATATAGTAAAATTTACAGGAGTACAACTAGTGGCTGTGCAATTTGAAAGACTTATGGCCTGCGTCAATTGTGCCTTCAGTTTCCCAGAGTTCTGATCAAGAGATGTTTCTGTAGGACTTTTATCCCAAGTAGCCCATACAACACAGTCCCAGCCAGGATAATAATTCCAATCTTCAGCATTATAACATGGGCCATAAGGGTCACACATGTACTTATTACCATTTATGTAATAATGCCTCCAGCTCGGGTCTCCACAGTTTCCCTGTATCCAAGCATTTTGGTCTATGGCTTTGCATACATCAAATATTATTGATATAGGGCTTTTGACATTGATAATTTCTGTCTTTGCTATTAAAATCCCTTCCCCTAATTTCCAAGTGCCATTTGTTGGGATTCGTCCAGGGGTCATAACAGACAATTGATCCACTAATATTACACTGGTGATAAATAGTCAAATTCAATTTACAACTTTCAGTTTTGGTGCCTGTACAAATATAACGGGTATGGTATACCAATGTCTGGGTAATTACATTTCCCTGTCTTGTTTCCTTTATACAAGAGGTGCATTTTGATTCCACTCTGGATGTAGTGACTAGTAAGAGTATGACTAAGGTCATTTCTCTTAAGTGAGGTCCAGTATGGGATCCATTTCCATATCCAAGAACTATGGGTTTGCCTCCCATGTTGGACTGATTTTAGGCAAACGGTAATCCCAATCTGGTCTTGCCCTCACTCTCTGAACTGTGTCGCTTGAGTTCGATTGTACTACCCCTGAAACTGTTTTTAGTTCCTTACCAGTCTTGCAACAGTAAATTCAAAAATGTGTGCCCGCCTCATAAATCGATACCCTTCAACCAAATATTACCTGCGTCACCCTTGTGGCCACAATGTGCTATCACATATCCACAAAATTTACATGGTTCAATATTTGCTGTCCTGTTTCATGTAAATACAAGTTTAATTACTCATCGGTGTCTTCCGTAAGGTTATTCGTGTGTCCCCTGGCAATGATGTTACAGTCCATTCAGTGTGTGGCTTCACTGTTCCTTTAATCCTGGTTGCGTGGGTCCACCCCTGTTCAGCTGTGCAGACCGCTGTTTCTGTAACTAAAAGAATGAGAAAAGGACCTTCCCACGTTGGGGTCAGGCTCTCTTCTTTCCAACACTTTACTAATACCCAATCCCCACATTTTATCTTATGAATGCTCATCCCTAATGGTGTTGATTGAGCAATCCATCCTAGTTTGTGCATCTTATTTAAGCGTCTCGCTATAACTGAGATGTATTTTTGTATTGTCATAGCCTCAATATCTGGAGTCGTAATCAGCCCCATACGCAAATAAGGTAATCCGTATAAAATTTCATAGGCAGATAGGCCTGTATCACTACGGGATTGAATTCAAATATTTAGTAGCGCTAACGGTAAGCATTTTACCCAAGACATCTGCGTTTCAATCATCAATTCAGTTAATTGTTGTTTAAGAGTTTGATTCATTCGCTCAACTTGTCCTGAACTTTGGGGGTGCCATGGGGTATGGAAGTTCTGTCTTATCCCCAGTGCACGCACTACTTCTTGCAAAACTTTTGACGTGAAATGGGTGCCTCTATCAGAATCAATAGCATACACCAACCCAAAATGAGGAATTATCAATTCTGATAGTATTTTTGCCACAAATTGGGCTGTTGCTTGGGTGGCTGGAAAGGCTTCAACCCAATGAGTTAGTTGATCCACTGTAACTAATATATATTTCCATTTACTTACCTTGGGTAATTCAGTATAGTCAATTTTAATCCTTTCGAATGGTCTATAAGCCAGGTCCCTGCCACCCAAAGGTGTTTTCCTCATTGCACCTTTATTTACTTTTTGGCAGATAGGGCACGCTTGGGTTATCTGTTTCGCTATTTCAAAAATCCCTATGCTTCCAAAATATTTTAAATATTGATTGCACAGTGCCCTCGTTCCCCAATGGGTTTGCTCATGCAAACTATTTAATATTCTTTGAGCTACCGATTTTGGCAACATTTCTCTCCCATCTGGCAAAATCCATTTATTCTCCCGTAACACTGCCTAAATATTGCATTCTCTTCATTTCCCCTGGTGTAAAGGAGAGAACATTAGTTATTTCTGTGGTTTTGGTTAATTTAAGAGGTTTTGTCTGAATGGGAGATTCAGCCCTCCTTGCTGCTTCTTTTGTTTTTTGATCAGCTAAATTATTGCCTCATATTTGAGCTGAAAATCCCCACTGATGTCCCGGGACGTAGACAATGGTGATCTCTTGAAGGCCTTTTAACGCTTCTAAAGTTAAGGTTATCAATTCTTCATAAATCAAAGTCTTCCCCCAGGTGTTCATAAATCCCCTTTCTTTCCAGATCTTTCCGAAGGTATGTGCCACTCCATATTAATATTTTGAATCAGTATATATTGTACCTCTTTTCCCTTTTAACAATATTAATGCCCGATAAAGAGCATATAGCTCACAGGCCTGGGCTGACCAACTGGCACTTAAGTTTTCCACTACCTAGGGTAGTCATTCTTTTACCATCTATCACAGCGTACCCTGAATTTCATTTCCCATTTTCCACACTGGATGACCCATCAATGAAGTATCTCTCACCTTCAGTCAGCTCTACATCACCTAAATCTGCTCAAATTTTTGTTTGTAAGTCATTTAGTTCTATACATTCATGGGCTAGATCATTTATACCACTTGGGTCCCCATATAAAAAGTTGGCCAGATTCAGGGCCGAGGTAGTTTTTAGTTCTAGCCTTGGTCCATTTAATAAGATTGCCTCATACTTCAAGATTCTGCTATCAGTTAGCCATCTTTCAGCCTTTTGGTGCAACAAGGTCCTAACATTGTGAGGAGCATATACTATTAAGCTGCTTCCATATGTGATTTTTCGGGCTTCCTCTATTAAGACAGCAGAGGCCACAATAGCCTGTAGGCATATTGTCCATCCTTTACTTACTGGGTCTAACAATTTAGAAAAATAGGCTACTGGTTTCTTTTTATCTCCCCAGAATTGAGTTAAAACCCCATATGCGGCTTGATTCCTAATATTCACAAATAAATGAAAAGGCTTATTAATATCTGGGAGGCTTAAAACTGGGGCCTGAATCAGAGTTTCTTTCAGAGCTTCGAATCACAGCTTATCCTCTTCTGTCCATTTTTATCATCTCTAGTATTAACTTTTCATACAGAAATTTTACCTTTGGGGTATATTCTGGTATCCATTGCCTACAATACCCCAAGAGCCCTAAAAGTTGCCAACTTCTTTTTTACTCTTTGGGATTCCTAGAGATAAAATCCCAGAAATTCAATTTGAATCTAGCTTTTTGACTCCATGACTTATCCAATGGCCCAAATATTTTACTTCCTGTTCCATAAACTGAAGTTTGCTTTTCGACACCATTAATCCTTTTTTCCATAAAAAGTTTATCAGGGCAATTGTAACTCCCCTTACTTTGTCCTATGTCCTTCCAGCTACTAGTAAGTCATCCACATATTGGATTATTTTTACCCTATTTGTTTTTTCAAATTGTAACAATAATTCCTCCAATGCTTGGCCAAATAGGTTAGGAGACTCTGTAAATCCCTGGGGTAAAATCATCCACCTTAGTTGTTGTTTTCGGCCCGTATCCGGGTCCTCCCACTCAAACACAAAGAGATCTTGGCTATATTCTTCCAATGGGCATGCCCAAAATGCATCTTTTAAATCTATCACACTATACCACTGGAATTCTGGTGATAACTCACTTAATAAGGTGTACGTATTTGATACAGGGAACTGGGTGATTGTTCTCCTATTTACTGCCCTTAAATCTTGCACCAGATGGTAGGTGCCATCATTTTTCTTAACAGGCAATATGGGCATATTATGAGGGGACATACAGGGCTCCAGAGTACCCTGTTGCAATAATTTTTCTATTACGGGTTTTAGTCCTTTTCGTCTCTCAAGGGAAATGGGGTATTGTTGAATATGAATGGGTTGTTCTGGGTCTATAATAGTAATTTTAATAGGTGGCATTTGGATCTTTCCCATATCTCTAGGACCTGCCCAGACTTGAGGGTCTATTTTCTCCTAGTCTGTTTCTGTTAATTTCATGATTTTCATCTCATTTACCTATATAAGGCCCTCACTTGGTATTACCCCGATACCTAAGGCTACCATAAGGTCTCTTCCCAATAGATTATAACCCGCTTGAGGGACCACTAATAAATCACTAACCACATATTTAGCTCCTGTCTCAATAAAAACATCTTTTATTATTGGTACTTTAAATCCTTCCCCTTTTGCTCCAGTTACTTCTAATGTTTCAGTCCCAATTTTGCAGCCCTCAGGGACCTTCATAATTGTGGATTTTTTGGCCCCTAAAAATTCCCATATTTCCCCCTGGGGTCCTATTTTCAATTTTATCAAGGGCTTTCCATTTGGTTTTGACCCCAGGAGGTAGAGCCCCTGACCCCCCTATTGTTCTTGTGCTTGAAATACTTTTTTGTCTCTCTTTCTCTCTAAACAATCCACTATCCGGTGTCCCATTTTCTCACAATAAAAACAAGGACCAACAGGGACAGGGGGCCTCCCCCCGTTTTGATGTGGTTGACCACAAAGGCGGTAACTATTATTGCCCCCTGGTGGTGGTCCTGATCTTGTCCCTATCGGATCTGGAGCTTTATTACAAATTCTTGGAGGTGTTTGAGACTCACGAACAGCGGCCACTAGCACTTTTGCTTTTGCCTTTGCCTTTTCCTCGTCCCTCCGGACATACACTTTCTGTGCCTCCTGCAGCAGTTCCTGTAATCCTCGATCTTGCCAATCTTCTAGTTTCTCTAACTTCCTCCTTATGTCTATCCAAGATTTACTAACGAACTGGGTTTTAAGTAATACTTCCCCAGCAGGAGAAGTAGGATCAATTCCTGACTATAAAGCCAGGTTTTGTCTCAATCTCTCTAACCAATCTGTTGGTGACTCATCTTTCCCCTGGGGCTCACTAAAGGCTTTGCTGATGTTCTGGCCTCAGGTTACAGCTTCTTTAATTCCCCGAATTGTAAGACTGCACAGATCAGACATCTGCTGTCTGTCAGTCGGGTTATTATGATCCCAGTTAGGGTCTTGATGAGGCCATTTTTTGTCACCCAGGACTCCACTCTGGTTTTCCCGTTCCCACAACCTAATCCCTGCCACACGGATCATTTCCCTTTCTTCTTGACTGAATAAAATACTTAGTATGGACTGAATCTCATCCCAAGTGTATGTATTGGGTCCCAAAAACTGGTCTAACCTTTCAGAAACCCCAATCAGATCTTCTAATAACTTCCCCATCTCTTTCTTGAATGCTTGAACTTCCCCTCCAGATAGGGGAGCATTCACAAATCCTATGCCTCCATGGTTCCCTCCCAAAGGTACCTCCCGTAGTGGATATAATTGAGCTGTTGCCTCCCTTTTTCCCAATTCTTCAGTGTTTTTATGAGGGTTCTGCCGCCTTCTTAAAGGAGACGGAGTCCCTGTTGGGTATGGAGGAGCAGGAGCCTGAGGAGGTGGCCTTTCCTGAGCTGGTGGTGGAGGTAGATAATCTAAGGGATCCCATTGTGGAGGCTCCTCATCTTTTTCTGATAATGGCGTCTCAGTAATTTCTTTCTCCAGTTTGAAAATTTTAGTGGGCCAAATTTTACCCTTCCAACACGCCGCATAATCACTTTCTTCTTGATTAAAGTGTTTCTTTGGGTTTCCTTATAAGTTTAGAGCTTGACAAATCCATCCCTCAAAGGATCCAAACTTTGGCCAAAATACCTTATCTAACCTGATGTCCTCCTTGGTCCATTCCTCCATACAATATCTAATCATCTGTTCTTTCTTTTATCCCTCATTAACTTATTCCCTGTCCACTCCTTCAACATAAGCCCTAGTGGACTATTCTGTGGAATATTTTCAACAGTACCTTACCCCCCTTTTTTACAGTTTCGTTGTCCCATCTTGCACACGTTCTATCGCTTCGTCCCTTCACCTGCCACTTCCCTCATGGGAGAGTGGAACCGAGGTTAGAAGGACTCCGCACTCGCTTTGTAGCTACGCTACGTCTCACACACGCATTCAATCGTACTTTTGTTTGGTCCCAGGGAACCTCCCCCCTCCCCATCTCAAGACCCTTCTTAGGGAGTTTGTCCCAGGGAACCCCCCTGTCTCAGGACACCTCCCTAGGGAGTTTAGTCCCGGGGAACCCCCCTGTCTCAGGACACTCTCTCTACCCCCAACCCAGTGATATACTCACAACTCCAGCCATCCAGATGTCTTCACTTGGGTCTTCATGCGCACAAAAATTATGGGGAATAACTACTATTACTTCTTTCTTTTATTATTATTACCCAGGAATCCCCAAAAAATCCGCCTTTGCCCAAATCCAGACCCAAAATACCCAGACTTTATGCTCCAAAGAGGGAGCTGTAGGCACCTTGCCTGGGTATTCTGAGCCCTAAGCAAGACTCGAATGCGGATCCCGTACAAGCCCCCAGAATTTGTTATAAATGACTACACTGCCAGGTCAATTCAGCAGCGAAGTATTTTATTATCCGGGGATGGGGAGCTGGGTAATACAGCACTGGGTGCGCAGGGAGCTCCTGCTCTACCAACACGCACGCTAAACCACCTTGGCCACACCTTTTTATACATTGGTTCTCATGCATATTCATTTGGCTTCAGGAATATTGCAATGACCTTCGAGAATGTTCCCTCATGCATATTCATTTAGTGTCATGAATATTACAGTCACCTACGAGAACGTTCCTTCCCCTTAGTGCACCCGGCCTCCCCTGGACCACCCAACAGCTCCTCCCCAAGGCTTCGCGAACACAGACACTCCCCATCCTCACACAACACCAGTCTGCAAAATCCAATACAGCTAAACCCCACAAAATTGTTAAACCACAATTTTTGTCAAACACTTAAACTTGAAGATAAACATTCATAACTTCACAATTGCCACCATTTCCTGTCATGTTGACACTAATCTCTTTAATATCTATTCTCACATTGAGGCCATGGGCAGGGACACCTCCTACTAGACCAGGCTGCCCAAGGCCCCAACCAACCTAGCCTTGGGATGGAGCATCCACAACTCTGGGCAACCTGTGCCAGTCCCTCACCACCCTCATCATGGAGATGTTCCTCCTTATTCCTAGTCTAAATCTGCCCTCTCCAGTTTGTAGGCATTGCCCCTAGTCCTATCACTACATGCCTTTATAACAAGTCCCTCCCCAGCTTTCTTGTAGCTCCCTTCAGATATTGGAAGGTCGCTATAAGGTCCCCTTTGAGTCTTCTCCAGGCTGAACAATCCCAGCTCTCTCAGCTGGTCCTCGTATGGGAGATGCTCCAGCCCTCTGATCATCCTTGTAGCCGCCCTCTGGACCGGTTCCAAACAAAATGAGATAATTATCGTTGGAAGAGAGGTTTATGGTCAATTGGTACGGTTTTTTTGGCTAAGGTTAGGTTTGATTTCATTTTTCTTGTTAGGTAATTCTAAATGTGCAATGGAGATACTGTATAATAAATACTAAGTGTGCACTTTAATATGTCGGTGCCTACTGCCCTGTATCTTGTTCCACAGAGAAAGGAGAACCTAATGCCTGTCTTCATGTAGGATCTTTAGCCCATTTGATGTATCATTTCTTTCACAATGTAACCCAAAAAGTAAGTTTCTTTGCACCCATGCACTTAAGAAATTTAATTTTAGGTAGAAGTATAAGTATGCTACTGAGCTAAGGCAAAAGAATCCCTTTCCCAGGTTAGAAGCAGAATAACTTTACATGAATGTTAATGGTTTGTGGGGGGGAATATGAGAGTAAAATTTCTAAGTAAAAATGAAATGACAGAGAATACATTTATTTTGTCCAATGGATGTCTCTTATTTCACTTACTAGTTCCACCGATGGGCTTCTGCATCTGTTCAAGAATTGTCTCAAATTATCCTTGTCACAATAAATTCTAAAAAAAAAAAATCATGATTCCTTGCTTGTCATTCCACAATCCAACCGTTTTCAGTTTGCCAGAGCAGGTTTAATCTGGCTAACATAATCATGGAGAAAATAAAAATGCTGGCATTTGGCCATACTAGGTAACTTGTACAGATACACTAGAAAAGTCATTGGATGACAACAGAAAAATTCTAGCAATGTTTTCTTTGGAGAAATGCAGTCTTGTATGTCTCCCCAGCTTGTTTCAGAATTGATGAACAGAACGAAGCATGGTTACAGTGCTCCAAGGTTCTGTTTATAGATTCAGTATAGATTATGTGGCGGGGTCAGTATTTTTCTAGTTTTCCAACTGGAAAGAGCAGTTTCTCCATGCAGTTAAAAATATTGAAAACAATAGTGCCATTGCTAGTTCTTTTATAAGAGAGAAATGCCTCTTTACCTTCCAAGAATAGCTTGGAAGGTTACAGTGCTCACCTTCCAGCTCAGTAGTTGAACTTTTCATCGTATGTTTGGATCACAGGGAATCCAGTTGCTGAAGCAGATGCAGGATAACCAGGGAGAGACCAAAGGAGGGGTAGATAGACAGTAGCCACGTGGGGCTGCTCAGCAAAACTCACCTCAGATAGAAACAGTCTGCTTTCTTCTGCACAGCCGACGTAAGGCTGAGTAACAGAGATTCAGAGACTACAAGTAGCCTGTTTCACTAAGGAAATACCACCAGGGATACATTATTTCCACTAGGCATGTCTTGGGCACCTAGTTTTAGGAAATACAACCATGCTTCTCAGGATATATTTTTCCCCAATGAATTACACTTTTGCTGGCTTCTTCTGCTTTTATGAATTTGAACAGAGGCATAGTAACTGATCAATTTGCAAAATTTGTCATGCATTTTATAGGCTTTCATAAATTGTAACCATTGCGTACATCAGCTTTTATAGCCTGTGCCTGTATGGCTCAGCTGGTTCATTTTTCATATACATATCTTACTATTTATGTTACTTGGACTTCTGTGTATGTTAATGAATTTTGCAGCTAAAAAAACAAAGTGGGAAAAACAAGCAGAAAATGGATTTTTTCATTACCATTTTAGAAATCATGAGTTAATGTTCTTAAAGTACACCTATTGCAAGCATCACTAAAAATGCTCTCTCTCACTTGCTTGACTTGGTGAAATTCTGAGTATAAACTCAAGCCACCTTATGGTGTCTTGATGGAGGATTCAAATACCCCCTTCACTGCGGAATTTGTGTGTTTGAACTATGCTATAGTCATATAAATTGTACGTGTTAATTTAGAGTAATTCTGTCAATATATTTGCCATATGTGGAGAGTAACAAATTTCTAATGCTCATCAAGAATCCATCCATTCCCTTAAGGACAATGAACACTAAATAAAGACAATTTTAGCACTCTTTTATCAATTGCTTAGTTACTCAAGCTGAAAGTAAACACATTTATTTCCTCTTGAAGTTTAGTGTCTCTGTGTTCACACCTGACAACTAAATTTATGATGCTTTAGTTAGACCAGTCAATTCTTTTATTCTGAGTAAAGTTATTTTTTTGTGTAGATTTTTCCTTTTAAATAAGTGAATCTATAAATCCTTCAGGGATTTTGTCAAGGTTTTATGATGAACTGGTCTGTTAAGGACTAAGGAGCTAGGTTTGCAGGAGTGCTCAGCTTTGCTGAAAATCAAGTCCTTGGGTATTTCTGTTGCTTTATAATTTATTTTTCCCTATATTCTTTTGTTCTTCTGTACAGCCTCCATTCATGCCTTCTGTCTTTTGTTTGTCCCTCTATCATATCTTGTTCATATCCTTAGGCTTCTTTGAGCATTGGGTTTCAGAATTTTTTCTTTTATTCCAGATGCTATATTTTCATATTTGGTGGCCTTCCTGTTTCTAAAGCCTTTCTTCCCTAAATCTCACCTGTAGTTATGAATCATATATCCACAGATTTCTACTCTGCTTTACATCAGTTATGATGTGCTTCAATTTTTTATATTAAAAGGAATTTATTTTAGCCACAGATATAATTGTGTCAGATGTCCTGAAGAACAGGAATATGAAGTCACAATAAAATCAGAAGTTATCTGGAAAATCACACTCAAGGTTTGATAGAATCAGTTGATTAAAAAAGAGCCAACAAAGACATAATTACAGTCACTTTGAAGTTACATATTTCAATTGGAGGAAACTAGGAAGGAAAGACTACTAAATTTGGAGATGTTCCAGTTGGTTACAGATGAAGAAATTAAATTCACTGTGAATTGTCCTACACCATCAAAGACATTTCTCTGTTAATCAGAACAGTGCATAAACTGAGGATTTTCTGGAGGACATGCCAGTTTTGGTAAAAAGGCAAGAACTTTTAAAAACAATTTTTAGCAGAAAACATGAATTCTAGGAGAGTAAAATATATTTAAAAGCTTTGAAAAAAAAACCTTCTTAAATGTAAATTTAAACCCTATCTGGCATGCAACAAATCTACAGGGTTTTTTGTGATTTTTTTGCGGTTTGCAATTTTTTTTTAATATCTTCTTGTTCCCATGTCTATGCCTGTTTCCTCTGTTTTTAGTCCTTCTGTTCCCTTCTGAGCACATAGTGGGGTAAACAGAAGAATGGGACATATGTATGCATATCACTGCCAAACTCATTTGGAGTATGTTTACATCTTCCTTAAAATCTGACTTACATTGATTTTAACATGATGAAATAGTCATCGTATATTCTATTCTTGCATCCCTAGTCTAAGGGCTTTAAGGGAACTTAGGGTACTGGGGTGGATGCAAGGAACAGTAACAATCCAATATAGGATCTTGTGATAAAATCTGCCATTGCATGTAAACATTGTAAATATTATAACAATTCTGGGGAAAAAAAAAAGTCAGAAGAATTTCAGTATGATATAGAATCACAGAATCACCAGGTTGGAAGAGACCCACTGGATCATCAAGTCCAACCATTCCTATCAAACACTAAACCATGCCCCTCAGCACCTTGCCCACCCGACCCTTAAACACCTCGAGGGATGGTGACTCAACCACCTCCCTGGGCAGCCTGTTCCAGTGCCCAATGACCCCTTCTGTGAAATTTTTTTTCTAATGTTCAGCCTAAACCTCCCCTGGCAGAGCTTGAGGCCATTCCCTCTCATCCTGTCCCCTGCCACTTGGGAGAAGAGGAAAGCATCCTCCTCTCCACAACTTCCTTTTAGGTAGTTGTAGAGAGTGATGAGGTCTCCCCTCAGCCTCTTCTTCTCCAGGCTAAACACCGCCAGCTCTCTCAGCCATTCCTCATAAGGCCTGTTCTCCAGCCCCTTCACCAGCCTTGTTGCTCTTCTCTGGACTCGCTCCAGAGCCTCAACATCCTTCTTGTGGTGAGGGGCCCAGAAATGAACACAGTATTCAAGGAGCGGTCTCACCAGTGCTGAGTACAGAAGGAGAATAACCTCCCTGGACCTGCTAGTCACACCGTTTCTGATACAGGCCAAGATGCCATTGGCCTTCTTGGCCACCTGGGCACACTGCTGGCTCATGTTCAGCTGGCTGTCAACCAACACTCCCAGGTCTTTTTCTTCCAGGCAGCTTTCTAGACAGACTTCTCCTAGTCTGTAGCACTGCATAGGGTTGTTGTGCCCCAAGTGTAGGACCTGGCATTTGGGCTTGTTAAACCTCATGCCATTTGACTCTGCCCAGCGGTCCAGCCTGTTCAGATCCCTTTGCAGAGCCTCCCTACCCTTTAGCAGATCAACATTTCCACCCAGCTTAGTGTCATCTGCAAACTTGCTAAGGGTGCACTAAATGCCTTCATCCAGGTCATTGATAAAGACATTGAACAGGGCTGGACCCAGCAGTGAGCCCTGGGGAACCCCACTTGTAACTGGCCTCCAGCTGGATTTAACGCCATTTAGCACCACTCTCTGGGCCCGGCCGTCCAACCAGTTTTCCACCCAGGAGAGTGTGTGCCTGTCCAGGCCAGAGGCTGACAGCATTCTGCTTGAGAAACTGTGTCAAAGGCTTTACTGAAGTCCAGGAAGACCACATCCACAGCCTTTCCCTCATCCAGCAGCCGAGTCACTTTGTCATAGAAGGCGATCAGGTTAGTCTGGCAAGACCTGCCTTTTGTGAACCCATGTTGACTGGGCCTGATCACCTGGTTCTCTTGCATGTGCTTCATGATAGCACTCAAGATCACCTGTTCCATGACTTTCCCTGGCACTGAGGTCAGACTGACAGGCCTGTAGTTCCCTGGATCCTCCCTGCGACCCTTCTTGTAGATGGGCACAACATCAGCTAGCCTCCAGTCCAGTGGAACCTCCCCAGTCTTCCAGGACTGTTGGAAGATGATGGAAAGGGGTTTGGCAAGCACATCTCCCAGCTCCATCAATACCCTTGGGTGCATCCCATCCAGCCCCATAGACTTATGGGTGTCTAGTTGGGCAAGCAAGGCTCTTGGATCACGGGAGCCTCATTTTGCTCCTCTAGCTCCTGGGTTTGTACACAGAGGGAACAACTTTCTTTACAATTAAAGACTGAGGCAAAGAAGTCATTAAGTACCTCAGCCTTTTCCTCATCCCCTGTCACTGTTCTATAGGCACTTAAGTCAAATGTTATGTTTACAAAGAAAAAAAACTGAAAGAAAAATTACAGATATTGACCAGAATCTTATTAAATTGCAACAAATGCATGGCATTTAAGAGGACATGGTGAAAGGAAAACAGCAACTTGAAATCCTGAATACTAACAAAATAACATGAAGGCTATAACAAAGAAGAAATTAATAACAAATGGTCCCAAAATATAAGGTGCAGAAATATTATACTTCTCTCACTTATGTCCATTGCAAGTACAGGTTGATAAAGCTTCTTGTTTCCATACATCCATTAAAAGTACACAATAATCATTGCATTATTAATAATTATTTCAGAAAAAAAATGCACCTGATTTCAGTTGGAATAAAGACATGTTATGCAGCATAACTTGCTAGTGATCTTATAAGCAAAATTTCTGTTGAATGAACATGCTAGAGACCTGGAGAAGAAAAACCTTGGCAACAGTGATTGTACGTTCTATTACTGAGGGAAGAAACTTTTTCTAGAGTTTATAATCCTCTCATTAAGTTAAAGAATAGAATTCTGTTAAGACAGAAAAACTTTTTTTTTTATTTCACTTGCATCTACGTATATAAATTGTAATTATTCATTTATATTACAAATATAAATCATGTCCTGGATTTTTACAGTGTTATTTGTAAGCTTAAAGATATCAGCCCTAATGTACAAAACTTCTGTAATACGGTACTTAGTAATTACTAAGTGTACAGCTAGATAGAATGCTGTAGCATTAATGTAACTACTTTAAAGCAAGTAAATCCTTACTTTATATAAAGGTTTTTATTTTTAGAGGGAAATTAATAATTCTTTTACACAAAGAGAGTGAATATGTGAATCTGTGCTATTTAGCTAAAGTGAAATTACCAGTGATAAAGTGAAGCAAAGATTTCCCTTATCTTTCTTTCCTGCAGTTAAGCATCTTCTGAGAAAATGTGAATGTATTTACAAGTATTTAAAAGTAAAATGCTGAATTTTGTCCTTTAACATAATTTTTATAAACTCCCAGTTCCTCAGCTGTCATAAATTGTTATTGGTGAAACTGCATAAAAAAGTCTAGAGGGAAGCTCTATGCTTGTCCATACAGAATATAAAAAGAATTGTTGGACAGGGCGTTTCATAGCATAAAAATGCTCTTCTCCATCCCTTGCACAGAAAATCTATTAAAGTGTACATTTGTCTGGGAACCAGGTGGCTACATGGGTTGTTCATAGTGGAATACAGAAGGGTTTTAACCTGTCAGTTAACAGATTTGAATATGGCCCAGTTTTTTGGAGCAGCATGGGCTGAAACACTGAGAAGCAAAGAGGAGCAAAGAGGAGCAAAGAGGTTAAAGCAACTGTCCCCAGCAAGAGCCTAATGAAAACAATTCAGTTGAAAGACTTTAGTAGTTATAGGAGAAAGCAGAAATAGAGATACGTAAAAGTAATAAGACATTCCAAAATGGATGAAAATATTCAGGTTTTAATTAGCAACATTTATGAAATGCATGGGATTTCTTTTTTTAACTGTAGCATCATTCCATTACTATTAGGAACAGAAAGTAAGAAAGAGTATGACACGGCAAAAGCATAACAACTGAGAATCAAATACTTAACAGGAACTAAATTGAGCAAATGCAATAGCAGGCCTTTATATTTAAAATACATTTTGCTTTACATTATATAATCTGCCAAATTTAGGATGCAGAATTACAGGAGCCACATAGCTTGCACACGACTGGAAGGCTTGACCTTGACCAGAAGGCCAGAAGTTATTGGAATGACCCCCTTAAAACCTGTGCTGATTCAGTGCCCTTTTACAGGTAATCTCTTTCCTCTGCATCTGTAGATGTACTTCCCTCTGTGCTGCTCTTGTGTTTGATTTGTAAGCCCATCTGAACTGTATAAATAAAAGGTAAATTCAATGTCTCAATAGAAAGTCAAAATCTTCACTAAACATGTAGACAAGACTGATACTTGGAACTGTTTTTAACAGGCGCTGCTTCAACAATATAACAGCTCATTAACAAATTAAAAGTGCTTCTGTTTCTAATGCCTATAATTGTCTTAAGGCTTTTGATCTTTTGTATTAATACAGGGGGTTAAATGATGCAATTCAGTTTTTGCTATGGATTATGGAGAAGCACTCTTGAATAATGATTCAAGGACCATTCTGTGCTTTTTCTTTTACATATGCTGGCAAAGAAATAGATAGTCCTTACCAGTCCTCCATTCTGATATTCAAAATTTATTTTAGCCTTTGAGTAATCCTTTGTTTGCTTATAATCTTACCAAAGTTTATTCAAATCTTAGCTAATTTTTTTTTTATTCTGGAAATCTACACTGACTGAGACAAGTCACTTATTTCTAGGTTCATGCTAGAAAAAAATATCATATTTCATCAGTTATTGGCTACTTATTTATAAAAATATGATCAGAGTTTGCTCTCTGAATAAAACTGTTATTCACTGGAAAATAATTTGTTGTTGACAGCCCTTTCTAGGACATATTCCTGCTTAAGAGAAACTGATGCAGCTGCCACAGAAGTGACTCAATCAGACAGTCTGGGAACACAGCAAGCTGCTTATAAGCAGCTTCTGAGATGTAAAAAAAAATATATATATATATATATATAAAGTTATAATTGCCTGTGCAACAGCTGTAAGGAATTATACATAAGACCGTATATTCGCTATGTATTTCAGACATTAAAGAGAGCAATACAATGTTAACAAAGAAACATGGAAACAACATATGTTTACGAAGTATAGTTTTATTGCTGTGTCATTATCTGCACAAGCTGTGTCAACAAAGGATTACACAGTTAGAAAAGTATAAATATATTTTGTATTCTAATTTACTGTTCTGTATTTCTTCTTTAATGGAGAATGTCGGTAAATTTATAGAAAGAACAATGTTCCCAAATCTAACAGATTCAATAAGCCTAAACTCGTTGTCATTTAAGACAGTGATAGAGCCTTTCAAGGACAGGAATAGACATAATTCTGATCAAGCTATTTTCCACAAAACTAGGCTGGAGAAAATCTCATCTGTCTTCCACTAACACAAGTCATATGCTTTTGATTTCTTTAGGAAAAGCGTCAAGAGAGGTTCTTGAAATTTATGAACAGGAGGACCAATACTGCTATTTTGGAAGTAAGAATGTTATTCATGTAGTTTCCACAGAAAACATAATTTGCCTCTCTTTTCTGCTTTAGCTTTTAGAGGAAGGTTAGCGTTTGCAAAGTAGAAAGGTTTACTGAATAGAAATTGTGAAAGAATGTTTTGCGGGTAGTTTAGAAATCCAGTATGTTTTATGCATTGCAGTAAGAAAAGACACATCACTCCAACAGTTAATACCAGATGACAGAACTATTCTTGATTACTTTAGGAGTCTTTGAATTACGTTGCACATCTCAACATTGTTGGGTAGCACAGAGACATCTGAAAAGCATGAACATGGAGTGTGTTTCATTTGTGTTTCAGTGAATGACAGTGCTGTAGGGGTAAAAATGCAAAAGCTTAGTTTAAGCAAGTCTACCTTCTGAAATCAGTAGAAAGACACAGGTGGGTCTCAGAGGTAATCTAAAGTAGAGCTAAAATAAATCACTCTTTCAGGATGTTGTCCTTGGCTTTAACCAGAATCACTGGAGATACAAACTCATGCACAGGAATAGTCTTCAGTTGCATTTCGGAAGATGCAACTTCCATTGCCTCGGAAGATCATGGAACAGATCCTCCTAGAAGCTATGCTAAAGCACATGGAGGACAGGGAGGTGATTAATGGCAGCCAACATGGCTTCACCAGAGGCAAGTCCTGTATGACCAGCCTAGTGGCTTTCTGTAATGGGATAACCACAGCAGTGGACACAAGTAAACCAACGGATGTGATCTATCTGGACTTCTGTAAAGTCTCTACACAATCACCCCCAACATTTTTCTCTCTAAATTAGAGAGATATGGATTTGATGAGTGGACTGTTTGGTGGATAAGAAATTGGTTGGATGGTTGTATTCAGAGAGTAGTGGTCAATGGTTCGAAGTCCAGATGGAGATCCATGAAAAGTGGTGTCCCTCAGTGGTCCATGCTGGGACCAGTGCTGTTTAATATCTTTATCAATGATACAAATGGTGAGATCGAGTGCAACTTCAGCAAGTTTGCAGATGACAACAAGCTGAGTGGTGCAGTTGCCACATCAGGTCGGGATGTCATCCAGAGGGACCTGAAGAAGCTGGAGAAGTGGGCCTGTGAGAATTTTATGAGGTTCAACAAGGCCAAGTGCAAGGTCCTACACCTGGTCAGGGCAGTCCGCGATTTCAGTACAGGATGGGGGATGGCAATAGGTTCTCAGTTCTGTATAGAACAAGATATAGGGCAATAGAGACCCATGTATGAAAGCATGTATAGACCCACTTACTGTTATACAGTATCTCCATTGCTCATTTAGAATTACCTAACAACAAAAACAGTGAAATCCAACCCAGACTCAGCCAAAATATGTAACAATTCCCTACAAACCTCTCTGCCAATGATAATTTACTCATTGTGCATCATGTTTGGCATGGGTCCAGAGGAGGGCTACAAGGATGATTAGAGGGCTGGAGCACTTCCCATATGAGGACAGGCTGAGAGAGTTGGGGTTGTTCAGCCTGGAGAAGAGAAGGTCTGAAAGAGACCATATAGCGACCTTCCAGTACCTGAAGGGGGCCTACAAGAAAACTGGGGAGGGACCTTTATAAAGGCATGTAGTGATATGACTAGGGGCAGTGGCTATAAACTGCAGAGGGGCAGATTTAGACTAGACATAATGTAGGACAGGATTTGGCTAGCTTCAGGAAGACCCCCAGCAGGGACCAGTTGATAAAGGAGGACACGCTGGACCTGCTGGAATTAGTCCCCGCAGGCCTTGGGAGGAGTGAGATAAGGCTTTTGTTTAGAAGGAACAAAAGAGTACTGGCTACGTGAGGATGAGCACAGGTGTCTGTGATCGCCTAGTTTAGTGAAAGGACCAATCAGTTTGAAACACGCTCCTTGTAACTAGTATAAATATGTCTTAAGAACATAATAAAATTGACATTCTTGCTCATTTCAAGTCTCGTCCCGTCTCTCAATCACGGCAACATAAGGAGGAACTTCCTCCATGATTAGGGTGGTGAGGCACTGGCACAGGCTGCCCAGGGAAGCTGTGGATGCCCCATCCCTGGAGGTGTTCAAGGCAAGGTTTGATGGGGCCTTGGAAAGCACGGACTAGTGGGAGATGTCCCTGCCCATGGCAGTGGGGTTGGAACTAGATGATCTTTAAGGTCTCTTCCAACCCAAACTATTCTATGATTCTATGATTCTATGATATCTGCCACAGATTTTGAGAAATTCCATTTGTTGCCTTTATTTATATTTATCTAGATTAGTACAAAACTCAGGGCTTCTTTTCCAAGAATACAAAGTATCTCAGGATCTCTCTTTGATAAATCACAAAAGCTTCCTCAAAAGGTACATGAAAGTAATTGCTTTGGCTACTCAAGTTTTACTTGTGTTTGGGGTTTTTTTTGGAACTTCTGCTCTGCTTAAAATTGTGTGATGTACCACTTATAAAGAAGTAGTATTCCCATATTATCCTTCCTTTAAATATAGTTTCGTTTAGATGTAGGGAGTTGTATTACTGAGCCCATCCTCTTTATCTGAAGGATATATACACTATATCTACAAGATTCACATTGTGTGATTGCATGAAATATATATACATGTAATAAGACTTTTGAGCAGGAATTACTTATTTTATTTGACTAGACTGAAGTGAAAATGACGTGAAATGGAAAACTACAATATATCTTGATTTTTTTTTTTATATGTACTAAGACATCAAAAATTTTCTTTGAGAACAGGCAGAACGTTAAGAGTTAGCAAATTTTATTAAAAAGGACTGTCATAAAGTACTTCCTTTTTTTTTTCCTGTAAAATGCTGTTTTCCTCTTACATCACACAAGAAATTAGATTAAAGACAACAGAATGTTCTGCTTGTTTTCTTGCTTGTTCCAGAATATCTTTGGTCCAAAAAAAATTGACTCCTATATTTCACTATTTGCCTGACTGCTTACAAGCTTGTATACTTTGAGATGTTACTCCACTGATGCTGTCTCTGCCCATCTGTTTTTCCTCTTTGGGACTTGCTCTTAAGAAATGGCATTAGAAATGCCTTAAGAAATGCTTCAAGCTGCCATCCTTATTTACAAAGACATAAGCAGAACATGAACACTTGTGTGAAAAAACTGTCTAAATAAACACATGGAATACTCCTAAAGTGTTGAGGCACCCAATATTCTTGGCTTTTCTCTGTGGAATGCAGAACAGATGTGGATGAAATTAATGAATTTTAAAGTTCACCTCTTCTGCAAATATAATTTAAAATACTGTGTAGCTTTCTGTCAGATCAGAATCTGGTTCACTGTATGGTTGGATAATTGCAAAATTTGATACAGGTATTGAGAATGGACTGCACACAACCATCTGTGACTAAAGACATATAATTATGGTTGGACATACTTATTTTTTTTGAAAGAGTTACAATCATGTCAGTGCAATTGAAAAAATAACTTTTTATATTTTAATTTTTACAGCATTCCGTGAGTTTGACAAATATTTAAAGCAATCTGGAAATTCATTCTATTCTGTATTTGATGAGAAAAATCCCAATGGTCTCATGTTGTTTGTTTGTGTTTTCCTTCCCTTTCCAGTAGAAGTATTGAAGAGCAAGTTTAATCTAAGTCTTCCATTTTTTCCCTCCTCCTCATCTGGAAGAGGAAATAGCAGTCCTTCTATAATTAAGATGACAGAATCATAAAAGGACAGGTTGGAAGGGACCTCAGGGGTCATCTCGTCCAACCTTTTAGGTAATATACAGTTTAAATGAGAAGGCCCAAAACCCTGTCAAGCTGAGCCTTGAAAGTATCCAGTGTAGAAGAATCCATTACTTCCTTGGGGAGAATATTCTAATGTTTAACCTTTCTCACCATGAAAAAATTTCTTCTGGAAACTAATTGGAATCTCCCCAGGAGCAACTTATACCCATTACCACTGGTCTTTCCTATGTGACTCCTCATTGAAAGGGAGTCTCCATCCTCTTAGTAAACAGCCTTTAAGTACCAGTACATGGTAATAAGGTCTTCTCTAAGCCTTCTCTTCTCAAAACTGAACAAACCCAGTTCTCTCAGCCTTATGGAAGGTTTCCCAGTCCTCTGATCATCTGAGTGACCCTTCTCTGGCCCTTCTCCAGCCTGTCTGCATCATTGTTCCCTGCACTGGGAAACAAACATCAATGCAGTGCTCCACATGCAGTCTGACAAGCACTGAGTAGAGTGGGATAATGACTTCTTTATCTCTGCTGGTGATGCCCTTCTTGATGCACACCAGCATCCTGTTGGCCTTTGCTGCTGCAGCACTCGGTTCACTCATGTTGAGCCTGTTGTCCACCGAGACCCCCAGGTCCTTCACCATAGAGTTGCCCTCCAGCCAGGTAGAACCCGGTTCAAGCTGCACATGGGGGTTATGTATTGACAGGTGCAAGACCTTACACTTGTCACCATTGAACTTCATAAGGTTCCTGCTAGCCTGCTCTTCCAGCCTTTCCAGGTCTTCCTGGAGGGTAGCTCTTTCCTCTGGAGTGTCACCCTCCCCACTCAACTTGGTGCCATCTGCAAACTTCATCAGGGTGCTCTTGATCCCAACATCATGATCACTTATGAAGATATTAAACAGCAACAGGCCCATATCAATCCCTAGGGGACCAAGCTTGTGACTGGTTGCCAGTTTGAGAAAGAGCTACTTACCACAACCCTCTGGGTATGGCCTGTCAGCCAGTTCCTCACACACCGCACAGATCACTTGTCTAGACCACAGCACATCAATTTCTGTAGGAGGAGGCTGTGAGGAACCATGTCAAAAGCAGACAATGTTCACCACTTGCCCCACATCAACAGATTGGGTCGCTTTGTCGCAGGAAGCTATTGGGTCTGTCAAGCACAATCTGCCCCTAGTGAATCCATGCTGGCTTTTCAGAGTCACATGCTTCAGTTGACTTGTGACAGTTGGTGGGAGTATTCGGTCTATAAACTTGCCAGGGAGTGAAGTGAGGCTGATAAAACTTATGAAACATTTAAGGTAAATCTTATGAAACATTTAAGAAAGGTACATTTTCAACACCAGAATGTTGTTCGTGCTATATTTCCAAGACTGTAACAAACAAGCTTCTCAAAGCTTCTCTATAATTTTCTAAAATTAGGGTACTGTCTGTTAAATATTTTAAATACTGTGTTTCTGCTATTTTCCCCTATAATTGTCACTGTATAATATGCATACTTTAACTTGTATATACCTAAAAAATTATTATTGCAATATGATGATATTTAGCATACAAATATCTTAATGGCAGCTGGAGCAGAATCTTCTAACTAGAAGTCTTGCCTGTGCTTGGGACTGGAGATGTTGACTTCAAAACTAAGTACTGACCTAATGCCAAATTAGGTTTCAAAATAATGCAGAATTTTTAAAAAAAAAACAACCAAAACCCAAAAAAGACTGTGTTTTTCACATGGAACAGGAAACCCCTCTAAATGCCTGGCTCAGCAGTATGACAATATGGAAGAAAATCTGCTTCGTTTTCGGAACTGACACAGCTACAGGATTTCATCCTACTTCTTGAGAACTACTTGAAATTGAGACTAATCTGTAAAATATTAAATTAGCACTATTATTTCTTAAGGATTTATATAATGAAATATTTGTTTTGCAGTAGGCCACAAAACACAATTGCACAGAAACTTGTGAAGTCCAGCTCTAACAGAGACTGTTCGGGGGCTCTACCATCACCTAGGAAAGTAAAATCTTTCCCTGACTTGCAAAATCAGTTCTCCTTCTGGTATCTGTTTTCAGGAACTTGTGCTTCTTGCAAAGCAGTTGATAGTCGCAGGACATAAGACTGGCCATCATTGTAGTCTATTTTCTCCCCAGCCACAAAATCACAAAATGAGATCAGATAGATCTGTTCTTGCTGCACTTCCCAGGAAAGGTGCCAGTATTTTTGCCATATGCTGCCAGCAGGGGACCTTAACACAGACTTGTCCTGGTGACTGTTTTTCTTTTCTAAAAACCAAAGAAAACTGTATGTGTATCTTGATAAAGTGGAACTCTAACATAACAGAATGCCTTTTCTTTTGCAGTAAATTGGATCTTTGATCAGCTGAAATTCTTAAAATACAATTTTTCAGGGAAAAAATGTATCATTTTGACGGAAGAAACGGGACAACATGCAATGATCAATGTGATCCAAGTGAAGCCGCTTTATTTTGGGTTCGTTCTGCTTCTATAAGATTGTTTAACCTTAGCCCGCCTTCAACAGCCAGCTTCCTAATTTGCATAACACAACAGAGTCGTTATAACCTTGTATAACCTTGAGGACCCTGGCTATGGCTTTCCAACTCCTCCCAGCCACAGTGCTTGGGCTGCTCATTGTATGCTGCCACCCAACAATTCCCGTTTTCTTTTTGAGCGACCCAAGCACCATTAAAAGCATCAAAACACTTAAAACTACAATAATGGCAATCAAGATAAACAATCCTTGCTTTAACGCTCCAACAAGCCATTTTCTTGACTTGTGGCACAGCTTCAAGAGCTGCAACTCCTGGGGCTAAAATACCGGCGAAAATTTTTTCCTCAAAACTCCAAAAGCATATTGTATACTTGGTGTAAACAACGTTAACTTGCCCAAATAACAAGGTCCACCAACTGGTTTGCTGGGTATTCCACCCCATGCTCTGTCACCACAAATTAGAAAATATCCGGGTGGAAGAGCCTTTTCAGAACCGTTATTCCAAATTCCCTTTTCTGTCAAAAGACCACCCCAGTTTCTTCTTCCGATGTGAGGTTCTCTTGCTCCGTCGTCTTCCTTTCTTTCCAGGGCTTGATCCACTTTTGTGGCACCCAGCGAGGTCCAGTATCTGTTAGAACACAAGCATAACCTCTTCCTGTCATTTTTAGTTCAACAGGTCCTTTCCATTCACCTGAGTCCCAGTCTTTGTATTGTACCTTGATACCTTGCTGGTCCTGGTTATTCAATCCTGATTCCAGTGATCGATGATGAATTACGATTGGAGGGCTATTCCTAGTTCCAGTGAGGTGCAAAAAATTTAACACATAAGTCGCTTTTGCAATTCTTTCACTAGGGGGTAATACATCTCCTCCCCCTTTTTGTTTTTGCAAAAGGGACTTCAAGGTTGCATGAGAATGCTCAATGATTGCCTGACCCGTTGGAGAATGTTGGAGAATGTGGGATACCCGTATTATGACGGATTCCCCATTGAACACAAAAATGTTTAAATTTTTGAGAGACATAAGCTGGCCCATTATCTGTTTTTATCATTTGAGGTATCCCTAATGCCATTATAGCAGCACACATGTGTTTGATTACATGTTTTGCAGATTCCCCGGTCTGTGTCGTGGCCCATATGGCCATAGAAAAAGTATCTACTGAGACATGCACATATTTCAATCGCCCAAACTCTGGAATATGGGTCACATCCATTTGCCATAATTGTAAGGCTTGAAGCCCTCTGGGGTTTATTCCAAATCCTAATCCCATACCTTGTTTTTGACAATCTGGACAAGAATTGATTATACCTTGTGCATCAGACAGAGGAATATTAAATTGTCGTTTAAGTACTTTAGCCCTTTGGTGAAAAAATTTGTGTGAGGCTTTAGCTTGTAAAAAGAGATTTGTTCGAGGATCATTCCAAACTGCAGCAACAAGGCGATCGGCACAATTATTCCCGATTGCCAGGCCAAAATTAGGTTGATGGCTTCGTATATCAGTAACAAAATACTTATGCTCTCGTTGTTCCAACAGGTACAGCAATTGTAACAATAAGGCATACAAAACTGCATTTTTAACTTCTTTTATCATAGCCCGTTCTATTCTACAAACAGTACCTACAACATATAATGAATCAGAAACTATATTAATAGGCTGTGATGTATATTGTTGAAATACCCAAACCACTGCTCATAGCTCCATAGTTTGTAATGAATCACCTGGGTGTGTAAATATTAACTTCTGGTTCCATTGCCCTCGCTTTTGCCAGGTAATAGCAGCCCTACCAGATTTCTTTCCTGCATCTGTAAAAAGTGTAATGCCTTTCATTGGCGTTTCAGATCGCGTCGGTATCTGTTCAAAGGTTTGGGTTTGTATCAAAGGAATCAATTTGCTAATCGGATAAGTGTTGCTAATTTCTCCCATAAAATCTGCTAATGCAATCCCAATAGGTTCTGAATGTTCCATAAGCCAATCCAAATATCCTTTATTAATTGGCAGGTAAATTTGTGAAGGTTCAGTCCCAGACAATTCCAAACATCTTTTCCTGCCTTTCATAATCAATTGACCAAAAAGTTCCAGTCTAGTGGCCTCAGTATTTTTCAGCTGATACGGTAAAAATATCCATTCTATGATTTGAAACTTTTGTTCTGTCTGTCCCAAAAGGCCAAAGGATGTTTTCGATCTTGACCAGAGTTAACCAATACTAGCTCCAAGGGCTTATCTGCCACATAATGAGTTACATTAGCTTTTAAATTTTTTTTTTCTATGATTTTGTCCAGCTGCCCATCAGTGGTCGCTCCCCAAAACTTGATACCAATCGTGTCCCCATTTGAGACAACACGTCTTGTCCTAATAATGCTACCAATCTACCATGTATTTATTTTGTAGTCCTTTTCATGGGCATCGGTGGCTACCCATGCATGTAGATTAAGTGGGGTTTTTTTTGGTTTTTGTTTTTTGGGTTTTTTTAAATTAAGGGATGCCTCTCTGAATTTGGGAGGCTCCCCTGGACAGGCTGTCCTGGGCAGTATCTTGATTTGCTGAGGGAGAAAGTAGCCAATAAATCCCCTTGTTTGTTTTTTGTGAGCAGTGCAAAGTAAGCCCAGTGGCTGCTTTTTGGCTAGGCTAACGATAGCCCCGCTGGTTTTCTCAGCCTGGGGGGGCTGGTCCTCTTTCCAACAGGAGCTGTAGTAGCGGCTATTAGTCCCTTTGTCAAAGCGGCTGCAGGCATTTTCTTTTCTCGAACGGGGGCGGGGGGGGGTAGCTTTTGTCTGGGAGCTGCCGCTTTTTTGCCAACCAGCGTAGGTCAGATAGGGGCAGGCCAGGCATTAAATATAGGGGAAAACCCTCTCCTATTCCAGGAATAGGGATTTCAATCTCATCATTCTGCTCCCAAAATCTATTTCCTCTACCCCAGCAGAATCCTGCTTGAATCACAAAGCATAGTGCTCCCTCAAGCTCCTGCAATCCAGCCAGCTCCCTTAGGGCACATGCATTTGCTTTCCCTACAGTAGAGGTTTCAGACTTCTCCCCCTTATCAATAACAATTGGGGGTTGGAGTTTGAAATCAGGATCTGCATCAAGAGCAAGATCAGGTTCTGCCACCCCGTCATTAATAATGATCAGGGGTTGGAGTTCGGGATCAGAATCGGGAATAGGATCCGATTTCATCACTCCCTCCTCCCCAAAACAACGAGCCTCATGCTGCAAAAACCCGTCTGACAACACCCGCCACTGCCGTTTAAAAGCGGGCGATGTGATGCCTTCTGTTTCACCAAGAGCACCCGCTCGAGCCACCCGCTCGGACTCTGGGGCTGCATCCAACAGACTGTAAGGTCCCTCAAGTTCTTGCTGAGAAACTCTAATCCTGTCCTCTCCCTCATAAGCAACCTCTGTTTCAAACACGGGTCGGAGCTCAGGGGCACGATGAGGCCGCATCCTCTCATCCCAACAATAAGTGGCCGCTTCCTGATCACACAAATGTTCCCAAGCTTGATAAAAGGCAAGGCGCTGAGATGGCGATAATATTAACATAACTAATTGCCGAATATCTGCAGGACAAAGGGTATGACCCATAAATATAAAATCTAATAAACCCTGGGTAAATGGTGATTGCAAACCATATTGTGTATAAGCAACCTTGACTTCTTTTAGTAATTTCCAGTCGAATGGTTCCCATTCACTCACCCCTGTCTGTGTATTTAACAATATAGGATACGCTTCCAGTTACCCCTTCTAAAACTGGGTCCCTAATTACCCTCTGCCAACGCGCTCCCGGTCCCCGCCACCTTGTCCCCCCAGTCCCAGTATCAAACCCCATCGATGGTAGAGGTGGTGCAGTCGGTTCAGGGCGTGACTGCATTCCTGGGTAATCGGGCGGAGGTGGTTCAGGTGGACGGCTCTCCTTTTCCTGGCGAATTCGAATTTCTTCCAGCTTTGCCAGCAGTTTATCAAATTCTTGTCTGAAATTGGAACACTCAGGAGAGGGCGACACAGGACGTTCAGTGTCCTCACTAAACGAATCCTCTAAGGAATTAATTGAAGGACTTTCTGGAGGAGGAGGACAAGGAGGACCTTTACGTCCTTCACCTTCGGTAGCATGAACCTCCTCATGTTCTTCCACTGGGGGAAATGGGGGAGAAGGCCAGTCTTTGGAAGGTGGTGGTGCCTGCGTGGGTAAATTACTTTCACGGAACGATAATGCAGATGCAAATGAACCACCACTGTTCTCTTGATTCCTATGCATAGCAGCATAAGCCGATTCTCGCTCGACTTTCATATCACACAATGTCTCTTTAACTAATCGACAAAGAGTAAGATACTGCCAAAGGCTCTTATTTCCTTTCGAGCATTCATCAAACAGTCTTTGTCCCATTTTCTCCCAAGTTTCTTCTTCGAATAGGGCAGCGGTCATTGTAACAATGCCACTTTGATAAGCCCATGTTAACATAGACTGCAACGCAGTTTTTTCGTAAGTAATTCCTCTCACTGAGAACATATGTTGGAGGAGCTTCTGCGCAGATTCTATGCGAGCCTTATCCTCAGAAGAAAGCGCTGTGCCCATGTCCTCCCCGACCGCTCACCTGGCCAGTGGCGAGTTTCCTCAATTCTTTAAGCTGCGCAGCCCTGGAAAATTTTTCCCAAGTGCTGGGGTCAGCACTTACCTATGGTCGGGTTTTCCGTACCCTCTGCCGCGTCTTCAGTCGTTCAAGGCAACTTCGGCAGGCAATCTGAGGGACCCTGTTCGGGCGCCATTTGACGGAAGAAACGGGACAACACGCAATGATCAATGTGATCCAAGTGAAGCCGCTTTATTTTGGGTTCGTTCTGCTTTTATAAGATTGTTTAACCTTAGCCTGCCTTCAACAGCCAGCTTCCTAATTTGTATAACACAACAGAGTCGTTATAACCTTGTATAACCTTGAGGACCCTGGCTATGGCTTTCCAACTCCTCCCAGCCACAGTGCTTGGGCTGCTCATTGTATGCTGCCACCTAACATCATTTGGCAAAAAAAATTAAAACCAGGTTAGTTTATATAAGATCTCTGGTGATATAACATGTCTTCTGTGTCTTTGCTAAACATTTTGCTAATCAGTGAAATAATGAATAGTAGAAAAAGAGGAAAATTGATTCCTAAATGTTACATTTACATTTTACAGAAAACATTAAAAGCAGTTATTTCCTTTCTTTATAACTTACTGGTTTTGTTATTTCATTATAATTTTTCATGCAAATCCAAACCAGGCCAGTTCAGCTTCTTTTGCTTTACAGATAATAACTAAGTAGAATTTAAAAGGAAACTATTGAAGCTCCTTCAGTAGAATTTATTTTACAGCAATTCACAAAGATTTTTGTCAGTATAGCTCAAGCATTTTCTGTCCTCAGTGAGACCAAAACAAGATTGTATTGGAAAAGTTTATGCAAGAAGGGCCGTTGACACTCACGTTCAAATTAATTATTCTTGTAAAATTAATTAACTTTTTTTTTTTTTTAAATCCAAGCCCTTAGAACACTTCCCATTAGTAACAGCAGGTCTGAGCTTTTTATGTTCATTGTGGCAGATGTTCTTTACATCCAATATATTTTCAGAACAACAGAATGGTTTGATGGATGAAAGGCTGCATCAGGAAGTGTATCAGTCAGCATTATTAAAAGCCTGAGCCAGAGCCCACTGAAATCAGTAGGAATCACTGGTTTATGTTCACATTTTTCATATCTTGTTAAGAGGGAGTGTTGATTATTAAAAAAAAAAAATGGAATTACATTCTTTCCTTGTATTGCACATAATTGCTTTCTCCAGCTGTAAGGAAGAAAAAGGCTGTATTCATGCAAGAATCTGCCATTGCACATATAGATGGCTGGGTTTGTGATCCGAAGACGCTTGCAGGTTTGCACAGTGACTACCACATGGCAAAACCCCCTTAGGGAGTCTGGATAGACTCCGAAGAAGTGCTGGTACTGGTAACTGGTTGTGGTGCACCACAAATTGACAAAGGGAAGCACATTTAAGCAAACAAGAAGGAAGCTAAAGAATAAGGCTGATATGATAGTATTCTTCAAGATGCTTCCTGTATCCCTTGGGATCACAGCAAAAGGTGGAAAGACAGATTTTTACTACCATGACTGGATAGTATAAGGTATAAGGTAGGAAGAATGCACATTCATCACAAACTGAGAAGAGTTTCAGAAAAGGGTGTGTTTTATCTGAAATTCATCTGAATGAAGTGTCAGGGAGCTGCAGTGCCCCAGAAAGGCTTCTCCCAGCTTTCTCACACAGTTATTTCTCCAGAGTCTGATCTAAGGTCACAGGGCTGCATCACATCACATCACTGCTGGTCTTGAGCACTGACAGCCAAACTGCCCTAGGAGGGTGCAGAGCCTGTTGGTACAGTATCTAACAAAGAGTGACACCGTGTGATTGCAAGTTTGACACTTAGAAAGTCATAAGGGAGTGTTTATAAACTGGAGACTGTGAAAGAGCTCACAAATGCACAGGCACACAGGGTTCTGAAATGGTGATCCTGCTGCAAAGAAAAACTTGAAATTTCTGTATCCTCCAATAAAGGACTGGCCAAAGGTTGTAAGTACTCAGTAGGAAATGGGGAACTAACTGAGTGTAATTTAAATGTACTTACTCGGCATTCCTACAAAGGCAACAAATCTCAAAAAATCCACACTTCTTGTGCTCCACTTCAAAAGGGACATACAGAAAATGAGGAAGATTCTTAACAAGATACGTGAAAGGGGTAATCCGACGAATTAAAATTCTCAGGCATGTAAGCTACTGGAGAACACTATGCTGGAATCACTTATGGAAATGACAGAGAAAATACAAAAGGAAGCTGAAAGCACTTTCCTGCAAAGTTAAGGAGACTATTATAAGCAGGAAGGAATCCTTCAAATTGTATTTTAAAAAAGAAAATTAAAAGTATCATAAGCTCTAATAGAGTAAATGTAAAAATATGATCAATTAGGCAGAATGGAAAAACAGAATCTATGAGATAAAGAATCAAAATTAGTACTAAGTTCTATTTCAAACAGAAAAAAACATGCTGGTATCCATTGGACCAGTGGGTGATTTCTAAGAAATGTGTATTTAGGGACACGATTTCTTTTCATCATTTTTTTCTGTGGAAAATGAAGTATGCCTAAGTGCTGTTTTCTGGGGCAGGAGAGCTCAGCAGACAATCTATATGAATTTGAAGTAATTGTGGAAACAGCTACAGATAAAATATTAAGAAAAAAATATAAAATGCTCTGATAAAACACTAGGGAACCTGAAATTTGAAAGAACTGAGATATGAAACAGTTCAGCTACTAATGGTGTAACCCTTATCCAACTGGGCAGTAAATAAAAAGCAGATGAAATTCAATCTAGATAAATACAAAGTAAGTGAAATACAGTGTAGATAAATGAAAAGAAATCAATGATTCTCAGGAAAAGCAATCGTAGGTTCACAAATAAAATGATGGATTCTGACTTGACTGTTTTCATATAGGACCACAACCTTGAGATTATGGTAGTTTTATGGAAGTGTCAGTTCAGTGCAGTCAATGCTCACCCCATGTCCCAGGAAAAAAAAAGCCTTAAAAAATGTAATGAAAGGAATAGAGAACAAACCAGAAAACATTATTATTCAACTATTCAATTGAGTACACACACTATTTGCCCACGTGTCAGTGCTGTCCTCTCATTAGAGAACAGCAGTATATAAAGACTAGAAAAGATGCATAGCATCATAGAATCATAGAACAGTTTGGGTTGGAAGGGACCTTAAAGGTCATCTAGTTCTAGCCCCCCTGCCATGGGCAGTCCTTGGAAGGTGTCCTACTTGATCAGGCTGCTTAAATCCTTCTTCCACCTGCCCTTGAACATCTGCAGGAATGGAGCTTCCACAACTTCTCTGGGCAACCTTTTCCAGTGACTCACCACACCTAGCAGTAAAAATTTCCTTCCTAATATCTAATGCAAATCTACCTTCTTTCTGCTTAAAACCATTACCCCTTGTCCTATCGCTACACTCCCTGACAAAAAGTCCCTCTCAATCCTTCCTGTAGGCCCCCTTAAAGTACTGGAAGAGTGCTATAAGATCTCCCCTTCACTTCATAGAAGGAAAACAAGGGTCACTGGAGAAATGGAAGTCTATCTCAGTCCTGCTTTCAGAAGTGACTGTGTCAGCTGGGTTTCTTCAGCCTGGGAAAGAGAAGACTTGGGAGGTATAGCAGAAGGTGACAAGAGCCAGGTTCAAAAAAAACAAAACAAGATTGTATTCATACAGTGGGTAGTAGATCTTTTGGAATTCTGTGCCGAATAATGTTGCGATACTTCATAGCTCTACATGGGTTACAAGGGAGAATGGACAAGTTCTTAGGAAAAAAGATTCATAGAAGAAAGACTCATTACAGGCCACTAAATGGAAAACCACATCAGAATCAAGCCATTCCCAAAGCTGAAAATAATTGCAAGTTGGCAAATCAGTAGATAGTATATATACATGCTTTGTTTCTTTCCTTTGTCTGCCCACTTAGACCCTTAATTTGAATCAGTTCAACACCTCTATAGTCTTATATTTTCATAATTCTTTATTATTAATACTCTTATTTCTTTATACAGTGGCCCAAACTATATATACTTTTCAAACAAAAAGACCATGGCTTACTTGATGAGTTCGTTATCTGAAAGCTACATAATGTGAACTATTAATATTCCTTCTATAGCTTTTATATCTAAGAGCTTTAATCATGACTGAAATCTGGATATACTTGAAATAAATCATACACAGAAAAACATTACAAAAATGGAAATACTAAGTCTGCCCCAAATGGATTGGAAATACAAGCATAGAACAAGAAACAGAAACAGACAGCTATGGCAGGGAAGCAGAAGTAAACTGTGAGAAAACGTTGGGAGACAGTATCCATTTGAATTTAGAATATTTTGGGGGGCATGGTGGCAGAAGGGTATTATGAAAGGAAAAATGAGCAGAGTGTGAACGTATTTGCAGGGAACACATTTTAAGTACAAATGATACCCAAGGAAAAAATCACAAACTTGTTTGTTTCAAAATTTAACAGAGCTGAGTTCAATGCATTGTATTAAACAAATTTGTATGGCAAATGTAATCTGTCATACAGAAATTTCAAGTGAAAAAAGAAGTAATCTGTGAAGTATATATCAAGCCCAAGAAATTTATGACTGATGCAGCAGAGGATAATTCATCGATGGGATAAAAATGGAAAAGGAACATAGCAGAAGCTGAGAAGCATCATTACAATAGACATTGCAACATCAGAATTGCATTTTTGAAAACTGGAGAAAGGAATATTGATGTAAACGAAAGGGAGATGAGCCTAGACAAGAATTTTAGCTGAGAAAAGCTGCATGTGAGGTGTGTTTTCATGGAATCTTTCAGACGTAACTTCAGTGGCAGGCTCTGCAGCGATGTCTGAGTTAAGGATTAATATCCTTTGTATAAGCATGAGTGATGGGGGTGGTCTCACACTAGCTAAAAAGTCAGTAAGCATATAGAGCTAGGATAAAGGTGGGAAGAACTCTCTTTTAGCTCAAGATTTAGCTGACAAAAATCTACAAAATGACTATTTTCTTTCTTAAGTTAAAATAGCTATCTGATTAAGGGGTTGCAGGACTGTAACTTAGAGTGTGGTGAAGAAAAGGTACAGAAGGCAGGAGTCTGCCACCTATGAAAATCTGTAAATGCAAAGGTACCTCACGTGGGACCTGACAGCAACAGAAATACATAGATCCATCTTTCCTAACCCCTAAGTTTAACAGCCACTTCCTTTATCAACAAGTAAAAGAGGGAGTAGGGCCCATCTCCAACTAATGTTAAAAAAGACACATATTACTTAGCATAACAATTCACACAAAACTAAAGCCCTAATTCTTATATATATATATATCTATATATATCTTTTATTCAGAAAGATCTTCTACTGAAGATATATACCATATTTTTTCACTTTTCCTGGACTTTTTTACAACATGTATGGCACATAATAAAAAACCCCCCATAATTAGTGGACTGAAGCTGGATGGGGCCTAAGAAATATCTTAATATCTGAAGGGAACGTTCCCTGACAGTATTTGACTTTATTAGACCTTGTAGCAGTCTGCAGCTTATTATTTCAAAATCTTACTGTTCAGAGACTACTGACACTGAATTTCCACCCTTTGTAATTTAAAACAGCAAGGACATCTGATTCAGTCTTTTTATATTTAACCATATAACACTAGACGAAAGAGCAGAGATCACTGAGAGAGGTGCTTGCTGTAATGGCACAGTTAAAGCCTGAAAGCTGGAACAATTCTCTTTGGAAAGAAGAGGTCAGTCTTCCTACTACAGATGGTGATGTTTTGATGGACAGGAAAAAAAAAAAGTTTGCTCTTTGGATTCAGACAGGGAGGTCATGGCTTTAACTGTCTGCTCACTGACAGGAAAAAAACGCACCCCAGTTACAGGATTTCATATTATTATTTTTCCATTCACATTGATGGATGACTCAAAAATATACTTACTGTTGAATTTATTCCCTAGAAGAGGAAATATTGTATTGCTGTATAAGTTCTTTGAAAACCTAAACTAAGAATGGTATTTTTTAGGTAATTTATTTGAGTGTGACTGTATTCTCTGCTGACTTGCTATTACGTAACTCCTAAAATGGTCTTTGCAGAACCGCAACAAAGATTTGACTTTTCTTAGGGCAATAGTACAGTCAGAAGATATTATTTTCTCTCTTTCTCTAGCAATTGAAGAGCAGCACTGAAATGGAGATTCAGACACCTACTCTTGCAACAGTCTCTGCTCTGAAGGTTCAATCTGAAGAGAACTGCTGGAATGCTGAGATAATTGAAAGACCTGACATGCTTGACATGACCTGATATACTGAAATATTTCTAGGCATTTTTTAGGTATTATGTTAGTGAAGGAGCTGCTGTGACATTTTCATACAAGAGGTACTTATTCCAGTTCTTCACAATAAAGACCTTCTAAGATAATTTTTTGTATACGTATGAGGGAAGTATTTAAAGGTGCTAAACTGACAACACTTACAATCTATTTAATGGATATAGCAATGTCAGTACAGTGTTTAGTTTCCAGCAGCATACCAGTAATACCTCATTTCTTGAACCAAAAAAGCAACCGAACATTTCAACATCCTTGATTATCTGCTGAGATTGGCAAAGGCTTTGCAGAAATAAGGGGATCAGGCATTCCCTCTGAAGGCTTCTTGTGAGCATGAATTCTTCCTTTCTTTTCCCCTTATTTGAAATAGTCTGACTCTAACAGAAGTCAGCATTTACTAAGGGGATCTTATCTTTTAATAGATGTTTTAATAGTCACTAACTTCCAAAGAATGATGATCAAAGATGAACTGGTAGTTCTAGTTGATTTCTACACTGTAGAAGCCCTGTGTTTGCAGTGCTCAAAAATTTAGGGAAAGAGTTGATAAATTTTAGGTACTTCACAGTTCTTTTAATTTTATTGATGTGGATTTTTTCTGTTGAGGAATGAAGGTGAAGTATGCAAGCTGACTTCAGAAGAAAATGTGCATGCTATGTTTATAAATAAAAGTTAATTGTCAATATTCGTTTGGAGTGGGGGGAAGGGGAGAGCAACAGTAAAAAGAAAGATTTGCACAAAAAAAGAGTCAGGCAGAAAGG
Organism: Phaenicophaeus curvirostris; assembly: GCF_032191515.1. Classification (NCBI taxonomy): domain Eukaryota; kingdom Metazoa; phylum Chordata; class Aves; order Cuculiformes; family Cuculidae; genus Phaenicophaeus; species Phaenicophaeus curvirostris. The sequence continues at coordinate 28,950,322 of NC_091397.1, forward strand.
CTGAGAGGATTTAGGTCATGGGACAGAGTACAAAGAAGGAACGAGGAAGGAGTGGTTGGACAATGTGAGGTGCTGATGAGGATCAGGGGCAGGCAGCCATTAATTAACTTCTGTTTGATCACCTATTCTTGCCAGAACGGTATAGGAATAATCTTAGCATTGCAGACTACCTAGAGAGCTGAACTGAAAGCCAGACAGGCCATGTATCTGCTTTGACTTTCATGTTTAAAGGAATCCTATGTTCCTCCACTGCTCTTCATGGCATTATCTTCCCCTTTCCTCTGTCACATGCTGAAAATCCTGACTCTTCGAAGCTGCCTGTGTCCCTCAGTCAGATTTTCTACATAAAGCCAAACTGTGATTCAGTTCTGTTTACTCTTCCTTCCCTTTACGCATGATTTGAGTTGTCCTGCCAATCACCCTGTATGGCAGGCAGGGGACACTGCAGAATCTGTTGCTGCACCTGGCAGCATGGATCTGCAGAGTCCAAATGAAGGAATCTGTGCCCTGCTAGTTGTCCTACTAACAGTAAGTGCAATTGTGTGTGAAGAGAAAGTAGGACAGACATGCCATTTAAAGGGAAAAAATATCCCTCAAGGAGCGAAAAGCTAAGACATGCAACTCCTACTGGAACAGGGAAGCTGACCAGAGTTTTGAAGGAAAGACTAAACTGCACAGACCAATAGCATATTTGGGTAGGACTGTCAAAATCAGATTCAGTAAATAAGTTAATTTCACAGTCAGGCTACTTATGTAACCAACAATCTATTTTATAAATGACAACTAATACCCCATGAAACTCTGCCTGTCTTTGCAACACCAAGAGGAGTTTTGGCTCTGGGAAGACTTGTCTCTAGCAGAGCTGTGCTAAATGTAGCGCAGGCTCCTATCACAGACTGTATACTTGCCAAACTTTACGTCCCCTTACTGTATAATTACACCTTCACTGTATAATTAGCTTTAGTCAACTTGCATTTATTAATCATTAAACAGACATCTTCCAATAAGGTTCTTAGAACTCTGCTGCAAGCTATCATGTTTAGCACTATTCTTGATCCTCAAGCTCTTGAAATCATACCAGTATGTCAGAGCACCTTCTCTTTAAGATGTTTTCATATTTCTAATTAGAAAAACAAGTTTTTTTGGGAAAAAAAAGCTGAAAAGCTGATTATTCCTTTATGGGTTTATTTTTTTAAAACACTTCACAAAGGTTTTGTGCATCACGCTCATTGTTCATGAGGGACTCTTGCAAGAGGCAACCTGCATTGTCTCCTTCACTATCTATCTCTCACCATTAGGTTTTGAGCTTTGCTCCTGGACTTGTGTGCTGCGGTCAAACACAAATCATTGGGGTTTTTTGTTTGTTTGCTTGTTCTTTTTTTTTTTTTTTAATTTTTCCCCAAATGCAGTATCTTACTGTTTTAAGAGTGTAAGAATGAGCTTAACAATGCAACACAGTCTGCAAGGAACTGAGCTTTTAAGGGTTGTGAAGATTAAATGATAAGTTTTGCTGCAGCTAGTTTACACATTTAATTATCTCGTCATATAAATCAGTCTTGTAAGATGTAGCTGGTTTAGGTCAAGAGATAACCTGTCTTTAGGGCTGTGAGAATTTATTAATATGCTTAGTCGTCTTGTAAGATGCAGCTGTTGTAGGTCAGGAGATAACCTGAAAGGAGTCTCTGGACACGGTTAGATAACCTAGAAAAATAACGAACATATTTAAGGATTCATACGGTTCTTTGTCTAAAACTAGGATATATACCCGCTGCTTTTGTAAGATGTTATCTTTTTTTAGAAGGGCATCAGATTCAGCGCTGAACTGTAAAATAATTATTGTCTTTGCGTCGAAGACTTTGTCCTTTTAAAATTTTACCAGCGAGTAAGTGTTTCTCACAGGGGTTAAATAAAAGCGGTTTGACAACGCTTTCTTTCCGCACAGGGAGGGGCAGAGGAAGAGCCCTTCTCTTTTCCGAGCCGTTTATTCCCGATAAGAGCGAAACGCAACGGACACCCCGGCCGAGCGCGAACGAGCGTCGGAGCTCGAACGAGCCCTGCGCCGGAGGCCCCGCTCCCGGCCGGGCACTAGGGCCGGGCAGGGGCGGCGGGGCGGCAGGGCGGGCTAGCGGGCGCAGGCGCAGGCGCGCGCGCAGGCGCGGCGGCGGACGCTGGGTCTGCATCCGGGTCGGTTCGGCGCGGCGCCCATTGTCTAGAGAAGGGGCCCGGGCTCTGCACCCCTGGGCACGCGCCCCTCGCCCGTCGCTCCTCTCCGCAGCCTTTAGTAAGTAACCCCCGCGGCTCCTCCCGCCTCTGCTGCGGGGCGATGCCGGAGCGCCGGACCCTCGCCTTCCTCGGCCGAGGCCGCCCCGGTTCGGTCGCGCTGAGCGCCTCGTGGCCGTTCTGCCTCCCCTTGGCATTTACACACCGACCGCGGGGCTCAGTTCTCACCGGGCCGCCCGGTAATGATTCTCTGTGTTTTTCCCCTGCAGTGGACCGCAGTTCGAAGAGGAGACAAGTGAAGCCTTTGGCAGCTTCGCTGCTGGAAGCTTTAGATTATGATAGCTCTGATGACAGTGACTTTAAAGTTGGAGATGCTTCAGGTAAATATACTTCCTCATCTCCTCAGTTCAGAATTGCCTGATTTTTGTTTATGGTTGCTCATTTAATATCGTATGAGAGGCAGAATGGTATTAGTGAACTGCTGGGACTTGGAGCCACTTGAAGTGCAATGGATAACTGGAAATTCTTACACTGCAGATAAAAAAATTGGAACATCCATACGATACTCCAATTGTAATTGATTTCTTTTCTCAACAGAGAACTTGTGGTTATCAAGCTAGTTATGACTAGCGTCTGTGCTGACTGCCTTAACTATACCCCTTTTCTGTGATGTAGAGATATTTCCTGCATTTGGTATTGAAATAATATTATGGAGCCATTTTGATTTGACTCTATCTGGATAACAGTTTGTTGTGGACTTAAGAACTTGTCTATTTGTCAAGGTTAATTCCACTCAATGAGTGAAAAGTTCAACCAGGAAGATAATCTGTTCAGATTTTTATTTTCTTACAATGGGCAAACTTAAGGTATCCATTTGGATAGGTGTGCAGAAAGGTGTATGCGTTTCATACTAGAAGGAGATCCTTGCCTCAGAGTGCTTCTGATCTGCAGTCTTTTCTCTATGGGCAGATTTTGGTATCTGCCGTGAACATTCACAGAAACTGAAAGTAAACAGGATGTCAAAATAAAATTAATAAATACAAGTGTATTGGAGGGAAGGGAAAGAAGGGGTAGGACCATGTTTGTGAATAAACTCCACACAGGGTGTTCTGTGACATATGCTTAGGGAAATAAACAAAGAGATTGGGTAAGATGTGAGGGTAGCATTATGACATATTGTTATATAGCTTTACTTTGTTATTTCTGCACAGGGGATGCTGATCTAGGTTATCATGTGAATGTATCTTGCAAAAATATTCCCCATGTCCATTTAACAGCTTGTTTTTTAACATCTGACAAGCTCCTCCTTATTAGTGAACTTAAAAATGCTTAATAAACATTTCTCCAGTGCCGGTTTTAAGATAGGCCCTAGTGCTCATTGCTTGTTTTTTTTTAACTGATGTCATAAAATTTTCATGCTAAGATTTTTTTGGGGACTTGTTTAATTTACTTTTTTAATCTTGTCTTGAGGATTTCTGATTTTTTCTTTTGAGTAAGGACACTGCCTTTTGTAAAGACAATTTACCATAAAAAGAAATTATTTTTACTTCTCAAAAAAATGTTGCTATTCTGGAGTAGTAGTGTAGGCAACATTTAAGGTAAAAGGAGAATTGGAAATGGAGTGCAGGAGTTGGTCACATAATTCAAAGCAATATATTATTTGATTAGAAGACAACCTGTTAATTAAAAATAATGGATAAAGTTTCTTGACTTGACTTTGTATAAATGCAGAGGATTCATTTGTAATTGATACCCTCTTTTTGACTTTTAGGATATTGTATGTACACATGGTCTAGCCTTGAGTGTGTTTCAATCTCAGTTTCATTTTGAGGAAGTCGGTTGGTATTTCCCTTAAGAAAAAAACCAACACCCCGCCCCCCCAGTAAATGGAAACAAGAATGTGAGAGTAACCTAGATTCTACTTACAAAATGTTATCTAATTACTGTTTTCTTTTCATATATCATATAGCTTTTTTTTAATGTCTTGAATGTATATCTATCACGTGTAGTAGAAATAGGTGTTCTGCCTAATAAAATTCAAAGTTTAGTGAATATACTTTGAAATAGCAGCAGAGTTTGACATTTTACACTTTATTCAAAGGTTTTCAGTGTGAAAGGAGGAAGTTGTGAGGGTTTTGAGAAGTTGAGGAATAGAAAGTTACTAACATACAGCCTCTTAAGTTGAAAGAAAAAATGTCTTGTGTGTAGAAGTAAAATTAATAGTTGCAGGATATTTGAAATAACATCTGTGCTGATTTAGAATTAAGCTGGTATAACATAGCCTTAAATTTATTTTTTCTTAATTCATTTAGATTCAGATAGAAGTGCTGAATTAAAGGGACTTTTTTATATACACACACATAAATAAAATCAATCGTTTCAGAGTTTATACATACACAAAATGTGTATGCATGCATGAGCAGCCCTATTAGACAAATTCTAAATTGTTGTTCTGGACTGATTTTCCCTTTTTTCACTGTGGATTCAGCCTTCAAAGCATAATGTTTATTTCTCCAGTACAGTCAGTGTTGTTGCTCTTTTTCTTCCTTCTGTGACTGTAGAGGTCTCCCCTTGTGCAGCCTGTTGCAAATCAGTATTTAGTATTTGTTTGAATTCAGACTTTCATTGTGTAGTTTGCTCGCCAAGGGAAATAAATATGACAGAAGGAAGAAACAATCTTTCTGCATTGAATGTGACAATACGTTCTACTCATGCACTCAGAAGAACCCTGTAAGTATGGTAATTCCACAGCTCTGTAATGTATGTTTATTTGATTCACAAATGCATGTACAGGCACTTAAAAAAAAAACAACAAAAGAAATTTGAAAGTTAAAGGGCTATCTAAATACTGAATTAAAATAATTCTGAAGTTGTTTAGCCCCTGTAGATTATGTTGTATCCGTATGTATGAGCTTTAGGATGTTTAGGATACGTGCTAGTAGATGATATGCTAATCTAGGAGGATTGAGCTGTGAACAGTTTAAGCTTTTACACGTATTAATTGTTTTATCAGATTTCTGGGAATATGAGATACAGTAAGGATTTGAGAAGTTAGTTTTAAGTACCTTTTCGGTAATTTTTGTATTCAGAGTCCTGATGCCTTGGTAAATTTTTTTCATTGCAGAAAATACTTCTAATCACCTAGCCTCCATTTCCACAGAAACCCAAAAACTCCATGGAAGGTATGACCTTTACAACAGTGTAGTTGGTTTCTTTTCATTTGGATTTAGGTCACACCAAGTGGCAATTACTGCCTTTTCAACTTAAAGATCTCATCATTCTGACATCTAGTTAAGGAGATTGATTTTATATTTATTCTGTTATATTCTTGTAAACTTGCTTAATATAAATAGTTTTCAGGCCTGTGGGCTTTTCATTATGCTAATATTGAATTAAGTAATTTTTTAATGGCTTCTCTCTTTCTATATAATAGAAAGTAGTAATGCCATATTCTAAAGTACTGTATTTTTATGTTTATTAAAAACATCTTAAAAGATTGTTCCTTAAGTAAGAATGCCATGACCTTAATGTGGGATCAGTTAAACCAATTGTCCCTTTGGAGTCAGGGCATACAAATGTGTGACTTGAAATGATGGTACTGTAATATACTCAACTGAAGTTTACTAATAATGTTTCACAATACAGATGAGTTATTTGAAGTTTAGCTCTTAAGTTAACTAGGGCATACTTTGAGTTTTTTGTTTTTTTTTCTTTCCTAGTTTTTTAAAAATTTCTTTTATGAGAGCAGCTGGAGATATACTATGTCAGAAGGCAGTGCATAGTTGTAATTCCCAGCGGGATTCTAAAGCAAGGATTTACCACTTTTCTTCTCTCTCCTTGGTGAAGTCATTCAGTCTTGACAGCTAATATACTTAAACTGAAATGATGCAGAAAAGTGTAGCGTGGTCCTTGAACAAGAATAATGTGTGAATTTAAGGGCTGGCTCTTTGTCTCAGTGTAGCTAAGAGAAGCACAGCTGAATGTTGCCTTGGAGTACTGGATTCTGTCACTACTACTCCTACAAGTCCTCCAGACTCAATTTTTTAGACATTTGTAAATGTTTGGGTTTTTTGGTGTTGAGCGTGGAGCCTGACTTGCATAAATATTATGTACTACTATTGCATTTGAGGTCAGTAGGAGCTGTCTTTGAAACATGTTATGTTCTATATAAATGCATATGTTAGGTATTCTGAATAACCTGTACCTTGATCTAGAAAGAAAAAGTTGCAAATAACTTCATCTTTCTGTAATTGATTCTCTTTTAGTACAATGGAGATTCCACTAGTGCATTTCCGTACAGGATATTGTATATAAAGAAATGTTTGCAAAGCACCAAAATACTGTAGGGATAAACACTCCTGAAAAACTGATGAGGAAACCAGTACATTTTTTTTTTTGAAAATAAACTTAAGTGATATGCAACAGAAGAGTTGTAGGGTGTTTCAGTAGGCAGTGAAAGTACGGGAAATATTGAATAGCTAATTAATGATCACGTACTTGCACAATCTTAATTGTTACAATCACTTTAAGCCTTGACTTTGCAACTCTGATGTTTAGTCCCTCAGAGTGGAATTCCTGAGGGCTTTTTTTCCATTAAGAAAAAGGAAAAAACATGCATTATGTTCTATTGGTTTATCTTCATCCTAAGTGAGGTCTTTTATCCATAAAGGTGTCTCCCACTTCAGGTAACACTTTGGAGTGACTGCTGGGCGTTTTGAACTTGTATTATCTCTGGAAACAATGGGATTTCTGTTCTTCCCTGTGTTTGCTGACAGCAGAGGAGTAATATAACAGAAATCTAGACTTCTATTGCATTGTCTGGGCATCGTGGATTTAGTGATGGGGTGATGTTATTTTTCTTTGTTTTTCACCTACTGTGATTGATTCTTTGTGTCCTGTCTTTCCAGTCCATCTGTCCCTTACAGAACCCTTGTTCATCAGCTCAGTGTTGCTCCGCTTGTTCAGTGAGTCCTGAAGATAATTTTCCTGGTCTGCTATTTTATTACTTCTACTTCACTTGCTCTTGCATCTCCTGTTTTTGATGTGTATGTCCAGCTCTAGTGTAATTCTTGCCACATGGAGAAGGTTGTTCTGTGCTTTAACTTCCACTTGATGGGATGGTCTGTTTGCAGCCTAGCTACCTCTGAGGGTCTAGACATGCTCACTGATGATGGGGCTGTTTCAAGTGTTCCTTGAGGGCTCAAGGCCTTAGACTTGGCACATCCCAAACACATTTGACAGTTTCTCTGAGAGGGATGTTATAGAAGGTTTTGTTGGTTTTGGTTGGTTTTTTTTTTTTTTGGAAAAATATATATTCTAGCTCACTATTCAGCAATTTGTATTGGAATCCAGTTTTATGGATTAGTTGGGACCGCAGCTTTCTTTAAGGAAGTCATGAGGTATACAATACTTCATCCCAAACAAGTAAAGTTTGATAATGACAAGGAGAGGGGGAAATGGCAAGCAAATTCATGAGGCAAGGTAACCAATTTAATCTGTGTTAAAGTGTTGTAAACGAGGCAGTTCCTAATGACTCAAGGCAAAGCTGGCAGCCTTTGGTTTCCAGTGCTTTTATGACTTGAATAAACATCTACTGAAATGCTGTGTGATATAATTAATGCTATTGTCAAAGTGAGGACTTACTAAACAACCATTTAAGTTCCTCTTCCATCCTTTTTCTATTAAACTAAGTACTTAACTTCTGAAAGAAGTGTGATTGTGGATCAGTGACCAGATTAATTTCCTACTCTGCCCAGTCTGTGTCTGCAGTCAATACAGATTAGACATTTTTTCCAAAACATTGAGAAGTTAATTTCTTTCCTTACAGCAGTGATATCTTAATCTATGTTGGGTTTGGTTTGTATGTTATTAATCATGTTACTTTATACAGTTCCATTTTTTTAACTGCCAGCATTACCAGTGTTGAACTGCCAGTAGCGTATGGATGTTGAGTCATCATACTTCACAAAATAGCATAGGAAGTCAGTGGCATGTATCTAACTGATGCTAGATTCTCTTTTTTTTTTGAAGTTATATTGAAAGTGAAGTATTAAGTCTTTTCAGTTCTTGCTTTCGATGTAGTTATATCAGTCTTAGCGTGATAGACCTCTGTGGCTTTCGTCTTCTAGACAAATGTGATCAGGAATTAATCAGTTACACAGCTCTGCTTTTGGCAATTTAAAGTTTTTTTTAATATATGATCTAGGCTTTCCTGAGTTTTTTTTACATCCGATTATTAATATTGAAAGCATTTCCTTAGGTATTTTGGAGTCCTTAAAAATTATTCACAATTTCTAGGTCAGATACATAGGATTTACAGCTGCTTTTACACTTTTGGTAAGGCACATGTGCAAAGGAGTTTTTGTGACACTGGAGCTGTCTTCTGTAAGTGGATGACCATGTACTTGTGTAGTGTAGCACTCTGCGTACGTTTTATTAGAATGTTAAAAAACCAAATGAACAAACAGAAAATCCCGGGGTACCCAGGGTACCATGTTTAAAGTTGCTTGTAAAATGGTCCTGCAAAGCACTGGGAGGAGTTTTTGTAACTGCTGTCAGTAACTTTCCCCTGAAGTCTTGTGTGTAATAGGTATTATACAGGACTCCACAGCTGATGTGGAGATTAGTAGTCAATTTTGTTTATCTTTATTATACTTTTCTTCTGTTAATTCTGGAGTGTAATGTTATGTCCTGGAAAGTCCCTGTCTTTAGAATTGTCCTCTTTGGATTTGATTGCTAGCTTCTGTTGTGCTCAGTAGACTTAAGCATACAAACTGTACAGAAATTAATGATGCCTTTCTCACGACTGTTATTTCTCGTATTTGTTCTCAGTGGAACTCTGTATTCTTCATTCTGTAGTCTTCCTTGACAGTGTATCTGGCCGCATCTTTCACTGAGAGTAGTTTGACTTCTCTCCCGTAGGGAATGGCATTATATGGTTGCCAATTTGAAAAAGCTATTCTTTAAGAATTTCTTTCAAGGAGAAAATTGTATACTACAGCCTCTTCCTAACTGAAAGTGCATCTGGCAGTCACCTGCAAAAACAGCTGTTATCACACAATAGCTCTTTCTAGAAATGAACCTATCACAGTGGACGTATTCAGACAGAAGAGGGCTATCCCTCACTATAGCTATCTATCTCTTGTGTGTACATACATGCAGAAGGGAAGGTACAGAGCATAATATGCAGGCAGAAGGCAATGAGAATTTGAAGGAGAGAAGTAAATTAAACTAACATTTATTAGCTCTTTGCCTCATATTATTTGCATGGCATGAAGCAGCTAGAGAATATTCTCAGTGTTGTAGTATCGATGTGCAAGAATAACTCTTGGTGACGTAGTACTGTTAAAAGATCAAACTATGCCCAGACTAAGATTTCCCCAAAAATGAAGTGAAAGCTTAGATGGGTAGTCTAAGCATATTTAGAAATGGAACAACACAATCACAATACAGGATGGGGGATGATGTGATTAAGAGCAGCCCTGCAGAGGAGGACTTGGAGGTGCTGGTGGATGAGGAGATCGGCATGAGCCGGCACTGTGCGCTCACAGCCCAGAAGGCCAACCATATCCTGGGCTGCATCAAAAGAAGCGTGGCCAGCAGGGCGAGGGAGGTGATTGTGCCCCTCTATTCCTCTCTTGTGAGACCTCCTCTGGAGTATTGTGTCCAGTTCTGGAATCCTCAACATAAAAAGGATATGGAACTGTTGGAATGGGTCCAGAGGAGGGCTACAAAGATGATCAAAGGGTTGGAGCACCTCCCATATGAGGACAGGCTGAGAGAGTTGGAGTTGTTCAACCTGGAGAAGAGAAGGCTCTGAGGAGACCTCGTAGCGACCTTCCGGTACCTGAAGGGGGCCTACAGGAAAGCTGGGGAGGGACTATTTACAAAGGCTTGTAGTGATAGGACGAGGGGCAGTGGGTGTAAACTAGAGAGGGACAGATTTAGACTAGATATAAGGAAGAATTTCTTCATGATGAGGATGGTGAGGCACTGGCACAGGTTGCCCAGGGAAGCTGAGGCTGCCCCATCCCTAGAGGTGTTTAAGACCAGGTTGGATGGGGCCTTGGGCAGCCTGGTCTAGTGGGAGGTGTCCCTGCCCATGGCAGTGGGGCTGGAACTAGATGACCTTTAAAATGGCCGAACGATTCTGTTGTATTTGCTAGCTCTCACAAATGCTTTACAAGTAACTTTTGAATCTAGACTGTCATACTACACGTTTGTATCATAGATTAAATATCGTGTATAAATTTAAAAACAAAACGTATTTTTGTATCTCATTTCACAGGTTCTGAGCGCTAATGTACACTGCTTATTTCACTGTAAATAAGGTAGTATAGGGGTTAGCCATGTTAAAATTTATTTAACTGGACTTTTAAGTTACTTTATATCATTGGTAATTTGTCACTGCCAGCACAGGTTTATAAAGGGAAGGTCCTGCCTGACAAAGTAAATTTCCTTCTGTGACAGGGTTACCCAGCTTGTTGACCAAGGAAAACCAGTTGACATAATCATTCTGGATTTCAGCAAAGCCTCTCATACTGTCTGTCACAGTATCCTCCTAAACAAGATGTCCAGCATACAGCTGGATAAACACAAAAGTGGGTGAATGACTGGCTGAGGGGTCAGGCTCAAAGGTTTATTGTAAATGGGATTATATCGGGCTGGTGACCAGTCACTAGCAGTATTCTGCAGGGATCCATCTAGGACCAGTACTCTTTAATATCTTCATAAATAACCTGGATGCAGGACTCAAAGGTTTAATAACCAAGTTTGCTGATGACATGAAATTGGAGGGAGCTGTTGATGCTTTTGAGGGCAAAGAGGCCCTGCAGAGTCATCTAGACAAATTGGAGAGCTGGGAAATGACTAGTCACATGAAGTTTAACAAGGGCAAGTGCTGGGCTTTCACCTGGGACACAACAACCCTGGATATACATGCAGACTGGGGAGCGAGAGGCTGGAGAACAACCCTGCACAAAAGGGATCTGGGGGTTTTGGTTGATGGCAAGTTGAACCTGAGCCAACAGTGTGCACTGGCAGACAAGAGGGCCAACTGTTTCCTGGGGTGCATCAAGCATGGCATTGCTAGCCAGTGCCAATTGAGGGAAGTGATTATCCCGCTCTGCTCCGCACTGATGCGGCCTCACCTTGAGTATTTTGTGCAGTTTTGGGTGCTGCACTTCTTCACTCAGAGGGTGGTGGAGCACTGTAACAGGATCCCCAGGGAAGTAGTCGTGAAGCCAAGCCTAACAATATTCAAGAGTCATTTGGACAATGCAGTCAGACACATGGTGTAAGTTTTGGGGTTCTCCTATGCAGGGGTAGGAGTTGGACCAGATTATCCTTGTGGGTCCCTTCCAACTAAGGCCATTCTGTGATCTATTATTTTCTTCTGTTCGACTTTCTCACTGTAACTCCTTGACAATAATTTCTCTGGATGCTTTAGTTGTGATCATAGAATCAGAATAGTTTGGGTGGGAAGGGACCTAAAGATCATCTAGTCCAACACCCCTGCAGTAAGCAGGTACATCTTTCACTAGATGAGGCTGCTCAAAGCCTCATCCAACCTGTCCTCAAAAACCTCCAGGGATGGGGTGTCCACAGGTTGTTTGGGCAGCATCTTCCACAGTCTCGCCATCCTCATCATAAAAAGTGTCTGCCTTATGTCCAGTCAAAACCCTGCCCTCTTTCAGTTTAAAACCAATCCCCCTTTTCCTGTCACTACAGGCATTGGTAAAAATGTCTCTTATAAGCTGCATTTATATATCAAAAAGCTGCCAGAGGTCTCCCTGGAGCCTTCTGTCTTCCAGCTGGAACAACCCCAGCTCAGCCTTTCTTCATTAAAGAAGTGTTTCAGCCCTCTGGCCATTTTTGTGGCCTTTCTATGGACTCACTGCAACATGTCCCTGCATATGTATTCAAACAAAGCTATTATTTAAAAATAATTTTTTAGGTGGCGTATTGGTTTTTCATTGCTTAGACGTGTCTGAAAAGTGTTCTGCTAATTCAAAACTTTGATTAATTATGTTGTATGTACATTACTACCATTAAGGCTGGTAGGCATAGAGAAATGACCAAACTGCTCTTTTTTGTCAAAAGACTGTACAGTAACTTGTGTTACTGCATTCTCATTTATTTTCTGGCTCTCCTTTAAAGATTTGAACATTTGCAGGAAACTTTTACATTTTATTAGCTTGTGTGGGGACTGATAGCATTGGTGTCCTGATCTGTAGTAGCAGAACTGGTGGAATTTTTCTTGATAAGTAATCTCCTCATCAAAGACTTACACATGCAGGTATATACCAAAAAACAAAGAACTGACCATTGTATCAAAGTAACAGCTAAGTTATTGGCTAGTCATAAACAGTGTTCTGTGGGATGGAAATAAATGCCACATGAAGTGTGTAGCACACTTGCCCCGCGGTTTGCTTATTTGGCTTTATACAGAGATGGATGTGGACAGAAATTCTCTGTGCAAGGTGATATTGAGAGGTGTGGTTTTTTTTGGTAACTAAAGTGAGTTAGGATTTTTTTTCTTAATTTGCACGCATCGATGTGCTTGTTTTGCATTTGTGGACAGCATCAAGAATTTGGTGATGGCTCTGAACAAGCTATTTCCTAATTGATTACTGAGCTGGATCAGAGAACTTTGTTTTCGTGTTAATTTTAAATATTTTCTGAGTTTTTCTTCATTAAATCTAATACTGTAAATTAAAACAAGTATGTGAATGTAAGATGAGAGGTAGTCAAGGTAGGTGGTGTTTATAAAATTTAACAAGTTCACTTGTCATCTTTTCCAGTATTTTTTACATGTGCTTTATTGTACGGACAACTTATTTTTGTGATTTTTTTTTTTTCATACAAATCCTTTTCTTTCCCTCTGCATGGACAGGCTTGTGTTAATTAATGGAAATAGTGACTACACACTGAACAGAGCTGTATGAGTAGTATAATGTTAGAATTTATGCATCATTGTGGAGGTGCAACACTGAACGAGGCATGGCTTGTGTAGGATTAATAAGTGAAATAACATTGGAAATTAAAAGAGCCTGCAGACCTGGAAAACCAAACCTGTACTAAAAATGGAAGTATGGGATTATCCATATTACTGTTACTACTTGTTGCACAAACTTTTCAGTTTGTAATTTTAAATCTCTTCTATTGATTAGCTATGTTATTTTGAAGATTTAGAATATGCCTCCAAAAATTTAAAACTGGAATGCTTTCTTTAAAATGTCACTTCACATTAAAATTATTCTGTGCTACTGCTTATTGTTAAAATGTGATTCAGTTCAAAGGAACATTTAACATTCATTTAAGAAATTCTGCCACCTTTTTTTTTACCATCTTAAAATGCTCTCATGTTTAACAGATTCTCAACATATCACTCAAAATAGCAGTATTTGGACACTAGCTGAAAACAGTAGCTGGAATGCCTTACGAGGGAGGAACATACATAATTCTTTTGTTTAACAACTTGCTTCAACAGATTTTATTTTTGGGGGTACATTTGTGTCGGAATTTTTTTAAATTTTCATATGCTTAACAGATTCTGAAGGAAGTGGTCATGGGAGTGAAGATGCATCAAAGGACAGTGGTGAAGGTTCCTGTACTGAATCAGAAGAAAATATCTTGGAGGAGGAACCAGCAAAAGAGAAAGCAGATAAGCAACAGACAAAAAGCTCCACTGAAGAAGAAGACAAAGAGGTGACTAAAACTGAAAAGAAAGAACAAGAAGATGAAGAAAAGCCAAAAAAGAAGAAAGAGAAAGCAGCTGAACCTGATGCTGTGGCTGATGAGCAAACAAATGAACCAAAAAAATGGAATTTGCGCAGGAACCGACCTTTGCTGGATTTTGTATCGATGGAAGAACTAAATGATATGGATGACTATGACAGTGAAGATGACAATGACTGGCGGCCTACTGCTGAGAAAAAAAAAGGAAAAAGTGCACTTCGAAAAGAGGGGAGTGATGGAGATAATGAGGATGATGAAGATGACGGGAGTGGAAGTGATGAGGATGACAATGATGAGGAAGGTAATGAAGAAGATAATAGCAGCACAGCTAGTGATGGAGGATCCAAGAAGAAGAAGAGTAAAGTTCTTAACAGGAATAATGCAGATGATGAGGAATTGACAAATGATAGCCTGGCTCTTTCACAAAGCAAGAGTAATGAGGTAGTGCAACCAACTTTCTATAATATATCTATTGATAAATGGAAACTGATCCCCAGTAGGTATTCTGTTAATTTGGAAGGTTAAACCTGTTGGTTGGATATGTTTACAGGAGTAGGTAAAGCAGCAAAATTGTGCTTAGATAGGCACTGCATATTAAATAACCTTGTTTGGACCATTTGGCCAATTTGATGCCACTAAAGACAATAAAGAGACTTGTCTTGACTTTAGTGGGTGGTTGAATTAGTTCTAAAGCAAATAGGAGGTCCAGTATGCAAATAAACGTGTACTAACAAGACTTTTAGTTCTCTTTTAGCATAAGTGTTTCATACCTGTAATGTCTGAAAAGTTAAAAGCAGGTGTGACATATTCATAAAATAACTAAATGACAGGTTATTCTTTATTCTAGCACTCCTTTATGACAATCACAAAGTCTGAACACTATGTTCACTGATACAAAATTTCTAAGTAAAGAAGTATGCACACTGGTTTTAAAATCAAATAGGATAATCATAATTGATGTTGAGTTTGCTTATAATGCTCACAAATGAAGTAATGTCTTACAGTACTAAAAAACATTTTGAATTATTACTATAGTAAATATCTTCTGATTGCAGAATATGAAAATTATATGTTAAGTGTTTAATAATGCAAATTTTGGGGTTTTTTTTTTTTTGCTTTGCACAGTTACAGTTGCCTTAAAGATTGTGCTTGTGGAAAAAAATAAGATATTAGCCTGTTAGGATGGTTGACTTCATGTCCTGCAGTAGCAAATTTTGAAGAAAGTAAAAAGAATTGCTGTAAAACATGCAGAAAAGAATTATGTCAGTATAATATGTTAAATTATACTGGTATGACACTATTTAAAGTTCTACTTTTCCATGTAATCTTTATTTTAATGTAAAATACCATGGAATTAAACAGAGCATTTGGAAGAATCAGTTGTCTCCATTTCAGGTATTTTGTTATGTATTTTACATACATGATTGTGAACTAGCTGTGCTGTTTGAATTACTAGTAGTAACTGTGACTGGGGAAAAAAAAAAAGGTGTAATTCTGGAATTTTTTTACTTTTTATATAGACATCTTTCATTGTCTAGCTCTGTAATAATAGTGTTGTTACCTGTACTCTCCTGGCTTATCATCTGAAAGTGCTCTACTACTACTGATAATCATAATTTCAAATCGAGATCGGCAATTTTCTTTGACAGTTGTTTGCCATATCAGGATGGAGATGTGAGTCTGCATTCTCAGTGATACATTCTTGAGTATATCCATCCACAGTTTCCATTGACTTGGAAAATGAGGCCTGTTCCAGAAACTCAGAGCTGTCTATGATCTGTCTTTTGTGAAGCCTCTTAATGTGCATGGACCTCAGAGTCTGTACTTGCCTTAGATTTAAGACACTGATCAAAAGAAAAAAATCAAAATTCGAAAATTTGAAGTTCAAATTATAAGTTTGTAACTGGTAATTTATCTTTACTGCCTATGAAGCAAAGTCATGATTTTGAGTAGGTGTTTAACAAGAGGTCTTGCAACAGCAAGCATCTACAGACTGGATTATAGGATGTTATTTTTAGACTGATACTCAACTGTGTTATAAGAGTATACTGTCAACTACTACAATACTTAAAATACTTACACTTTACCCCTCTTCCTCCCTACCCCCCCAAAAAATATTCCAATGCTAAAAAGCCCCATCTGCTTAGCAGACAAGTCTAGTGAAGTCTTGAAAATCTCTTTATACTGAAGAAGCTAAGTTCTTAGAAAAAGAGATGTCTGAATGAATAGTTAATTTATGTAAGAATGTTCAGGTAATGAACTCTGAATATGTAGTAGTGCACTTAATTTGCCTTCTTCCTCTCCTTTCCTTAGTTTTTGGAGGTGGATGTTAGGGGTGGATATTGGGGGGGTTGCTTAGTTTTTGTTTCTGTGTGATTTTACAAATATTTTGAGATCTGCATACACAGTATTTTAACTTGTGCTGTAAGCAAATGCTATGTGCTTTATAACTGCATTAGGCATAGAAGACAAACTTAGCTTTCTTTTCTAATGCAAGCATCATTAGTAGATAAATGGTGCTTTTCTGTTTTTATAATTGCTACCACTATGGGATTCTTCTGTTCTCAGTGAGGTGATGGGGTTTTTTGCTATTTTTATATTCCTTTAAAGTTAGAAGTATGTGGGCATTTAGCTTGAAATGCTCACTTTCTTCATTAACACCACAGAAACAGGAATTATGTAGTGATTCAGCTAAGTGCTTTCTCTCAGTTAGGTAGGTAGAAGGACTTGTTCAGGAATTTTGGCAGCGGTTACCATCTCTATGTAAAAGTTCTCATGTTTTAGACACATAGAGTCAGCTTCTGGGATGGGATCTTTCAGGTATTTGCATGGACTGAGAAGGGGAGAGCCACATATATTCCAGATCACTCCCTCTCCATGTCTGCATAGGAAGTTAAGTTTTTCTGCTTCTCTGTTTAACCTGTCGGCTGCCTTCACAAAAGGTTAACCATAATGGATGGGTATTCTAACATTAGATACAGATTTGATTCCCTTTCATCATGGCTTGTTTCTTTTTTTCGCACCTTTGCTTATGTTGTCACTAAACAGCTAGCGTTATTTCAGTGTTGTTTATACAGTGCAATTCTGTTTATTTAATTTGAAGTAACAAGTGGGGGTTTTTTTTGGTTTGGGGTTTTTTGTTGTTTTTTAATTACCAGACCTTGAGCTTCTGTAACAGTAGACCTTGCAAGTTTCTTTTAAACTTGTGTTGGTGAAGCAAAATAACAGCTAAAGTTGAAGGAGCTGTGAGAAAAAGATGATTCATTTAGAGTTTCAGCATGCTTCCAAGAGGCATGTGCCATTGTACAATTAATATGCCAAAGTTAGGGAGTATTTACTGCCATTTCCTATCTGTAAAGTGAATGATAAGCTAAACATGAATATTTTGATGGGCCACTGTATTTTTTAAAAAAATGTGCAAGTCCTCAAAATGCTTTTTAACTTTGTCCTAAAAGGAGGATATTGGAAGAAATGCTCTGTAAGTCTGAAATCTGTAGGGGAGAATCTTGTATTTTTTCACAGTTAGTGGCCTTCCTTTAAGTAAGCATGACTGTGTGAATGGTTGTGTAGTCTTTCATTTTTACTTTTAGATGAGAGGTTTTTTTGTAGGTCATGTTTCCTTACATTGTTTAGAGAAAATGGGTGGGAGATACAGGAGCCTTTCCTAACTGGTAGAAGTATGTGTTTGACCTTTCCTAGGTCAAAATATTACAGCAAACTGCCTCTGTTACTTGAAGTAAGCTATTTGAGCCCAGCTTTAGGCTGTAAGGCTATTGTACCCCTTTATCTTGCTTTAAAATCTAGCAAAGATTTTCCCCCCTTACTCCTCAAATACCTGCCCAGATAAACTTGAAGTACAAAGAGACTTCAATAGTAATTCACTGAGTTTGTGCAGACACTTACTGTATCAGATAAAGAGACTATCATGAAACAGATGCTTAGATCAGTGTGAGAATTTGAGATACTTGAGGAAGAATGCCTGCTTCAGGTAGCATCCTTGATACTTTTTGTCTGTGTAGGCTACACAGGCACGTGTCTTATGTTATAAATTGGGGTTTGGAAGGAGAACCTGAGGGCATCTTCCAACTTTATGGTTTTTTGGGTTTTTTTGCGGAGTTTTTTGGGTGGGGTTTTTTTCCTGCTAGGATACAACAGCAGTTTTGGAATAATCTGAGATCTCTGGTGATTTGAATGGATGCCATTTAGACTTGAACTGTCAGCCTCTGTCCTGAAAGGATTTCTATTTCTTTATCCTGCAGTGATAATTTTTTTGCTAGTGTGCCTATTTGCACACTTTCTTGTATGTCTTCAAATCACCAATGAAAGTAGTTCAAGCTCAATGTTTGCTTTTAGTATAAAACTAAAAGAAAATGTATGGAAGCTGTGAAACTTTGCAGAAGAGACAGTGGCTGTAGCTCACAATGAAAATAATAAGCCTAAATAGTGTTTATGAAAAAATGAAAATTTACATACAGATTTATTTGGTTCATGAAATACTTCTGTTTCCTGAGAGAAATTCCCTGTTAAAAGGCGCATTCTTTTTAAGTGGTGTAGTTTACATTAAAGGTTGCCAAAAAGGAGCAGTGTACTTGTTCTGCAAATCCTTACTGCAGCATATAATCAGAAGACATTAAGTTGTTATATTTTAATAAATCATATGATTTTACATAGAGACATATAAATCTTAATTGCAACAAAATAGAACTGAGTTGATAATTCGTTGTATTTTAACATAAGTGAAGAGTTGGCAGGCTTGTGCTAGCTGTATTTTCAGATTTTCCAGATTCATGTGACTTGTTTTTTGGGAAGATGTAAATTTTAACAAAATGAAGCAACTTTTCTGAATATTCAGGCATTTGAAAGTCACCTTTGGTATTAGTGTTTTGGGGTTTTTTTTGCTTTAAAGCGGTTTCTTAGGTGTATGTATTTGTTCCTTTCTGTAGAACATAAATGGTTTAAAGACGTGTATGTGTCTGCCTGAGGAAGACCATTCTCTGGCTTAATAGACACTAGGTATATTGAGATCAGGTTGTATTTATACTTTCTCCCACCTTATATTTTAGGATGAAATATCTGAATGTTTTGAGAACAAAGAAGGTTATATTCTTGTGGCAAAAATTTCCATCTTTTTTGTTTGTGTAAAAAAATGGATCAAACAACAGATCTTGTTTGTTTTAAATAAAGTAAAAGTTCCTGGCATAATCCATGTATCTTCATTTATTTTAATATTAGGACTCCTTGATCCTTGAGAAGTCGCAAAATTGGAGTTCCCAGAAAATGGACCATATTTTGATTTGTTGCGTTTGTCTTGGAGATAACAGTGAAGATGCTGATGAAATAATCCAGTGTGACAACTGTGGAATAACAGTGCATGAAGGTAATACAACCCTTCATTCTCATTGCGGGAGGAAAGCACATGCTTTGCTTTTAATGAAATTTTGACTTGCTTTCTTCAAAAAAAAAAAAAAAAAAGAAGCCTTTGAACTCTGGCAGGTAATTTTTTTATAATACTACATGGATCCTTTTTAGTGGTAAAACATCCATCCTTTTTACTGAAGCAATTATAAGCAACTACGGGACAGGGCATGGTCTATGGATACTTATATATTGAATCACAGTGTGCAGCTTTTGGAGCTATAGATAATGTTTACGCAGCTCTAGAATATTATATTAAAAGTATTTCTGATTGCATAGCTGCAACATAAGGTCATGACAATAGGAGGCATTCTCAAAGGGAAGGGTTTTTTGTGTATATTTTTGCTGTACCAAAAAGGCAGCAAAAGAGGAGAAGGAGGAGAGAAGGAAACGGTCCACGACATTTAGTTGTAAGTGATAAGAGCTAGCCTTGAACTTTCTCGTAATTTTCACTGACAATTTGAAATGTGGAAATTTTAAAGTTAAAATGCACTCAACTTGTTGTTTGCTGATTGTTTAGAAATATAGGCTATGTGTGTGTTATAAATGTAGGAGGTCTTTAAGAAACACTTCTGCAATAATTCACAGAAGGTGAGGCTCTGTTGTGTGTTGCTGTTCTTCCTGAGGATGGAAGGTAGGAGTTGGATCCTAAGATACTAACAGAGAGGCTTCGCCTCTGAGATTTTTTTCTTTTTTTTTTTTTTTTTTTTTTTGTTAGCTGTTCTGACACCCTGTACGTTCACTATTTTTTTAATGTTTCCCAGGAAAATTAGGCTACTGCAATCCTTGAAATTAATTCGTTCTTCAAAAGCATTAAGAGCATTTATTTAATTTATATAACTGCCATCTTATAAAAATTTTTTAGAGCTGTTGTAGTGTTTTTCATGCATTGAGCTGTAGTTCAGTTCTTTGCCTAATATCAGTAAGGAAATTCGGGATGGAATGTCTGTCCTCAGATGCAGGGGCCTTATGTTAAGTGCCAAAATGTTCTCTCAACTCGGAAAGGGACTGCGGTCCTTTGAAGAGCTAATCAGTACTGTCAGTTGAGCTTGGAGAACAATTTGCTTAATCTAATTTACGATGAGCTGAATCGCACTCTAGGTTCCTTTGAGGGCCTTAGTTAGGTCTTCGTTGACTATTACAAGTGCTAGACACCTAAATTGATATGCTTTCAGAATTCCTTCCTCTGTGTCCATTAAGATTTCTGAAAGTAATGTGCAGAATATATCAATTTTGAGATGCAGTAAGCTATAGTTTTATAGAATCTTCTTTTTTTTTTTCTTTTACCCTAGCACAGTGTAATATGAACTCATGAGAAAAGTAAAATTGAATCAAAGAGTCTTTTGCTCATAGTTACGAGTGCCTATTAGAGAATTCCCCTAACATTATATTCAGTCAGTAAATCTAAACCCTATTGTTGTGGAACTTCCTGAAGATTATTCTATAAGGTTTATTTAATGATTGTACAGTTAGTCATGTTGAAGTACAGAATGATTGTGATACGAAAATGATCTGCCTTTTTAGAATAAAATTATGTCAAATTTGTTTTTTATTCCAGAGGAGTGCCTTAAAATTCCCAAAAAGATCACTTTCCCATTTTGTTTAGTTTACTAAACCTTTGTCCCTACAAAAGGTAAGATTATAGCTGGCTTTTGTCCACAGTTCCATAGGTGAAAAGTTACTTGAATTTTAGTAGTTCAAAATCTGCCAAAAAGTAAGTGCTGCCATTCTTCTTTTAAAGCGTTGTAGGCAAAGATTCTCTAGTCCCACTGATACAAAGAGTACAGTGTATGTATGTTTCTTTTGTTGTTATTGCAACAAAGTAAAATAGTTTTAAATTGCTGGTTTATTATGTTAAGTTCTACTGCCTGTACAAGATAATTGACTAAGGATGTTGGATAATTTTTCACACTTAGGTTTTAATGCTTAGCTGTTTACAATTTATTTTAATAATAAATATTTTAAATAGGTGAAGTCTCAGGAAAAAAATAAGCAAGCTGAGTAGGTGAAAGTAATAGTTGACTGTGATAAAAGTGTAAATTTCCCTGACAACAAGCTGAACTTCAAGTCTGGTAAATGCAATTTGGAAGTGACAGTTCAGATGAGCGTTTCGTTGCTAGATATGTGTATCAATTTGTGCATACATTAATATACTTAAAGTAGAAATTAACATTATGTTCATGATTTTTAAATCAGAGCTTTTTTTCAGTAATTTTTTCAGTAATTTGTTTAAATAATTGCTTGCAGCAAATAAGAATTTTATTTTAAAAAAATGGAACCTTTTGAAGGTTTAGTTTGATTCGATGATCTTGTATATACATACATACATATATTCAGTAACTTGGAAGTTTCTGCCCATTGTCGTTTGGCTCATTGTATTACTTCTGAATGCATGAGTAATTAATGAAGACATGGACTATCATAAAGAACTTGCGGTCAGAACCAAAATGCAATGCAAAAATTTTTCTTCCTGTTGACTTAATTCAAGTCAGATGATTTTGAAATATAAATTGCGAAGTAGTTGCAGAATTAATTACTGTGTAATTATATAAACGTTGCTTGAGTATTACTTTTTTAGTATTAATAGAGGCAAGGTTTACTCTTAGTATCATTGGCTTTAATCTGTACCTTGTAACTGTGTGCACAGATCATTGATGTATTTGCTGTATTATAAGAAGTCCTTCGTAGTTTGAAAAATGTGTTCCCGTAATAAGTGAGTCTATTCTGTGAACACATTGGAATCAAAGAATTTATTCTTATTTTTCAGGTTTCCTTTAGTAAGTGGATTTCTGTGGCTGCAGACACCGTGCTGTGTGTTGAAATTTGTTCTGATATTTGAGCATTTGAGCTTTTCAGGCAATGCAGTGTCTGGCATAGTATTGAATGAAAGGGCTCCTATTTATGACTTGGATAGGAATTGATGCGGTGATGGTTACTTGTGTTTTCCTCAGAGAAGAACAATGTGCTCATTTCCCGAGAACTCATTTTGATACTTAGCAATTTTCTTTTCCCTAGAATCTCAAACCCAAGATGCCTGTTATCCTGAAATGCCTGAGTAAAGCTGTTGGACTACCCCAGAGTTTTTCCTCACAGTTTTTGTACGCAATTTCAATTATAAATTGATATGTTTTCTCTACTTTTTCTATAGCACTGTAGATATTTATTTGGAAGGAAGTGCACCTCTTTCACACTCCACTGATGTCTCACCCAGGGGCCCACATAGAGGTGATATTGATGATCAGATTATTCTTTCCCTGAAGACCTTATTGTCTTAGTCTTTGTTGACTTGTGTAGAAACTGTTCCTCTCTTCACAGGGAGGGGTCTTATACCCTTGACTTGTGCCTTTGTACTCTGCAGAAGTGGAGGTCTCAGGTAACTGGAAAAGACTTTTCTGTGGTATCCACCTTTGTATTTAATATGGAGTTATTCACTAGCCCTGAAAATGCTTCCCTTGAGTTGACCCTACTTCTTCTGGACACTAGGGCTCCCTTCCTTCCCTGGGTGGAGGGTCTCTTGCTCTACTTGTAGCTACTGGTCAAAGGCAGGTCCCATGTAATGGTATGTCCCTGTCACGTGAGCCAGTTCTTTAAGTGACTGCATGCCAGCATAGTTGTCCAGAATCTGTTACCTTCTTTCACGAAGGAAGCTAATGCTGCCTTGGATTTTAAGTCAGGCAGGGTCTATGTGTCCATTCTTCATTTGCTCTGGTAAGTTTTAGCTTTTGTAGCTCAAGGTAGTTCATCACTGTGCATACTGCTCCATTACTTGGGCACCTAGGTACTTGGCACCAGCGCCTTTTCCTTTAGAGTACCTGGTACAGCAGTTGCCTGTTCAGTAATGGTATGTATCCCTTTTGATTTGTTTGCTTGTGTTAATCAACTATTACATGAGGTCTTCCATAGCAACAGGTGGGCGATAACTCTTCTGGAAGCAACCCTGCCAGCACTCACATGGAACACTGCAACAGGCCAGGAGTTAGAGGGTGCTTTCTGATTCAGACTTTTACTTGATTTACCGACAAGTCTTGATGTTGTTAGAAATTGTTTCTATTTGCTGTGTGATGTTCGTATCACTTGCATGGCCTGCATTGACTGTCCATAAGCTAGCTTTTCTCTGCGCACGCGTGTCTAAAAATCTACAAAATTTGTGGAGCAAATAATTGGCTCAAAATGAGAGAAATGTGGAACTGCCTGTACAACTACATAAGCAGCATACATGTAATGCTAATTTAGTGCGCACTCACACTTTGCATTCATCTTTTATGTCAGCATGTAATTAATTAAGTCTATTAAAATTTGTTAGCATTACACAGATCAACCTATTTTTTCCACCAAAGGAAAAATGTTTACATTGCTAAGGAAAAAAACTTTCTTATTGAATTTATAGTAGTACAGTTGCTTTTCTGTGTGGAGATAATTCTCATTCCCTTTTATAAAAATCTTTAGGCACTAATCTGTAATTTTGAATAAAAACTTGTGGTAAGATCTTGTAATAGCAGGGCACCCCCAGCTGTAATGTCATTTATTTTGATGTATTGATTGCAGTGGGTCTGGAGAAAACATCTGGTGCATATAGCACATGCAGTTACTGCAGGTAGTATACTTGACAGCTATTTTACTTGGGTTAGCTGCTGTGAATTAAATTAGTTAAGTTCTACGTTTTTCCAGCTGCTTCTTTTCCATCTTCTCTATTTGTTTCTTCATTTTGATCTGTATAGCAGGGAATAAATTTTTTTTAGTAAAAGCAATAGTGTAGTCTCCATATGCCTTACAGCATTTACAGCAAAAAAACCCCATTTTTGCATTTTAATTTTGCCGCTTACCCTGACCTATTGCTATCTGGTATAAAAATCCATTTTGTGAAATCTTGTACTTCAGCACTATCCATTTACTAAGTAAAGATACTGTTCTGAATTCATGATGTATGAACTGATTAATGTCTTTAATTGGACAAACAGATTAGAATAAAGATTGCATGTAACATTTTCAATACTGTGATCTGACAGTATTTATTTTTACAAACCCACAGTTTATCCTAGAATTCATGTTTTCATGATCTTTGTGAGATTATTATTGTTCAGAGTACATGTAGACCTAGTTAGCATATGCAGATGTTCTGTTTCACTGGCAAAAAATAACCCTCCCAGGGATATGGGAGAACAGATGCAGCCAGGCAAGAATTGGGTCTCTCTTCCTATTTACTCTCAGTAATATAAATTTTAGAACAATTGTTTTAATATTAGCAATTTAAAGTGCTTGCAATTTCATTTTTATGACAATTGCATAAAATATAAGCTATTGACAGAGTACAATGACTTAAAAATCAGGGAATAAAAAAGTTAATTTTCTGTGCAAAATGGCATACATTTGATAGACAACTTGGCTGTAATTAGAATATATAGATGCATTCTATGGAACAGTAAATGTTTTGAGAGTTTTAACTTCACTTTCATGTCATGGATTAATTCTATACTAAACCAGTTTTACTGTTGAGTGTAAGGTATTCAAAGAGGTGGTAGACACAAGGTTGTGATACTGTAATTTAAGAATGTATAAACATGAGTATTTAATGAACTCTAGTTTGAAAAGGGGCTCTTGGGTATTCTAAAGATCCAAAATTCAGAATTTTTATGAAAATTAAGGAAGGGCAGAGTTTTTATTAAATGAAGCAAAGTGCTTAAAAGTTGTTTTATTTTCTTCAACATATTTTCCAATCAAAAGGGTGGGTGGTTGACTTAATGCCAAATAAGTAACAGCTGCAGTGATAGTAACTGAAACCAAATGTGTGATTTACAAGATGTGTCTCTGTTGGCCTTTCATTCCTTAGGTAGTGACACCATTTACACAGCTCTAGTGTACTCAGAAGTTACTTCCTAATACTGATTGGGATATTTACTTGTTGTGAACCCTTACCTCGCTTTGTGTTCCAACACTAGCAGTTCCCAACAGTTCATACAGGGCAGTTGAATGGGACAATTTTTTCTTGCTTATCAGCTTAACAGTTCAACACTAGAATGGAATGATCTATCAAGCAGCAGCTTCATATCTGTGTGTCTGTGCATTTTTAAGAGTCATAAGAATAATATTTTAATTTTTTTTACTAGGACTGAAATAATTCTTAAAGCTTAGAAAATGAAGTCAGATAGTAATAAGTTGAACCTTTGTTGTACTCAGCAATTTTGAGAATTTTAAATAGTGTATGTAAAGAAGTAATCGTCTGTAACAGATAAAATAATATTACTGTGTTAAAAATATGGAATTACTGCTGTTTTTAAGAGCTCTGAACTCTTGATCTCTATTTTGTAACTTTTCAGAAAGATTTGGACAAAGGTACAAAACACACTGCCCCCCCATCCCCCCCAGTTTCACCTACAGGAAATATGAATGACTTAAAATAGCATGACTATTATGAGCTTACTTAAAATTGGAAAGTGGAAGCTGCCGAAAGTGTGGTCAAGAACTGCAAGTTCATCTTTTTTGTTAGTGTTAACTGATTTGCATCTGTTTGCTTGAAGGTATTTGATAATCTATTTATCCACAGTACTGAATTTTGACAGTGTCAGGTGATAAGGATGGAAGTAATTACAGCACATGTGTCATTTTCTAGAAAGAAATAAAAAATAAATGACTGATAAATATATAGTTCAGAATGAAGGTAAGAATCTGGGAAAGTCAGCATTCTAATCTTAGCAGGCTGATGGCAATTAGATTAGAGAAGCAAATTAATTACTTTCAGTTGATGAAGAAGCATTGGTGTTTGCAAGAAATTGATTTTGTTTTGGCATATAGATTGATGACAGTATTATTGCTTATGTGGTGTTAGGTAATTTTAATAAATACATTTATGAAAATGTTATTATGTTAAGAGTTCTGAATTCTAAAAAGCTCAATTATTCATCAGTTCTGTGATATCAATGGACCGTGTGTTTGTACGTTAGTACAATTCCTTAAAAGTAGTTCACTGGCATGTGTTCAGTGTAGTTTTATAAGAACTTAAAAAATTACTTTCTAGAATACAACCTAAAGCTAGTACCACGTTATAAAGGAAATAGAATTACCTTGTGTTTGAGCTGTCTGATATTTTATATGCTTGATGAAATCTGGTTGTGAATGCACTTATGCACATTACTTTTCCTTTGATTCTGGAATACTTTTATAATGAAAAGAAACATTTTGGCTTCTTATTTTAATTCTTATTGATGAACCCCATTCTGTAATGGAAGACTATATTTCTTAAATGGTTCCTACAGTGTTATTGCTTATTTCCTGAATGTAGTTTTATTCTATTATGCAGTGCTTTGCAAGGGGAGTTGGAACACTGTTGCTGTTTTATTACAGTCAGTGGGTAGTGAACCCAAGTAACAAATCATGTTGCTATTTAGTTGCAGAGTTCAATAACTGGACTATTTTGCAAGCACAAATGTTGACTTGATTGCTGGTTTTGATGAATAACTGAACTTATTCTTTTAGTATTCTAATGTGTTTTAAGTGTTGACAATGAAGTAATTATTTTCTTATTGAATAACATGAATGTTCAAATGCTGAAATGCATTTTTGTGGTGATAAGCTTTAAGATATTCTTTTCTGTGATTTGCAGTAGTAATGGTACTCTTGTGCAAAATTTAAATGAAACTTCTAAATCACTGTTGAAATAATCTTTTCCTAAATTTGTGGTGATGAGGCATGCATAGACACTTTAACAGTCATAAGAAATACAGTAGATATACCAAAGAAGAACGGAGAAACTGAATGATTTAGTTTAGCCATAATTTAAAACCAGATGAAAATGAGGATGTTGATTGATGAAATGTATTATTTTTTTAACCAATCTGATGTCTCAAAACTGTCAGTCTGTGCCCTTTAAAACTGTACTTTGATTTGAAATTTATAGAAGGTCTTTTAAGCTCAGTGCTACATCCCCCAAAGCACGCAAGTAATGGGATTTTTCATGTATATAGTCTTTTCTACTTGATTCAGATGTTGAATTTGGAGTGGAATGGTGACTCCACCATATTTGTTGACTGGATACTACAGACATAATCAGCCTCTAAAAAAACCCAAACCCATAACCAAACCACCCCAAAATAATGTTCATTTTCAGAGGTAGGAGGAGAAAGATAGGAATATCCAAGAGAAGCCTGCTCACAAATCCATAATCTGCCATGATACACATGGGTTCTTCACTTGGTGCTGGTGTTCAAGGAAACTTGTTATAAGTTGGGTTAGGCTGTTGATCCAACTGAAAGCTGATTTCACAGGCGGCATGGTAAGATGGGTAGCTCAACATAAGTACTAGACCTGCCACAGTGGAGCAGAGGATTGGGAGATGGTACACAGGGTATGATAGGATAGTAATAAAGGAATGATTAACTTTGTGAATATCTTCATAAAATGGTATAATTGATCAGTTTTTATTGGGATTTTAAAAATTTTCCTTAGCTTGCTGCAGTTATCTTGAAATGCATTTCTTTACTGAAAAAATGCTTTGAGTTTTCTTAGTCTTTGTTGGCCACTTTAAGTCTTGTTTTCTTACGCTAGTCACATAACGTAGATAAGTTCTTAGAATTAGGGTCTCTTCAAAATTTTGCACTAATGATAGTCTTTGCAAAAATATTGTAAGCTTTCTTGGGGCTTTTGGTATCATTCCTGTAACTGTGTGTGTTGCCTGCTGAAAACATAGCTGACAACTGTCTAACTTTACAATTGACATCTGATACTGGTCTTAATTTTTTTGTGTATGTAGGTTGCTATGGTGTTGATGGAGAGAGTGACTCTATCATGAGCTCAGCTTCAGAAAATTCCACGGAGCCTTGGTTTTGTGATGCATGCAAATGTGGTGTCACGCCTAGTTGTGAATTGTGTCCTAACCAGGATGGCATCTTCAAGGAGACAGATGCAGGCAGGTAAGACAAGAAGTGATTTTTTTGAATTTGATGTCATCTTACATTTAAAATATTGGATTTTGCCCTAGTCTGCTGCTGTAGGTGGCAGTGTCATAAATTAAGCTTTGTTGTTGATGTCCCCACTCTCAGCTCACTTTTGAGTTCAATGCTCTTTGGATTAGTCAGTCACCTAACTTTTTGTGTACTCCTAATATTCTTCATGCCCATTAGAGTATTAGTAAGGTATTGTCTTAAGGAGAATGTGAGCATCAAGATTTATGGACCTATGAGCAAAAGACATTCCTAGGTGAAACAAATCACCATTTACTTCAGGGACTGAAAATCCAGTTTGACTTGTTATATGTATATAGATATCTTACTGGATATACTAGAAGACCTTTCTTTGTTCCCTTGAACTGCTTGTGGGATGCTTTTTTTTGCTTATATAAAGAAATCATAATAGTGAAGGAATTGGAGTCTTGAAAAAGAAACTTTTTACATCAAGAATGCAGTTTACATGTAAGGGAAAAGATTTGCTGTGTAGAGGAAGTTAATATCATGTAAACTCTTACTCACTGTTCAGTCAGCTCCAAGGATAATGGCATGAAAGACTTCTCTCACTTAACCACTGCCTTGAACTATTGACAGCAGGTACTGGAACCTAAGAAAAATTGTGTAGTTGTTTTGAGTTTGCTGCAACTTGGAGCTTGCAGTGAGGAAAGCAGGGCTTGAGTCCCTTGAGCTTTGCTGCTGAATATAAGTTTTATGTTCTGTCAAGGAAAGCTTGTGGGGCTGGTCACAGTGGTTCTCTGATGGCAGTTGAACTTTTAGTGTTTGGTATCTGCTGTCAATCACTGTAGTATCTGAATACGTGTTCCGTTAGTTCAATTTAATTAGCAGCCAGAAGGTTGCATTTTATGCCTTGCTAGTGTTGTGCTTCTTTCATAGTTAATCCTGAAGGGCAGAAAAACACTGAAGTGTTCTTCCTTACTTAGTAATGCCACAAAAAAGAATGATGAATTCTGCAGCAGAGGGGTCAAATGCCTTCCAGACTTCTTGTCGTATTGGATTTAGAGCATTTTACCACCATTAGGACAATCACAGCATGTGCTTCATCTGAAGGAAGGGAAAGCAGGCTTTTGTCATTTCTGTAGTATTCTGCTTCATGCAAGGTAATGTCCCTGCAAACTTGTACAGACTCTGCTCAGCCTATTGATTTTTGATGGAAGTGGAAGGACAGCTCCATGACTCTTTTTAGGAGAACCAAGATCTGGGTGTTGCTGATGTCAGATAAAGGAATAAAGTGACAAAAATATGTTGAAGTTGTGCTAAAGGTATTCAGACAGACAGACTATATTATGTTTATTTTGAATAATGAAAATAGGATTCTTGGTATTTGAAAATGTGCTTCACTTGTGGTAATTCTCAGAGATGGGCTTTTTAGGAAGGAGTTCAGTTCTAATTTGAGAGTAGTGGATTCTCGTGTGATGTTTCCCATTCCTGTCATATTTGGAAAACAAATGAAGACATAGATGTTAATGGTAACTAATTTTCTGTAATAAAGGAGAGAGCAGGATTATCAGCGTGGTGGTTTTTTTGGTGGGTGGTTTTATTTTGGTGTTTTGGTTTTTTTTTTTTTTAAAGCATGGTCATTAAGTCCCGTTTCTATACATTTTATAGTAATATAAATTGCAGATGAGTGGTAACACGAAAAGCTTTCATAAGGGCCTGTCATAAGCTTTTAATTGGCCATGTTAATACTGGAAGGCAATAATTGGTTGATAAGGCTGTTCAGATGACAAAGAAGGTTTCTTAATCCTGTTTCAGTACATCTGGTTGATATGTAGGAATATGAATGTCTGCAGACTTGTCTTACTGATGATAGATGAGTTGTGAAAAATCCAGTTAATTGTTCAGGATTAGTACAAAAGTACTTCAAAATTCAGAAATGTCGACCTGTTACTCTAAAGCTTTCTGTGTTTATTAATATGACTTCTTAGACACATCACTGTTTACACTTAGCTATAAATTTTAGAACATCTTTTGTGCTAGCATATCGCAGAATATGACCATGCCCTCACTGTTTTTTCACCCGCTGTTTTGTAGAGTTCTTTCCCTACTCATTAAGGGTTCTTTACACTAGGTGAGGGGGCTGGAGAACAAGTCTTACGAGGAACGGCTGAGAGAGCTGGGATTGTTTAGCCTGGAGAAGAGGAGGCTGAGGGGAGACCTCATTGCTCTCTATAACTACCTGAAAGGAGGTTGTGGAGAGGAGGGAGCTGGCCTCTTCTCCCAAGTGACAGGGGACAGGACGAGAGGGAATGGCCTCAAGCTCTGCCAGGGGAGGTTCAGGCTCGACATAAGGAAAAAATTCTTCACTGAAAGGGTCATTGGGCACTGGAACAGGCTGCCCAGGGAGATGGTTGATTCACCTTCCCTGGAGGTGTTTAAGGGACGGGTGGATGAGGTGCTGAGGGGCATGGTTTAGTGTTTGATAGGAATGGTTGGACTCGATGATCCAGTGGCTCTCTTCCAACCTGGTTATTCTATGATTCTAGGACTTGTGAGTTAAAATGAAGTAAAGATTTAGTCTTATGATCTGTTAGTGAGCCTTTGTATATATTTTAACTGAAATACACAGCTATCTTGTAATGTGTGCATAAGCAGACCCTGTCTTTTTCCCCAGTTGCTCGCTGTTGTGTTGGAGGTTTTGTTTGGTTTTTTACTTTCCAGTCTTACACAGGCTTTACTGTTGCTGATACTGTGAAAATCTGGTCCTCCTGTCATTAAAAGCACAGCAGAGCTTAAAATGACATTTCAGAAAGCTTTTCCTGACATACTGTGTTGTTTGTCTACAGAGAATACAGTATTAAAATGGTCTAAATTGATTTGACTTTTCTGGAATAAATTGTACATGCCCTTACACGTCTCTCAGGTTTTATTTTTCCTGATAGCAAAAACAATTTCAGTTTGTGTTGGGAATAAAGAGATAACGAGGGTGTCTTTGACCATTGGATTCACATGCTAGCAACAACCTTTGGAGGCGTCTGCCTTTCTCCATTGAATATACATTGTGCTTAGCTTCTCAGTTTATAGCTTAGATGCATTTCAAAGACATGCATACAGCATATAAAATAAATCTTCTTTTTCCTTCATGTTTTCTGCATCCCTTTATAAAGAGGAAACGATGAAAGTAGAAGAAAATTCTGTGATATTTTTAAAAACTAAATACATAAGTCAGTCAGGATTTGTATTGAATAATTTTTACCTCTTAGAAGCAGTTATGCTTTTTAAATACTTGGGGGTTCCAGTCTTCAGTTCCTGATCTGCCTTAGGTGTCTGTGTGTCTCCTTTACAAAGCTGTTATATGATGAAAAAATAATTTTACTTCTCAGTTCTGTTTTACTAATAATGCTGCTATATGGAAATGTTTCTAAAGACAAATCAGTTGTCTAATAGTGATGAAATGTGGGAATTTTGCAAATTTTATTTTAGCCTTTTTGTTCCTGTGTTCTGTAAGGCACTTTAAGTATTACATGTGTGATCTCCCATATAAATATAATAGAAACTGCAGTCAACATTTAAAAAATTGCTTAGATTTCTTCTTCTAAAACAGTAGTATGATTTTGGTTAGTGTGGAAGTGGTTTTTTGTGACACTGTTTTGCTGTACAGAAGCTTGTACGGGCTTTGGTGACTGTGGACGTTAACACATTATTGTATTGGGGTTTTTTGTTTGTTTTTTTACTTGCTAGATGATGTTACGCAGCTTGTGTGAATAAGTGTAAGTTTATTCTCCCAGATGAATAGAGCTAATGTACTAGAAAAATAAAATCCTAACACATGAAAATTCCTATGCTATCATTAATTACAAATTTGAATTCTTAAGGGTGATTGGGCACTACAGTAGCTTTTAGGAGTAGACAATGTCTATTATATTTTCTTGATATGCCAGCAGAGAGTGGCTACTGAATAACACTATTGCTCTCCATCCTTTTACCACCTTTTTAAAATATTTTTTTCATATATGTCAGTGCTGGAAATTACAGATACCAAACCCATTCAGTTTCTCTTCATAATCATGTTGGAATAATTTTCCCTGTTCCTGTGTGAAAGGTGAGTCATTAGAATAATGAGGTGTTTAATTTCTCAGGAGAAACCTTTTCATATTAACCTCTCAGTTCCACAAGTATAAACGTGAATTTATGAAATTTTATTTATAATAAAATATATTATTTTATAATAGGAATTCTGTCCTTGTTTTGGTATCGAGTTTTTCTTCTTTAATCAACATTTGTCGTCATTGCTCCAAGCAGAATGGATGGTAAAGTAATGAGGAAGATTATTCTTCTTTGATTACCCAATTTGTCTTAATTACAAGCTTCTAAAACGTGCAGCTAAACAAATGAGCAGGAAAATATTTAGAACCGGTATTAAAAGCAGCTGAATTTGCTTTGGCCGTGAACTTGACTGACTTGAGTATGGTTTTTAATAAAGATTCAGGTCTGAGTTTACATATAGGTTATTGAAGAAATGGGGTGCTTGTGTGCTAATCACACTGAAATGGCAGTTTAAATCTGCAATACTGTAATACTTGGGTGACATGTACTAAAGCATTTTGAGAAGGTCAGTATCAAACAAGCAGCCAGCTGTTGGGTTTATCATAGATAAACTCCTACAGAAGGCAGCAGCATTTAGTACACCAGTGGAGCATGAAAAAACTCTGCGAATTAAATTGAGAAGCAGCTCCTTGTAGAAGATGTGTATCTTTATACTGAACTCCAGAGGGTTCATTTAGGAGAATGTATTAAAACTTACTATCAAAGATCTCCAACCACAACCTTGGATTTTTATTAAAAATACTAATTCTGGAGATATGTAACTTCTGTTTATACAAATTTGTTCTAGATAAAGCATCTTAAATCAATGCAAGCCCAAAGAAAAGAAGCCCTGTAGAATTAAGATCATTTTTATTTACTAACACGCAGTCTTCTTATCTCAGTATTACAGATCTTGTTCTACATATGGTATTTTGCTTTTAAAAAAAGTGCTTTGTTTCCTTTTGAGAATAAATAGAGTATGCTCATTTAAACGAGGTATTTATTTTAGTAAATGCATAATATTTATCAAAATACACATTTATGCACGCACATGCTTTTTTGTTGAAGAGTATTTCATAAAGGTATGGCAGTGATTTAGGCTAAATCAGAGCATGGAAGGAGAGAGATGGTACCAGGTGCTCCATTGCTTTCCCAGAGGACTATCTCGTGACTCCATTGCTTTTGTGGCGTGGCAGACGGAAGATGCATTTTTTTCATATAGTAATGGATGGAATCTTAAATTTCGCTTATAATGTCTTATTAAGTGAGGGGGTTTTGCTGGCATGCTGGACTGTTTAGTCTGTAATAGAAACAGTGAGGAGCTTTACTCCCTATCTGAGCAGCAAGAACTTTGGCAGAACAGTTGAGTATCTCAGCCTGTTCTCTGGCAGCTATCATGCTGTAATATTTATGCCATGTTATTAAAGGACAAAGTTGTAAATAATTGTTAAACTTTAAATTTTCTTTGCCTCTTCCAGCAGTTACCATGCTGTGACCAAACTGTTTTGTGGATGTGGAGAACTCTAGTAAAATCTGTGAAGACAAAGTGGCACAGTTGTTGCATATAAGTGTGTATTTAAGATAAACATTTTTCTCATTGTTTTAAGTTTTCATGTTTTAAAGGGAATTTACCACTTAACATTTCAAACCTGGGTGATATAACAATAGGGTAAAAACTTTTTTTGAAATACACAGGTGAGAAGACTTGTCAGATATGACACTGGATCAGACCATGTTGTGACTTACTAGATGTGCTGAGAAATTTCTTATGTAGTGAAGTGAGTTAAAGGCTTCTAAGTAGTTTCTTACTCTTACTGGGATTTTTCTGTTAACCAGTTTTGATCACAAACTATTTTTGGTGAAAATGCTAAATAAACAGTTTGTCCACCAATTCAGTACATTGCAAGATCATTGTTCTCTATTGTAAAGACTTAATTGCATATGTATTTTTGAGCTTGCTACTGAACCTTTCATATCTTGCTTTTTTTTGAGTTTCTGTTTGGATTTATGAGTTGTATATGATTAACATGAAACTTAACAGTGTTGTAGGTCTTGGGACCACTGATGAGAAATGTGCTGATGTAGGAAATCAGGGTTACATGCAGCTC
The DNA here is from genome assembly GCF_032191515.1 of Phaenicophaeus curvirostris. Classification (NCBI taxonomy): domain Eukaryota; kingdom Metazoa; phylum Chordata; class Aves; order Cuculiformes; family Cuculidae; genus Phaenicophaeus; species Phaenicophaeus curvirostris. The sequence goes on from NC_091397.1 coordinate 28,984,784, forward strand.
CTGGTAGCATAACCATCAGCTTTAGTATTTCTCGCATCCATAGACAGCCAGTTAATAAGAGGATAATAACACACTGTTTTGAGTGCAGCTAATACCAGGATCTTTTCGAGCTGGTCCCAGTTAATTTTTTTTTTTTCCTTTATTGACACACAAAATGAAGAGGAGGGAGAAGAAGTAAGCTGAAGTGGTAGAATATCAAGGAAAATAAAAGGAGTACAGCAGCATGGATGTGTGTTTACATAGGTGGTATAAGGTTTGTGCTGAACCAGTGATACTTAGGAAGATTGCAGAATTGTATGTAGGTAATAAAAGAAACAAGGGAGGGAATGTTTGTGGCATCACTGTGAATCTTATGAATACAGGTCATAGAAGAGGACCTCTTAGAAGCTTAAGTCTTCACTGGTGATATATTAACTGTTAAATGTTAATGACTGGGAAGATTGTTAAGTGCTGAGTTAACTTACTTGCTAAGGGTCAAACACAGGATATTTCAACTCAATTATGTCTGAAATCTCTGTGAGCTTGTAGGTTGAAAGTGGTAGCTACACACCTCTGCAATTCTAAGGCTGTCTTGAATATTTTAAGATAACAGGCGGTAGCAATTTTGATCTTCTGTCTGTGACAGTTTGCTCCTACTAAGAATTTGGCAAGGGGTAGCAAATAGTTCCTAGAATTTTGATAAAACGCAAATATTATTTTGGGAAGGAACACTTTGGCTTTTGAGTAGTTTGTGTTGGTTGATTTGAGTCTTGCATGCTGTGTAGAATTGATTTTGAGTTTGTTACTAACTGATGGTTTGTGACAAGGAGAGTTAGATGCTTTATAAAGTGTTTATTACATAAGAAGAGGAAAATGTGTCTTCTGCTGCAAGGCTGTGTTTTGGTAACGGAGAGTTTCAGGAGATTATGAAAATATCTGTCAAAGGCAGACTTCAGGTTGAAGCCTTTACTGTTGCCTTGTGTTTAATTGCTGAACTCAGAGGTCCAGATTCATGCTATCTCAATTTATGCCACTCAGGGCTGAAAATTTAGACCTATTACCCTGCCGGTTTGTTTATGGCCAATGAAGAAGAGTACAGCTAAGTAATAGTTCATTCGTCTGAGTTTCACATAGGCATTTCAGTAATTTGAGTAACACTCAGCTGTGTTTATAATTGAACGCAGCTTCTATCCATGTTGCTTAAAACTAGTCGGTTTTGGTGATACTTAGAGGTCACAGTGCTAATTCTGGCTGATGCTGTGTTGTAGGCATTTCATAGCTCTCTGCTTTAGACCTCAGTGTTACTGTGACAACCTGTATAATTTTGTTCCTTCCCTTCTTACCCTCTGCCTCATGATAAAAGTATCTGTCTGCCTTAGCTTTATAGTTAATATAAGAATCTTCATATATGTTTCATGTTGCATAAAACGTGATATGGAGCTTGATATAAGGGCCATCAGAACAGAAAGGTGATGGTAGCCCAGTCCTTGCTCCAGTCAGGTAGAGCAATTCCAGTGGCTTTGAAAAGCTATACTCTGAGGTTCAGTGTTTGAGCTGCTGAATTCCAAATATGCATTCTCTTCCTGCTTCTAATGTACTTTTGTTCAAACACATTTCTTACAGCATCTGTAATGTTTACAAGACACTTTGAAATCTGCAAATGTTGAGTATCGTATGGGAACAAAATGTTGATAACACTAACCTAATTTTATCTGCTGTTCTAGGTGGGTACATATTGTTTGTGCCCTCTATGTTCCAGGGGTGGCATTTGGAGATATTGACAAACTGCGTCCAGTAACACTTACAGAAATGAATTATTCCAAGTACGGTGCCAAGGTAAGTTCAGAAGAGACCTACTCCCAATGAGTAGCTTTATTTTATGTTTTTATGTATAGTAGAATAACATGCATTGTCCCAATTTTATTGTTCTTATTTATAGCAATTATAATGAGGTTCAGGACTAAAAATGAGATTGATTGTTCGTTATTGTTATACCATTGGTCTTCCCTCTTTCTTTCTATTTCCCTTACCACAGTTGTCCATGATTTCTGTCACTTCCCGCTCTCAGTTTTCCTTATATTTTATGCAGGTGCTAATTACTGTCTTTTAAAGTCAGTTAGTGGCTAATTGCCAAAATGTGGATGGAAAGTGAAGAGGATTTATGGGATGTGAAATGAAGAAATAGAAGGTTAGGTTGATTAAGAAAGGGACAGATGTATATTCAGTAAGAATTACTTTAGAATCTGTATAATTTTAACCTAGAATGCTTACAAAAAAGTTGCAAAGCAGTATTTTAAAAAACTCGCAACAACATGGGACCCTCAACTTGAACAGAAAAATAGCTCTAAGATAAAGATGGTCTTACATGTTAATGTTTTCAATCCAGATCAAAAGTGATCATGCTCAAACTACACAGAAAACCAGTGCAGTGGCCAGAGGACAGCACTTGGTAATTTGCTAAGTACTGTTCATGCAGCTAATGGGAACAGTGTGGAGAAGCCATATCTGTGAGGCTAATGTAAGGGGAAGGTGGTTGCAGTAGTGCTGCTGTAATTCTTCATTCATTCACAGTCAGTTTCATTTCCTGAAATGCCAGTTTGTCAAATTGACTATTGAGTGAAAATGTATTTGTAAAAATGTACTAGATATCTAAAATAAATTAAAACACTTTAGATTGCCTGTGTGCAACATACCTGTATCAGGAGTATGTTCATCATGGGCCTGCTGAGACATTTAGCATTGTTTAGAAGTGTTTGTTTAATAAAAAAAAAGTCTGAGCAAGCTCCCAAAGCCCTACAAACCGTTGTTGCAACGCATCATAAATTTTACTTTTTTTAATTAATGTGACTGATGTATGGGATCAGGGCTAAGACTTTATGCATTTTTTATTCCTGTGAGTGAGTTGAAAGGGAGCTGCACAGATGAAGACTCATTACTCTGACAGAGCTGTAAACAAATGCTGTTTGCTGTATCAAGTACGAAAGTTGCAGCTTACTTAGCTAAATTTTCCCTTGCAAAACTAGCTTAATGTAATATTCTTTTTCACTTCGTTTTTTGTCTGTTCTCTTTTTTTGCTGTGGCACAGCTAAAGGGTACCCTTTTAGGGTAGTGTATGTGGTGTTTTGAGATTCTTCAGCCACTGAGTTTTCTTTGCAGTTTATTTCTGTTGTTGTTGAACTTTTTTCATGGAAATATTTTCTGTAGGTGACACACAGCTTTGCCATGTATTCAGGGTGTGAGAGATTAATAAATGCACACCTGTATAATTTAGATCATCTTTACGTTCTGGATAGCAGCATTGGTTAAGCAGCCCATGTTCTTGTTCCCATTTGCTTGTTCCTGCTTATGTGCTCATGGCTCTAGTTTGCTGGCATGAATTTGTTTTGAAACAGACTGAGGTGTTCATCTGACTGAAAAATTAAGTTTTTTTCTTTTTCCAGGCCACCTTAATGGATGTCAGTTTGCTGTGGTGCAAACAGCTATGCTTAGAATGCCTGTTGCTGAAGTGATAGTGCAGCTTAAGTGAATCACAACTTTCCTTACTGATATTTATGATTGAGTATTTCTTTCTGGGTTGTCACACATTTGCTCCTCAGTTGTTGCTTATCAAAGGGCACCTATGTAATTATCTATGGGTTTCAGTCATCCAGAGCACTATTTTTTTTTTTTGTTGTCTATCCTCTGAAGTTGTTGAATAATTGAACATTTACTGAGCAGTAATGTCGTTTTATGGTACCATACTTGAATAATTGTTTATGCATTAACTGGTTGAGTGGTATTTAGTTGTTACTCTGAAGGGGACTACAAGACATGGAAATTCATAGAAAAATTAATCCAACATGCTGCTTAGGTTGTTTAAGCAGTTTTCCGTTGCTTGTTGAAAATAAAATCAATAGCATGGGTCAGGAAGGGCTGAAGTTTTAAGTAGCGTCAACTGTCAGTTATGTACTTGAATTCTGTACCACAAAGGAGTAAAACTAGCTATTTTTTTTATATGTAAGATGTAAATTTTCATTTATTAGGCAAAATGCACGTGAAATATTTACTATGGCATTTTTCACCCTTCTTTATAAAGGAATGCAGTTTTTGCGAAGATCCTCGTTTTGCCAGAACTGGTGTATGCATTAGTTGTGATGCTGGGATGTGCAGAGCTTATTTCCATGTTACCTGTGCTCAGAAGGAAGGCCTCCTCTCAGAAGCAGCAGCAGAAGAGGTAGCTAAGGAAAGGATGAAATAAGAGTTGTATTGAAAGCTTGTGAAGATGATGAGAAATTGTCTTTTCTGCTCACTAACCCTGAGTAAAGTTTCTGTAGATTGATAACAAGTCATAGGCCAAGTAAAGGGAGTGTCTAGGGAGGGCTCTTTGTTCTCCAAATTTCCAACTTTGAGCGCCTTTTCACATGCCCTGAAAAATGGGATAGAGGTGGTTAACACTGAAGTTGGCTTAATATACTATCAGTCAGTGTAAAATCAAATTCTAACTCTTAATACTTGAACTTCAACTAGGTTGAAATACTTCCTTAGCTGTTCACAAAGTATAGTAATCTCTATTTCATAGAATCATAGAATCATCAGGTTGGAAGAGACCCACCGGATCATCAGGTCCAACCATTCCTATCAAACACTAAACCATACCCCTCAGCACCTCATCCAGCCGTGCCTTAACCACCTCCAGGGAAGGTGAATCAACCATCTCCCTGGGCAGCCTGTTCCAGTGCCCAGTGACCCTTTCTGTGAAAAAATTTTTCCTAATGTTCAGGCTAACCTCCCCTGGTGGAGCTTGAGGCCATTTCCTCTTGTCCTGTCCCCTGTCACTTGGGAGAAGAGGCCAGCATCCTCCTCTCCACAACTTCCTTTTAGGTAGTTGTAGAGAGTGATGAGGTCTCCACTCAGCCTCCTCTTCTCCAGGCTAAACACCGCCAGCTCTCTCAGCCATTCCTCATAAGGCCTGTTCTCCAGCCCCTTCACCAGCCTTGTTGCTCTTCTCTGGACTCGCTCCAGAGCCTCAACATCCTTCTTGTGGTGAGGGGCCCAGAAATGAACACAGTATTCAAGGAGCGGTCTCACCAGTGCTGAGTACAGAAGGAGAATAACCTCCCTGGACCTGCTAGTCACACCGTTTCTGATACAGGCCAAGATGCCATTGGCCTTCTTGGCCACCTGGGCACACTGCTGGCTCATGTTCAGCTGGCTGTCAACCAACACTCCCAGGTCTTTTTCTTCCAGGCAGCTTTCTAGACAGACTTCTCCTAGTCTGTAGCACTGCATAGGGTTGTTGTGCCCCAAGTGTAGGACCTGGCATTTGGGCTTGTTAAACCTCATGCCATTTGACTCTGCCCAGCGGTCCAGCCTGTTCAGATCCCTTTGCAGAGCCTCCCTACCCTTTAGCAGATCAACATTTCCACCCAGCTTAGTGTCATCTGCAAACTTGCTAAGGGTGCACTAAATGCCTTCATCCAGGTCATTGATAAAGACATTGAACAGGGCTGGACCCAGCAGTGAGCCCTGGGGAACCCCACTTGTAACTGGCCTCCAGCTGGATTTAACGCCATTTAGCACCACTCTCTGGGCCCGGACATCCAACCAGTTTTCCACCCAGGAGAGTGTGCGCCTGTCCAGGCCAGAGGCTGACAGTTTCTCAGGCAGAATGCTGTGAGAAACTGTGTCAAGGGCTTTACTGAAGTCCAGGAAGACCACATCCACAGCCTTTCCCTCATCCAGTAGTTCAGTCACTTTATCATAGAAGGCGGTCAACCAAATAGGTGGATCATACCAAATTTTGGATTTCATACCCAATAGGACTGTCCTGAGACATTAATTATATTTCTAATGCCACTTTTTCCTGCATGTTTTCCATTGTTTTCTTCAAATTGCAGTATAGTTATGACTTTCCTTGTGGTAAAGTTTATCTTAGGAGTCAGAATGTAAAGCAAAAATTTATAAAGTGCTAATAACTTTTTAATATCTGTTCTTACCAGTTTTCTTCCTATAATATGAGTAAAGCAATTTATATTTGAAGCTCCTACTTCCAAATTAACTTTTACAGTATAAGTACTTTTAGTTTGCCAAATTTCATCCTGATATGTATTATTTGGATTAGTCCTGTCATGTTCATAGATGTACAATGTCATTTCTTATTACTTTAGGAAATACCACAGGTAACGCATAAACAAGCATTACTGGCACTGCTGACATTGACGTTTTTGTTTCTGCAAACAGCAGGCCAGTAAGTGATTCTTAAAGGAATCAAAAATATACTTTCTTCTGTGAGACTGGTGAATACGAAGATGGTACAATGACCTCATTATTGTTGTCCCTAATAAATTATGTGTAATATTGATTCCTCAAACACTCTGTGAATTTCTTGTGGGCATATACAATTACTTTCTCTTCCACCTTAAAATTTTTTTGCGTGTGTTCTGTAATCAAAATATTTTTTAATGAAAGACAGAGAATCTAATTTTAAGGTGCTGCTGATTTTTGGCGTTAAGGTGCCAGGCTCTCTGAAAATCTAAATCAAAATAAAATATGTTTTTAAGCAAAGCCTTTGTACATTTTATTGGTTTGTGTTTTATAGAAGGAATAAAGAAAAATTTGATAGGTGAATTATTTATTAATAGTTTTATTGCCTTATCAAGGAAGGCTGCTGTTCGTTCTTCTTAGTTTGTAGAATTATAATATTTTTACACTTTTGAACCTATACTGAAATATTCTTCTCAGGCATACATTCTCATGTATCAGATACTTGTAGTCTGCTTGGAAGGTTTGCAAGTGCTAAAAGTTGCTATGAACTTACAACTGTGACAATGTGCAGATCTGATGGAGCAAAGAATGAGAAATGAAAAAAAAATAAGAAAAATCATCTGAGGTGATAAATCATGTAAGGGTATAGCCACCAAAAAACAAAAAATTTGAAAAATCATTTGAGAAAACCTAATAGATTGTCTTTTCTATAAGGAATTGTTAATCCCTTGTAGGATATAATGCAAAAGATTACACAGTGAGGCAATAGGGAGTTAACGATGCTTGTTATGTGTTAAATGGATTTGCATTTAAGAATTTCTTCTGTTGTTTCTTTTGGAAATGAGAAAATGAGGAGTGAACAGTAGAGGGTTAAATAGTTAACGTACTTAAAAATATTCGAGGTCAT